>NC_058083.1:194467227-195067227 GCF_014858855.1 Bufo gargarizans
AGGTTCGGAAAATACTATATCTCCTTATGGAGAGTACCTAGGCCCCTCACCCAGTTAAGGCAATACTCTTTGCTCTGCACTGATAAGGGGATATCACCCCAAAACAGCCGTGTGCAGATGAGATCCTGGCTTAGTTTATATCCAAGTCATGTCCTAAGGCCTGTTTCTACCAGCTTTTCATCAGTCTATTTTCTCTATTTCTAGTATAAATTTGTGTTGGTTACCACGTGTTTTTAATTATTTGCATTTTAAAGGTCTGTTTAAAAAGGACTTGAAATGCGTAAGCAGGAACCGTATGTTGACATGGTTTTAATGTAGTACAATAAAGGAATAGTTTTTAATGAGACATTGGACCTATGTGCCATGGCCACCAATCTGTTTTGGTTCTGGTAGATTCCGTCAATGTCTGCAATGTCCAAACAGTCACTTTGTGAACAGGGAGGCTTCACTTAAATGCAGAGGTTGAGCTTTCCTATATGTACTGAATGGCGATCCAGTGGTTCAAACTAGGCAGGTTTTCTGTTCAGAAGTCTGGCTGGCTTTGGACGTGTGCTGACAGTCGTAGCCATATGAAAATCACAAATATAACAGGATTACTATAGGAAACCTTTAACGGTTGTTATTTCTATAAACTAGAAATATGTTTATGTGCTTAAAGGGTTTGTTCAAAGATCTAAACGTATACCCTGTCTACAGTTGTGTTCAAAATAATAGCAGTCAGACATCACTAACCTGATCAATCACTGTTTTTGGTAGAAATGAAATTTCTACATGGCAAATAATTTACTAGCAGGTGTAATAGAGTAATAGAAATCCAACAGACCCAACAGTCATGACATGCATGCTGCTGATTCTCTGTAATTGAATCACTAATTGAAAGGGGCATGTTCAAAATAATAGCAGTGTTGAGCTCAATGAGGTGGCAATTTGAAAAACAGGTGGCAATTATTGCCCTTAATTAGGAAGGAAGGCAGCAAATGTTGTACATGCTGGTTGCAGTGCATTTCTCCCTGAAATTCTGAGGAAAATGGGTCATTCCAGACATTGTTCAGAAGAACAGCGTACCTTGATTAAAAAGTTGATTGGAGAGGGGAAAACATATGAAGAACTGCAGAAAATGATAGGCTGCTCAGCTAAAATGATCGCAAATGCTTTAAAATGGCAACCAAAACCTGAAAGACGTGGAAGAAAGCAAAAAACTACCATTCAAATGGATAGAAGAATAGCCAAAATGGCAAGGACTCAGCCAACAATCAGCTCCAGGAAGATCAAAGAAGGTCTAAAGCTACCTGTGAGTACTGTTACAATTAGAAGACACCTATGTGAAGCCAAGCTATCTGCAAGAAGCCCCCGCAAAGTCCCACTGGTGAAAAAAAGACATGTGCTGAAGAGGTTACAATTTGCCAAAGCGCACATTGACCGGCCTAAAGAGACATGGACTGATGAAAGTAAGATTGTTCTTTTTGGGTCTAGTGGCCGGAGACAGTTTGTCAGACGTCCCCCAAACGCTGAATACAAGCCACAGTACTCTGTGAAGACAGTGAAGCATGGTGGTGCCAGCATCATGATATGGGGATGTTTCTCATACTACGGTGTTGGGCCTATACCAGGGATCATGGATCAGTTTGAATACATCAGAATACTTGAAGAGGTCATGCTGCCTTATGCTGAAGAGGAAATGCCCTTGAGATGGGTGTTCCAACAAGACATCAACCCCAAACACACCAGTAAACGTGCAACATCTTGGTTCCAGACCAACAAGATGGACGTTATGGAGTGGCCAGCCCAATCCCCAGATCTTAATCCAATAGAAAATTTGTGGGGTGACATCAAAAATGCAGTTTCTGAGGTAAAACCAAGAAATAGAGAAGAACTGTGGAATGTAGTCCAATCATCCTGGGCTGGAATACCTGGTCACAGGGGCCAGAAGTCGGTTGACTCCGAGCAACACAGATGTCCAGCAGTTCTCAGAAACAGAGGTTATACAACTAAATATTAGTGAAGTCAAAGGAAAGCAAAATCTTCAAACATTTTTCAGTTTATATAGTGAATGTTTGAGTTTGTAAAGAAAAATACAAACACTGCTGTTTTTTTTTAACAGTCTAATATTCACTTTTCTTCATTAGAGGAACAACACAAATTTTATATATTTTTCTTCATGTTTTGATTTGGAATAGAATGTGTAGTGTTCCCAATGCATTTGTGTGTATGGAAATAAAAGCTATTAGAAGGATTTTGACCTTTTTATTCACTTTTTTAACCTCTTCAGGACACAGGGCGTACTGGTACGCCCTTATGTCCTGGTACTTAAGGAGACAGGGCGTAAGGGTACGTCCTGTGTATTTCCGATCGCTGCCGCCCGGCGGGCGGTGATCGGAACCCAGTGCCTGCTCAAATCATTGAGCAGGCACCTCGGCTAAATGCAAGTGGGGTCCCGTGTCCCCCCTGTGACGGCGATCGGCGGTGCCATCAGGTCCCCATGCGGCTGTAGGGGGGACCTGATGGCATGGAAGGCAGCGCGATGGCTAAGGAAGGCATTGCGCTGCCTTCCGGTGACGAGCCTGTGAGATCTAGCCCCCTGGATCTCACAGGCCGGAAGCTGTAGGAGTAATACACACAGTATTACTCATACAGCCAATGCATTCCAATACAGAAGTATTGGAATGCATTGTAAAGGATTAGACCCCCAAAAGTTCAAGTCCCAAAGTGGGACAAAAAATAAAGTGAAAAAAAAAAAGTTTCAAGTAAAAATAAACAAAAACGTAATTTTCCCCAAATAAAGTTAAAAAAATTGGTAAAAAATAGGGGGGGGGGGGGGAGTATACATATTAGGTATTGCCGCGTCCGTATCGACCGGCTCTATAAACATATCACATGACCTAACCCCTCAGATGAACACCGTAAAAATAAAAAAATAAAAACTTCTAAATAAACCATTTTTTTGTCACCTTACACCATAAAAAGTACAACAGCAGGCGATCAAAAAGGCGTTTGCCCACCAAAATAGTGCCAATCAAACCGTCATCTCATCCCGCAAAAAATGAGACCCTACCTAAGATAATCGCCCAAAAACTGAAAAAACTATGGCTCTGAGTATGGAGACACTAAAACATGAATTTTTTTTTTGTTTAAAAAATGATATTGTTGAAACAATGTCGACCTTTATGTTCTTACTTTATGATGAAAACTAATAAAAACAATTTTATGTTTCAAATGCTTTATTGAAAATTTATAGCATTATAAAAAAATTATATCATGAAATACCAATGGCATAGGCATTTTGCTCATACACATAGTACAATCACAAAAATAAAATAAAATGACATTAACAATAGTCAAAGGGAGATCCTACAATGGTTATTTGTAAGAAGGTGGCGTAGGGTATTACAGCCGTAAGTATTCAAGTGGTCTTAGAGCCTCGTACACTTGAGGCCGCCATACAAGGCGCATCAAACATTACAACGACATACTTGAGGAGGAGGAAACCCAGGGCTCCCATAGTTTTTCAAAAGCCTCAAACGTGTCCATACGAATGGCTGAAAGCTTTTCATATAGTAGAATCCTATTGACTCTGTCTATAACTGCTTGAAAACTTAACGACCTGGATCTTTGCGACCTGGATCAGGTTAAGGATTTTTAAGATGTTATCAGGGGCTTCCCTACCTGGAATAAATCCTACCTGGTCCTTATCAATTAGACTAGGGAGAAGAATATTGAGTCGTCGAGCAAGGATGGATGTGAGAATTTTTGCATCCAGGTTCAGTAGTGATATTGGTCTATAATTAGATGGAGATAAGTGATCTTTTTTGGGCTTGGGGATGACTGTAATGTTGGCAACTAGGAAGTCGGGATGAGGGTATTACCTTGCATTATATGATTACAAAATTTGGTGATATGAGGGGTTAACAGGGGGGCAAATTTTTTATAGTAGAGGGCCAATAGACCGTCAGGGCCAGGTGCTTATCCCAATTTTAAGGCCTTAATTGTAAGTTCCACTTCCTCGTCCCTTATTGTTTTGCTTAGGTTACCCTCTGCTTCGGGGGAAACCTGTGGTAACCTTATAGAGTTCAGGAAATTGCTTTCCACTTGTCCCTGTCTATTACCCGGCTTATCATAAAGTTTTTGGTAAAATGCATGAAAGGTTTGGTATATGGTTTCTGGGTTGGAGGATACCTGTTCCGACCTTGAGCGAATCTGAAACACCTGGTTAATTTTTTGTTTAGCTTTGAGTTGACGGGCCAGCATCCTGTCAGGTTTATTAGAGTATTTATAGTAGTAGGATGCGGTCCAACGTAAAGCTTTTTCCGTATGGTTCGTGAGAATCATGTTTATTTGCAGTTTGGTGTTTTTAATTTCCCTAAGCAGGTACAGTGAGGGAGCTCTTTGATGGGCATTTACTAGTCTACTAAGCTTAGACTCAAGGTTTAGTAGGGTGGCATGTCTCTCTTTTTTCAAAAGTGATGCTTCCTTGATGATTTGACCCCTCATAAAAGCCTTATGGGAGAGCCAAACCACAACAGGGTCAATATCTGGGTCAGTGTTTTCGAGGAAAAATTGCTTCAAAGTATCCTGGAGCCGATCACGTATGACAGGCCTGGTCAATAGTGACTCATTAAGCCTCCATGTGAAGAGACGACTTGTGGGGGTAGATGGAGTGATGTCAATAACAACCATATCATGGTCGGACCAGGATATCACTTGATGCCTACAAAAAGCTAAGAGCGGTAAAAGAGACGTGGAAATCAGGACTAAATAAATACGGGTATATAGGTGATGGGCTGGCGAGTAGTAAGTGTAACCCCTCTGGGTGCTGTTGTGCTCCCTCCAAGAGTCGGCGATGGAAAGGGATTCCATAACATTCTTAATCCAGGACCCCTGAGCAGTAGGGCGCGGAGTATTAGGAGGTGAGGAGCGATCAAGTAAGGGATTTATTACAAAATTGAAGTCCCCTGCCCATATTAACTCATCAAACCTTAGTGCTTCAAGAATATGGTACATTTGAGTGAAAAAGGTAATCGGGTCTTCCGTTGGAGCATACACATTCGCTACACACAATATTTTTCCCTCTAATTCTCCTAATAGGATAACATAGCGTCCCTCTTGGTCAGTGATGTGATTAGTTATCTGGAACGGAAAGGAATTCCATAAAAGAGTGACTACTCCCCTACTTTTAGTGCGAAACGTGGAAGAGAAAACCCTGGGGTGGAAGAATTTAGGATGGGAGGTGGGCGTAAAATGCGTTTCCTGCAAACATATGATATCAGGATTATGTCTAAGATAGGATGTGATGGCCGTTTTGCGTTTCCTCTGGGAATTTAAACCCTGTACATTGTGTGACAACAACTTACACATTATCCCAACAGTATATAGTGAAGCTTAGTATATCAAATTGTATAGACCACAAAATGCAGTTAGCGGTAAGAGTAGGGATCCCCATAAAGAAAAATAAATTGACAAACAGAAATGATGATAAATCTAACAATGCTGTTATACAGCAGGACTAGCTGTACCCAATATGGCCAGCAAAAACAAGCGGGCCAGATGTGGGTATCAGGGGAATAATATCTATCCCTGAGTCCACACAAAACAGCCCAACAATGGTAGGCAACATGAACATCCGATTCGCTGTGACTCTAGCGAATAGCCTGAGCTATCTATACCCGTGCAGGAGGTCATACCCAAAAATGGGGTCACTTTTTTGGAGTTTCTACTCTAGGGGTGCATCAGGGGGGCTTCAAATGGGACATGATTTAAAAAAAAACAGTCCAGCAAAACCTGCCTTCCAAAAACCGTATGGCATTCCTTTCCTTCTGCGCCCTGCCGTGTGCCCGTACAGCGGTTTACGACCACATATGGGGTGTTTCTGTAAACTACAGAATCAGGGCCATAAATATTGAGTTTGGTTTGGCTGTTAACCCTTGCTTTGTAAGTGGAAAAAAATTATTAAAATGGAAAATCTGCCAAAAAAGCGAAATTTTGAAATTGTATCTCTTTTTTCCATTAATTCTTGTGGAACACCTAAAGGGTTAACAAAGTTTGTAAAGTCAGTTTTGAATACTTTGAGGGGTGTAGTTTATAGAATGGGGTCATTTTTGGATGGTTTCTATTATGTAAGCCTCGCAAAGTGACTTCAGACCTAAACTGGTCCCTAAAAATTGGGTTTTTGAAAATTTCTGAAAAATTTCAAGATTTGCTTCTAAACTTTTAAGTCTTGTAACGTCCCCAAAAAATAAAATACCATTCCCAAAATGATCCAAACGTGAAGTAGACATATGGGGAATGTAAAGTAATAACTATTTTTGGAGGTATTACTATGTATTATAGAAGTAGAGACATTGAAACTTTGGAATATTTTTTTTACTTTATTTTACCAGTGTCATGAAGTACAATATGTGACGAAAAAAGTCAAAGCGTTTTTTAAAGTTATCAGCACTTGGGCTCCATTCACACGTCCGCAATGTGTTTCGCGGAGCCGCGAAGCCGCAAAACACGGACAGCGGTAATGTGCGTTCCGCATTTTGCGGACTGCACATTGCCGGCACTATAGAATATGCCTATTCTTGTCCGCAATTGCGGTCAAGAATAGGACATGTTCTATTTTTTTCGGGAACGGAATTGCGGACCCGGAAGTGCGGGTCCGCAATTCTGTGTCCGGCCAACACATCGTGCTGCCCCATAGGAACGAAATTGTGGACATGTGAATGGAGCCTAAAAGTGACACTGGTCAGATTTCCTTAAGGTGAAATAAGGCTGTGTCCTGAAGGGGTTAAACACACTGCTATTATTTTGAACACAACTGTATAGTATAGAAAACAAGTATCTTGTGTAGACTAGGACCCACACCAATCCTAAAGACTGCCTTTCCAGCTGAATGGAGCATGATCAGGCATGCTGCTGCGCCTCCATCCATTCTGTATGGGATTGCTGTGCGCTGTGCTCTACTCTCTCCTGCACTCCACCACTCCATTCATTGGGGGAATTCAGGACCACTATTTGTATGATTAGTGGGGTTCCCAATGCTAGAACACTGATAAGATACTTCTTCCCTATCCTGCGGCGAACCACTTTAAATTCTATTATCTGGCACATGTTCCAGACTACATGAAATCAGGTACCAGACATGTCTCACCATCCAACTCTCTCTTTCTAGGTATTTCAGAGCTTGCCACCACCCCAGAGAAAGCCAGCGACTACATCTCTCCTCTGCTGAACTTCGCCGCTAGCCATATTCCCAGGGAAAAGCACAAAGAGACCCCCCTATATATTCTGTGCACAGCAGGGCTCCGAATCCTCACTGAGAGGTGAGATGTCCCTCAGGGACAAACCTGCGTCCTTTCTAACCTCGTGTCGTAACCTATTTCTTTGGCATCAGGCTTCACTTCAAACCACACATGGCTTGACATCTTGCATGGGTATGGAACTGGTCATTGGTGGTTCACCAGAAATCTGCTGGTAAAAATAGCATCACTCGGGCAGTGTTATGTACATCTGTAGACCTCTGCACTTGTGTGGTTTGGCGCCTGAAATATTTCTGCCTACATTTGCAGACCCACAGCGTACGAACATGTACTTAGTGCACTTGTTTGTTTCAGCCAGCAGGAGGCCATACTTGAAGATCTCCGGACAGATATCCCAGTACACCATGACTTTCTTTTCTCTGACTCCCATGCAGAAGTCATCTCTGGAAAGCAGGAAGGTATGTCACATGACCCCGACGGTAGGGACCTCTAAAGAGGGGGCATTTTAGGCCATGCTGCCATTTTTGTTTTTGTAGAACCACAAGCACATGCAGTAATAGATGTACCGTGCATATTGCTTTGTGCCTCACATGAATTTGTTGGATTTTGTAGGAGTGTACGCCTGGATTGGCATCAATTTTGTTCTCGGTCGCTTTGATCACATAGAAGATGGTGAGGACATTTTGTGTGGGGCGGATTCCTCCTAGAGTCATTACTTTCTCTTTGCTTACATGTCACTTTTGGTCTCCACAGAGGATGAAGCAGTGGTGGAGGTGAATGTACCCGGAAGTGATAAAAAGGATGCCATACTACGCAAGCGCACAGCTGGCATTTTGGACATGGGTGGAGTCTCCACTCAGATCGCATATGAAGTACCTAAAAGTGTAAGCTTTGCCTCCTCTCAGCAGGTCATTATCAGTAATACTTTTACTTTTTTTAATTTGCTTTTATTTGGCTTCTTATTTAGTTGATATCCGCTTCACCTAATCCAAGTAATGGTCACCATCTGGGACATTAATGGTGGGTCCACATAGGATGGCCTCACAAGGGCTGATGTTTCTGAGTAATCGCGCACTATCTGCCCCCCCCCACACTATATCATAAAATGCATGTTTGCCTTTTTGGTTTTAAATACACATGTGAGTTTTGAATGTATATTATATAAAGTTGACACATCCCATACAAAGAGGGTACATAGGAAAAAATATTCCCTGTGACTAGTGGTTGTGTGAAGTCTGGCAAGCATGCACACGCCATTCAAAATGTATGGGATTGACTAAGCTAGCCGAATGCAGCGCTCCATTCAAAGTTAGCACTGCGACTGTGCAGTAAGGTATACGGGGGGGGGGCCCCAGGGATCACACATTTTGTGGATAGGAGATAAATATGAATTGTGGGGAAAATCCTTTAAAGCGCCTCATCGCCCAGATCAACCCTACCCTGTCAGACATAAAGACTGGTAGGGTTGATGACTCTGAGAGAACGATACCGGTCTGGTAGGGTAGGGTTGATCCTGGTGACAAAGCCGCATTAGCCAAGCCAAGGTATGTGTAGTGAATGGGGAGAGGGGAGTAAGCTGCTGCCAGACACCTTTTGAAAGTGGCTTACCTTCTGGGAATAAAAGGATTGGACAGTTGAAATACAATGTGTCTGATCCTTATCTACCCTGACAGTGGGGAAGAGTCAGGAGCCTCCCGTACACCTTAGATGGTTGGCCGAACCAACTGAGTAACCAACTAGGTGGGCTTGGACAACATAGATCTAATGTGTATGGACAACTAGATTGCAAGGTCACATTGCTACATCTAAAGTAACGATTACAAATGTTGTCACATTACTGCGCATGAAATGTGACCACTTTAGCACAAATCCAGATCTGCTGCATCCAATTGAAGTCGCCCTTTTTTAGTGTGTAATAGGTATTGCAATTCCGAAATTGCACACAACAGTCGGGCAGTTCTCACCATAAGACTGTTGCGTGCACATTTTTTGGTCACCTAGCCTTATGTGCCTGTGACCTACTCCTTCCATATTGTAGGTCCTCTGGCACAGCTGGTGTTTTAGGTTTTATGCCCCTTTGTGGTTGATCAGCTGGATCCATAGGTGGGCGTTACTTCCTCTATATTTTATTCTGTAGGGCGTCAGGCCCCTTCAGAGAACACTGCGTAATATCTAATTACAGGGACCGCAGTATTTCATGCTGGCAAACAATCAGGAGGTCAGTTTAGGAAACCAAGACCCTTTTATGCTGAATACATGACATTGCATCGTGCACACTGTCATTATGTCTTTTCATGATAACTGTTCTACTGGCTGCCCTATTACACGGGCTGAAGGAGCCAGGAATGAACTTGCAGTACTAACATTTTTCCTGATCATTGCCTGCTTGTTAGCTGCATACATGCGGCAATGTTGGGGGGGGGGGGGGGCTATATGAGAATGGATGATCACAACTACGATCGTTCATCCCCATACAGATCCATTGTTTATCAGCAGCACAGTTAACTCTTTGTGGCAGAACAGCTCAATATTTTTAATGAAGGCCAATTGAAAATATGATTTTTAGCCCAAAAATTAGTAAAATGCAATCATAATACAGAAATTGCCTCCAAAGGTGTACATAGCCTTTAAGCTGTTGTCAGACCTTTCGTATCAAAGAACACAATAGTCATCCTCTCCTCTGCCTCAAACAGCTGTCAACAGGGAGCAACAGGTTGTAATGAACTGCACAATTATCAGGGCGATGAAGTTGTTTGATTCTTGTATGGACTATATACAAGAGCAGGTGTCTGGCTGGGGAGGCTTTGTCTAGGAAAAAGTGACTGATTTCATGGGATGATCGTTCAGTGCAATGACTTCAACTAAACTTGGCGGAGGCTTGCCCCAATGTTGGTGTACTGAGAATGACTTCTAGAAATGAGATCCTAATAATGTACAAAAGCACTAAATCTTAAGCAAACAATTGGTTTAGTAATTAATACAAAGCCTTCACATACTTATCGCTGCTGCACTGTTTGCTCTTTCTTCCATATGACGCATTCATACCTATGTCAAGTATTCCACGTATACTGTGTCACCCTGTTGGCGAGACCTAATTTAAAATACTTGTGCAGGTGGTCCCCGAACCCTCTTACTCTACTCTACGTACTCTAACTTTAATAACCTTCCATCTGTGTAAACCTCATGATGTTCAGGACTTGATCCACAAAGTGAAAGATTGCCCCGCAAGGTGTAAATTGTTGAGAGGCCGCCACCGTTTTGTCTTCCACCAGCCATCCATATTACTGAAGGCACACTTTACTCTCGCGGTCGACAATTCTGAAACGCCCCTCCAGCTTTGTGGAGGCTTATATACAACATGGCATTACTGACATTGCCTACAGTGCTTACAGGTAAAACTCCAAAAATTTGAATATTGTGCAAAGTTCATTTATTTCAGTAATGCAATTTAGGCTACATGCACACGACCGTATGTGTTTTGCGGTCCGCAAATTGCGGATCCTGGAAAAAAAATAAATAAATTACATCCGTATGCCATCTGTTTTTTTTTGCGGATCCATTGTAACAATGCCTAAAACGGACAAGAATAGGACATGTTCTATTTTTTTTGCGGGGCTACGGAACGGACATACTGATGCAGACAGCACACTGTGTGCTGTCCGCATTTTTTGCGGACCGATTGAAATGAATGGGTCTGCATCCTATCAGCCCAAAAAACTGAACTGAAACAAAATACGTTTGTGTACATGTAGCCTAAGGCTAGGTCTACACAACGAAGTGTCGCGCGACACATGGGGCACAACTACACTGCAACGGGTGTCGCGCGACACATGGGGCACAACTACACTGCAACGGGTGTCGCGCGACACATGGGGCACAACTACACTGCAACGGGTGTCGCGCGACACATGGGGCACAACTACACTGCAACGGGTGTCGCGCGACACATGGGGCACAACTACACTGCAACGGGTGTCGCGCGACACATGGGGCACAACTACACTGCAACGGGTGTCGCGCGACACATGGGGCACAACTACACTGCAACGGGTGTCGCGCGACACATGGGGCACAACTACACTGCAACGGGTGTCGCGCGACACATGGGGCACAACTACACTGCAACGGGTGTCGCGCGACACATGGGGCACAACTACACTGCAACGGGTGTCGCGCGACACATGGGGCACAACTACACTGCAACAGGTGTAGTTGTGATGGATTTGAGATGGATTTTTCTGCGACTGTCGTGTTGCAGTCGCAGCATGTCTCATTGCGACACCATAGACTATCATTATAAAAATTGTTGCACAACATTGGTGCGCAGTGTAGTTGTGCCCTATCTGTTGCGCGACACATGTCGTCGTGTAGACCTAGCCTAAAAGGTGAAACTAACATATGAGAGAGACTCATTACATGCAAAGCGAGATATTTCAAACCTTTTATTTGTTATAATTTGGATGATTATGGCTTATAGCTTATGAGACCCCAAAGTCACAATCTCAGGTCCCCTTTGCTCAGGGGGTATGGATTAATTAGCTGACTAGAGTGTGACACTTTGAGCCTAGAATATTGAACCTTGCATTACTGAAATAAATGGACTTTTGCACGATATTCTAATTTTTCGAGTTTCACCTATATATGGCAGGTTTGCCACTGCTAAAATACTGGACTTTTTTTTTTCTGTTCATCAGGCATTTGTATATTCGCTTCTTCAATTAACGGCTACGTACACCTTCAGAGGCATCTTTTTTAATAGGATTGCATTTTACTAATTTTGACCTAAAAATAATTGTTTTAATGTTAACTGTTTGTCTAGCTGTGTGACTGGTATTTTTATTTTCACTTTTTGACGATCATCTAATAACCCTTATCTCTAAATTACTAAGATGTCATAAACACTTATTTAAGCCACATTATTATCAGTAAGAGAAGAGCTGAGCTATAATGAGTGTTTGTTTATAAGGTCAGAGAGCAGAGATAAGGAGCCGTCAGATTAGCTGGATGACAGAGCAGAGAGAAAATTCTGATCCCTCTATTAGGAGCATCTCAGCCCTGTACAGAGAAAAGGGTTCCTTATTTGTAATAAAGACCAATCTAAAAAATGATTTTTAGCTCAAAATGAGTACAATGCAATAATTAAAAAAAAAATGCCCCCAAAGGTGTACATAGCCTTTAACCGCTTGCCGCCACGCTAACGCCGAAAGGCGTCATCGCGGCGGCTCTCCCAGGTCACACTAACGCCAATAGGCGTCATCTCGCGTGAGCCGAGATTTCCTGTGAACGCGCGCACGCAGGCGCGCGCGCTCACAGGAACGGAAGGTAAGCGAGTGGATCTCCAGCCTGCCAGCAGCGATCGCTCGCTGGCAGGCTGGAGATGTGATTTTTTTGATAACAGCGTCTAATATACCTGCTACCTGGTCCTCTGGTGGTCCCTTTTGTTAGGATCGACCACCAGAGGACTCAGGCAGCTCACTAAAGTAGCACCAAACACCACTACACTACACTACACCCCCTCTGTCACTTATTAACCCTTTATAAACCACTGATCAGCCCATATAGACTCCCTGATCACCCCCCTGTCATTGATCACCCCCCTGTAAGGCTCCATTCAGAGGTCCGTATGATTTTTACGGATACATGGATCGGATCCGCAAAACGCATACGGACGTCTGAATGGAGCCTTACAGGGGGGTGATCAATGACAAGGGGGTGATCACGCATATAGACTTCCTGATCACTTCCCTGTCATTGATCACCCCCCTGTCATTGATCACCCCCCTGTAAGGCTCCATTCAGACGTCCGTATGATTTTTTACGGATCCACGGATACTTGGATCGGATCCGCAAAACACATGCGGACGTCTGAATGGAGCCTTACAGGGGGGTGATCAATGACAGAGGGGTGATCACCCATATAGACTCCCTGATCACCTCCGTCATTGATCACCCCCTGTAAGGCTCCATTCAGACGTCTGCATGTGTTTTGCGGATCCGATCCATGTATCCGTGGATCCGTAAAAAATCATACGGAAGTCTGAATGGAACCTTACAGGGGGGTGATCAATGACGGAGGTGATCAGGGAGTCTATATGGGTGGTCACCCCTCTGTCATTGATCACCCCCCTGTAAGGCTCCATTCAGACGTCCGCATGTGTTTTGCGGATCCGATCCATGTATCCGTGGATCCGTAAAAAATCATACGGACGTCTGAATGGAGCCTTACAGGGGGGTGATCAATGACGGAGGTGATCAGGGAGTCTATATGGATGATCACCCCTCTGTCATTGATCACCCCTCTGTAAGGCTCCATTCAGACGTCCGCATGTGTTTTGCGGATCCGATCCATGTATCTGTGGATCCGTAAAAAATCATACGGACGTCTGAATGGAGCCTTACAGGGGGGTGATCAATGACAGGAGTGTGATCAATGACAGGGGGGTGATCACCCCATATAGATTCCCTGATCACCCCCCTGTCATTGATCACCCCCTGTAAGGCACCATTTAGACATTTTTTTGGGCCCAAGTTAGCGGAAAGTTTTTGTTTGTTTTTGTTTTTTCTTACTAAGTCTCATATTCGGATTAACTAGTGGTTCACAATAGCGTTTACGTACTGACTCACGTGTATCTTTTTACTGCCTAAATAAAGTACGTTAAAATTGTCTTTATTAAATTATATATTAAAATTATCTGCAACACATTAGGCTTAGTAGGGTGAAATGGGATATCCCAGACTAATGATGCTGATCCCTAAAACTCATCCCTACCACTAGAACTCCCAATTGTAAGGAGTTAATAATATACGGCGTGTTCCTTTATAGGTTTGGGGTATATGGTAGGCTCCCATACATAGGCACCTGATTGAAACAGTGGGTGAATGTGTCAGGTCTCCAGTAGAAGAGACTCTGCACATCACACAGTGTCAGGTAGCACTACTAGGATAGCCCAAATCCCAATCAATGGGGATATCGGAACAGGCCGTGGGCTTTTATAGTCAGCAAGTCAATCTGTAGTTGTTATCACAGCATTTGATTGCTCGACGCGTTTCTCTTATCCAACTTGTTAGTTGGTTCATCAGGAGCAAACAGCTGAAGCCTCTGTTATCTCCGCATGTCACCCTCTCACACAGGGTGCATTACAGAGCAGCAAGAGGCCTCAGGGATCATCTGACTAGATGTTGAACTAAATGCAATTGATGTAATGCATATAGCCCTATGTCACACATTAAATTCACTGTCACCGTTTTGATTTACTTCCCCTTACACTGGGGACAACGGTCACTTGATGAACTAAGTGTTTTGAACGGAGAGTGCTGGACGCCACTGATGGCGTGCGTTCAGCAAAGAGCCCTCGGCAATATGGCCGTGACCCGCGCGTAGCACGGGCTTGTTTAAATGGAGGAACCACCTCCCATCCATGAGGCGACACTGCCGGTGCCCAATCCGGAGCAGAGCGCGTCATCCGGCCGCGCATTGTTTATCCCGTCGCGGCCGGATGACGCGCATACCATCTCGTCATCAGCAAGGGACTGTGGAAGCTACCGCTCCACCCACTTCTCCGCGTCATCCATAGGGGAGGGGAGAAGCCAATGACTGATGTCTTCTCACTTATACTGCATTGTTAAAGCAGAAATGAGGACATATAGTTGTTCTGTAAAGATTGCTCTGGTTTAAAAACGCCAGAGGACATTAATAGTACAAAAATGTATGGCCAGTATTATGAATCTCTTCAATATTATAATTAATACAGGAGGGTGATCTCCCATATCAAATTACAATATAATAACAGCATTTCTGGAAAGGAAATGTATATACAGTAATACCAGATTAATCCAGCATAGCAGATCCAGTATATTAATCGGATCTGAAGGATCTCAAAATGGCAAATATATCACTCCTCAAAAGATGTTAAAAGAGTGATATTCTCAATTAGAGATTACTCAATAAAACAGGCGAAGGAGATAGTGTCATTGAGGCCATTGGGTTTCACAGTGTTTAGAACAAATGTCCACTGTGCCTCTTTTTTGAGCAACAAAGTGTCGATGTCACCTCCCCTCGGTGGTGGCCGAACATGTTCTATACCTTGGAATTTAAAACAATCCAGATTGCCAGGATGGCAGGTGGCTACATGTTGTGCTATCGGGGTGTCTCCTGAGTTTTTAATTTTTAGGAGATGCTCACCAACACGCCTCCTAAATTCGCGTTTCGTTTTGCCTGTATATTGAATACCACAGATGCAGGTGGCTAAATACACCACTCCAACTGTTCTACAATTGATAAAGGACTTGATAGCATATTCATGTCCTGTGATGGAGCTCCTGAATTTTGTACTTTTTAAGACAGCTTTACAGGCGACGCAGCTCCCACACTGATAGGTACCCTTAGGTTTGTTGGTTCCCAGCCATGTTACATCTCTGGGACTGGTAAAGGCACTATGAACCAGTTTGTCCCTGATGTTTCCCCCTCGTCTGTATGTAATCATGGGGCTACTGCCTATCAAATGACCAACATCCGGGTCAGTTTTCAAAATATCCCAATTATCAGTGAGGAGCTTGCGTATCTCCCTGCTTGCTGTGTCATAAGTACCAATAATTCGTATCTGTGGCTCATCAGATGTTCTGTTCCTCGGATGCAACAGCTCCTCTCTATTGCATGCTGCTGCATGTTGATACGCCTCCTTCAAAATTGCTTTAGGATAGCCTTTATCTGTAAACCGTACTTTAAGGTCATCAGCCGAGGCCTTAAAGTCGGACCATTGGGAACAATTACGTCTCATCCTGAGATATTGTCCCTTTGGGATGCCCTTCTTGAGTGGTTGGGGGTGTCCACTCTCCCATCTCAAGAGGGCATTCGTGGCCGTTGGTTTACGGAACACCTTGGTTGCAATATGACCCGAAGGGTCAATCTCAATCATAAGATCCAGAAAGGTAAGTCGTTTTTCATCAATCTCTGATGTAAAAAACAAACCAAGAGAGTTGTTATTTAGTCTCGAAACAAAATTCACAAACCCCTCCTTTGTGCCTCTCCACAAAATGAAAACATCATCAATGAACCTCATCCATAATAGTATGGATGAGGTCCATTGTTCCATTTCCTCGTTGAAGACAACCTCCCTCTCCCACCAGCCCAGGTAGAGGTTAGCAAAAGTAGGAGCACATGGGCTCCCCATCGCCACCCCCCTGAGCTGGCGGTAGAGGGAACGGTCAAACAAGAAAATGTTATGATGTAAAATAAAATTCAACAAAGTGATCACAAACTCATTGTGTTCACGATATTGTGATCCCCTTTCCAGTAAGAACGCATTTGCTGCGTCACAGCCTTGTTTGTGTGGAATGGAGCTGTATAACGCTTCCACATCCAAACTGGCAAGTAGGGTATCTTTTTCACATCTGATGTCATTAAGCCTTCTGAGGACGTCCATCGAATCTCTCACAAAGGACGGTAGACTAGACACAAAGGGTCTCAAAATTTGATCAACATAAATACTTATTTTTTCCGTAAGGCTACCTATACCCGACACTATCGGCCTCCCTTTTAGGGGTGTAGTCCCCTTATGTATTTTAGGTAAACTATAGAAGGCCGGTAGTGTCGGGCAGGCAGGCATAAGATATGCCAATTCGTTTGCACTTATCAGCTTACGCCATTTTGCCCTACTGAGAGTCTGGCCTAATTCTCTTTTATAGGCCTCAAGGGGATTGTGATCCAATTTTGCATAGCAGGTTTTATCGTCAAGAATCCTATTACACATCTGAACATAGCAGTTGACATCCTAATACAACCACATTGCCCCCCTTATCTGAGGGCTTGATGATAACGGTGGTATCTTGCTGTAGTTGTATCAATGCCAACTGCTCTTGCTCTGACAGATTTTTAGGATATGGATTCTGAACGTGTAATGATCTTAAACGTTCAGTGACGACAGTGAGAAAGACATCAAGCGGTGAATTGTTGGGTAGCGGAGGAAACTTTCTTAGAAATAGGTTTCAGGTCAGTAAATGGTCCTTCCCCTGGATTCCTCTCGCTTTCCATAAGCAGATCAGCTAGTAATCTAACATCAGGAAGGTCATCTTTAGTCTATACCCACTTCTCACACTCCTCCTTATCATGGGTGCAGAAAAACTTTTTCCATTTCAGTTTCCTGATAAATAAATTGATAGTCCTTCACCCATGTAAAAGGATTAAATTTACACTCAGGCACAAAGGATAAACCTTTACTTAGGACTGTCATTTCCGCGACAGTCAAAGTCCGTTTAGAAAGGTTAATAATTTGTGAAGTGTCCACTAGTTCGCACCTCTTGTTTTGCCTCTTCTGTTCCTGAGCGAGTAATCGCTTGTGAATTGGGTCGGTTCCAGGGAACCCAAAGGAGTCCCTAAAAAACCACCTCGATGTCCTCTACCACTGCCGTCACGAGCCCTACCGCCTCTACCTCTACCCCTACCTCTGCCTCTTCCTCTACCTCGTCTACTTGGGTTTGAGCCAGACCCAAGTTCAGGATCTGTTTCGTATTCAGAGGAGGATAAATCTGTTTCACTCTCGTTTGTATTCTTCTCTTTCTGTGGACCAGCAAACTCAAGGATCTTGCCTTCTCTAAAATCCTTACTATCCCGTACAAACTGGTTATGCTTCCTTTCCTTCAGATAGCCAGTGAACCTCTCCACTGACTGCTGTAACAGTGTTTCCCTTTTCGAAAAATCTGGTAGCGGAGCAAACTTTTTCGCGGCCTCAATGGTTTCTTTTAACTCTGCTGTATTTTTGACCAGTAGTTCTTTTTCTTCCTCAAGAAGGAATCTCATCAACCGTAGTGATGATTCAATTGACTCCTTCTCCCATTTATTCATCAGAGACTCCGATCTAAGCCTGATGTTAGGTAGAACAGGATTTCTTAATCCTCTTGGGACTATTTTATTTTTTAAGTAAATCTCCAAGGTTTGGATCTCCCACCACGACCTGACCTGATTCTTGTATACTCTAGTCAGATTTTTAAACATAACATTGATATTCGGTGTATATAACTGGGTGGGAAGGTCTTGTTCAGAGAATACTTCTTTAGGATTCCCTAGCCATGCATCTGAAGTAATGTCCTCGGACAAAAAACCCGCCATTACAGTATTAAACAATGAAATCAGATTAACTAGTGGTTCACAATAGCGTTTACGTACTGACTCACGTGTATCTTTTTACTGCCTAAATAAAGTACGTTAAAATTGTCTTTATTAAATTATATATTAAAATTATCTGCAACACATTAGGCTTAGTAGGGTGAAATGGGATATCCCAGACTAATGATGCTGATCCCTAAAACTCATCCCTACCACTAGAACTCCCAATTGTAAGGAGTTAATAATATACGGCGTGTTCCTTTATAGGTTTGGGGTATATGGTAGGCTCCCATACATAGGCACCTGATTGAAACAGTGGGTGAATGTGTCAGGTCTCCAGTAGAAGAGACTCTGCACATCACACAGTGTCAGGTAGCACTACTAGGATAGCCCAAATCCCAATCAATGGGGATATCGGAACAGGCCGTGGGCTTTTATAGTCAGCAAGTCAATCTGTAGTTGTTATCACAGCATTTGATTGCTCGACGCGTTTCTCTTATCCAACTTGTTAGTTGGTTCATCAGGAGCAAACAGCTGAAGCCTCTGTTATCTCCGCATGTCACCCTCTCACACAGGGTGCATTACAGAGCAGCAAGAGGCCTCAGGGATCATCTGACTAGATGTTGAACTAAATGCAAGTTGATGTAATGCATATAGCCCTATGTCACACATTAAATTCACTGTCACCGTTTTGATTTACTTCCCCTTACACTGGGGACAACGGTCACTTGATGAACTAAGTGTTTTGAACGGAGAGTGCTGGACGCCACTGATGGCGTGCGTTCAGCAAAGAGCCCTCGGCAATATGGCCGTGACCCGCGCGTAGCACGGGCTTGTTTAAATGGAGGAACCACCTCCCATCCATGAGGCGACACTGCCGGTGCCCAATCCGGAGCAGAGCGCGTCATCCGGCCGCGCATTGTTTATCCCGTCGCGGCCGGATGACGCGCATACCATCTCGTCATCAGCAAGGGACTGTGGAAGCTACCGCTCCACCCACTTCTCCGCGTCATCCATAGGGGAGGGGAGAAGCCAATGACTGATGTCTTCTCACTTATACTGCATTGTTAAAGCAGAAATGAGGACATATAGTTGTTCTGTAAAGATTGCTCTGGTTTAAAAACGCCAGAGGACATTAATAGTACAAAAATGTATGGCCAGTATTATGAATCTCTTCAATATTATAA
Source organism: Bufo gargarizans (assembly GCF_014858855.1). Taxonomy (NCBI): domain Eukaryota; kingdom Metazoa; phylum Chordata; class Amphibia; order Anura; family Bufonidae; genus Bufo; species Bufo gargarizans. The sequence continues at coordinate 194,486,754 of NC_058083.1, forward strand.
TTAATACAGGAGGGTGATCTCCCATATCAAATTACAATATAATAACAGCATTTCTGGAAAGGAAATGTATATACAGTAATACCAGATTAATCCAGCATAGCAGATCCAGTATATTAATCGGATCTGAAGGATCTCAAAATGGCAAATATATCACTCCTCAAAAGATGTTAAAAGAGTGATATTCTCAATTAGAGATTACTCAATAAAACAGGCGAAGGAGATAGTGTCATTGAGGCCATTGGGTTTCACAGTGTTTAGAACAAATGTCCACTGTGCCTCTTTTTTGAGCAACAAAGTGTCGATGTCACCTCCCCTCGGTGGTGGCCGAACATGTTCTATACCTTGGAATTTAAAACAATCCAGATTGCCAGGATGGCAGGTGGCTACATGTTGTGCTATCGGGGTGTCTCCTGAGTTTTTAATTTTTAGGAGATGCTCACCAACACGCCTCCTAAATTCGCGTTTCGTTTTGCCTGTATATTGAATACCACAGATGCAGGTGGCTAAATACACCACTCCAACTGTTCTACAATTGATAAAGGACTTGATAGCATATTCATGTCCTGTGATGGAGCTCCTGAATTTTGTACTTTTTAAGACAGCTTTACAGGCGACGCAGCTCCCACACTGATAGGTACCCTTAGGTTTGTTGGTTCCCAGCCATGTTACATCTCTGGGACTGGTAAAGGCACTATGAACCAGTTTGTCCCTGATGTTTCCCCCTCGTCTGTATGTAATCATGGGGCTACTGCCTATCAAATGACCAACATCCGGGTCAGTTTTCAAAATATCCCAATTATCAGTGAGGAGCTTGCGTATCTCCCTGCTTGCTGTGTCATAAGTACCAATAATTCGTATCTGTGGCTCATCAGATGTTCTGTTCCTCGGATGCAACAGCTCCTCTCTATTGCATGCTGCTGCATGTTGATACGCCTCCTTCAAAATTGCTTTAGGATAGCCTTTATCTGTAAACCGTACTTTAAGGTCATCAGCCGAGGCCTTAAAGTCGGACCATTGGGAACAATTACGTCTCATCCTGAGATATTGTCCCTTTGGGATGCCCTTCTTGAGTGGTTGGGGGTGTCCACTCTCCCATCTCAAGAGGGCATTCGTGGCCGTTGGTTTACGGAACACCTTGGTTGCAATATGACCCGAAGGGTCAATCTCAATCATAAGATCCAGAAAGGTAAGTCGTTTTTCATCAATCTCTGATGTAAAAAACAAACCAAGAGAGTTGTTATTTAGTCTCGAAACAAAATTCACAAACCCCTCCTTCGTGCCTCTCCACAAAATGAAAACATCATCAATGAACCTCATCCATAATAGTATGGATGAGGTCCATTGTTCCATTTCCTCGTTGAAGACAACCTCCCTCTCCCACCAGCCCAGGTAGAGGTTAGCAAAAGTAGGAGCACATGGGCTCCCCATCGCCACCCCCCTGAGCTGGCGGTAGAGGGAACGGTCAAACAAGAAAATGTTATGATGTAAAATAAAATTCAACAAAGTGATCACAAACTCATTGTGTTCACGATATTGTGATCCCCTTTCCAGTAAGAACGCATTTACTGCGTCACAGCCTTGTTTGTGTGGAATGGAGCTGTATAACGCTTCCACATCCAAACTGGCAAGTAGGGTATCTTTTTCACATCTGATGTCATTAAGCCTTCTGAGGACGTCCATCGAATCTCTCACAAAGGACGGTAGACTAGACACAAAGGGTCTCAAAATTTGATCAACATAAATACTTATTTTTTCCGTAAGGCTACCTATACCCGACACTATCGGCCTCCCTTTTAGGGGTGTAGTCCCCTTATGTATTTTAGGTAAACTATAGAAGGCCGGTAGTGTCGGGCAGGCAGGCATAAGATATGCCAATTCGTTTGCACTTATCAGCTTACGCCATTTTGCCCTACTGAGAGTCTGGCCTAATTCTCTTTTATAGGCCTCAAGGGGATTGTGATCCAATTTTGCATAGCAGGTTTTATCGTCAAGAATCCTCATGCACATCTGAACATAACAGCTGACATCTAAGACAACCACATTGCCCCCCTTATCTGAGGGCTTGATGACAATAGTGGTATCTTGCTGTAGCTGCATCAATGCCAGCTGTTCTTGCTCAGACAAATTTTTAGGATATGGATTCTGAACGTGTAGTGATCTTAAACGTTCGGTGACGACAGTGAGAAAGACATCAAGGGGTGAATTGTTGGGTAGCGGAGGAAACTTTCTTGAAATGGGTTTCAGGTCAGTAAATGGTCCTTCCCCTAGATTCCTCTCGCTTTCCATCAGTAGATCAGCAAGCAATCTCACATCAGGAAGGTCATCTTTATCTATACCCAGTTTATCACATTCCTCCTTATCATGGGTGCAGAAAAACTTTTTCCATTTTAGTTTTCTGATAAACAAATTAATATCCTTCACCCATGTAAAAGGGTTAAATTTACACTCAGGGACAAAAGATAAACCTTTACTTAAGACTGTCATTTCCGCGACTGTCAAAGTCCGTTTAGAAAGGTTAATAATTTGTGAAGTGTCCACTAGTTCGCACCTCTTGTTTTGCCTCTTCTGTTCCTGAGCGAGTAATCGCTTGTGAATTGGGTCGGTTCCAGGGAACCCAAAGGAGTCCCTAAAAAACCACCTCGATGTCCTCTACCACTGCCGTCACGAGCCCTACCGCCTCTACCTCTACCCCTACCTCTGCCTCTTCCTCTACCTCGTCTACTTGGGTTTGAGCCAGACCCAAGTTCAGGATTTCCCAATGGTCCGACTTTAAGGCCTCGGCTGATGACCTTAAAGTACGGTTTACAGATAAAGGCTATCCTAAAGCAATTTTGAAGGAGGCGTATCAACATGCAGCAGCATGCAACAGAGAGGAGCTGTTGCATCCGAGGAACAGAACATCTGATGAGCCACAGATACGAATTATTGGTACTTATGACACAGCAAGCAGGGAGATACGCAAGCTCCTCACTGATAATTGGGATATTTTGAAAACTGACCCGGATGTTGGTCATTTGATAGGCAGTAGCCCCATGATTACATACAGACGAGGGGGAAACATCAGGGACAAACTGGTTCATAGTGCCTTTACCAGTCCCAGAGATGTAACATGGCTGGGAACCAACAAACCTAAGGGTACCTATCAGTGTGGGAGCTGCGTCGCCTGTAAAGCTGTCCTAAAAAGTACAAAATTCAGGAGCTCCATCACAGGACATGAATATGCTATCAAGTCCTTTATCAATTGTAGAACAGTTGGAGTGGTGTATTTAGCCACCTGCATCTGTGGTATTCAATATACAGGCAAAACGAAACGCGAATTTAGGAGGCGTGTTGGTGAGCATCTCCTAAAAATTAAAAACTCAGGAGACACCCCGATAGCACAACATGTAGCCACCTGCCATCCTGGCAATCTGGATTGTTTTAAATTCCAAGGTATAGAACATGTTCGGCCACCACCGAGGGGAGGTGACATCGACACTTTGTTGCTCAAAAAAGAGGCACAGTGGACATTTGTTCTAAACACTGTGAAACCCAATGGCCTCAATGACACTATCTCCTTCGCCTGTTTTATTGAGTAATCTCTAATTGAGAATATCACTCTTTTAACATCTTTTGAGGAGTGATATATTTGCCATTTTGAGATCCTTCAGATCCGATTAATATACTGGATCTGCTATGCTGGATTAATCTGGTATTACTGTATATACATTTCCTTTCCAGAAATGCTGTTATTATATTGTAATTTGATATGGGAGATCACCCTCCTGTATTAATTATAATATTGAAGAGATTCATAATACTGGCCATACATTTTTGTACTATTAATGTCCTCTGGCGTTTTTAAACCAGAGCAATCTTTACAGAACAACTATATGTCCTCATTTCTGCTTTAACAATGCAGTATAAGTGAGAAGACATCAGTCATTGGCTTCTCCCCTCCCCTATGGATGACGCGGAGAAGTGGGTGGAGCGGTAGCTTCCACAGTCCCTTGCTGATGACGAGATGGTATGCGCGTCATCCGGCCGCGACGGGATAAACAATGCGCGGCCGGATGACGCGCTCTGCTCCGGATTGGGCACCGGCAGTGTCGCCTCATGGATGGGAGGTGGTTCCTCCATTTAAACAAGCCCGTGCTACGCGCGGGTCACGGCCATATTGCCGAGGGCTCTTTGCTGAACGCACGCCATCAGTGGCGTCCAGCACTCTCCGTTCAAAACACTTAGTTCATCAAGTGACCGTTGTCCCCAGTGTAAGGGGAAGTAAATCAAAACGGTGACAGTGAATTTAATGTGTGACATAGGGCTATATGCATTACATCAACTGCATTTAGTTCAACATCTAGTCAGATGATCCCTGAGGCCTCTTGCTGCTCTGTAATGCACCCTGTGTGAGAGGGTGACATGCGGAGATAACAGAGGCTTCAGCTGTTTGCTCCTGATGAACCAACTAACAAGTTGGATAAGAGAAACGCGTCGAGCAATCAAATGCTGTGATAACAACTACAGATTGACTTGCTGACTATAAAAGCCCACGGCCTGTTCCGATATCCCCATTGATTGGGATTTGGGCTATCCTAGTAGTGCTACCTGACACTGTGTGATGTGCAGAGTCTCTTCTACTGGAGACCTGACACATTCACCCACTGTTTCAATCAGGTGCCTATGTATGGGAGCCTACCATATACCCCAAACCTATAAAGGAACACGCCGTATATTATTAACTCCTTACAATTGGGAGTTCTAGTGGTAGGGATGAGCTTTAGGGATCAGCATCATTAGTCTGGGATATCCCATTTCACCCTACTAAGCCTAATGTGTTGCAGATAATTTTAATATATAATTTAATAAAGACAATTTTAACGTACTTTATTTAGGCAGTAAAAAGATACACGTGAGTCAGTACGTAAACGCTATTGTGAACCACTAGTTAATCTGATTTCATTGTTTAATACTGTAATGGCGGGTTTTTTGTCCGAGGACATTACTTCAGATGCATGGCTAGGGAATCCTAAAGAAGTATTCTCTGAACAAGACCTTCCCACCCAGTTATATACACCGAATATCAATGTTATGTTTAAAAATCTGACTAGAGTATACAAGAATCAGGTCAGGTCGTGGTGGGAGATCCAAACCTTGGAGATTTACTTAAAAAATAAAATAGTCCCAAGAGGATTAAGAAATCCTGTTCTACCTAACATCAGGCTTAGATCGGAGTCTCTGATGAATAAATGGGAGAAGGAGTCAATTGAATCATCACTACGGTTGATGAGATTCCTTCTTGAGGAAGAAAAAGAACTACTGGTCAAAAATACAGCAGAGTTAAAAGAAACCATTGAGGCCGCGAAAAAGTTTGCTCCGCTACCAGATTTTTCGAAAAGGGAAACACTGTTACAGCAGTCAGTGGAGAGGTTCACTGGCTATCTGAAGGAAAGGAAGCATAACCAGTTTGTACGGGATAGTAAGGATTTTAGAGAAGGCAAGATCCTTGAGTTTGCTGGTCCACAGAAAGAGAAGAATACAAACGAGAGTGAAACAGATTTATCCTCCTCTGAATACGAAACAGATCCTGAACTTGGGTCTGGCTCAAACCCAAGTAGACGAGGTAGAGGAAGAGGCAGAGGTAGGGGTAGAGGTAGAGGCGGTAGGGCTCGTGACGGCAGTGGGAGAGGACATCGAGGTGGTTTTTTAGGGACTCCTTTGGGTTCCCTGGAACCGACCCAATTCACAAGCGATTACTCGCTCAGGAACAGAAGAGGCAAAACAAGAGGTGCGAACTAGTGGACACTTCACAAATTATTAACCTTTCTAAACGGACTTTGACAGTCGCGGAAATGACAGTCTTAAGTAAAGGTTTATCTTTTGTCCCTGAGTGTAAATTTAACCCTTTTACATGGGTGAAGGATATTAATTTGTTTATCAGAAAACTAAAATGGAAAAAGTTTTTCTGCACCCATGATAAGGAGGAATGTGATAAACTGGGTATAGATAAAGATGACCTTCCTGATGTGAGATTGCTTGCTGATCTACTGATGGAAAGCGAGAGGAATCTAGGGGAAGGACCATTTACTGACCTGAAACCCATTTCAAGAAAGTTTCCTCCGCTACCCAACAATTCACCCCTTGATGTCTTTCTCACTGTCGTCACCGAACGTTTAAGATCACTACACGTTCAGAATCCATATCCTAAAAATTTGTCTGAGCAAGAACAGCTGGCATTGATGCAGCTACAGCAAGATACCACTATTGTCATCAAGCCCTCAGATAAGGGGGGCAATGTGGTTGTCTTAGATGTCAGCTGTTATGTTCAGATGTGCATGAGGATTCTTGACGATAAAACCTGCTATGCAAAATTGGATCACAATCCCCTTGAGGCCTATAAAAGAGAATTAGGCCAGACTCTCAGTAGGGCAAAATGGCGTAAGCTGATAAGTGCAAACGAATTGGCATATCTTATGCCTGCCTGCCCGACACTACCGGCCTTCTATAGTTTACCTAAAATACATAAGGGGACTACACCCCTAAAAGGGAGGCCGATAGTGTCGGGTATAGATAGCCTTACGGAAAAAATAAGTATTTATGTTGATCAAATTTTGAGACCCTTTGTGTCTAGTCTACCGTCCTTTGTGAGAGATTCGATGGACGTCCTCAGAAGGCTTAATGACATCAGATGTGAAAAAGATACCCTACTTGCCAGTTTGGATGTGGAAGCGTTATACAGCTCTATTCCACACAAACAAGGCTGTGACGCAGCAAATGCGTTCTTACTGGAAAGGGGATCACAATATCGTGAACACAATGAGTTTGTGATCACTTTGTTGAATTTTATTTTACATCATAACATTTTCTTGTTTGACCGTTCCCTCTACCGCCAGCTCAGGGGGGTGGCGATGGGGAGCCCATGTGCTCCTACTTTTGCTAACCTCTACCTGGGCTGGTGGGAGAGGGAGGTTGTCTTCAACGAGGAAATGGAACAATGGACCTCATCCATACTATTATGGATGAGGTTCATTGATGATGTTTTCATTTTGTGGAGAGGCACAAAGGAGGGGTTTGTGAATTTTGTTTCGAGACTAAATAACAACTCTCTTGGTTTGTTTTTTACATCAGAGATTGATGAAAAACGACTTACCTTTCTGGATCTTATGATTGAGATTGACCCTTCGGGTCATATTGCAACCAAGGTGTTCCGTAAACCAACGGCCACGAATGCCCTCTTGAGATGGGAGAGTGGACACCCCCAACCACTCAAGAAGGGCATCCCAAAGGGACAATATCTCAGGATGAGACGTAATTGTTCCCAATGGTCCGACTTTAAGGCCTCGGCTGATGACCTTAAAGTACGGTTTACAGATAAAGGCTATCCTAAAGCAATTTTGAAGGAGGCGTATCAACATGCAGCAGCATGCAACAGAGAGGAGCTGTTGCATCCGAGGAACAGAACATCTGATGAGCCACAGATACGAATTATTGGTACTTATGACACAGCAAGCAGGGAGATACGCAAGCTCCTCACTGATAATTGGGATATTTTGAAAACTGACCCGGATGTTGGTCATTTGATAGGCAGTAGCCCCATGATTACATACAGACGAGGGGGAAACATCAGGGACAAACTGGTTCATAGTGCCTTTACCAGTCCCAGAGATGTAACATGGCTGGGAACCAACAAACCTAAGGGTACCTATCAGTGTGGGAGCTGCGTCGCCTGTAAAGCTGTCCTAAAAAGTACAAAATTCAGGAGCTCCATCACAGGACATGAATATGCTATCAAGTCCTTTATCAATTGTAGAACAGTTGGAGTGGTGTATTTAGCCACCTGCATCTGTGGTATTCAATATACAGGCAAAACGAAACGCGAATTTAGGAGGCGTGTTGGTGAGCATCTCCTAAAAATTAAAAACTCAGGAGACACCCCGATAGCACAACATGTAGCCACCTGCCATCCTGGCAATCTGGATTGTTTTAAATTCCAAGGTATAGAACATGTTCGGCCACCACCGAGGGGAGGTGACATCGACACTTTGTTGCTCAAAAAAGAGGCACAGTGGACATTTGTTCTAAACACTGTGAAACCCAATGGCCTCAATGACACTATCTCCTTCGCCTGTTTTATTGAGTAATCTCTAATTGAGAATATCACTCTTTTAACATCTTTTGAGGAGTGATATATTTGCCATTTTGAGATCCTTCAGATCCGATTAATATACTGGATCTGCTATGCTGGATTAATCTGGTATTACTGTATATACATTTCCTTTCCAGAAATGCTGTTATTATATTGTAATTTGATATGGGAGATCACCCTCCTGTATTAATTATAATATTGAAGAGATTCATAATACTGGCCATACATTTTTGTACTATTAATGTCCTCTGGCGTTTTTAAACCAGAGCAATCTTTACAGAACAACTATATGTCCTTATTTCTGCTTTAACAATGCAGTATAAGTGAGAAGACATCAGTCATTGGCTTCTCCCCTCCCCTATGGATGACGCGGAGAAGTGGGTGGAGCGGTAGCTTCCACAGTCCCTTGCTGATGACGAGATGGTATGCGCGTCATCCGGCCGCGACGGGATAAACAATGCGCGGCCGGATGACGCGCTCTGCTCCGGATTGGGCACCGGCAGTGTCGCCTCATGGATGGGAGGTGGTTCCTCCATTTAAACAAGCCCGTGCTACGCGCGGGTCACGGCCATATTGCCGAGGGCTCTTTGCTGAACGCACGCCATCAGTGGCGTCCAGCACTCTCCGTTCAAAACACTTAGTTCATCAAGTGACCGTTGTCCCCAGTGTAAGGGGAAGTAAATCAAAACGGTGACAGTGAATTTAATGTGTGACATAGGGCTATATGCATTACATCAACTGCATTTAGTTCAACATCTAGTCAGATGATCCCTGAGGCCTCTTGCTGCTCTGTAATGCACCCTGTGTGAGAGGGTGGCATGCGGAGATAACAGAGGCTTCAGCTGTTTGCTCCTGATGAACCAACTAACAAGTTGGATAAGAGAAACGCGTCGAGCAATCAAATGCTGTGATAACAACTACAGATTGACTTGCTGACTATAAAAGCCCACGGCCTGTTCCGATATCCCCATTGATTGGGATTTGGGCTATCCTAGTAGTGCTACCTGACACTGTGTGATGTGCAGAGTCTCTTCTACTGGAGACCTGACACATTCACCCACTGTTTCAATCAGGTGCCTATGTATGTGAGCCTACCATATACCCCAAACCTATAAAGGAACACGCCGTATATTATTAACTCCTTACAATTGGGAGTTCTAGTGGTAGGGATGAGCTTTAGGGATCAGCATCATTAGTCTGGGATATCCCATTTCACCCTACTAAGCCTAATGTGTTGCAGATAATTTTAATATATAATTTAATAAAGACAATTTTAACGTACTTTATTTAGGCAGTAAAAAGATACACGTGAGTCAGTACGTAAACGCTATTGTGAACCACTAGTTAATCTGATTTCATTGTTTAATACTGTAATGGCGGGTTTTTTGTCCGAGGACATTACTTCAGATGCATGGCTAGGGAATCCTAAAGAAGTATTCTCTGAACAAGACCTTCCCACCCAGTTATATACACCGAATATCAATGTTATGTTTAAAAATCTGACTAGAGTATACAAGAATCAGGTCAGGTCGTGGTGGGAGATCCAAACCTTGGAGATTTACTTAAAAAATAAAATAGTCCCAAGAGGATTAAGAAATCCTGTTCTACCTAACATCAGGCTTAGATCGGAGTCTCTGATGAATAAATGGGAGAAGGAGTCAATTGAATCATCACTACGGTTGATGAGATTCCTTCTTGAGGAAGAAAAAGAACTACTGGTCAAAAATACAGCAGAGTTAAAAGAAACCATTGAGGCCGCGAAAAAGTTTGCTCCGCTACCAGATTTTTCGAAAAGGGAAACACTGTTACAGCAGTCAGTGGAGAGGTTCACTGGCTATCTGAAGGAAAGGAAGCATAACCAGTTTGTACGGGATAGTAAGGATTTTAGAGAAGGCAAGATCCTTGAGTTTGCTGGTCCACAGAAAGAGAAGAATACAAACGAGAGTGAAACAGATTTATCCTCCTCTGAATACGAAACAGATCCTGAACTTGGGTCTGGCTCAAACCCAAGTAGACGAGGTAGAGGAAGAGGCAGAGGTAGGGGTAGAGGTAGAGGCGGTAGGGCTCGTGACGGCAGTGGGAGAGGACATCGAGGTGGTTTTTTAGGGACTCCTTTGGGTTCCCTGGAACCGACCCAATTCACAAGCGATTACTCGCTCAGGAACAGAAGAGGCAAAACAAGAGGTGCGAACTAGTGGACACTTCACAAATTATTAACCTTTCTAAACGGACTTTGACAGTCGCGGAAATGACAGTCTTAAGTAAAGGTTTATCTTTTGTCCCTGAGTGTAAATTTAACCCTTTTACATGGGTGAAGGATATTAATTTGTTTATCAGAAAACTAAAATGGAAAAAGTTTTTCTGCACCCATGATAAGGAGGAATGTGATAAACTGGGTATAGATAAAGATGACCTTCCTGATGTGAGATTGCTTGCTGATCTACTGATGGAAAGCGAGAGGAATCTAGGGGAAGGACCATTTACTGACCTGAAACCCATTTCAAGAAAGTTTCCTCCGCTACCCAACAATTCACCCCTTGATGTCTTTCTCACTGTCGTCACCGAACGTTTAAGATCACTACACGTTCAGAATCCATATCCTAAAAATTTGTCTGAGCAAGAACAGCTGGCATTGATGCAGCTACAGCAAGATACCACTATTGTCATCAAGCCCTCAGATAAGGGGGGCAATGTGGTTGTCTTAGATGTCAGCTGTTATGTTCAGATGTGCATGAGGATTCTTGACGATAAAACCTGCTATGCAAAATTGGATCACAATCCCCTTGAGGCCTATAAAAGAGAATTAGGCCAGACTCTCAGTAGGGCAAAATGGCGTAAGCTGATAAGTGCAAACGAATTGGCATATCTTATGCCTGCCTGCCCGACACTACCGGCCTTCTATAGTTTACCTAAAATACATAAGGGGACTACACCCCTAAAAGGGAGGCCGATAGTGTCGGGTATAGATAGCCTTACGGAAAAAATAAGTATTTATGTTGATCAAATTTTGAGACCCTTTGTGTCTAGTCTACCGTCCTTTGTGAGAGATTCGATGGACGTCCTCAGAAGGCTTAATGACATCAGATGTGAAAAAGATACCCTACTTGCCAGTTTGGATGTGGAAGCGTTATACAGCTCTATTCCACACAAACAAGGCTGTGACGCAGCAAATGCGTTCTTACTGGAAAGGGGATCACAATATCGTGAACACAATGAGTTTGTGATCACTTTGTTGAATTTTATTTTACATCATAACATTTTCTTGTTTGACCGTTCCCTCTACCGCCAGCTCAGGGGGGTGGCGATGGGGAGCCCATGTGCTCCTACTTTTGCTAACCTCTACCTGGGCTGGTGGGAGAGGGAGGTTGTCTTCAACGAGGAAATGGAACAATGGACCTCATCCATACTATTATGGATGAGGTTCATTGATGATGTTTTCATTTTGTGGAGAGGCACAAAGGAGGGGTTTGTGAATTTTGTTTCGAGACTAAATAACAACTCTCTTGGTTTGTTTTTTACATCAGAGATTGATGAAAAACGACTTACCTTTCTGGATCTTATGATTGAGATTGACCCTTCGGGTCATATTGCAACCAAGGTGTTCCGTAAACCAACGGCCACGAATGCCCTCTTGAGATGGGAGAGTGGACACCCCCAACCACTCAAGAAGGGCATCCCAAAGGGACAATATCTCAGGATGAGACGTAATTGTTCCCAATGGTCCGACTTTAAGGCCTCGGCTGATGACCTTAAAGTACGGTTTACAGATAAAGGCTATCCTAAAGCAATTTTGAAGGAGGCGTATCAACATGCAGCAGCATGCAACAGAGAGGAGCTGTTGCATCCGAGGAACAGAACATCTGATGAGCCACAGATACGAATTATTGGTACTTATGACACAGCAAGCAGGGAGATACGCAAGCTCCTCACTGATAATTGGGATATTTTGAAAACTGACCCGGATGTTGGTCATTTGATAGGCAGTAGCCCCATGATTACATACAGACGAGGGGGAAACATCAGGGACAAACTGGTTCATAGTGCCTTTACCAGTCCCAGAGATGTAACATGGCTGGGAACCAACAAACCTAAGGGTACCTATCAGTGTGGGAGCTGCGTTGCCTGTAAAGCTGTCCTAAAAAGTACAAAATTCAGGAGCTCCATCACAGGACATGAATATGCTATCAAGTCCTTTATCAATTGTAGAACAGTTGGAGTGGTGTATTTAGCCACCTGCATCTGTGGTATTCAATATACAGGCAAAACGAAACGCGAATTTAGGAGGCGTGTTGGTGAGCATCTCCTAAAAATTAAAAACTCAGGAGACACCCCGATAGCACAACATGTAGCCACCTGCCATCCTGGCAATCTGGATTGTTTTAAATTCCAAGGTATAGAACATGTTCGGCCACCACCGAGGGGAGGTGACATCGACACTTTGTTGCTCAAAAAAGAGGCACAGTGGACATTTGTTCTAAACACTGTGAAACCCAATGGCCTCAATGACACTATCTCCTTCGCCTGTTTTATTGAGTAATCTCTAATTGAGAATATCACTCTTTTAACATCTTTTGAGGAGTGATATATTTGCCATTTTGAGATCCTTCAGATCCGATTAATATACTGGATCTGCTATGCTGGATTAATCTGGTATTACTGTATATACATTTCCTTTCCAGAAATGCTGTTATTATATTGTAATTTGATATGGGAGATCACCCTCCTGTATTAATTATAATATTGAAGAGATTCATAATACTGGCCATACATTTTTGTACTATTAATGTCCTCTGGCGTTTTTAAACCAGAGCAATCTTTACAGAACAACTATATGTCCTTATTTCTGCTTTAACAATGCAGTATAAGTGAGAAGACATCAGTCATTGGCTTCTCCCCTCCCCTATGGATGACGCGGAGAAGTGGGTGGAGCGGTAGCTTCCACAGTCCCTTGCTGATGACGAGATGGTATGCGCGTCATCCGGCCGCGACGGGATAAACAATGCGCGGCCGGATGACGCGCTCTGCTCCGGATTGGGCACCGGCAGTGTCGCCTCATGGATGGGAGGTGGTTCCTCCATTTAAACAAGCCCGTGCTACGCGCGGGTCACGGCCATATTGCCGAGGGCTCTTTGCTGAACGCACGCCATCAGTGGCGTCCAGCACTCTCCGTTCAAAACACTTAGTTCATCAAGTGACCGTTGTCCCCAGTGTAAGGGGAAGTAAATCAAAACGGTGACAGTGAATTTAATGTGTGACATAGGGCTATATGCATTACATCAACTGCATTTAGTTCAACATCTAGTCAGATGATCCCTGAGGCCTCTTGCTGCTCTGTAATGCACCCTGTGTGAGAGGGTGGCATGCGGAGATAACAGAGGCTTCAGCTGTTTGCTCCTGATGAACCAACTAACAAGTTGGATAAGAGAAACGCGTCGAGCAATCAAATGCTGTGATAACAACTACAGATTGACTTGCTGACTATAAAAGCCCACGGCCTGTTCCGATATCCCCATTGATTGGGATTTGGGCTATCCTAGTAGTGCTACCTGACACTGTGTGATGTGCAGAGTCTCTTCTACTGGAGACCTGACACATTCACCCACTGTTTCAATCAGGTGCCTATGTATGTGAGCCTACCATATACCCCAAACCTATAAAGGAACACGCCGTATATTATTAACTCCTTACAATTGGGAGTTCTAGTGGTAGGGATGAGCTTTAGGGATCAGCATCATTAGTCTGGGATATCCCATTTCACCCTACTAAGCCTAATGTGTTGCAGATAATTTTAATATATAATTTAATAAAGACAATTTTAACGTACTTTATTTAGGCAGTATAAAGATACACGTGAGTCAGTACGTAAACGCTATTGTGAACCACTAGTTAATCTCAGAGACCCTCTTGGCCGAAGTCACTGCAAGGAGAAACACAAGCTTCCAAGTGACGAACTTAAAATCCACCTCCTCTAACAGTTCAAAGGGGGGAGATGCTAACCCCCTGAAAACTACTGATAAATCCCATTGAGGAATGGGTCTCTGTACTGTAGGCTTTAATATTTCAGCTCCTTTAAGAAACCGTTTGATGAGCAGAAGGGGCAAGGCCTCTATCAAGGCCATCTTGCAGGAACTGAAGGATAGCAGAGAGGGGCAGATCTGCAGACGCCACCTCCTTTGAGGTACGCCAGGATGAGAATATCCTCATAATACAAGAGTAGGCTCTCTTGGTAGAGTCCGCTCTGGAATGAGACAGTGTTCTCAGGACCGAGCCTTCTACTCCGGGAAGGGACTGATCAACCTCCAGGCTGTCAGGTTAAATCTGTGCAGATCTGAGCAGAGGTGAGGGTCTGCTGCGGGGGGGAGCCTCCAATATTGTCCTCAACTCATCTGGGCGAGCTGGGTAAACCAGGATCTTTTCGGGCCAAAACGGTATGATGGCTATCACCGAGGCCTGATCCGGTAGATTTAGCTAAAAATCCCTACAGAAGCAGAGGTCACTGAAAATCCTCCAATAGGAGGAAACATGCGTAATTGTTTATTTTTTTTAATTAATATTAAAAATTATATTTCACAAATAAAATTTGCACGTGAGAACACGAAAAATCGCGTCAAACGAAATGCCCGCGTCACTTCCAGAAGATGGCGGCGCCCAGGGACCGAAATCTGGAACAAGAACACCGCCAACCTACCTCAGCCAGGCGCAACAGCGCGGGACCTAACAGCAGATAAGCTGCCGGCCAACTAACGAGGTACATAGAAAAAAGGAAACAGCGTTACTCAATGGAAAAAAGGATCCCCGCGCTTTCAAAGAAAAAGGGGGGGGGGGGGAATCAACCACCTAGTCCACCTGTCCGGGAGGACAGAAAAAAACACAGTGGGCTAGGGGTTGACTCCCTCCTTTTAAGGGGATACTTAATTGTTAAATTGAGTTATTATGCTTGGGCTCATTAAACATTCGCCGTTCCTACCAGTCCACGGGGGGTGGTTAACACCATCGGGGGCTGCTGGTAGGACGTAAGGGAAACCTGGTTGAATTTGTTCTGTACCGTGGATTTAAATATTTGCACTCAATCAGCTTTTGGATCTTATCAGCACATGCTGGATATCTCATGTTCTAAAATACTTTTTATATAATGCACAGTGTTTTAACTGTTATGCGATTTTCTTGACTTTTATGAGAGGCCGCAGGGCAGTTTTGAATGGCATGATGAGAAATTCAAGCTCTATAGACTACTCATTAAAGTACACGCTTATGACATTTTTGACTAATTGAAAAGACCTAGACCTCTGAACTACTATTTCTAGCAAACCCTGCCACTCACCGCTGCCTGAATGAACATCTATAGAATGTAATTAATAGCAGTGTCGGACTGGGATACCTAGGGTCCACCAGTGTAACTGATTCTGGGGGACCACCTTAGGGCTCCTGCACACAAACTAAATTTTTTTCCGTGTCTGTACCATTATTTTTTTGTGGCCTGTATGTGAAACCATTGACTTCAATGGGGCTACAAAAACAGAAATGACTCCATGTGCATTCTGTGTCTGTATGTCCGCATGGCCGTTACGCAAAATGATAGAACATGTCCTATTATTTTTGGCATTGCAGACAAGGATAGGACTGTTCTATAAGAGGCCAGCTGTTCTGTTCCGCATAATGTGGAATGTACACACCCAGTATCCATGTTTTGCAGATCCGCAATTTGCAGACTGCAGAACATCCAACAATCGTGTTCATGAGCCCTTACAGTGATAACAGAAATATTAAAGATGAAGTATGATGGTAGACACTCACAGCAAAATGCACAAACATACATGTGGCAGAATTTAGGCTACTTTCACACTTGCAGTAGCAGGGTCCGGCAGGATGTTCTGGCGGGGGAACAGCCTGCCGCATCCATGCTAACACTAGCCCACCATGCGGGCGGAAGTCCGCTGTAGTTTTTGTCCGGCCGCCTCTCCGCACGTTTGCTGTGAATTATAGTGAATGGAGCCGGAGCGGACCTCCAGCGGCATGGTGGGCTAGCGTAAGCACGGATCTGGCAGGCTGTTCCCCCACTGGAATAGCCTGCCGGACCCTGCTGCCGCAAGTGTGAAAGTAGCCTTACACATATATGGCTACCCTGCTCTTTAGTCAGTCAGAAACAAGACACATGCAGTTCCTATCACATATAGGAAACATGCAATGCACGCACCAAGACATTTTTTGTATAACCCTATTAAGTGTAGCACACTTAACGGGGCTGCCTCACTTCAACAAATGGCATTTATTATGTAGAGAAAGTTAATAAAAGGCACTTACTAATGTATTCTGATTCTCCATATTAGATCTTTTCCATCACATTATACACTGCTCGTATCCATGGTTTTAACCACTCTGCAATCCAGCAGCAGTGGCGGCCGTGCTTGCACACTATAGGTAAGGCCCCCTGCACACGGCCGTGTTTCACAGCCGTGTGCGGGCCGTGGAACCGCGGCCTGGATCCCTCCTGAGAGCTGGAGCGCACGGCGTCACTGGTTGCTATGACGCCGTGCGCTCCCTGCTGCCGCCGCAATACAGTGATACACTGGTATGATCTATACCAGTGTATTACTGTACTGTGCCGGCAGCAGGGAGCGCACGGCGTCATAGCAACCAGTGACGCCGTGCGCTCCAGCTCTCAGGAGGGATCCAGGCCGCGGTTCCACGGCCCGCACACGGCTGTGAAACACGGCCGTGTGCAGGGGGCCTAAGGGTGGTGTTGACCTATACGCACTTCCAGCCCTTCCCTATAGTGTGCAAGCACGGCCACCGCTGCTGGATTGGTCGTAACCACTGATATGTGATGTGTATAATGGGATGGAAAGGACGCAATATGGATAATAACAATATATTAGTAAGTGCCTTGTACATGATGAATGCCATTTACTGAAGTGAGACAACCCCTTTAACCCTTGAAGCATACATTTCTGGCATGAAATTTACCAGATCTTAACCAACCCCTTTAACCCTTGAAGCATACATTTCTGGCATGAAATTTACCAGATCTTAACCAACCCCTTTAACCCTTGAAGCATACATTTCTGGCATGAAATTTACCAGATCTTAACCAACCCCTTTAACCCTTGAAGCATACATTTCTGGCATGAAATTTACCAGATCTTAACCTCCTCAGATTGCACATAATCTACAGTATATTTAAAAGGGTTGTCCTACCATAATGACCTATCTCCTATCTACAGTATAAATATCAGATTGCTGGGGGTCTGACTACTGGAACACCCACTGATCATGAAAAAAGGGGTCCTGAGACATTCAGTTACATTACCGCCAATCTATGTACACAAGGGTCTTAAAGGGGTTGTCTCACTTCAGTAAGTAGTATTTATCATGTAGAGAAAGTTAATACAAGCAACTTACTAATATACTGTTATTATCCATATTGCTTCCTTTGCTGGCTGGGTTCATTTTTCCATCACATTATACACTGCTCGTTTCCATGGTTACAGACCACCCTGCAATCCAGCAGTGGTGGTCATGCTTGCACACTATAGGCAAAAGCATCAGCCTCTCTGGTGGTAGGGACCATGGGAGCACACATAGGCTAGTGCTTTATCCCCGTAATGGCTAACGTCCAGCACTCCAGCTGTGGTAAAACTACAACTCCCAAGATGCCCCCCTTGCTTGGCTGTTCTCAGAACTCCACAGAAAAGAATGGAGCATGCTGGGAGTTGTAGTTTCACCACAGCTGGAGTGCCGGAGGTTAGCCATCACTGCTTTATCCTATAGTGTGCAAGCAGATGGATTGCAGGGTGGTCGTAACCATGGAAATAAGCAGTGTATAATGTGATGGAAAAATGAATCCAGCCAGCGAAGGAAACAATATGGGTGATAATATATTAGTAAGTGGCTTGTATTAACTTTCTCTACATGATAAATCTGACTTACTGAAGTAAGACAACCCCTTTAAGACCACGTTCCGTTGATCATGGGGGTCCCAGCAGTCAGACCCCACCAATCAGACACTTGTCACCTGTCGTGCAATAGCTGTTTCACCTTTTCACATTCCCTATTCTTAAAGGTTTTCTTAGGGTGGAAAAAAAAATTTGATTAAAATATTAAATCTGCCCCAAAATATGTGTCATACTAAAATAGAAATGCTCGCCTGTTAAAGGACCTGTGTCCACTTTTCTAGTTCTCCTCTATCCACAGGATTGGGGATAAGTAAGTGATCCTTAGGGGTCTGAACCCTGGAGCCCCCACTGATCCCCCTTCTTGACTGAGTGGCAGGTCGAGCATATGCCCTGCCTCTCCATCCATTCTCTATGGAGTCGCCGGAGATGGCAGAGTACAGCGCTGGCTAATTCCAGTGGTCCCAAAGAGAATAAATGTGTAGCCTGTCACACCATAAAAAGGGGGGATCAGTGGGGGTTGCAGAATCGGACCCCACTAATCATATAGTTATGCCCTATGGTGTGGAGAGGATAACTTAAAAACCTGCACAACCCCTTTAAATCCTCTACCACTCCACCACTAGTATCTCTCTACATGACAGCAGTAATGCCTGTAAATGCAGAATATCATCACTGCCGCCATGTAAACCATACATGTTAATACTGGAGAATATGACGCACTGTGCAGAATTTTTGGGCATATGTCCAACCCCATTTGCAGGTCACAACCTTTAACAAAGCCCAAGCAAAGGTGCTAGAGGAGCAATGTGAGCAAAGGGCACAAACGGAGGGTCATAACTAAAGCAGAGACATTAGGGTAACCTGAAGCAGGGTAGTAGAGTGGAGCACTGGTAATTGCAGAAGAGGCAATATTAGGTCTGAATTTAGAGTGGGGGCATCTGGAGCTGGGGCACTTATGGGGATACACTTAAAGCAGAGGCATTGGGGTCACCTGAGGCAGGGTGATAGTGGGGATCCTGGAGCAGCTGCAGGGGTATTAGGGAAGCAACTGGAGAAGATTCAGTATTAGGGATGCTTTTAGAGGGGGGGGGGCATCTGTAGCTGGGGCACTTATGGGGGTGCACCTAAAGCAGAGGCATTGGGGGGACCTAGGGCAGAGTCCCCCCAATGCTACTCTGAACTCTGCAGAGAGCAGCTGACATATATAGATCAGTGTCTGCTATAAACAAATCCCCTATTTCCCTCTTACAGTCTCCTACAGGTCACTACTGCCACACACCTGAGAAATCAGCCCAGCACTGCAGAGGAGTCCTTCTCTCCAGCAGCCACAGTTTCCTGACAGCAGGGAGGGCAGGAGGAGGCAGACACCTTCTCTCCTCCTTCACAGCCAGCAACCCCAGAAGTCTAGAAGATACTGTGGGGCCTCCTGTACAATGTACACCAGTAGGAGACTACATCACTGTGCGAATTTAGGGGGGGATTAATGTTGAGCGAACCGAAGCATCTGAAGCAGAATTCGATCCAAAGTTTAGGAAAAATTTGATTTGCCACAAAGCTGAATTTTCCTGCAGCTCGTGGTAACGAATCAGAGTCTTTCTAAAATGGAGTGAAAGTAAGAAGCCCAGGAGCGTGTTATGACCCATATTGCCGTGCAGCCAGTCAATCAGCAGATCCCCTGTGATATCACAGCCCTATAAAAGGCCTCATTCCGTGCAGTCTCCGCCATTTCACTGTGTACTATACCATCATCTGCATCTTTTTAAACTGCTGACAAAATGTCAGTTAATCTCTTATTTGATATATAGAATTACTGTGCCTCAATAATAAAGGGCAGTGTAATATATTGTCATCTGCATCTTGTTGAACTGAAACACCAAAAAAGAGTTACTATCATAAATATCTCAGATGGAGTTATGCCCCAAGAGGAAACGTGAACGAAACGATCGTCGGGCGGCCACTCCAGACCAGGGTCAGTAAGGAACGTATTTTGCTGGATTTATGCATTTTAACTTGTCTTCTCTCCCCCTGCAGTTTATGTGGTGTGGGGTGACACTCAGGTTCACATAGCCCTGATGGCTATTGTGTATTGCTTCTAATTGCCCTGAGTGTATCCCTGACAACAACCCCACCTCACTGAAACTGCTACAACTGTGGGTGGGGGGGTACTAGTCCCTTATTTGGTCTGGAGTCTTTTCTCTGCTTTTATATAAATGTCTGTTTAACACTATCGTCTTTCTATGATAACCGCTTTCGTGTACGGTACATGTTTTAATGATATACTGCTGATGGATATCTAATAAAGAAATTATTGATTATGATAACCTCTTGTGTGGTAGCTTTTCTTAGCATTTATAGGTGATATAAATCTTGTTGAACTGCTGGCACATTTGCATTTAATATCTTATTTTATATATAGAATTACTTTCTTCTTGTGTCACTCTGGGAATGCCCCATGACAGTTTTTTCTCTCCTCTTCGTTGGATCCAACTGTCAGTCACCTGTTGAACCGCGAGGTACTTTTCATATGTAGTTTCAGAATGCAAGGGGTAATTATAGCTATAATTATTAGGTGAACGTGTACTGTATATAGTGGTCAACTATTTGCCCTATGTGGCCCCTTATTATAATTCTCATACAAAGGGGCATTTTCAGGAAATTGCAGGCCACAACAGCAATAACTGGCATACTGTGCCACGCACCTAACCAGCCAAACCCTGTACCAGCAACAGCCCCTGTTTGGCCAACATATTATATGGCAGCTACTAATCTTCAGGATCCTGTCCCTTATGGCAATAATCCTGACTCCATGTTTGATCCATCCACCATGTTCGGCCCATCTGGTATTAATCATTATGCATGTTTAAAGCAAAATACCATACGGTTAATAGTATAGATTCGTAGAGTTTTAAATTTTACACTTGAAATATGGAAATCTTTTTTTTTTTTTAAAAGGATTCAAATCTACAGTGTTAAAAAATAATTTCTGTTCTTTCAGTAGTTTTCCATTTGGCAGAACAGAGCCATTTACAGAGCTTATAGTACAGGGCCCATTTTTATATTTTCCTCTCGACGTTCCAATAGCCATAACTTTTCTAAATTTTCCATCCATATAGCCATAAAAGGTCTTTTTTTTGGTGGGGGATAAGTTGTACTATTTAGGAGCACCATTAAATTTACCATGTCTGTCCAAATCATTTTTTTGTCACCTTACATCACAAAACAGCAAGCGATCAAAAAGGAGTTTTCCCACCAAAATAGTGCCAATCTAACTGTCACCTCATCCCGCAAAAAATGAGCCCATACCTGAGACAATCGCCTAAAAAATAAAAAAACTATGGCTCAGAATATGCAGACACTAAAACATCATTTTTTTTGTTTCAAAAATGATATTATTGTGTAAAACTTAGATAAATAAAAAAAAGTATACATATTAGGTATCGCCGCGTCTGTATCGACCGGCTCAACCGCGATCAAAAAGTCACACGCACCCCAAAAAAGTGCCAATAAAACCGTCATCTCATCCCGCAAAAATCATACCCTACCCAAGGTAATCGCCCAAAAACTGAAAAAATTATGGCTCTCAGACTATGGAAACCCTAAAACATGATTTTTTGGGCTTCAAAAAAGAAATCATTGTGTAAAACTTACATAAATAAAAAAAGTATACATGTTAGGTATCGCCGCGTCTGTGACAACCTGGTCTATAAAAATACCAAATGATCTAACCTGTCAGATGAATGTTGTAAATAACAAAAAATAAAAATGCTGCCAAAACAGCTATTTCTTATTATCTTGCCTCACAAAAAGTGTAATATAGAGCAACCAAAAATCATTGTACCCTAAACTAGTACCCAAAAAATTTCCACCCTATCTCGTAGTTTTTAAAATGGGGTCACTTTTTTGGGGGTGCATCAGGGGGTCTTCAAATGGGACATGGTGCAAAAGAACTGTCCAGCAAAACCTGCCTTCCAGAAACCGTATGGCATTGCTTTCCTTCTGCGCCCTGCCGTGTGCCCGTACAGCGGTTTACCACCACATATGGGGTGTTTCTGTAAACTACAGAATCAGGGCCATAAATATTGACTTTTGTTTGGCAGTTAAACCTTGCTTTGTAACTGGAAAAAAATTATTAAAATGGAAAATCTGGCCAAAAAGTGAAACTTTCAAATTGTATCTCTATTTTCCATTAATTCTTGTGGAACACTGTTGTGGAAATTTTATTATGTGGACATTTTACTTTAGGATGTGTATTTAATATATTGTGTATTGTCATCATGTCTCTCAGTGGTAATGGTAGATTATTGTATACATGTGTTTGTTAGCTGGCTATGTTATTCTAAATGATGGTGTCTTGTCTTCCTATGTCATCACTTCCTGTATATCATCACTTCCTGCATCCTTGTCTTGGGCCAACCCCTTTTACACCTTTTGTTAGTAAATAAAAGTGTACACACTGAGCAAGGCGGAGGAGTGCTCAGCAAGAATTCAATCAAGATGGTAGCACCTGGGTCTTTCTCTAACTGCGGCTGATGGAGAATGGATTTACCTTTTTCCTTACACAAACTTTGATGCGAGCTGATTACAGCTATGAATATTTCTACAACAACACCTAAAGGGTTAACGATGTTTGTAAAATCAGTTTTGAATACATTGAGGGGTGTAGTTTCTTAGATGGGGTCACTTTTATGGAGTTTCTACTCTAGGGGTGCATCAGGGGAGCTTCAAATGGGACATGGTGTCAAAAAAAACAGTCCAGCAAAACCTGCCTTCCAGAAACCGTATGGCATTGCTTTCCTTCTGCGCCCTGCCGTGTGCCCGTACAGCGGTTTACCACCACATATGGGGTGTTTTTGTAAACTACAGAATCAGGGCCATAAATATTGAGTCTGGTTTGGCTGTTAACCCTTGCTTTGTAACTGAATTTTTTTTATTAAAATGGAAAATCTGCCAAAAAAGTTACATTTTAAAATTATATCTCTATTTTCCATGAATTCTTGTGGAACACCTAAAGGGTTAACAAAGTTTGTAAAATCAGTTTTGAATACCTTGAGGGGTGTAGTTTCTAGAATGTGGTCATTTTTGGGTGGTTTCTATTATATAAGCCTCACAAAGTGACTTCAGACCTGAACTGGTCCCTAAAAATTGGGTTTTTGAAGATTTCTGAAAAATTTCAAGATTTGCTTCCAAACGTCAAAGCCTTGTAACATCCCCAAAATATAAAATATAATTCCCAAAATGATGCAAACATGAAGTAGACATATGGGGAATGTAAAGTAATAACTATGTTTGGAGGTATTACTATGTATTATAGAAGTAGAGAAATTGAAACTTGGAAATTAGCAATTTTTTTCACATTTTTGGTCTAATTGGTATTTTTTTATAAATAAAAAAGATTTTTTTTAACTTCATTTTACCACTGTCATGAAGTACAATATGTGACGAAAAGACAATCTCAGAACGGCCTGGATAAGTCAAAGCGTTTTAAAGTTAGCAGCACTTAAAGTGACACTGGTCAGATTTGCAAAAAATGGCCTGGTCCTAAAGATGAAATAAGGCTGTGTCCCTAAGGGGTTAAAAAAAAAAAAAAACTATTTCGGTCTACGGAGCTGTATCAGGACTTGTTTTTTTTAGGGGCGAAATTTAGATTTTATTGGTACAATTTGTTGTGGTATGTACGACTTTTTGATCACTGTTCAATTTTTGGCCCGGAAATTTTTTTACAAAAAAGATGAATCGTGTTTTTAATTTTTTTTTCCATTACGACGATCAGCACACATGAGATTTTTATTGAATGTATTTTTTTGAATATTTTTTTTGTTTCTGTATATATTTATATGTAAAATTGGGGAAGGGGGGTGATTTAACTTTTACAGTGACAACTTTTAACCCCCTCAGGGGGCTAGAACCTGGGATCTTTTGATCCCTTGCCCTATTCACCCTAATCGTAATTTCCCGTCATTGCGGCCAGGCATCTGCTGTATGATACCGCGGCAACCGCCGCTTATGGAGCGGGCTCAATGCAGCAGCCTGCTTATACATTCCCTCAGCCACCGTGATCTACAGGTATGGGTCCATTCACACGTCCGCAATTCTGTTCCGGAACGGAATTGTGGACCCATTCATTTCTATGGGGCCGATGTGCTGCTCGGGTCCTGAAATCCGCACTTCCGGGTCTGCATTTCCGTTCTGCAATTGCAGACAAGATTAGGCATATTCTATTATAGTGCCGGCGATGTGCGGTCACGCACATTGCCAGTGTCCGTGTTTTGCGGATCCGTGGATCCGCAAAACACATACGGATAAGTGAATGTACCCTATACCTGATTTATAGTGATTCATGACAAATGAATTTGTAATAAATAAAAATTCTTGTTGCAGTTCAGCAAATCAACCAAATCTAATTTTTTAGAACTTCGCTCATCACTAGGGGTAACGTGTGAAAGGCTTTGTTTCATAAACATGCAGTGATTGGCTATTTTCTCTGTGGTGCAGCCTTTGCAACGAAGAAGTATGTGTATATTAGTAGCTCTTAGAGTGCCAGTTGTATATTTAGAGTACTTGTAGCACCAGTTTTTTGAACACTCCTGCAGCAGGGAAAGATGAAAGGTGGGAATGGGTAAGACTGCAGGGGTGTTCACAAACTGGTGCCACAAGGGCTCTGGCCGGCCCCTCAGTGCTCCAACTAGTTAATTAGCACAATCAATCCTACTATCCACTGTGCCTGGTTTTATAGGGTTGAACATGCTGACAAATGCTCTTTAAGACAGGCTCCTTTTCTGATAGACCATGCCCCCTTTCTGTTAAGCCACACCCCACTGTAGGATGAGTTGAAAAAAGTGTGTAAACCACCTAATAACTGTCATGCAAAGCCTATAAACTGCCAGAATTCTGGTGCATTTTGATTGGTAAATCTCCCCAATGTCTTTTTTTCAACCCTTTCAGCTACATAGCATTGTCATTTGGGCAACAATCCAGGAGTAGATATGTAGTTTGAAGCTCCTGGGCTCCAAAGCAGAATCTGTAACAGGGTCCTCAGCTATCCTGTAACAGGGCCCTTAGCTACCTCAGCTACCAAGTTATGTTCCCATGTCAAAATCAACATCAGAAAAATCTGTAGCAGATCAGTGGCAAAATCAGTATCTGAAAGACATTTTTAGTGGTTTTGAAATTTGGTGGTGGTTTTAGAGGATTTTTTCCGAGCTTTATAGAACAGTTTTTGCTGCTTCCACATAGACTTTTATAAAATCCACAGTCAAATCTGCTTCCAACGAAGGTAACATGCTGTCACGGTGGGGAGTGGGGGGGGGGGGGGAAACTCCCCACCGAACACCGATGGTAGACGGGAATAAAAACTAGGCCAGGACACCCGGAAAAGGGAGCAGGACACCTCCTAATGTCACCCTCATCCTAGCCCTGACTCCTATCCATATGAGCAGACCTAAATGGTAGGACGGCTTACCCTGAGTCGCTCTGATGATCACTGGAAATAATGTCAGGAACTAGAGACGACCTGTTCCTCCAAGATACGGATGAACAGGAGTCTCCCACCGGCCTAGATGCAAGGAAAGGGGAAGACAGTGAAAAGCTACTGGATCGGCAGGTAAGAACCCATAAACTAGCACTTACCTGCCGCAGCAACAGGAAGGAAAACCAACACACCAGTAACTGCCTGGACCCCCATGCAGATAGGGTGCATAGTGGCCCCAGGCATAGCTGCTCACTGACTTGTTGTTCCCCTTCGGGGAACCCTGTAGCCCTCTTGCAGGCACAGACAGACAGGGGAGTGTCTAGCATCCATGCACCATGCAGACCAGACATGGAACAACAACTAGACATACAACACAAACTCTGAACACAAACCACACCATACATAAAAACGGGTAAGGTCGGAAGACATGGTAACAACGGGATGACATTGATGTCTAACTAGGTGGCCCTCAATAACTGGGCAGATGGAATACCCAGGACAGGAGCATAGCTCCAGCACCAACAGAGGCTGGAGAACAACTAAACTCCAGGCTACCAACCACAGGCAATATAAGCACCAAGTGACCACACCCAGCCAGGTAGTTAACCCCACAAGCACCAGACAAGGAAGGGAAACAAACCTTAAAGGAGAAGTGTACACACATGCTGCATAAACTACATGTTGCTCCAGGCAACCAACACGCAAGGCAAGCGTGTCACGGCAAGCAACACAGAGACTGAGACACAGCTGTGACGCATGCCACTTCTCAACCATTTTTCAAATCAGCTACTGAAAACCCCCCCACTACTATTAGTACAAGCAGGGGTGTAGCTATAGGGTGTGCAGAGGTAACAGTCTCACTGGGCCCAGGAGCCTGAGGGGCCCAAAGACCCTTGTGCCGCATAATATGACACTGTTATAGAAAGTGCATGCTGGTCAAGTTATAGCTCTGGCTGGAGGGAAGGGGTTAGGTCAAGAATCTGGCATGAGGCAGTGCTATGTGCTTCCCTGCCCCTGGTCACAAAGCACTGAGGGAAGGGGGGGGCCCAAGCTGAACTCTTGCACCAGGGTCCACGAGCCTTTAGCTACGCCCCTGAGTACAAGGTATATGCACGATCAGGTTTTTTTACACTTTGAAGTCAATGGAAAACTGTTTCTGTATGTGGATTATGCTGAGGAAAAAGCTGCTGTCTGCTGATGAATCAGTAGCAGATGTTGCCCATGAGAACATAGTATAATGTCCATCTTTGCTTGCACAAAGTAAAGAGTATAACATCTTTCTTTTCTGTTCTATATGACCATGCATCACTGTTCAGAATGTTTGTGTCATGCTGGAGGATGTAGTGAGAGAGTAGATCGAAGTTGCAGTAGAGCGAAGTGAAAAACTGATCTAGCCCATTAGACCATGTGTGTGATATTCATTTTCTTGACTAGAGATTTCTCAATGCCTCACAGCCAACAGCATAGATTTCCAATCCAATCTCATCCTGTTGTTATGTTTAATAGCAGATCCCACTGAGCGGGGGCACTGATATCACTTCACTTAATTTCAGGACTGCATTACTAGTTTAACCCTGTACAGAATGTTGTTTCAACATAAGCCCAGTAATAACACAAAATAAGGTGAATAGATAGAACATAGCTAAAAGATTAAATGGATGGATTTAGATAGATAGATAGATAGATAGATAGATAATTCTTATTTAGGTCAGAAGCAATTATCATCAATGCACTGGATAAATAGTAATTGCAAGATTTTGGGTGGAGAATAGGGATGAGCGAACTCGAACTGTATAGTTCGGGTTCGTACCGAATTTTGGGGTGTCCGTGACACGGACCCAAACCCGGACATTTTCGTAAAAGTCCGGGTTCGGTGTTCGTCGCTTTCTTGGCGCTTTTGTGACGCTTTCTTGGCGCTTTTTGAAAGGCTGCAAAGCAGCCAATCAACAAGCATCATACTACTTGCCCCAAGATGCCGTCACAGCCATGCCTACTATTGGCATGGCTGTGATTGGCCAGAGCACCATGTGACCCAGCCTCTATTTAAGCTGGAGTCACATAGCGCCGCCCGTCACTCTGCTCTGATTAGCGTAGGGAGAGGTTGCGGCTGCGACAGTAGGGCGAGATTAGGCAGATTAACTCCTCCAAAGCACTTGATTAATTGATCGATCTGCAGCTGTGGATCATTGAGCTGCTGATACTCAATTGCTCACTGTTTTTAGGCTGCCCAGACCGTTTGTCAGTCACATTTTTCTGGGGTGATCGGCGGCCATTTTGTGTCTTGTGCGGTGCTGCGACCAAGTGCATCCAAGCTGCGACCAAGTGCATTTAACCCTCAATGGTGTGGTTGTTTTTTGGCTAAAGCCTACATCAGGGTGAAGCTGTCACACCAAGTGCATTTAACCAGCAATAGTCTGTTTATTTTTTGGCCATATACTACATCAGGGGCAAGCTGCGCCTGTCACCAAGTGCATTTAACCCTCAATGGTGTGGTTGTTTTTTGGCTAAAGCCTACATCAGGGTGAAGCTGTCACACCAAGTGCATTTAACCAGCAATAGTCTGTTTATTTTTTGGCCATATACTACATCAGGGGCAAGCTGCGCCCGTCACCAAGTGCATTTAACCCTCAGTAGTGTGGTTGGTCAAGCTATCACACCAAGTGCATTTAACCAGCAATAGTCTGTTCATTTTTTGGCCATATACTAAATCAGGGTCAAGCTGCGCCCGTCACCAAGTGCATTTAACCAGCAATAGTCTGTTCATTTTTTGGCCATATACTACATCAGGGGCAAGCTGCGCCCGTCACCAAGTGCATTTAACCCTCAGTAGTGTGGTTGGTCAAGCTGTCACACCAAGTGCATTTAACCAGCAATAGTCTGTTCATTTTTTGGCCATATACTACATCAGGGGCAAGCTGCGCCTGTCACCAAGTGCATTTAACCCTCAATGGTGTGGTTGTTTTTTGGCTAAAGCCTACATCAGGGTAAAGCTGTCACACCAAGTGCATTTAACCAGCAATAGTCTGTTCATTTTTTGGCCATATACTAAATCAGGGGCAAGCTGCGTCCGTCACCAAGTGCATTTAACCAGCAATAGTCTGTTCATTTTTTGGCCATATACTACATCAGGGGCAAGCTGCGCCCGTCACCAAGTGCATTTAACCCTCAGTAGTGTGGTTGGTCAAGCTGTCACACCAAGTGCATTTAACCAGCAATAGTGTGGTTATTTTTTGGCCATATCCCAGTCTAATTCTGTCACTAAATCCATACCGGTCACCCAGCGCCTAAATACTAGGCCTCAAATCTATATCCCGCTAAATCTGTCGTTACCGCTGTACTGTTGTGGCTGGGCAAGTTATTTAGTGTCCGTCAAAGCACATTTTTTGTTCAGGGTTGAAATACAATTCCCAATTTAGCAATTCCATAATTTAGTGGTTTCTGCTGTATCAGAGCTATTTGAAATCTATCCCTAAAAGGGTATATAATATTCAAGGTGCACATAGGGTCATTCAGAATAACTTCACACACATGCTACTGTGCATTTCCAAGTCTAATTCTGTGAGTAAATCCATACCGGTCACCCAGCGCCTAAATACTAGGCCTCAAATTTATATCCCGCTAAATCTGTCGTTACCGCTGTCCTGTTGTGGATGGGAAAGTTATTTAGTGTCCGTCAAAGCACATTTTTTGTTCTGGGTTGAAATACAATTCCCAATTTAGCAATTTCATAATTTAGTGGTTTCTGCTATATCAGAGCTATTTGAAATCTATCCCTAAAAGGGTATATAATATTCAAGGTGCACATAGGGTCATTCAGAATAACTTCACACACACGCTACTGTGCATTTCCAAGTCTAATTCTGTGAGTAAATCCATACCGGTCACCCAGCGCCTAAATACTAGGCCTCAAATTTATATCCCGCTAAATCTCTCGTTACCGCTGTCCTGTTGTGGATGGGAAAGTTATTTAGTGTCCGTCAAAGCACATTTTTTGTTCTGGGTTGAAATACAATTCCCAATTTAGCAATTTCATAATTTAGTGGTTTCTGCTATATCAGAGCTATTTGAAATCTATCCCTAAAAGGGTATATAATATTCAAGGTGCACATAGGGTCATTCAGAATAACTTCACACACACGCTACTGTGCATTTCCAAGTCTAATTCTGTGAGTAAATCCATACCGGTCACCCAGCGCCTAAATACTAGGCCTCAAATTTATATCCCGCTAAATCTCTCGTTACCGCTGTCCTGTTGTGGATGGGAAAGTTATTTAGTGTCCGTCAAAGCACATTTTTTGTTCTGGGTTGAAATACAATTCCCAATTTAGCAATTTCATAATTTAGTGGTTTCTGCTATATCAGAGCTATTTGAAATCTATCCCTAAAAGGGTATATAATATTCAAGGTGCACATAGGGTCATTCAGAATAACTTCACACACACGCTACTGTGCATTTCCAAGTCTAATTCTGTGAGTAAATCCATACCGGTCACCCAGCGCCTAAATACTAGGCCTCAAATTTATATCCCGCTAAATCTCTCGTTACCGCTGTACTGTTGTGGATGGGAAAGTTATTTAGTGTCCGTCAAAGCACATTTTTTGTTCTGGGTTGAAATACAATTCCCAATTTAGCAATTTCATAATTTAGTGGTTTCTGCTATATCAGAGCTATTTGAAATCTATCCCTAAAAGGGTATATAATATTCAAGGTGCACATAGGGTCATTCAGAATAACTTCACACACACGCTACTGTGCATTTCCAAGTCTAATTCTGTGAGTAAATCCATACCGGTCACCCAGCGCCTAAATACTAGGCCTCAAATTTATATCCCGCTAAATCTCTCGTTACCGCTGTCCTGTTGTGGATGGGAAAGTTATTTAGTGTCCGTCAAAGCACATTTTTTGTTCTGGGTTGAAATACAATTCCCAATTTAGCAATTTCATAATTTAGTGGTTTCTGCTATATCAGAGCTATTTGAAATCTATCCCTAAAAGGGTATATAATATTCAAGGTGCACATAGGGTCATTCAGAATAACTTCACACACACGCTACTGTGCATTTCCAAGTCTAATTCTGTCACTAAATCCATACCGGTCACCCAGCGCCTAAATACTAGGCCTCAAATTTATATCCCGCTGAATTTGAATACAATACATTGGGCCAAATAATATTTTTGTTGTTGTGGTGAACCATAACAATGAGGAAAACATCTAGTAAGGGACGCAGACGTGGACATGGTCGTGGTGGTGTTAGTGGACCCTCTGGTGCTGGGAGAGGACGTGGCCGTTCTGCCACATCCACACGTCCTAGTGTACCAACTACCTCAGGTCCCAGTAGCCGCCAGAATTTACAGCGATATATGGTGGGGCCCAATGCCGTTCTAAGGATGGTAAGGCCTGAGCAGGTACACGCATTAGTCAATTGGGTGGCCGACAGTGGATCCAGCACGTTCACATTATCTCCCACCCAGTCTTCTGCAGAAAGCGCACAGATGGCGCCTGAAAACCAACCCCATCAGTCTGTCACATCACCCCCATGCATACCAGGGAAACTGTCTCAGCCTCAAGTTATGCAGCAGTCTCTTATGCTGTTTGAAGACTCCGCTGGCAGGGTTTCCCAAGGGCATCCACCTAGCCCTTCCCCAGCGGTGAAAGACATAGAATGCACTGACGCACAACCACTTATGTTTCCTGATGATGAGGACATGGGAATACCACCTCAGCACGTCTCTGATGATGACGAAACACAGGTGCCAACTGCTGCGTCTTTCTGCAGTGTGCAGACTGAACAGGAGGTCAGGGATCAAGACTGGGTGGAAGACGATGCAGGGGACGATGAGGTCCTAGACCCCACATGGAATGAAGGTCGTGCCACTGACTTTCACAGTTCGGAGGAAGAGGCAGTGGTGAGACCGAGCCAACAGCGTAGCAAAAGAGGGAGCAGTGGGCAAAAGCAGAACACCCGCCGCCAAGAGACTCCGCCTGCTACTGACCGCCGCCATCTGGGACCGAGCACCCCAAAGGCAGCTTCAAGGATTTCCCTGGCATGGCACTTCTTCAAACAATGTGCTGACGACAAGACCCGAGTGGTTTGCACGCTGTGCCATCAGAGCCTGAAGCGAGGCATTAACGTTCTGAACCTGAGCACAACCTGCATGACCAGGCACCTGCATGCAAAGCATGAACTGCAGTGGAGTAAACACCTTAAAACCAAGGAAGTCACTCAGGCTCCCCCTGCTACCTCTTCTGCTGCTGCCGCCTCGGCCTCTTCTGCTGCTGCCACCTCGGCCTCTTCCTCCGCCTCTGGAGGAACGTTGGCACCTGCCGCCCAGCAAACAGGGGATGTACCACCAACACCACCACCACCACCTCCGTCACCAAGCGTCTCAACCATGTCACACGGCAGCGTTCAGCTCTCCATCTCACAAACATTTGAGAGAAAGCGTAAATTCCCACCTAGCCACCCTCGATCCCTGGCCCTGAATGCCAGCATTTCTAAACTACTGGCCTATGAAATGCTGTCATTTAGGCTGGTGGACACAGACAGCTTCAAACAGCTCATGTCGCTTGCTGTCCCACAGTATGTTGTTCCCAGCCGCCACTACTTCTCCAAGAGAGCCGTGCCTTCCCTGCACAACCAAGTATCCGATAAAATCAAGTGTGCACTGCGCAACGCCATCTGTAGCAAGGTCCACCTAACCACAGATACGTGGACCAGTAAGCACGGCCAGGGACGCTATATCTCCCTAACTGCACACTGGGTAAATGTAGTGGCAGCTGGGCCCCAGGCGGAGAGCTGTTTGGCGCACGTCCTTCCGCCGCCAAGGATCGCAGGGCAACATTCTTTGCCTCCTGTTGCCACCTCCTCCTTCTCGGCTTCCTCCTCCTCTTCTTCCACCTGCTCATCCAGTCAGCCACACACCTTCACCACCAACTTCAGCACAGCCCGGGGTAAACTTCAGCAGGCCATTCTGAAACTCATATGTTTGGGGGACAGGCCCCACACCGCACAGGAGTTGTGGCGGGGTATAGAACAACAGACCGACGAGTGGTTGCTGCCGGTGAGCCTCAAGCCCGGCCTGGTGGTGTGTGATAATGGGCGAAATCTCGTTGCAGCTCTGGGACTAGCCAATTTGACGCACATCCCTTGCTTGGCGCATGTGCTGAATTTGGTGGTGCAGAAGTTCATTCACAACTACCCCGACATGTCAGAGCTGCTGCATAAAGTGCGGGCCGTCTGTTCGCGCTTCCGGCGTTCACATCCTGCTGCTGCTCGCCTGTCTGCGCTACAGCGTAACTTCGGCCTTCCCGCTCACCGCCTCATATGCGACGTGCCCATCAGGTGGAACTCCACCTTGCACATGCTGGACAGACTGTGCAAGCAGCAGCAGGCCATAGTGGAGTTTCAGCTGCAGCACGCACGGGTCAGTCGCACTACAGAACAGCACCACTTCACCACCAATGACTGGGCCTCCATGCGAGACCTGTGTGCCCTGTTGCGCTGTTTCGAGTACTCCACCAACATGGCCAGTGGCGATGACGCCGTTATCAGCGTTACAATACCACTTCTATGTCTCCTTGAGAAAACACTTAGGGCGATGATGGAAGAGGAGGTGGCCCAGGAGGAGGAGGAGGAGGAGGAAGAGGGGTCATTTTTAGCACTTTCAGGCCAGTCTCTTCGAAGTGACTCAGAGGGAGGTTTTCGGCAACAGCAGAGGCCAGGTACAAATGTGGCCAGCCAGGGCCCACTACTGGAGGACGAGGAATAGGAAGACGAGGATGAGGAGGAGGTGGAGGAGGATGAGGATGAAGCATGGTCACAGCGGGGTGGCACCCAACGCAGCTCGGGTCCATCACTGGTGCGTGGCTGGGGGGAAAGGGAGGACGATGACGATACGCCTCCCACAGAGGACAGCTTGTCCTTACCCCTGGGCAGCCTGGCACACATGAGCGACTACATGCTGCAGTGCCTGCGCAACGACAGCAGAGTTGCCCACATTTTAACCTGTGCGGACTACTGGGTTGCCACCCTGCTGGATCCACGCTACAAAGACAATGTGCCCACCTTACTTCCTGCACTGGAGCGTGATAGGAAGATGCGCGAGTACAAGCGCACGTTGGTAGACGCGCTACTGAGAGCATTCCCAAATGTCACAGGGGAACAAGTGGAAGCCCAAGGCCAAGGCAGAGGAGGAGCAAGAGGTCGCCAAGGCAGCTGTGTCACGGCCAGCTCCTCTGAGGGCAGGGTTAGCATGGCAGAGATGTGGAAAAGTTTTGTCAACACGCCACAGCTAACTGCACCACCACCTGATACGCAACGTGTTAGCAGGAGGCAACATTTCACTAACATGGTGGAACAGTACGTGTGCACACCCCTCCACGTACTGACTGATGGTTCGGCCCCATTCAACTTCTGGGTCTCTAAATTGTCCACGTGGCCAGAGCTAGCCTTTTATGCCTTGGAGGTGCTGGCCTGCCCGGCAGCCAGCGTTTTGTCTGAACGTGTATTCAGCACGGCAGGGGGCGTCATTACAGACAAACGCAGCCGCCTGTCTACAGCCAATGTGGACAAGCTGACGTTCATAAAAATGAACCAGGCATGGATCCCACAGGACCTGTCCGTCCCTTGTCCAGATTAGACATTAACTACCTCCCCTTAACCATATATTATTGGACTCCAGGGCACTTCCTCATTCAATCCTATTTTTATTTTCATTTTACCATTATATTGCGAGGCTACCCAAAGTTGAATGAACCTCTCCTCTGTCTGGGTGCCAGGGCCTAAATATATGCCAATGGACTGTTCCAATGTTGGGTGACGTGAAGCCTGATTCTCTGCTATGACATGCAGACTAATTCTCTGCTGACATGAAGCCAGATCCTCTGTTACGGGACCTCTCTCCTCTGCCTGGGTGCTGGGCCTAAATATCTGACAATGGACTATTGCAGTGGTGGCTGACGTGAAGCCTGATTTTCTCCTATGACATGCAGACTGATTCTCTGCTGACATGAAGCCAGATTGTCTGTTACGGGACCTCTCTCCTCTGCCTGGGTGCTGGGCCTAAATTTATGACAATGGACTGTTGCAGTGGTGGGTGACGTGAAGCCTGATTCTCTGCTATGACATGCAGACTGATTCTCTGCTGACATGAAGCCAGATTGTCTGTTACGGGACCTCTCTCCTCTGCCTGGGTGCTGGGCCTAAATATATGCCAATGGACTGTTGCAGTGGTGGCTGACGTGAAGCCTCATTCTCTGCTATGACATGCAGACTAATTCTCTGCTGACATGAAGCCAGATCCTCTGTTACGGGACCTCTCTCCTCTGCCTGTGTGCTGGGCCTAAATATATGCCAATGGACTGTTGCACTGGTGGCTGACGTGAAGCCTGATTCTCTGCTATGATATGAAGACTGATTCTCTGCTGACATGAAGCCAGATTGTCTGTTACGGGACCTCTCTCCTCTGCCTGGGTGCTGGGCCTAAATTTATGACAATGGACTGTTGCAGTGGTGGCTGACGTGAAGCCTGATTCTCTGCTATGACATGCAGACTGATTCTCTGCTGACATGAAGCCAGATCCTCTGTTACGGGACCTCTCTCCTCTGCCTGGGTGCTGGGCCTAAATTTATGAAAATGGACTGTTGCAGTGGTGGGTGACGTGAAGCCTGATTCTCTGCTATGACATGAAGACTGATTCTCTGCTGACATGAAGCCAGATTCTCTGTTACGGGACCTCTCTCTTCTGCCTGGGTGCCGGGGCCTAAATATCTGAGAATGGACTGTTCCAGTGGTGGGTGACGGGAAGCCAGATTCTCTGCTATGGGACCTCTCTCCAATTGATTTTGGTTAATTTTTATTTATTTAATTTTTATTTAAATTCATTTCCCTATCCACATTTGTTTGCAGGGGATTTACCTACATGTTGCTGCCTTTTGCAGCCCTCTAGCCCTTTCCTGGGCTGTTTTACAGCCGTTTTAGTGCCGAAAAGTTCGGGTCCCCCCGAACTTCTCGAACCCGAACATCCAGGTGTTCGCTCAACTCTAGTGGAGAAGTGTTAATGGATCAGCAGTTGAGCTTGGACAATGCCAGTCCATTTATTGTCTATTTCCATCAGTGACTTTGACTCGTGTTGAGCGAAGCGAAGCATTCGATGCAGAATTCGGTCCGAAGTTTAGGAAAACTTTTTTTCACAATGAATCTGAATTTCCTCACACTTTGTAATAACAAATCAGTTTTTCCTAAAATGGCAGCTGCATGTGTTACAAAGTGAAAGTAAGAAACCCAGGAACACAAGATCACCCATAATGCTGTGCAGCCAGCCAGTCTGCAGATAGCCACCCCCTGTGATGTCACAGTACTATAAAACCCTCATCCTGCGCTGTCTGTTGTCCTGTGAGCTGATCATAGGGAGAGACATGGCAAGTGTTCCTTTGCTAGGGACTGTGTTGCTGAAAATGATTATTAGAAGAATATTGGAGAGGGAGACTACAGGGAGAGTGCAGGGAGACTGCAGGGAGAGCGGAGGGAGACTTATTCTGCGCCAGTTTTATTTATTTACTCCTACTTTTACTTATTCTTACAATGAGCCTAGAACTAAGATATGCAATTCAATACCAATAAGATGGAAGCCTTTATTATTCCGGTGCCAGCGTGCCAACCAATACTATGCAGATTGCACCCCTTAGGGGGGCCAGGTCTTAATGATGACCATCCTCATCTGTTGCTGGCCTTACTTCTTCCAAATCATTCTTCAACACCTTGTTGTCCTAGAAAAGTCAGCAAGATGAAGAGAGAGGTGGAGCTGGATGTTCCTGATGACATTTTCTCATCGATATCAGATGATGTGGTAAAGGAGGAAAAGCAGATGCAGAACAAGGGCTCCCACCTGTAGGTCAGGAGAGCGCTAGGGTTGGAGAAGTGGGCATGCCAGAGCTAATTAATATTCTGTGTTTACTGTCAATTAACCTTTTGACTACCGGAGATTCTTTTGTTTTTGCGTTTTCATTTTTCTTCCCTATTTTCCGTGAGCCATAACGTTTTTATTTTTCCGGTCACATAGCTGTATGAGGGCTTATTTTTGCAGAACAAGTTGTACTTTCTAATGCCACCATTAATTATGGCATAAAATGTTGTGGGAAGCGGTAAAAAAATGCAATCCCTCCACCGTTTTATTTTAAGGAGTGATCTATACATTTGGACACTTCCGATCCTTATACTGTTTACCCTCCTGTGTATACTAATCCCTTGATGAGTCCTGGGATCGGACAAAACATGTCCTGTTGGAGGGATATCTTTAAGGAATAGGCCCCTTTAAGGGAAAGGTTCCTGACGGGGTCGTCCATATCGGGGCGGGAGCTCAGATTATTGCTAGGTAGGGACAGCATAGCCCCTATCCCAAACAATGTTAGGGCATTTATGTAGGGCTAGTTAGTTTTTTTATCCCTAGAAGAGTTTCAGCATTTATATGGACCCCGCCACCTGTCTATTTAGGACGTCTAAAGGTAGCCACTTAGAACTGGTAAGACTATTCCAATTCACACTGGCTACTGTCTACTGGTATATATTTTTGTTATCTACTAATAATGTATATTTTTTTCTTTTCCATTTTTTCACCATTTATTTGAGTACTATGTGGGTTTAGATTTTAATTATTATCAGTAAAATGTATGTTTTAAATGTATTCAGCCAAGGTCCTTTTTCCAAAGGAATTGATGAATCTGGAGATTGCAGCTGTAGGTAAGTGATAACTGTTTGATCCATTCCACTTGTAAGGCCTCATGCACACGACCGTTGTATGTTTTGCGGTCAGCAAATCGCGGAACCGCAAAACATGGATGGTGTCCGTGTCCGTTCCGCAATTTGCTGAATGGCATGGACTGCCTTTAATATAACAGCCTATTCTTGTTCGCAAAGCGGGGCCACCTAACGGAGCAATGGATGCGGACACCACACAGAGCGCTGTCCGCATCTTTTGCGGCCCCATTGAAGTGAATGGGTCCGCATCCGAGTCGCCAAAACTGCGGCTCGGATGCGGACGAAAACAACGGCCGTGTGCATGAGGCCTAAGGGCGTAGAGAAAAACAACCAGCGTAATTGGGGAAATTGTGTTGGATCATATTGTGCATGTAATAATAATAAGGTTTTACACTGTGTGGTTGTAACGGTTGGGATAAGCACAGCCTGGAAGTGTCTTTGGGCAGCCCATTTAGAGTGATAGAGGAGTAGTAGCTGCTCTGGCTTCACAGTGTTGGACAGAATGACCCATCTTGGTGGAGTCTGGGGAGTGGCCAAACATAGATCCCCATTCCGGAGAGAGGGTCAGTGAAGTGTGCTCAGCAGTAGTGGTGAGCAGTGGGCACGCAAAGAAGGGTGTGCACCCCAGCAGAGCTGCCAGTCGCTGAGCAGCCGCAGCCAGTGTGCTATGCTGACCTACCGCCTTCCAACCACTATCTAAAGTGTTGCATCCAGGCTTACATTGGAATATCTGAGCTAGTAAATTGTTGGCTGTTACATTCTGGCTTGTTGTATGTCCTTTCTCTCCACGAACATGACTTTTAAAGCATCGATCTTACAACTAAGATTGCACTGTATTATGTAGCCAAAGTACATCAAGCATCACAAAAAAACAAAGAGCCTCTTCATCGACCATGTTTCCAAAATAGATATATCATTAAACCTTTTCAGCCTTGTAGACTTGAAGAAATAATAAGCCCTTGAGAAACCCACATGGCAAAACTGGTTGTGTGAAGTAGGTGAAGTACACAGATTCTTTTTATACAAGATTTTTATATAAGTTTTAATTTTGCGATTGTAATAACAAAAGGAGATTTAAAAGTGTATGTGGATCCCACCCAGTGTGTTTGTTCCTTTGCCTCCTAGAACACTACAAATGTGAACATAGGTCTGAAGATGCTGCGCTTCTGAAGGGGACAAGCTACATTGAAGGGAGAAGGAAAACCTGGTTGTGATACAGCCAACATAACAGTGGCGTTTTAGGCTGTGAGAGTTAAAAAAAAAACACACATAATAAACACACATATTACATTTGAAGAGTCCCATCCATTTTATTTGTTCACAAGGTTCTCAATCACAAGAGAATATTGGGACTTGTTTTTTCTTCTATGTCTATTTTTACTGTCCGTAGCAGACTTGAATATCAGGTGACAGCATCCACCTCGCTCTGGTGCATCCCCCTCTTGTCATACTGTATGTTCTCCTCTTCTGTCTTAATCCTAAAAGCATCTCTAATCGGAAAAAAATCTCACTGTGCACTAAGAACCTTTCTGAGCTCACTGAAATACTGTACAAAATGGGATTTTATTTAAAACAAGTAAAGACGTGAAGAATGGACATTCACAGGGGCATTGTCTGCTTTGTGGGAGGTAGCACAGCCTATTCATCAGAAGGTCTTGAATTTAGCTCAGAAGTGGTTGCATTTGGGACTCTTGTCTAATTCCCATTTTTGGGTGCTTTTCAGTCTGCAGTATAATCACTCAAGTAAGGGTGGGTTCACACAAGCGTTAGGGATTCCGTTATGGCTTTCCGTTATAACATGGTTATAACGGAAAATAACAGAATGTCTAGACAGAATGCAAAACAGAAGCCTTTAAAAGGCATTCCGTTTGCTTTCCGTCCTAATAGAAGTCTATGGGAAAACATAACGGATCCGTCTTTGTCCCATTATGCAAGACGGAAAACAAAGTCCTGTCGACAGGACTTTGTTTTCCGTCCTGCATAACGGGACCCAGGCGGATCCATTTTGATTCCCATAGACTTCTTTTAGGACGGAAAGCAAACGGAATGCCTTTTAAAGGCTTCTGTTTTGCATTCCGTCATAATACAAGTCTATGGGCAGAAGAATGGATCTGTCCTTCCATCTTATGGATTCCGTTATTTTCCGTTATAGCCATGTTAAAACAGAAAGCCATAACAGAATCCCTAATGCTTGTGTGAACCCACCCTAATGCAGTGGATCAGAAATAAAATGCCAATGTTCCGTTAAGGCTACATGCACACGACCGTATGTGTTTTGTGGTCCGCAAATTTCGGATCTGAAAAAAAAAAAATGGATCCATTTTTTGGGCGGATCCATTATAATAATGCCTATCCTTGCCCGCAAACTAGAAAAAAATAGGAAATGCGCAGGTTTTTTTGCAGGGCAACGGAACAGACATACTGATGCGGACCGCATACCGGGTGCTGTCTGTGTTTTTTGCGGACCCATTGAAATGAATGGGTCCGCATCCTAAACGGAACGTTTGTGTGCATGTAGCCTAAGTCTCATATATCAATCTTATGAAGAAGTTGGGCTTTGACAAGCAATATTTTAATAAATAAAGGGGAGCTTTAAGAGTCAGGGTCACAAAAAAATAATGCAGTATCAATACTGGTGGTCGCTCCAGGGCAAATTATGCCACATATTTGCAGCATAAATTATGAATTTTCACATTCAAGAAGTGTCAAGAAACGTGGGTTGAGCTTAATTGGCGAGATGGTCGGTCCAGATTATTATTATTTATGCCAAAAAGTTGAGTGAATTATTTTTAAAGATTATAGCTGGGACAGATTTGACATTTTTGAGCATGGACAGCCAGAAGGTGTGCCAATGTATTAAGAGACCAGGCGAGGCTCTAAACACAAAACCAGGTGCAGATCTTTCCCTTATACCTTATGTCTGTGGAGGCTCCAATCCTGGTTTTAGCTCACAATCCCTGATGGAAATCACTGACCAAAACACTGACGTGAAATGAGGTTTAAGGCTGGGTTCACACGGGCGTTGCGGGTGCTTTGCGAGAAAAGATGCTGGTGCTTTGCGGGAAAATGTCTGATTTTTCCGTGCAAGTGCAAAGCGTTTTAATGCATTTTGCAAGCGCATGAGAAAAATCTGCATGTTTGGTACCCAGACCCGAACCCGGACTTCTTTGCAGAAGTTCGAGTTTGGGATCTGTGTTGTGTAGATTTTATTATTTTCCCTTATAACATGGTTATAAGGGAAAATAATAGCATTCTTAATACAGAATGCTAAGTAAATTAGGGATGGAGGGGTTAAAAAAATAAAATAAAAATTAAACTCACCTCATCCACTTGTTCGCGAAGCCCGGCTTGTGTTCTTTCTTCTTCTTTGAGGACCTGGAAGGAAAAGGACCTTTGGTGACATCACTGCGCTTATCACATGGTCCATCAGGCAATGTTGTACTCATGGACAGGCCTGCCTATCAGGAAATGGTGAGGGACCTGGTGAATAAGACAGACACCTAAAAAAAAATATTAGACAGTAACTGTCATGGTCTTACCTTCTTGCTGTTCTCCTTCGTTTGACATGTGCTGGCGGCCATCTTGGTTTCTGGGTTTCTTGTAGCCTCCCACCCTGCGGCTTCTCCTTCCCACTGGGAGGAGCTGGATGCCTAGCTCATATATATAGGAGGTCTGTGGCTTCAGTTCCTTGCTTGGTCCTCCTGTGTTCACATGCTTCTAAGACTGCTGCTGCTTCTGGTTCCTGATCCTGGCTTCGTCTGACTACCCTGCTGGTTCCTGATCCAGGCTTCGTCTGACTACCCTTCTGGTTCCTGATCCTGGCTTCGTCTGACTACCCTGTTGGTTCCTGATCCAGGCTTCGTCTGACTACCCTTCTGGTTCCTGACCTCTGGCTTCGCAAGACCCTGCTTCGGTTTTGCCATCCGTTTGGACTTTTGCCTTACAGCTTGATTTTCAATAAAGCCTTCTTATTTCCACTTACCTCTTGTTGTACGTCTGGTTCATGGTTCCTTGACATTAGGACCAAGCCATGAATTCTGACGGTACAGGGCCATCCTCGCTACCTACGCTGGTTGCCAGACTTGATCAGCAGGATCACCTGTTGGGTCGGTTCGCTGTGGCGTTGCAAACCCTGCTTAAACGCACGGCTCATTTAGCTTCCGTTGCCGATGGGTCGGTTGTCGCTCCTGGGCCCGCTCCTACTGCCGCTCCGGTTGTTGCGCCAGAGTCTACCCCGACACCTGTTGCTGCGCCTGCGGTGTTTCGGGGTATGACCGGTTCTGCCCCCCTTCCACAGCGCTTTGGGGGAGAGCCAACTCAGTGCCGAGGTTTCCTTAACCAGGTGGGCATTTATTTCGAGTTGCTGCCACATGCCTTTTCTACTGAGAGATCAAAGGTGGGCTTCTTGATCTCGCTGCTCTCGGACAAGGCCTTGGTCTGGGCCAGCCCTTTATGGGAGAACAACAATCCGGTGGTTGCCGAGTTTTCCGGTTTTGTTGCTTCTCTTCGGAAGGTATTCGATGTGCCGGCTCGTGCTGCCTATGCTGCGAAGCTCCTTATGTCCATCAGACAGGGTTCACGATCCGTAGCTGAATACGCCATTGAGTTTCGTACCCTGGCAGCAGAGGTGGGCTGGAATAATGAGGCTCTGGTCGCTGCTTTCTCTCATGGTCTCTCGGATGCCTTGAAGGATGAGGTTGCAGCTAAGGACCTACCAGTGGAGCTCGAGTCTCTTATTTCTTTCCTGATTTTGATTGACACCAGACTCAGGGAGAGACCTTCCTTTAAGGAGAGCCTTCGGAGGTCTTCTAACAGATTGGCGCCTACGTTTGCTGTCCCACCCGTGCCTCCCTCTCCTCCCACGCCTCCTGGGGATGACTTGTCTGGGGGTGAACCCATGCAGCTGGGGTTTGCTCGCCTGTCCGAGGGGGAGAGGGTACTCCAGAGACGCGAGGGCCGATGCATGTACTGTGGTCTCGGTGGGCATTTTCGGTTGGCATGCCCGAACCGTCCGGGAAACGCTCGCACCTGAGATCCTGTCGGGGGCAGATCTTGGGTGGAGTCTCCTCGTCCCCGGTTTCCCGTGTTGACAAACCACTGATTACTGTTGTCCTCTCCTGGGTCGGGGGCTCGGTGACGACCCAGGCGTTGGTGGACTCTGGTGCTGGTGGTTTGTTCATTGATAGTGTGTTCGCTGCCGCCAATTCCATTCCTCTGCAGCCTCGAGGTTCCCCACTGGCTCTTGAGGCGATAGACGGCAGACCCCTTCTGCCGCCACACGTGACTCATGAGACCCTTCCAGTGGGGATGGCCATTGGTGCCGTTCACAGAGAGTCGGTCTGTCTCCAGGTTATTTCGTCTCCACACTACTCGGTGGTCTTGGGGTACCCCTGGCTCCAGAAGCATAATCCGACTTTCGATTGGAGATCGGCCGAGATCCTCTCGTGGTCACCGCAGTGTGGGGCTAGTTGCATCCATGGGCCTGTCAAGTTGCTGTGTACTTCCTCGGACTCTCTGTTGCCTCCTGAATACGAGGAGTACCGGGATGTATTCGATAAGGTGCGTGCGGTTGCCCTACCTCCGCACCGCCCATACGATTGTGCCATAGAGTTACAATCTGGTGCCGTTCCTCCTCGTGGCAAAGTCTATCCACTGTCGGTAGCGGAGAATGAGGCCATGGAGGAGTACGTGAGGGAGGCGCTTTCACGCGGACACATTCGCAAATCCTCGTCCCCGGCAGGGGCTGGATTTTTCTTTGTTAAAAAGAAGGGCGGTGAGTTGAGGCCTTGCATCGATTACATGGGTCTCAATCGCATCACGATCAAGAACGCTTACCCGATACCCTTGATTTCCGAGCTGTTCGATCGCCTCAAAGGGGCCACGGTCTTTACCAAACTCGACCTGAGGGCGGCATATAACCTGGTAAGGATCAAGGCGGGCGATGAGTGGAAGACCGCGTTTAACACCAGGACCGGTCATTATGAATCCTTGGTTATGCCCTTTGGGTTGTGCAATGCGCCCGCAGTCTTCCAGGAATTCATCAACGATGTTTTCCGTGACCTGTTGCAGCAGTGTGTGGTGGTCTATTTGGATGACATCTTGGTATATTCTGAATCCATGGAGGCCCACATTCTGGATGTCAGACGAGTGTTGCAACGGTTACGAGAGAACAAGCTGTTCGGTAAGCTTGAGAAATGCGAATTTCACCGATCCCAGGTAACCTTCTTAGGTTGCATCATTTCCGCTGAGGGGTTCTCCATGGATCCTGAGAAGGTTTCGGCTGTCTTACGGTGGCCCCAGCCCAGTGGTCTTCGTGCCCTGCAGCGCTTTTTGGGCTTCGCCAATTATTATCGGAAGTTCATCAGGGACTTTTCCATGCTAGCCAAGCCTCTCACGGATCTGACCAGGAAGGGCAGTAATCCCCAGGTCTGGCCGCTCGAGGCCATCCGAGCTTTTGAGGCTCTAAAGTCCGCCTTTGTGTCGGCTCCGATTCTGTCGCATCCCAACCCTGAGTTGCCTTTTGTCCTCGAGGTGGACGCGTCTGAGACGGGAGTAGGCGCCCTTCTGTCTCAGCGTAGAACACCAGAGGGTCCTCTGCTTCCTTGTGGGTTTTACTCCCGGAAACTGTCTTCCGCGGAGTGCAACTATCAGATTGGTGACAGGGAGTTATTGGCCATCGTGCAGGCCCTTAAAGAATGGAGGCACTTGCTCGAGGGCTCGGTGGTTCCGGTTCTCATCCTGACGGATCACAAGAATCTGACCTACCTCTCTGAGGCCAAGAGATTGACACCACGTCAGGCCAGATGGGCTCTGTTCTTGTCACGTTTTAATTACGTGGTCTCCTACCTACCCGGTTCCAAGAACATCAGAGCGGATGCCTTATCACGGCAGTACTCCGAGCTGTCCGGGGAGGAGTCGATTCCGACTTCGGTCATACCTCCGAATCAGATCCTGGCCGCCATTCGCACCAGCCTGACCTCTCCCCTGGGTGAGCAGATTTTGGCGGCTCAATCTGGTGCTCCCTCTGGGAGACCCAACGGCAGATGTTTTGTGCCTGAGGAGTTGCGCACTCGGTTGTTGCGAACCTACCATAACTCCAAGGCCGCGGGGCATCCTGGAAAGAATCAGCTGTCCTGGGCTGTTTCACGTCTGTTCTGGTGGCCTTCTCTACGTTCCGACATCGCCGCATATGTAGTGGCATGCTCCGTTTGTGCCCAGAGTAAGTCCCCTTGGCACCTTCCGTTGGGCCTTTTGCAACCCATAGCCACCGGGGAGCGCCCATGGTCACACCTGGGGATGGATTTTATTGTGGACCTCCCTGCATCCCGAGGCCATACGGTCATTCTCATGATTGTGGATCGGTTTTCCAAAATGTGCCACTGTGTTCCTCTCAAGAAGTTACACTCTGCACAAGAGTTGGCCACGATTTTTGCCAGGGAGGTCTTCCGATTGCACGGTTTGCCCAAGGAGATTGTGTCGGATCGGGGGAGTCAGTTTGTGTCCAGGTTCTGGCGCGCCTTTTGCTCCCAGTTGGGGATTCATCTCTCTTTCTCCTCGGCCTACCACCCTC
This sequence comes from Bufo gargarizans, assembly GCF_014858855.1. Classification (NCBI taxonomy): domain Eukaryota; kingdom Metazoa; phylum Chordata; class Amphibia; order Anura; family Bufonidae; genus Bufo; species Bufo gargarizans. The sequence goes on from NC_058083.1 coordinate 194,531,568, forward strand.
AGTCCAATGGGGCCGCAGAACGATCCAATCAGGCCTTGGAGCAATTCCTTCGTTGCTATGTCTCCGATCACCAAGACAATTGGGTTGACCTCCTGCCTTGGGCTGAGTTTGCCAGGAACACGGCGGTGAACTCTTCCTCTGGGACGTCTCCCTTCATGGCCAATTATGGGTTCCAACCTGCCGTGTTACCAGAGGTATTCTCTCCCCAGGATATTCCGGCTGTGGAGGATCACCTTTCCGTCCTACGTGCTTCTTGGGTACAGATCCAGAGGTCCCTTGAGGTCTCTGCGCAGCGCCAGAGACTTCAGGCTGATCGCAGACGAGCGCCCGCTCCTTCCTACCAGGTCGGAGACCGCGTATGGTTGTCCACTCGCAACCTCAACCTTCGAGGTTGGTCCCTTCCGAGTGCTTCGCAGGGTAAACCCGGTAGCCTATGCCCTTTCGCTTCCTCCTGGCATGCGGATCTCCAACGTGTTTCATGTCTCCCTGTTGAAGCCACTGGTGTGTAATCGTTTCACTTCCTCGGTTCCTCGGCCTCGTCCGGTCCAAGTGGGCAATCGTGAGGAGTATGAGGTGAGCAATATCCTGGACTCACGCCTGGTCCGCGGTCGGGTGCAGTTTTTGGTCCATTGGCGTGGTTATGGTCCAGAGGAGCGTTCCTGGGTTCCCTCCGCAGATGTCCATGCTCCTGCCTTGCTCCGAGCCTTCCACGCACGCTTCCCTCAGAAACCGTTCTTTACTCCGCGGAGGAGGGGCCCTTGAGGGGGAGGTACTGTCATGGTCTTACCTTCTTGCTGTTCTCCTTCGTTTGACATGTGCTGGCGGCCATCTTGGTTTCTGGGTTTCTTGTAGCCTCCCACCCTGCGGCTTCTCCTTCCCACTGGGAGGAGCTGGATGCCTAGCTCATATATATAGGAGGTCTGTGGCTTCAGTTCCTTGCTTGGTCCTCCTGTGTTCACATGCTTCTAAGACTGCTGCTGCTTCTGGTTCCTGATCCTGGCTTCGTCTGACTACCCAGCTGGTTACAGCTTGATTTTCAATAAAGCCTTCTTATTTCCACTTACCTCTTGTTGTACGTCTGGTTCATGGTTCCTTGACAGTAACCCTACCGAAACTTATCTGGGTGAATTAAAAATCCTGCTTACTTAAGCGAGAGCTGACAATTTTATTTCCAAGGATGAGTATAGATTTCTTTATAAAACAAATCCTATGATAGCAACCCTATATGCCATCCCAAAGGTACACAAAGAAAGACGGCCTGTACCGGGGAGACCGATTGTCTCAGGCAATAATAGCCTGACAGAGAACGTAGATGTAGTCATCGCACCCTTTGTTCCGAGCCTTCATTCATCAAAGATACCAAGGATGTGGTCACCAGGCTCCAGGAGTTGCAGGTTACTCCAGAAACAAAACTGGCTAGTCTTGATGTTGAGGTGCTGTACACCAACATCAGACATGATTTAGGAATTCAGGCAGTTTCCTCATTTCTTTCCACTAAAAGTACACTTTTTCACTGGCACAATAGGTTCATTTTAACCCTATTACACTTTCTTCTTACTCACAACTTTTTTCTATTTGATGGACACTTCTATTTACAATTAGTCGGGACTGATATGGGCAGTAAATGCGCACCTAATTATGCAAAATAGTTTTTGGGTGGTGGGAAGACACTATTGTTTTCACCAATGATTTCCATAATTACACCAAACACTTTTTATTTTGGGGAAGGTACATTGAAGATGTACTTTTCCTTTGGGAAGGGACCCATGACACGTTTCACCAATTTGTCGCGGCACTCAACTCTAATGATATAGGAATGAGATTCAGAGTCAGAAATCAATGACAACACTCACTTTTTTGGATCTCAGACTTACCTTGGAAGGGACTCAATGAAGGATTCAACTTTTCCTCATTTTTATAGACCGTTTAGGGAGGCAATCTTAGTTGGAATACATATTTATGGTTAGTTTTCAGTTTAGTGAGCAAATAAACATAGATGACAGCTAGTGTTTGGCATGGTGGGATAGCCACAGTTATGCAGTTTGTGCTGGCAGCACAATTTGCCCGAGTCATACTATGGCAGTCAATGTAAGAATGCATTTTTATATATTTGGCACCAGTGATGGATATAGAAATTCCCCCTTTTTTTAATATGGTTCTGACATGATATCTATCCCTTACCGTAGTTAAAGTGTCAGCGCATCTATTGATAGCGCAGGCCATGCGCACAGGTCATTTCATATGCGTGTGCTGTGCTGTGAACGTTTGTGTGTAGGAGCAAAGTCACCTATTCCATTTAATCAGTTTTTACAGGCAACTACAGGTAGTTTGCTTACATTAGTCTATCCACACATTGCCCCCCTATGTTCAAGCTCTGCAGATTTAGTTGTGGTGAATAGGAGATAGTGCACATCTCCCTCACCCTGGCAGCAACTAAGTCGTCAACTCTTCGGGGTGGAAACAAAGTGTTTAAATTGTTTGTTATGGCTCACAGCCGTTTTATCATTCTGTTGAATTAAAAGTGAAGTTTTAATACACACTTTATACCTGGATCAAGATAGGTCTAGACCATTCTTAGCATTAATATATATGTATATCAATATAGAGCATGCTGCAATTTTCACGCAACCCACAAGTGATGCGTGAAAATCACCGCTTATGTGCACAGCCCCATTGAAATGAATGGGTCCGGATTCAGTGCGGGTGCAATGCGTTCAACTCACGCATTGCACCCGTGCGGAAAACACGCCCGTGTCAAAGAGGCCTAAGGAGGTAATGTATCAAGTGCACTGCACAGGAAAATGGGAGTGATTTGGCCTGTTTTGTTGGTGGAGTAGGCATTTGTGCTACTTGTATGATGTATTCGCACCACCTTTGGGATGATTTGTGACATGCCTGACAGTTTGTATCTACTAAGAGAGCAGAGCTAAATTTTTAGCCACATTTATCAATGTGACTTTTTGCAAAAAGTTGCAAAAAACTTACCAGTGTACTCAAGTCCCCTGATGGTGTACAGACTGATGGAGCCTATGTTATATATAGGAATTCACTTTAGAATGAAAAATCCACCGGCATTTAATAAAAAATAAAAAAAATTGCCCAAAACTGCCCTCAATCCAAGCAGGCACTACGAAAGAAAACAAGAGCAAAAAGTTTTATGATTAATCTTTTTATCTATGGACTAATTTTAAAAAGTATATATTTAATGCTGTTTAGTCCTGCATATGTTTTTCCCATTGAGGGGCAGCTGGTAGTTTGTGAATGCTATAGGACATATATGTATATGGGATCACTAATTGGTGGTGTTTCTGATAAATATAGAATACAGAAATTCTTGAATATTTACTCTTAGCACATTTCCATGATGCCCAGCATTGCACAGGGGTATGTGTGTGAATGAAGAATAAATCACTGCATCGGAATTCTTAGATAATCTGCTCTGGAAATGCACAGTGTGTGCTCACTCTCTGCTTGATATAATTACCCTTAAGCTGCTTGTAATGGGTTTTTTACTTTGCACTGATATATTTTGTTTGTTGATTGGGGAGGACATGAAGGCTTCAGGGATCCATGCATTAACTATTTTGTTGCTTCACTATATTGTTCGCTGTGTTCTTCCATTGGGTAAAATCCCATTTCAATTTAGGGAGGTAAAATATAACTTACTTACACAAATACAAACACGACCAATAGTTTGTAGATACATTGCCAACAAGAGTATGCCATGCAATCTCCATAGACAAACATAGGTAGTAGTATGGGTCATACTGAAGAGATGAGTGACTGTATGCCAACTCTGTTATATGACAGTCCATGAAATTTCTGATCTGCTAGATGTGACTTGGTCAACAGTAAGTGCTATTAGTATAAAGTGAAAGCATACAGGAGTAACAACAACTCAGTCACAAAGGAACAGACAATGCCAATCGAGTGCTGAAGAGCTTGGTGCATAAAAATGTCCTGTACTCTCTTATGTTACTTACTGAGTGGTTGTGTCACTTACAGTCCCCAAGAGGAATACTGCAAAGGGATACTTTCTGCTAAAAGGGTTCATTTAATGTTACTGAGTTAAATGTTGTGATTTGTTGTTAAAACTCTTATTATGGACTGTGTATACCTAATGTCAATGTATGGGCATTATATAGTTAGCACTGACAGATTTGGTTAGGTAGCCAGGGTGATGAACTAAGTCCACATCCCTTGTTAGTCAGCTGTGGAGATGGAGCTGAGCAGAGTTACAGACAAGACCTACATGTGCAAGCGCTTGAAAAGTAGGCCACAGTCCAGAGAATCTTTATCTCTGAGGCTACAACTGCCAGAATAGATACTTTATCATCAGAGTTCCATCTGAAGGAATGAGACCAGCCATCCTAGAAGGTCCAGAAGCATTAAGAATGTGCAAGGTAACTTCAGTAAGATACTGCTTGTTTCTAAACAAACTGACAAAGAAAAGTGGTCTCAAGAGGCAAAGAAATGTTCAAAACCCCAAATGCTGTTGCGTATTTATAACTGGGGGAGCAGATCCTGCCCATGTGGTCCGTTGCTAACAGCAATCCCCAGCAAAAATGCATACAATGGAGGATGCCTGCAATGGACCACATGTGCCACAAGAACATTCTACACAGGATAGCCAAATGTGTGGATGTGATTGATTATGTAAAACAAAACACTGCAAAAATTTTGTGCACTACAATGGTAAATGCAATTGACAATATATGGCTAAACCCTCACTCTGATATTAAAAATGAGACTTTCACCAATATATTCTTATATGAAGAACATAACGGAGCCCACGCACCTCGTCCCCTCATCCCAGGAATTTCAGAAGAAGTTAATGAGTACAGAATAACACACATTCAACTTGATTTATGAGTTGGAGGTCCATATGGAGTTTGGAGTTGGGGGGCGTTGGACGTAGCGGTGTAGGTGGAAGCGGCGGTGGAGGAGGACGAGGTAGCCAACACTGGTTTTTGGTTGTAATTTTTATTTTTTTATTAGGGTACACTCCAAAAGAGTGTGAAATATCCAAAATACAACAATGAGCAATTGCGCTGTAGTATAACAATGTCTGGGTAAGGCCGGTATACATGTCTATTCTGCACAAGGTACAGACAAGTCCTGTGGGATCCATGCCTGGTTTATTTTAATGAACGTGAGCTTGTCCACATTGGCTGTAGACAGGCAGCTGCGCTTATCTGTGATGACGCCCCCTGCTGTGCTAAACACACTTTCAGATAATACACTGGCTGCAGGGCAGGCCAGCACCTCCAAGGCGTAAAGGGCAAGCTCAGGCCATGTGCCCAATTCGGAGACCCAGAAGTTGAAGGGGGCAGACCCGTCATTCAGAACGTGTAGGCGTGTGCACACATACTGCTCCACCATGTTGCTGAAATGCTGCCTACTGCTAAGACGTTCCATATCAGCTGGTGGTGCTGGTTGTTGTGGCGTGCTGACAAAGCTTTTCCACATTTCGGCCATGCTAACCCTGCCTTCTGAGGTGCTGGCGGTGCCCCAGCTGTGTTGGCGACCTCTTCCTCCTCCTCTGCCTTCGCCTTGTGCTTCCACTCTGCACCCGCTGTCAGGTGGGAATGCCCCCAGCAGCGCGTCTACCAACGTGCGCTTGTACTCGCACATCTTACGATCACGCTCCAGTGATGGAAATGCACTTGTACTCGCACATCTTGCGATCACGCTCCAGTGATGGAAATAAGGACGGTACGTTGTCCTTGTAACGGGGATCCAGCAGCGTGGCCACCCAGTAATCAGCACAAGTTAGAATGTGGGCAACTCGGTGGTCATTGCGGAGACACTGCAGCATGTAATCGCTCATGTGTGCCAGGCTGCCCAGAGGCAACGAAAAGCTGTCCTCTGTGGGAGGTGTATCGTCTGTGTCCTTTGTATCCCCCCAGCCATGCACTAGTGATGGCCATGAGCTGGTTTTGGTGCCACCTTGCTGTGAACACCGTTCCTCCTCCTCCATCTCCTCCTCCTCATCCTCCACCTCGTCATCCTCCAGAACTGTCCCCTGGCTGGATAATTGTGTACCTGGCGTTTGTGGGTGCAGGAACCCACCCTCGGAGCCACTTGTGAATGACTGGCCGGAAACCCTATGAAATTATCCCTCTTCCTCCTCCTCCTCCTCCTCCTCCTCCTGTGCCACATCAATCGCCAGCATTGTTTTTTCAAGGAGGCATAGAAGTGGGATAGTAACGCTGAGAACGGCATTATCGGCACTGGCCATGTTGGTGGAGTATTCGAAACCGCACAACAAGGAACACAGGTCTCGCATGGAGGCCCAGTCATTGGTGGTGAAGTGGTGCTGTTCCGCAGAGCGACTCACCCGTGTGTGCTGCAGCTGAAACTCCACTATCGCCTGCTGCTGCTCGCACAGTCTGCCCAGCATGTGCAAGGTGGAGTTCCACCTTGTGGGCACGTCGCATATGAGGCGGTGAGCAGGAAGGCCAAAGTTACGCTGCAGCAATGACAGGCGAGCAGCAGCAGGATGAGAACGCCGAAAGCGCTCACAGACGATCCGCACTTTATGCAGCAGCTCTGACATATTGGGGTAATTTTTAAGGAATCTCTGCACCACCAAATTCAGCACATGCGCCAGGCAAGGGATGTGCGTCAAACCGGCTAGTCCCAGAGCTGCTACAAGATTTTGCCCATTATCGCACACCACCAGGCCGGGCTTGAGGCTCACTGGAGCCAACCACTCATCGGTCTGTTGTTCAAGGCCCGTCCACAGCTCCTGCACGGTGTGGGGTTTGTCCCCCAAACAGATAAGTTTTAAAACTGCCTGCTGTCATTTACCCCTGGCTGTGCTGTAGTTGGTGGTGAAGTTGTTACGCTGACCGGATGAGGAGCCGGTAGAGAATGAGGAAGCAGAGTAGGAGGAGGAAGCAACAGGAAACAAACTGAAGCACCCTGCAATCCTCGGTGGTGGAAGGACATGCAGCAAACTGCTATCCGCCTCAGGCCCAGACGCCACAGCATTTACCCAGTGTGCTGTTATGGAGATATAACGTCCCTGACTGTGCTTACTGGTCCATGTATCCGTAGTGAGGTGCACCTTGTCATAGATGGCGTTGCGCAGTGCACACCTTATTTTGTCCCCCACTTGGTTGTGCAGGGAAGGGATGGCATGCCTGGAAAAATTGTGGCGGCTGGGCACGACCTACTGTGGGACAGCCACTGCCATAAGGCCTTTAAAACTATCCGTCTCCACCAGACGGATTGAAAGCATTTCAAAGGCCAGGGATCGCGGATCGCGGGTAGGTAGGGAAGTACTTCCTCTTTCGCTCCAGTGTTTGGGAGATGAAGAGCTGAACGCTTCCGTGGGACATTGTGGAGATGCTTGGTGACCCAGATGGTGGTGTTGCTGGCAGATCCTCTGTTTGCGGGGTGGTAGGTGGCACTGTCACTCCAGAGGTGGATGAAGAGGCTGAGACTGCAGCAGAAGAGGAAGCAGGAGGAGCCAAAGACCTTTCTTGGTTTTTGAGGTGTCTACTCCACTGCAGCTTGTGCTTTGCACTTTGATGCCTGGTAATGCAGGTTGTGCTCAGGTTGAGAACGTTTATGTCTCACTTCAAGCTCTGATTGCACAGCGTGCAAACCACTTGTGTCTTTACCACTCGTGTCTTGTCGTCAGCACATTGTCTCAAGAACTGCCATGCCAGGAAACTCCTTGGAGCTGGCTTTGGTGTGCTCGATGCCTTGCTGTGGTGGGCAGTAGCAGGCGTACTGTCTAGGGGATGGCCGCTTCGCTTTTGTACCCTGCTCCCTCTTCTGCTGTTCTGGTGGCTCTGTGCGACTACCGCCTCTTACTCCAAACTACACAGGTCACTCGCATGACCATGATTCAATGTGGGGTCGAGGACCTCATCGTCCTCTACATCATCTTCCACCCAGTCTTCACCCCTGCCCTCCTTGTTGGTCTGCACACTTTGGAAAGCCCCAGCAGTTTGCACCTGTGTTTCGTCATCATCCGAGACGTGCTGAGATGGTCCTCCCATGTACTCATCTTGAAAGATAATTGGTTGGGCATCGGTGCACTCTCTTCCAGTTCTGGGGCAGGGCTAGGTGGATGGCCCTGAGAAACCCTGCTAACAGAATCATCAAAAAGCAGAAGAGACTGCTGCATGACTTGGGGCTCAGATTGCTTGGCTGATTTGCAGGGGGTTAGGTAAAAGACTGATGGACATCGGCTGCAGGTCCCAACTCTGATCTTTCAGCAGGAGACTGGTTGGGACGGGAGACAATGTGAAGGAACTGGAAGCACTGTCAGCAACCCAATCTACTATCGCCTGTACTTACATAGAATGTGTTGGCAGTTAAGAACCATTTGGTCCATCTAGTCTGCCCAATACTTGTTCTGGTCTCACCATTCGTAGAGCCGCATTAGGCCAGCCTAAATACCGCAGCAGGTTCTGTCACCTACTCGCACCTGAGGAATGTGTTTCACTTGTGCATGTAGCCTTGCACAGATCGACCACGTCCTCTCCCTGCAACAGGAGCTCCACCAGCAGCACCACGACCGGGGCCATGACCCTTATTTGACGCTCTCCTCATATTTCTCAAATTTAGGATCTTGCCCTAAATTGGTGTTTTTTAATAGCAGAATAGAACTACAGTATCTAAAAGGTGTATCTCAGCTGTACAGATGCAGACTAGGCCTCAGTTAAAGATTTTTGCCCAAAATGGGTGTTTTATTAATAGCAGAATAGAACCACAGTATCTAAAGGGTGTATCTCACAATGACATATGCAGCAAAGGCTTCAAAATTAAGTTTTTTGCCCTAAATGGGTGTTTTTTTAATAGCAGAATAGAACAACAGTATGTAAAGGGTGTATCTCACAATGACAGATGCAGCAAGGGCTGTAAAATTGTGTATTTTGCCCAAAAAGGGTGTTTTTTTAAAACACAGAAAATTATAGCTGTATTTCTAGCTTAAATTGCACACTGACTAATGCGGCAGAGGCCCAAGATGAAGGTTAATGCCAAAAATTGGTGTCTTTTCAAAGCCAGAAACTTATTTAAATATTTCTTTCAAATTTCTTTTTATTGAAAGTAAAACAAACATAGTGTCGCATCAAGGTATAAGTTCCATTTGTATGAACAATACTGAATGACCGCCGGCATAGGCAGTGCTTATTTAAATATTTCAAACTTGTTTTTAACAATCACAGATGCAGCAAGGGCTGCAATATTAAGTTTTTTGCCCAAAAAGGGTGTTTTTTTTACTAACAGAATATGACAGCTGTATATAACGCTTGAATTTCACACATGCAGATGCAGCAAGGACTGTAAAATTGTGTATTTTGCCCAAAAAGGATGTTTTTTAAAACACAGACATTTATAGCTGTATTTCTAGCTTAAATTGCACACTGACTAATGTGGCAGAGTCACCAAATGTAGGATATTGCCAAAAAAGGGTGTTTTTTTCAAACCAGATTATTATTGCAGTACTTCAAGCTTCGATTTGAATGTCATAAAAGCACATATGCTGTGCTGGTGCACTGAGCTTGCATAAAATGTCTGCCGCTGCCCACCTAACTAACAGACGGATAAGAGTTATTTTTCCCTGTCACTGGGCTCAGGGCAGGGTGAAAAGATTGTGCACGCACCCACACAACTAAATCTATGTAGATTGCTGAGTTCAATTGGAGTTCTGATTAAAGATTATTTCCTATTCTCTCCCTCACAGCAGCAGCATCCTCTCCCTACACTAAGCATAGCAGAGTCACGTGCAGCGCTACGTGACTCCAGCTTATATAGAGGCTAGGTCACATGCTGCACTGGCCAATCACAGCCATGCCATTAGTAGGCATGGCTGTGATGGCTTGTAAGGGCACACAGTTAACCGCTTGTTGATTAGCTGCTCTGCAGGCTTTCAAAAAGCGCTAAGAAATCGCCAATCACCGAACCCAAACCCGAACTTTTACAGAAATGTTCGGGTTCGGGTCCAGGGTCCAAAAATCCTAAAGTTCGGTATGAACCCAAACTTTACAGTTCGGGTTCGCTCAACTCTACTCATATACAATACATGACTTTACAGTCTTAAACATAGCATATTAACAATATTGCATATACATGGTACACCTCAGTGCAGGGAGGTTTAATGGCATGTATAGTAAATAGCAAGCACTTAAAGGTATAGCAAAAGTCATGTAACAGTTCAAATAGATGAAGTGACAATGGTAACCCACAGCAATACTGCTTTATGCAACCTTCTTACAATTACAGTTCCCTGTCATAATCATACAGTCACTCAAATGCCCATGTTTATGCTTGCAACATGCCAACTTTCAGACCTGACTGTTCACTTGCTGTCTGATGCATCTCACCCCACCTGCTCTTTACCATTGATGACCTATCCTCACGATAGGTATTCAATATCAGATCAGCGGGGGTCCAAATCCCGGCATCCCTACCGATCAGCTGTTTGAAGAGAAGGCAGCCCTCATATGAGAGCAGCCTTCTCTGCTTTGTTTACCTGCTCTCCGCAGCAATTGCAGTGGTGAGAAGGTGTACTTACAAGTATGACATCCCTTTTCACTTCTTTGGAACAGATCTGTCTGTTCAAGTGAATACTACACAGCACTAGAAGTGAATGAGGACACCATACTTACACCTGCTCACCACTGCTATTGCAGCAACGGGCAGAGCAGAGAAGGCAGTGTTTGTACAATCCCCGCCGATCTAATATTGATGATCTATCCTGAGGATAGGTCATCAGTTGTAAAAAACAACCCCTTTAGCAGGTGCTATTGTAACAAAATCTGTTTTATTCACTTCACCTGTCAGTGGTTTTAGTGTAGGGACACATGCAATCATTCTTCAACCATTTGTGGATGTGGTTTGAGCTGTATGTGAACACTGCAATGTGTATCCCTACCGTTAATATTATGTCTGACCAATGTTAGTCCATGTGAGTCCAGCACTGACATTCAAGTGGGGGCTAACAAAAAAAATACTGCAAGAGCAAATTCTGCCTCTTATTAAAGGGATTTTGCGTGATTGAAAAACAAAGCTTCTGCCTTCCAGGAACATCACCACAAATGCCATGAGTTTTAGCTCAGTTCGGGCCCTTGCACACGACCATATGCCCTCCGAGACATACTGTCCGTGAGCAGCCATATGTCCCGGAACGGCATACATCGTGCGTACGGGAGCACACAGCATCATAGACCACAATGATGCTTTGCACGTTGGCCAGGACATATGATCTTATGAGTGCGGGACAATAGCACGCCGGGTGGCCCAACGTGCATTGCATCATTGTAACCTATGATGCTGTGTACTCCCGTGCGCACGGTCAATGCTGCTCCGGGACTTATGGCCCGCTCACAACGTATACTGTTGTGTGCAAGGGCCCTTCCACTGAAGAAAATGGAGCTGGGGCACAATATCACCCACAACCTGTGATAGGAAGCCATGTACTGTATTTCTAATCCTGGGCCAACCTTTTAAAAACAATTGAAATCATAAATGAGGATTGGAGTGTACAGAATATATTTCCCCAAGAAATAGCTTCAAAGATTGTCAGCTGAATCAAATGTCTTTAACATTTGGATCTTGACCACATGTCTAATTGGAAACATGCCTAATTAGTTTGACTAACACAGCCAAGGAGAACACCTGCCTTTGCACTAATTAGTGTCTATTCATGCCAATTGCATTATTTGTTTTACAGGTCACACAAGTGTCTAAATAACCATTTTGTATAGTGTAATGGTAAGCATAAATCTACTTCCTATGCCTGCACTTTCAGATTTTATAGAACATTTCTGATTTGTGATGTTTTGTTGCTTCTTCAGCTGGTTCCATGCAGTACACAACTTTTGATATTCTATTGGCTCGGGGTTTGCTGTTTGACTACCCTGTTCTCACTTCCTATACTCTTTCTATTGTCAAGTTAATGTTTTTGACGGTTCTTCTATTAAAGGGAACGTGTCATGAGGTTCATACTGCCCAAACTACATGAAGTATTATGCATGCAGGTGTGGACCCACTGCGCCACTGACTGGGTATACTCTGGAGGGGCGTAACTAAGCCACTACCTGGTCTTCACTACAGCCTCTGATGGTGAGGAAAGGCTTGGGCCGTTAGGGTAGTTGCCAGGGGGTCAGAGTACTCGGTGCAAGCACCGAGGGGACTTGTGTGGCCAGGAGTTACCAGGTCTGGATAATAGGAGTCAGTAAGCAAAGTCCGAGGTCATAGGCAGGCGGCCGGTAAACAAACAAAGTCCATAAACGATATCCGAGGTCAGAGGCAGGCGGCAAACAGGCAAAGTCCAGGAGTTCAATAAGCAGAGTCCGGTACACAGTGAAGCAGACAAGAGAGACACCTTAGCACTTGGAGATTGACAAGCTAGTGACCATGAGTTGCTCAGGCATCTTCCTGTAGTAGGAAGCGCCTTTAAATACCTGCTGCAATCCAGCCATAGGCTGGTGAGACAGAGGGCGTGTGTGTTGCCTCATAGGTGAAGAGAGACACACCCACACAAGCTGGAACACCAGTGCAAGTCTCCAGCAGGAAGGAAACTCTGGCATGGAACACAGATAGCATAGTTACCAGCTGCCCATATTTGTAAGCATAGTGGCAGGAGGAAAAAAGAGAGAGCCCGGCCCCCGTGCCCGTGGATAGGGGCAGCGGCACGGACCACTTTGCTAACATGGAGATATACCCATTTTACCATATACCCTCAAGAAAAATGTTGATGAGTGCTGCAAGCACGTGTAATGTAAACTGCACTGTTAGTGGTGAGAAAATCACTGTAAATGTAAAAATACTGCACTGTTGAATGTGTCAATACTGGGTGGCAGTCAGCATAGGGATGATACCTACCATATCCCCATGCTACGTAGTTTATAAACAGAGGTACCTAAAATAACCTTGTGGTCAGATGCAGTATTGCAGCACACAGAGAGTGCTGGGAAACACTGCAGCCACTGGTGGTGAGAGTCAGATCTGCATAGTAAATACTCAATTAGGCTGGCTCACAGTATCTTTGCATACATATACATATGTTAAACAGATAAAACAATCAATTTAAAACCTTTTTGGTGCATAACCATGTTTCCATTAACATACAAAAATGCAGAGCTCACGCATATATCAAGATAAAACTGAAGTACTCCAATTAAAATCCTTGTTCCTGCCTCACTTCCCGATGAACAAACTGAGTCACCGTGGCGTCCCACGTGACCAGCCGAGAGAGCTGATGCGGCAACTTGTATTGGTGTGGCACACTGCAGGCCGCAGTAATGCAAGACGTAGCCGGCGCAGCAAAGTTCTGTGAGTATAACAAACTTCTGTAGATGTAGCAGGGTTAAATCGGCATAGTGCAAACTCTGGTCCACCCCAATATTGTTTGGCCGTGCTCAAGATTCAATTCACACAGGCCCGAAACAAAAATGTTGGTGAGTCGGCCTGATTCAAGTAACTGGCTATATGTTATAAATACCTGAGGTGTTATATATAGCAGAGGAATTATTAGTATACAAAACAAGTTTTTGGAGAGCAAAGAGGTCATTTTAATTGGAGTACTCCAGTTTTATCTTTATATATGCGTGAGCTCCACATTTTTGTATGTTAATGACATGGTTATGCACCAAAGTGATTTTAAATTGATTGTTTTATCTGTTTAATAAATGTATATGTATGCAAAGATACTGTGAGCCAGCCTAATTGAGTATTTGATTCGAAACAGGCTGGGCTTCAGTAGCATGCTGGTGTAGCTTCTGTGGAAGTTTATTTAGATCTGCATAGTAGTTAGCTAGCTAGTGGAGGTGAATTTCACTTGCAAACTTGCACATTATCTAAGGTCTTAGAGACAGTTCAGAGCATCAGCAAAACCTGAAGAAGAGAAAGTTAGCCTGAAGCAGGGGTAGCAGACTTGCATTTCCTGTTCCTCTCAGACAGATAAGTATATAAATGCATTTGTAGAGTGTGGCATACATGACTGTGCCAAGTAGAGACAGTCTGGTGTGAAGCTACAGTGAACATGGAGTGTTTTGAGAGGAGAGGTACCATTACCTATTATGATGCCTGTGTTTATTATTGGGTGTTAATGTAGAGAGTATCCATAACCTGTAAGAATACTCAAAATAAAGTTTGCAGCTATAGCCTGTCTTAAACTATGTCTAGTGCACCCTGAGGCCAGTTGCCACACATGATCTGTAGTAAGCAGCATCAGCCATCTTTATTACTGCCACTGAGAGGGAGACTTCAGGACAATATTGTCGTTACCCATTGAACTTGGGTGCAGTGTCGAAAGCTGCCAAATTAGGGAGAAGCCTGAGGAAATTGGGCTGTTACCATTTTGCAAGACAGCACATTTGCCAAGTCTTTAACCATTAAGACAGTTGTCTCTTGTAATAACTTTGTAACCGCTAAGCTTGTTGACCCATGTATGATCTGTAAATCCATTGCTCTAATTTATAGTGTTTGGCTGATTCCTTACGCTTTCCATGAGTGTGGAGCAACATACAGTACACCACTAATGGGCCAAAAAGATCCCTTGCAAGTTTGCCTTGCTCCCATACAAACAGACTGTTCAACCAGTGCCTGGATTCTATTCCTGTACATTGGGGTCATTTTTTAAGACCAGCGTTTAAGACGCGGGTCTTAATAACCCCTATATCTGACGGTGGATCTTCTGCAGTTATGAAGAGGTGCCGGCCTCTACATAACTTCAGCGCATCCCGCACCAGTCTAAATGTAAGCCAGCTTCCTTGCAGGCTTACATTAAGACCATTTTCTACACCTAAAATAGCAATAGAAAGTTATAAATGAAATAGGCTTACTGGCCCGTCCCCTTCCCCACCCACGCCATGCCCACTTTTTTAGACCTGCCTTGAGCGGGAAAAAGTCACAGATCATATATAGATGTATTTCTGGATAATAAATGACCCCCTATGTTTTCACATAGCTTTCTACACAGGAATTCAGTTGAGATTTCATTATGCCCATGGTCTGGACAACATGAACCTCATGACAGTTTTCTTAAACAATGTTATGTAACTAGAAACTGACTGCTGCAGTCATGAACTAGACAAAAAGTTTTTTTTTCAAATATTGTAACAGGGTAGGCTGGTAGTACACTATTCACTGATCAGCTGTAATCGGTGTGGGAACTTAGCATATGTAGTTTCCCTGCAGCACCACCTTTAAGGACATTTCTCAGCTTTTCCTATACTATATTTTATTTGCATTGTTTTTTACAGGACATTGTTATCATATAGCCCTTCTCTATTGGTCAGTATTATTAAATTAATACCAAATATGTGTAGTCTTTATGTTTTAGTACTTTTGCACAAAATGGTATATTTCCTGCAAAAAAAAGCCCAATATCGACTGCGATCATGGGGTGTTGAATGGCTGGGATTGGAATGCACTAGTGCAGCTCTTGTTCTGTAACTGTATGTTATGGGCACGTAATGCAAGCTAATTCATGACCTACATTTTACGTCATGGTAGCTTAAAGGGGTTTTCTGGTACTTAGATAGGTCATCAATATCAGATTGGCAGGAAATATACACTTTACACAATATATACCTAATAACTACAATACACTATACATAATTATACTGACCCACAGAATAAAATTACACAAACAGCATTAAGTAAAAATTGAAAAAACATGCAGAAATGATTGTTTTTCTTTTCTATTACCCCTGACCTCAGAGGGGGAGGGGGAACGAGACCCTGTTCTTAGGATCAATGTGGGTCCCAGAGGTCACACCTATGCAGATCAGATAGTTACCCTATATCCTGTGGATTATTTAAAGGCTATAGATACCATTAGGGATAATTTATTTTATTAATAAATTCTACTCATTTTGGGCAACAAATGATCTTTTCAGTTGGTCTTTATTAAGCAATGTTAGCCCTTTTCTCTGCACAGATGTCAGTCTCTGTGTATTTGTAAAGTAGCAGGCTTTCTGTTGACAGTAAGTCCCATTAGATAGAAACCCTGATGGCTCTTGTGTAGCCTTTATCTCTGAATTCCTGACAACCTATACACTGCCATTATCAGTTTGATAAAAATTGAGCTATAAGAATTGAGCCATCATGAGCAATGGAAAAAGAATTGTTCTCAAAGGGGTCCATAGCCTTTAGGAGGGCAATCTATTGTCAATTTTTGTACACATGAAATCATAATTGTGGAGCAAATCATATTAAACAAATGTATCAATGATAGTGGTGTAGCTATAGGGGTTGCAGAAGTCACAGTTGCGACTGGATCCCTAAGTCAAGGGGTCCCACATGGCCAGTGACAGTATTTTTCACTTTATAAAACGCAGTGCTCACTAGTCTGCAGGAGGTGGGAGGAGTGAAGTGCTGCAAGCGCTGTACTCACCCCTCCTCTCTGAAGTCCTCCAGGCCGTGCTGCACTGTCCGGAATGCATACAGCGACAGGACGCACTATGACCTGATTTTGCAGACAGTCAGGTGATAGTGCAGCACAGGCCCAGAGAAGATCAGCAGCACAGGCCCAGAGAAGATCAGTGAGCGAACAATGCAGCAGAGACAGGCAGAGAAGTGTGGTAAAGCAGGAGAGTTAAGTTAATTTATTTATTTTAAGGTCTGAGGTCTGATACTTGGTGGTCTGACATGGAGGTCTAATGGTGGTCTGATATGGGGGTCTGACATGGAGTCCTCATCTGAGGAATGATGAGGGGGTCTGACATGGAGGTTAAAATGGGGTCTGACATGGAGGTCAAAAGGGGGTCTGATCTGAGGTCTGATAAGGGGGTTATGACATGGTGGTCTAAAGTGAATCTGATCTGAGGTCTAAAATTGGGGGGGGGGGGGGATGTATGACATGGAGGTTTAATGGTCTGATCTGAGATCTGAAACTGGAGTCTCATCTTAGTTCTGATATGGGGATCTGACTTGGAGGTCTACAGGGGGTCTAATCTGAGGTATGATATTGCGGGTCTAGCATGAAGGTCTGATGGGGGTCTGATCTGAGGTTTGATATGGTGGTCTGATCTGAGGATCTAATATGCAGGTATGATCTGAGGTGTGATATGGGGGTCTGATCTGAAAGGTAAAGGGGTATTTTTGTACTAGTACACAATATAAGGGGGATTTTTTTGTACTGACGCACATTGTAAGGGGATATTTGCACTGACATATTAAAAGGGGGTCATTTTTGTACTGGTGCTCATTATAGGGGTATTTTTTGTACTGGCGCATATTAAAAGGGGTTATTTTTGTACTGGCTCACATTTTGGGGTATTTTTCTAGTGGCACACATTATAAGGAGAAGTAGTAGTACTGGGAGGCTAGGGGGGCATGATTACTAGAATGGGCAAAATGGGCATTGTTACTACTGGGGCACTGTTAATACTATGCACTCTGGCAGATAATTATTTCTATTGATGGGGCACCTTGGCACAGTATTCGCTTAGCACAATTATTTTTGGGGGAGTTTATGAAAGAAAAATCTCGGAAAATAATGCATTAATGAATTAGATGCAAATATTATATATAGACTAAGCCCCCAATCTGATATGATAAAATCTGAGGCTCTCAGCCAATATATTTTGATAAAAACATACAGTTGCAAGAAAAAGTATGTGAACCCTTTGGAATGATATGGATTTCTGCACAAATTGGCCATAAAATGTGATCTGATCTTCATCAAAGTCACAACAATAGACAATCACAGTCTACTAATAACACACAAAGAATTAAATGTTACCATGTTTTTATTGAACACACCATGTAAACATTCACAGTGAAGCTGGAAAAAGTATGTGAACCCCTAGACTAATTACATCTCCAAGAGCTAATTGGAGTGAGGTGTCAGCCAACTGTAGTCCAATCAATGAGATGAGATTAGAGGTGTTGGTTACAGCTGCCCTGCCCTATAAAAAACACTCCAGTTCTGGGTTTGCTTTTCACAGGAAGCATTGATGTGAATGATGCCTCACACATAAGAGCTTTCAGAAGGCCTACGATTAAGAATTGTTGACTTGCATAAAGCTGGAAAGGGTTGCAAAAGTATCTCCAAAAGCCTTGCTGTTCATCAGTCCACGGTAAGACAAATTGTCTATAAATGGAGAAAGTTTAGGACTGCTGCTAATCTCCCTAGGAGTGGCTGACCTGTAAAGATGACTGCAAGAGCACAGTGCAGACTTCTCAATGACGTGAAGAAGAATCCTAAAGTGTTAGCTAAATACTTACAAAAGTCTCTGGCATATGCTAACATCCCTGTTAGCGAATCTACGATACGTAAAACACTAAACAAGAATGGATTTCATGGGAGGATACCACAGAGGAAGCCACTGCTGTAAAAAAAAAAAAAAAACATTGCTGCACGTTTACAGTTTGCACAAGAGCACCTGGATGTTTCACAGCAGTACTGGCAAAATATTCTGTGGACAGATGAAACCAAAGTTGAGTTGTTTGGAAGAAACACACAATACTATGTGTGGAGAAAAAGAGGCACAGCACACCAACATCTAAACCACATCCCAACTGTGAAGTATGGTGGTGGGGGCATCATGGTTTGGGGCTGCTTTGCTGCATCAGGGCCTGGACGGATTGCTATCATCGAAGGAAAAATGAATTCCCATGCTTATCAAGACATTTTGCAGGAGAACTTAAGGCTATCTGTTCACCAGCTGAACCTCAACAGAAGATGGGTGTTGCAACAGGACAACGACCCAAAGCATAGAATGGCTTAAACAGAAGAAAATACACCTTCTGGAGTGGCCCAGTCAGAGTCCTGACCTCAACCCAAATGAGATGCTGTGGCATGACCTCAAAAAAGCGATTCACACCAGACATCCCAAGAATATTGCTGAACTGAAACAGTTCTGTAAAGAGGAATAGTCAAGAATTACTCCTGACCGTTGTGTACGTCTGATCTGCAACTACAGGAAATGTTTGGTTGAAGTTATTGCTGCCAAAGGAGTTTAAACCAGTTATTAAATCCAAGGGTTCACATACTTTTTCCAACTGCACTGTGAATGTTTACATGGTGTGTTCAATAAAAACATGGTAACATTTAATTCTTTGTGTGTTATTAGTTTAAGCAGACTGTGATTGTCTATTGTTGTAACTTAGATGAAGATCAGGTCACATTTTATGACCAATTTGTGCAGTCATCCATACCATTCCAAAGGGTTCACATACTTTTTCTTGCAACTGTATCTGTGCCAGCCTACCAGCGCCAAGGTGGTCTCACTCAGGCAGGTCCTACTCAAAACCTATTTATACCGTTGGGCATCTACATTCAGGAGAGCACACCCTGCACATAGAATGTGCTGATCCTTGTTACATTTATATGCACCAAGCAACCAATAAGAGGAGGAGCACATACAGCTATATGTACCACTTAGTGATGGCCTTGTGGTTCGCCCGGCGGTTGGCAAATTGGTGCCTTCATGCTTCAGTGCTTGAAGAGGGACCCCCGTATAAAAAGAATAATGGCCAAGAACCTGTACTGGGTGGCAACGTACTTAGACCCCCGGTACAAATACAAAATGGCGGACATGTTAGCAGCATCACAGAGGGCTGTCAGAATGCAGCATTTCCAGGCCTTGCTGCGAGAGATGCTGCATTCTGCTGTTGCAGGCACTGGCAGAGAAATTTCCACCCGCAGCGAAACAGGTGCGGGTACCAATCCTACCGCGCCTGCAAAAAGAGGTCTGTTTGAAGATGTATTATTCACTTTAGATATGAGATCATTCTTGCAGCCAACACATCGACAGCCGCCCTCCGGATCCAGCCTCAGGGAACGCATAGCCTGACTGGTGTCCAACTACATCAGGTTAACGGACGATGTGGATGCTCTGAGAAGCGAGGAACCCCTTGACTATTGGGTGTGCAGGCTTGACCTGTGGCCAGAGCTGGCACAATTTGCCATGGAACTCTTGGCTTGCCCCTCGTCGAGTGTCCTGTCCGAAAGGAAGTTCAGAGCAGCAGGGGGGATCGTGACCGATAAGCGCACTCGCCTAGCTCACGACATTGTGCACTACTGTAAAAATGAATGAGGCATGGATCTCAGAGGAATTCAACACCTGTGATGACCATGTGTAATTGAATTTCCTCATGCCAGCCCACACATATCTGCCACCACCCAGAACAAAGAGTGGTCCTTGCCTTATGTATATACAGTGGCATAAAAGGCCTTTTATGTCAGGTGAATGCCTAATTTTTGGGGCCTGTACTGGCCAACAGTTACATATTAATCCTGTGACTGCCTAATGTACCTCCAGCCACAGAATCCAAAGTTCTTTGCTGTCAGGTCAATGCCTATTGGCAAATTTTTGGGACCTGTACTGGCCGACAGTAAAATTTTTATCCTGTGACCGCCTAATGTACCTCCAGCCACAGAAACCAAAGTTCTTTGCTGTCAGGTGAATGCCTATTGGCTAATTTTTGGGGGCTGTACTAGTGGCCGACAGTTACATTTTTATCCTGTGACCACCTAATGTACCTCCAGCCACAGAATCCAAAACTCTTTGCTGTCAGGTGAATGCCTATTGCCTAATTTTTGGGGTCTGTACTGGCCGAAAGTTAATATTTTTTATCTCTAGCCACATAATCACACCCTTGTCTCACTCCTCTGCCTCTCATTATGGTGGCGTATGAACTGCATTCACCATAAGGAACTTCTAATGTCATAGGGTCATGTAACTGTGCCTCCCACCCAGTACTGTGCCCCAAGACCCCTACTGTTCCCTCTTATACCCTGCATTGTGCCCTCTTATCACACCCTGTGCAGTGCCCCTAGTCATTCCCTGTACTGTGCCCTCTTATACCCTTTTATCCGGTCGCGGTATGGTGGTGTTATCCGGTCAATGCATGGCGGTGGTATCCAATAACTGGATGGCCATAACTGTATCCCTTTCCCTGCCCACGCCATCCTTTTTTAGACCTGGTATGAGCGTGAAAATTATGCAGATTGCGGTGCTAAGGTCCTTTGCGCCACAATCTGTAGTTTGTATTTATATATAATAAATGACCACCTAATTGTATTATTTTTTGGGGGTAGGGCTAATACTGTATCTTTATCTCTTATATACAGTATATAAAAATTAGTTTCTGTCTGTCTGTCTGGATGTTCTTTATGCACGACCAAACGACTGGACCGATCTTCACCAAATTTGTCAGACAGGTACATCAGGTGTCCGGTAAGGTTTTAGACAGAGTCTCAGCTCTCTAGGACTTACTGTTCCTGAGATGTTCCCAAAAAATGACCTCCATTAGCCAATAGAAGCCAGCTAGCCTTTCACTTAAATCCGAACTGCCATTGATACGGTCACATGTCCCTTATTAGCCAATAGAAGCTCGCAGATCCTTCTCCAGGTTGCCATAACAACTGATCACAGGTTTTAGCAGTTCGGAGGTCCTTAAATATTCAGTCATATGACGTATGATGGCACAATTACACTGCTAAGCGCTTGGGGGCAGGGGCCACTATTAAACGAATGGGCACTGTGGAGTTCACTGTTAAAGGGGCGGGCACTGTGGAGGTCACTGTTTAAGAGGCAGGCACTGTAGAAATCACTGTTAAAGGGGCAGGTACTGTGTAGGTTACTGTTAAAGGGGCAGCCACGTATGAAGGTCACTGTTAAAAGGGTGGTCAATGTTAAAGGGGCAGGCACTGTGGAGGGCACTGTTAAAGGGGCAGGTACTGTGAAAGTCACTGCTAAAGGGGCGGGCACTGTGAAGATCACTGTTAAAGGGTGGACACTATTAAAGGGGCAGGCACTGTGGAGGTCACTGTTAAAGGGGCGGTCACTGTAAAGGGGTAGGCATTGTGGAGGTCACTGTTAAAGGGGCGGGCACTGTGGAGGTCACTATTAAAGCGGCAGGCACTTTGGAGGTCGCTGTTAAAGGGTGCGCACTGTGGAGGTCACTATTAAAGCGGCAGGCACTGTGGAGGTCACTGTTAAAGGGGCAGGCACTGTGGAGGACACTGTTAAAGGGCCGGGAACTATTAAGGGGACGGGCACTGTAAAGGTCACTGTTAAATGGGCAGGCACTGTGGAAGTCACTGCTAAAGGGGCAGCACTGTGGAAGTCACTGTTAAAGAAGCGGGCACTATGAAGGTCACTGTTAAAGGGTGGTCAATGTTAAAGGGGTGGGCACTGTGGAGCTCACTGTTAAAGAAGCAGGCACCATTAAAGGGGCGAGCATTGTGGAGGTCACTGTTAAAGGGACAGGCACTGTGGAGGTAACTGTTAAAGGGGCGGGCATTGTGGAGGTCACTGTTAAAGGTGCAGGCACTGTGGAGGTCACTGTTATGTGGGAAACCATTGATATCTTTTTACGACACACGGAAACATTAAATGAAATGAAATAGATTAAATATACCCGTGCGAAGCCGGGTCCTTCTGCTAGTCTCTTATATTATAAAAATGAGTTTCTGTCTGTCTGTCTAGACCTCTGTCAGGACATTCTTTATGCGCGACCAAACTACTGGACTGATCTTCACCAAATTTGGCACACAAAAACATCAGGTGTCCGGGAAGGTTTTAGATCGGATCTCAGCTCTCTAGGGCGTAACTGAGATATTCCCAAAAAATTACCTGCATTAGCCAATACAAGCCCCCGACTGCCATGCACACGGTCACATGTCCCTTATCAGCCAATAGAAGCTTGCAGGCTCTTAGTCTCCACATACACACACTTTTATTCCAGGTTTCCATAACAACCCAGCCTTTTTTCTTCACAGCTATAAGTCAGCTTTAGGCTAGGGCTACACGAGGACATGCACAGCTCAGCAGACAGTATCACACAATAGACTTAGATACACAGCAGACAGTATCACACATGATAGGATTAGATACACAGCTCAATAGACAGTATCACACATGATAGGATTAGATACACAGCTCAACAGACAGTATCACACAGGGTAAGATATTAGATACACAGCTCCGCAGACAGTATCACACAGCATAGGATTAGATACACAGCTCAGCAGACAGTATCTGTCACACCCTGTCCTGTAAGTGTTCTGAGGAGATCTGTCAGAGTTGCTGCACGTGACTCGATCTGACAGTTGTTTGGTAATTGGTGAGGCTATTTATTCCTCCCTCTCCCTATAGCCTTTGTGGGTTATAGTTCTGCCTTGTGTGAGCGCTGGAAGTTTGGTTGATCGTCTGCTCCAACACATCTTTAGATAAGTCCTTTTCCCTTTTTCCTTCTGTCTGTTTTTACTAGGCCTCTAGGGTGACGCTAGCTCCTTCGGTTGTTGAAGGAGCTGGGTGTTTCTTTCCCTCTTTCCTACAGCTGAGGGTTTGTTTCTGTGTGTTATAGTCTTAGGTACGTGGGCATGTGCACATCTACCATCGAGATATGCACATGGGCATAGCAGCTTAGGGAAAGTGTTTAAGGGATTGCTAGGAGGTGACCCCTTTGTTCCCTAGCATTTGGGGCCTAGTCAGTTGTTTTGTTTGCTTTGCTGTGTTCTGTTTCCTTCCTTTATCTTACCTACCGTGACAGTATAGCACAGGATCGTATTAGATACACAGCTCTGCAGACAGTATCACACAGGATAGGATTAGATACACAGCTCAGCAGACAGTATCACACAGGATAGGATTAGATACATAGCTCAGCAGACAGTATCACACAGGATAGGATTAGATACACAGCTCAGCAGACAGTGGGGCGGGGTGCTGTAGAGGTTACTGTTATGGGGGAAACTGTCGATATTTTTTACCGACACATAGAAACTTTAAAAGAAATAGATTAAATATACCAGTGTGAAGCCGGGTTCTTCTGCTAGTATTATATAGATTCTAGTATATTATACTGTGCCCTATATTTCCCAGTAGAAAAGGATCCTTGGGAAACACAGTCCTCACCCCTGACCACCAGGACCAGGTAGTGCTCTGTCAGTACATGGTGGCCTCCCCTCTCCGCCATGCTGCTCCGCTGTGTGCTTATTCTGACACTAGGGCTGGGTTCACATCCTATTTTTGCCATCCATTTAATGCATACCAACAATGTATGCGTTAACAGATGCCTCAGACTGATGCCGTACAGTGGCGTCCGTTCACCATACAGTTCCATGGTAGAAAAAGAAATTACGTTAACGTATGCATTTTTTTTATGGACTCTGCAAAATACAAAAACGTGGAGTGCTGCACATTTGTATACATCAAACCAATAGGAAATACAATTTTTCTAGGTTCCAGCAGGGCACATTTTTAAGAGTTTCCGTTTAAGACACATAAAAATAGCCCCAAATTAAAATACATATTTTTTGTGGGAATTTTTGCCAATGATTGCCCTCTGGTATATCACTCTCCATATTGTGGGACTATTTGTGTACTTCTAGTACTTGTTTGCTGGCTGCAAATATGACCTGAAGGTTTTTCTGGTTCGCCTGCATCTAATGTGAATGGGGCCCACCGCGAATGTGCGTTTCACGAACATTTGATCGCGAATGCGCATTTGAAAATCGTCCCGGATGATGTTCACCCATCACTATCCACTACCTCAAGAGTACACCACAAACTAGTCAAAAATCACAGAAAGACAAAAAACATCCTGCACGATACTGCCAAATGAACACGTGGATGTACATGGCTACATTTATAAAAGAAAAATCATGGTAAACATTATGTTTACAATATTAGTGTCAAGGACACTATTTGCTGGGCACAGCTATTTTTTAGGACGCTGTGTGCCAATAGTTATTGAAGGGGGCGCTATCTGTGTGGTACTAGTATTTTCAGGGGGACTGTGTAAGAAACTTATCAACAGTGGGCTGATTGCTCAGCTGCTCGATTACTGTGTGTTTCTGACTAATGGAGCGCCAAGTCATTGACCTATCAGGTTCTGATCCAGGGACTCGTGCTCTATTTAAACCACTTCCTGGCTATATACCAGTGCCAGTGACTCACTAGCTGTGTTCTTGGTTCTTTGCTTCTGTGCTTATTGGATTGCTCATTCCACTGACCCAGACTTTTCATCTTACCAGTCTCTGTCTCTTATTCGATACTGCATAGCTTGTTTGGTTCTCACCCATTTATTGATTTTTTTCTGTCTTTGTTTGTTAATCCGTCTCTGCACTTAAATAGCATAGGGACAGTTGACCAGTTGTGGTCTAGCTATCCAGAGCTTGTACTGCAAGGAGGAAGGGAGAGTGGGCTGGATATTAGACTTAGCACCCACTGTCCTTGTCTGTCCCTAACAAGTATGTCTTTAACAGTAGGGTTGGAGGAAGGGGGTTAGGTTGAGAATTTGTCATTGAGGGGTTCAATTTTCACATCATGCAGCAGAAAGGCTAAGTGCACCCCTTCCCCTTGGCACAAAACACTGAGGTTGGGGGGGGGGGCAAGCTGAACTCTTGCACCAGGGCCCATGAGCCTTTAGTTACTCCCCTGATCAATGATATGTTCCAAAAGTAATGAATCTATGTGACATGCTCTACAATTCAGATTCCGAAGTTTTAGACACATTTATTAAAGTTGGAACTTTATTTTTGTCACAACATTGTGGTTCAAACAATATCAGCTCTATAATGCACCACAAACATGAATCGAGAAAAAAATCCTGTAGTTGTGCACTTCAACAGTATAAACTCAGACAAGATTATTAATATTGCAGTAAAATCTGCTAGTGTAGTTTTTAAACTGATTGTTAAAAGATGATGTTAAATGGGTTTTCAGTTTTCCTGAATGTGTGGCCATACCCCCAAAAAATGACTCTGGTGGAGAGGTGGTGGTAACCAGAAGTAATGTAGGATAAACTAAAACTAAATTAGAAAAAGCCCACTGAGTTTTTCTGGAGAAATGACAGAGCAGAATAATACAGAGAAAATGCATATTAGAACAGTGCATAAAATTAGTATTTACAATATTTATGAACACTGAGCTATAAAGGGCAATTCATATTTTAAATTGCCTGTATGTGCAGGCCAGTAATAAATTGTTTTAAACACTTTTGAAAAAAACACCAAACATGAATTTTTGCAGCACTTTTAAAAAGCGTCATTTAGGCAGATTTGTTTCTGATCTTCAAATCCTATAGGAAAAATCTATAGGGAAAGTGCCATAAAAACATCATACCCAAGTCATGCTGCTTTCAGAAAAACACAACAAAAAAGCTGACAACAGAATCATAGTGAGACAGATTTACGAAAGTGGTATGCCAGGTTTCTGACGTTAAAAAGTTGCATATTTTTGTGCAAAAATTAGCATTTTTTATGTTTCTCCTCTGTTCTCGCCATAAAAAACAACTTTCAGATTCTTGTGCGTGGATAGCACAAAATTGTGCCTCGTAATTTGCCACATCTTACTCCAGTGGACTTTCTTTGTATGTATTACATTTTATAATGCAATAGTGACATAAAAAACATAATGGAGAGGTACTCTGCGCTGCGGCTTCTTGACAACCTGGGTGTCTGATACTGCCTTGGGAATGATCCCAGGGGCCGCTGCTGGGTTCCAAATGTGAGCCCTGCCTGGACTACACACTGATATTCTAAATAGAGAGTAGCAAGTGGATTGGGTCCCGCACTATGTATCAGACATGTCCCTCTGGTGTTGTAAGGTGAGACCTAATGATACCATGTAATATATTACGATCTATGTGTGCAGCGTCCTAACCTGAAGTGGTATGATGTGAGTTACCTCCAATGTGCCTTTCCTGTCCAAAGTCCTTATTTCCTCTTTTCTCTTCTGATAGTAGTTAGTTTGTTCTGTCCTTTCGCCTCCCCTCTTCTGTGCGCGCCGCTCCGGCCGGTAGCTGGCATGAGCACAGGGAAGCCGAAGAAAGCAAGTCCGAGAACAGATCCTGTGTGAAGTCACAGCTGTAGGTACAGGTGGCCTCAGGAGGAAAAAAAAATGACCAATGCGTTTCGAAACACTCGTGTTTATTCGTCAGGGATGGTGAAGAAACACGAGTGTTTGGAAACGTGTTTTTGTAGCATTTTTTTTTAGCCCAAGCCAGAAGTGGGAGGGTCGGGAGGGAATGAGAAATATGAAGGAATGACTTTTTATCCTTCCTGATGGATCCACTTTTGGCTTAAAAAAAAAACTGCATCAGAAACTGCCACAAAAATGCTGTGTATTACACCACTGTAAAAAAAAAAGCGCTAGTTATGGGCCTGAAGGTTCTGGATTAACTGCAGGAAACACTTCAATACCTATTCCTGCAGATAAATGCAATGTTCCTACAAGAATTTAATATCTTTGTATAACTACCTGCCAGGGGCAGACTGGCAACTTAAAGTGGGTTCAGAAAAAACACTAAACGTGGCCCCATCTTGTGGGCAGGTAAAAATGCACACAAGGTGGGGTGACACAAGTAGCCATAGCCAAAACAAGTAGGCAGCGCCAGTAATAGCAAAGTGAATTAGAAAATGCTATCCTAGCAGAACAAAATGCCACAGTGTAGCACAGGATGCCCCAGAAGCACAAAATACATGAGAAGGTGACAGCACTGAGCCAGAGCTACCTTCAGTAAGCTGCCAGGTCTTTCAGCACTACCATACAGGAGAATACAGCACTAGATACCTATTACATCCAGTGATGTTTCCTCTTATATAGACTCTTTTCTCATCTTCTCCATTCAGCCCAGTCCATGATGACGACTTCTTTCAGCCACATCTCAAAATTTCGCTTTGTGCAGAGTTTGCAACACAGACCTGTTGGATTCCTAACTTTTCCATCATTTTCCACATCTTCTCAACACAAATTCCCTATTCTCTTGGCCAACTATATCATCCTGCTACCCCCACCCTAGTACAGTGCCTGGTGTGCTCCCCATTCCCCATAAATAGGATACTGCAGAAAAAAATCATCTTTCCATTAGTATTAATGCTCCCCTGCAGAAGACCAAGTAATAACAGTGCCTCCAGTAGTAAAGTAGTAAAGTGGCCAAGGAAAGAAAAATAAAATACCCGAGTCCTGGTCCATGCTGCTATCTTTGGTGCAGGCCTCAAAGCACTTCCAGCCTGTGCCCTGAAATAAAGTTTGGGCTGATTGTATATTGCTTCATATAGTGGCCTAGGGCCTATCAGGGAGAAGGGTGGGGCCAGGTCACTGTCCTGGGGATGGTGATATAGTTGCAGCCGCCGGCCAGGTATATAAGTGTCTTGTGCTCCCAGCATTAATTAATGCTCAGAGCATCAGATTGGTATGTACCAAGTCAGTGGCCTGGACATCAGCACACTGGGAACCATTAATAGAGATCTCCATTAATTTTCTCTTCACTTTCATTTCACTTTTAACTTCTAACTATCCAGCTTTAGAAAACTGATGGCCTAACCCTAGGACAGGTCATTAATATTAGTTTGGCAGGGTTCCCACTTTTGGCACCCCCACTGATCAACTGTTCAAAGTAGCTGTGGCACTGGTTTGAATGCTACAGCCTTCCATAGGTTGAGATGTAAATCATACTCAGAACACCTTACTTTTTGTAGCAGCTGTTCTGAGTATTGCAGCCTTATTCCATTCAAGTCTACAGCCCTGTATCATTAATTGTGGCATGTGCCACTGAGCACTCTACGTTGCTTTGCTCCTAGGGGAAAAAATCTGTTGTAAAGTAGAACTGGTTTAGCTGCCTATAGCTCCAATCAGATTCCACCTTTCATTTTTGACAGCTCCTTTGGAAAATGAGGAATCTGATTGGTTGCTATGGGCAACTACGCCAGTTCTACTTTACACCAGTTTGATACCATTGGATTCCAAAGGAGTTTGTATGGCGGTTTGTGGAGGCTGAACAACTTCATACTAAGGTAGTGCTACCGATTTGATGCATTGTCTTACAGTTTCCATATCAGTGCGTATAAACCCTAAGATTTAACCCTAACATGACCCGACTGCCTTATTTGTTAAGAAAGCATAACTTATATAAATATAAATTTGGAATATGTTACTTAAATGTCTTTTACTGAATTGCGCATAAATCAGGAGTATATAGTAGGAGAATATCAAGTTTAAGCTCTCCCTCCTTTGTTACAGTAAGTGGAGATTCACACTAATTGTAAGATTTCTATCTCACCACAAGTACTTTACTCACATCACTGCTGCTCAGTACCTCTCTATGATGTCCTATATGCCATTTCTGAGGAATTCTGGATGAGTAAGAGAAAGTTAGGAAGCATCTCCTGTTCTCTTCTATGTGAGGTATCATAACAGCTAGACTTCCACACTAGCTCAACTGAGAATTAGAGATGGAGCCTTCAAAGGGGTAATTTTTAATAAAAAGTCATATGTCATATAATGGTCAGATATACTGTAGTTGTATTACTCATGTACATACACATAACAGTTTTTTCTCAAAAGTTTTCTGAAAGTATAGATGAAATATGCTATGACATTACAGGCCACATCACTGATAGCTGTTAGTCACTTTATTAAATTATTTGCTCAAAGCCTCTAAACTGTTTTCAAACAGTTAGGAGGTCATTTACAAACAGATATATGGCATGTATCTGGTGCAAATTGGGTTGCACGCTGTGTTGCGGCAAAATCTGCAACTTCTTCCCCGTTCACGCCAGGTCTAAAAAGGGGGGCGTGTTGTGGGTGGGGAAGGGAACAGGCCCCTCTCATTCATTATTTTCTATGCCTGGTTTCTATGCAAGGAAGCTGTCTTACATTCAGAATCAGCGGTGGATATGCCAAAGTATGTT
Organism: Bufo gargarizans; assembly: GCF_014858855.1. Lineage (NCBI taxonomy): Eukaryota > Metazoa > Chordata > Amphibia > Anura > Bufonidae > Bufo > Bufo gargarizans. The sequence goes on from NC_058083.1 coordinate 194,561,191, forward strand.
GAGGTCGGCGCCTCTAGATAACTTAGGCAATCCAATGCCAGAGCAGGCGCTTAGTAAGACCGCCGTCTAAAATGCCGGTCTTAATAACCGTGCTCCTTAGTTCTCCCTGTGTTACTGCGAGGCATCCAGATTTTGGGCCCCTTGTCCCAGGCACCTGGTCACTGCATCGGTCCCCCCAGGTCCCGACCACAACTCCAAACAGTGCCTCCCTTTACTCAATTGTATAATTATATCCATGTCCCCAAGATGCGGATATCTTTGAACAGATACCTCACTATAAGCTCTGACGGGACATGGGAACAATAAGTTCCCTGCTCCGCCATCTGCCACTTTTTTGTAATGTAGCCTACTTGCTAACTTTACCCTAAGCAGGCCCCCCTGGCACTACATGCAGGTACTGCAAACACATACTATTCCAGTTCCACCTTTTTCTTGGGACTTCTAGCAGAAGAATATTTCATCCTTCTGGGCAAAGTATTTACATAGGCCACTCTGACTTCCCACCCTCTACCAAGACTCTATTTATGCCATCCCCTGCATCCCAACCCAAGGATTCCCAAGCAATGGTCTGCTTAGCACTCCTTCTCCTGTGTGCTGCCATGGCACCTGGTGTTCTCACAGTGCCACCACTGTGGCAATACCAACACTGTGACCCTGATGTTGGCTCAGGAATTATGCTTCCTCTCTGCAATAACACTGTCTCCCCACTCGGTGCTGACAGACAGCAGGGGACATACAGAACATACACCAGGAACAGACAGAGAGGAGAAAGCAAACGGGTACAAGGGTCTCCACAATAAAAGAAGGGGACACAGGAATCTACAGAATAAAGGGACAGTGCCAGTCCACAATGGGGTAGTGTCACCCCTTACATGTGCCAGAGGCTGAACAATTTTGAGATCACTACTTTACATGATGCTATAGAAAACATGCTTGATTTATTTGAGAGTTGAGGTCAATTGTTTTAATATTGTTTAAAAACATGTAAAATAGATAAAACTAATAGAAATCATATTCAATGGGTTCTGGTAATAATAATTCTCGACTCTGCACATGCATAAGTGAAAGCACAGCTCCTTGTGATGCTTTAAGTCATTTGCTATAAAACACTGTCTTGGAAATCTGAAAATACATGCATTTAAGCAGTAATCTGCAAATTTTGGTTTGGTGAAATTCCTTGAAAGATTGTGGTACCGATTACCTACAACCATTTTATATATTGCTTGCTGGGCTTCTGCATTCTCTCTATCATGTTCCACAATAAGAAACTTTTAGTAAATGCACTGGGATATGTGCTATTACACCTTATTCCTGATCACCATGGTTTATTCTCTGCTATAAATGTTCCAGAAAGAAAAGACAACAGATACAATAAGAGATTTTTCAAAGATTTATAATGTAATAGACTGACTTTCTCCTGATGAGGGGGCTCTCGAGATCAGCAAATCACTAATTCCAGTTAGAAAATCTCAGTATCGGGGTCATAAATCCTCTTGTTGTTCCACGAGCTGGTTAGACTGCTCGACTTTTATTTCATGGTTTAGAGAGCATTCATTGGCAGCAGTGCACAGTACTCCTGTGGCCAGGAAGAGGTTAATCTGTCCTTTTACTCTTCTGTGTATTCTATTCATTGAAATAGCTTTCATTTTTTTCATATATTTACAAAGCCTCCAGTGCTAAATTAATGAAGTGAGTCATTTTATAGGCTTTTAATTATGTCGCTATAATTAACATTATGATTATTAACCAACAGCTATTCCCATCTAGATATAAAGAGCAGAGGGCAGTAAGGTGTCAGTCGGAAGGGAAGCCTTACCTCACATTTTTAAGTTTAGTCTGCTGAAAGTCATCATAATCAAGAAGGGAACCTGAATTCAGAGCAATCACTCATGTTTTACAACTCTCAGCGGGGAAGTGGAGGTTTGCCTAATAAATAACCTGTAAGTCTTGTCTCTGCACCTGAGGACACTGGGTGGTGTGGGGTGCCCTTCAATAATGCTGGGTGGGGTGGGCTGCCCTTCAATAACACTGGGTGGTGTGTGCTGCCCTTCAATAACACTGGGTGGTGTGGGCTGCCCATCAATAACACTGGGTGGTGTGGGCTGCCCTTCAATAACGCTGGGTGGTGTGGGCTGCCCTTCAATAATGCTGGGTGGGGTGGGCTGCCCTTCAATAACACTGGGTGGTGTGTGCTGCCCTTCAATAACACTGGGTGGTGTGGGCTGCCCATCAATAACACTGGGTGGTGTGGGCTGCCCTTCAATAACGCTGGGTGGTGAGGGCTGCCCGTCAATAATACTGGGTGGTGTGGTCTACCCTTCAATAACACTGGGTGGTGTGGGCTGCCCTTCAATAAGTGGGTGGTGTGGGCTGCCCTTCAATAACACTGGGTGGTGTGGGCTGCCCTTCAATAACACTGGGTGGTGTGGGCTGCCCTTCAATAACACTAGGTGGTGTGGGCTCCCCCTCAATAACGCTGGGTGTGTGGGCTCCTCTTCAATAACACTGGGTCGTGTGGGCTCCTCTTCAATAACACTGGGTCGTGTGGGCTCCCCTCCAGTAACACTGGATGGTGTTGGCTGCCTTTCAATAACACTGGGTGGTGTAGGCTGCCCCTCAATAACACTGGGTGGTGTTGGCTGCCATCCAATAACACTGGGTGGTGTGGGCTGCCCTTCAATAACACTGGGTGGTGCTTCAATAAATGCTCTTCTGCAAGGTAATACATGTCACATCAATTCTGAAAGTACTAGTAGCAAAATATATTATTCTAGTTACAGCATTCTGTCCTCTTAGTTTTCAACTACAATTATGGCATGTTCACATCTGCATTGGAGGCTCCATTTGGGGTTTCTGTCACAGTGTTCATCAAAAAAAGAGGAGAAAAAAGTCCTGCATTCAATACTTTTTTCTCTACTAGTTATGTGCCAAATCCAGTACTTTAGCAGAACTAATAATGGAGCAGAACAACAAAAATAGTTTTGCTGATGTGAACATGCCCTATATAATATACCTATATCTTTACACCTCCAGCTGCCCAGACATATTGGATTAATACCAGTAGATCTCTCTGACAAATGCAGAATCTGACAAAATGTGAATATAAAAAATATATAAAAATCTCCTGAGAAATTAATGAGTATGCCCCCAGATGTTCTCAACAGCAGATATAACGGTGAATGAAGATAGGTCATATTACATTACAACATGCTCAATCCTTTGTTCTGTCAGGCGATATCGCACTGCCGGGAGTTTATTTCCTTCTCCCCTTTGACATAAACATGTACTAGAGAGACAATAGAGATAACTAACTCAGCTGACATGTGTCAAAAAAATGGTGGGGATTCGCTCTGGTAGACAGGGTGTGCGGACGCAGTACAGAGGCAAATTACCAGTTCTTAAATCCGTGTTTATTCACACATAACACATAAACAAAACGTCACTTTGCAGTCTTGGTGTTAGTTCACAGACAATGGAAAGTACACACAGGAAAAATCACCTTGTTGGCAGTTCTGCCTCCAGCAGTCCATAGCAGGCTTTTGGGGGGCCCGTTTCCCTTACAGACGGGTCTCAGCCCTCCAGCACGGCAAAAGCCTCAGATCCCAGCACACACACACACCCCCTGAGCTCCACTGTCAGACTGAGGTAATCCTCCTCACCTGGCAGTACTGGCTGGTTTTTAGGCTTGGCAAAACCTGGCTTGGAACATGGGGAGTACCCACCCAGCACTTTGACTACTCCCAGGAGGAGCTGTCCCGGATCAGCTATACAGCCATACTAAGCAGGGCTTTTTTTCTCAGAGAAAAGGTGGTGGAACTCACCCCCCCCCCTAGCCACGCCCCTACCCACCCCTAGGACCGCCCCCTAAAACCGCCCCTTTAGAGAACAGGGATGCAAGTAAAATTTGGGGGGGCTATAAAAGTCCAGCCCAGCAAAGAAACCCCCCAGATGGGGATGGCACTGTTAATGGGGGATCTGGGGATGGCATCCACAGATCCCCCATCCTATAACAGTGCCATCCACAGACCCCCCCACCCCATAACAGTGCCATCCACAGACCCCCCCACCCCATAACAGTGCCATCCACAGACCCCCCACCCCGTAACAGTGCCATTCACAGACCCCCCACCCCATAACAGTGCCATCCACAGACCCCCCACCTCATAACAGTGCCATCCACAGACCCCCCACCCCATAACAGTGCCATCCACAGACCCCCCACCCCATAACAGTGCCATCCACAGACCCCCAACCCATAACAGTGCCATCCACAGACCCCCCACCCCATAACAGTGCCATCCACAGACCCCCCCACCCCATAACAGTGCCATCCACAGACCCCCCACCCCATAACAGTGCCATCCACAGACCCCCCACCCCATAACAGTGCCATCCACAGACCCCCCCACCCCATAACAGTGCCATCCACAGACCCCCCACCCCATAACAGTGCCATCCACAGACCCCCCCACCCCATAACAGTGCCATCCACAGACCCCCCCACCCCATAACAGTGCCATCCACAGACCCCCCACCTCATAACAGTGCCATCCACAGACCCCCACCCACCCCATAACAGTGCCATCCACAGACCCCCCCCATTCCCGCTCCAGTACAGACTAGTTATAAAATGTGTACAATTAATAAGGATTCTATTCATGAGGCCCCCTCTGCAGTAGAACATTCAATATAGCCACATCCTACTCACAGGGCTGTTATCTTAATGCTGGCCAGCCGGGCAGACGAGCGGCAGCGTCACGACTGACGTCACATGCCTGCGCCGCCTCCTTCATTCAGAAAGTAGGCCGGGCACATGACGTCAGTCGTGACGCTGCCGCTCGTCTGCCCGGCCGGCCAGCATTAAGATAACAGCCCTGTGAGTAGGATGTGGCTATATTGAATGTTCTACTGCAGAGGGGGCCTCATGAATAGAATCCTTATTAATTGTACACATTTTATAACTACTGGATCTGGGGGCCGGAGCACAGTGAACGCACCGGCCCCCAGCTCCTCCTCCCAGTCCCTCCCCGCTGATACATCGCAGCCTGCGATGCTAGAGCATGGCAGGCTGCGATGTCAAAAGGTGGCGGAACGCCGTTCCGGTGCGTTCCGCCAGAAAAAAAGCCCTGATACTAAGTATTAAGGTGTCAAACAGCAACTGCTGCTGACACATAAAAACCGGCTCGTACTTCACCACAGCCAGGAACCTTGGGGACACATACCTATCATCCACGATGATTCCTTGTACAAACCCTTCTTACAAACCCTACTTGCAACTGTTACAATTTCTGTTCATGTGTTTGATTGTGTGCTGTGTGGGCTGGTTGCCAGATGGTGTATATCTAGAGCCATATCTCAGTGTAGCAGTGCACGGCTGCCTCTGTTCTGTGTGTACTGGCCGTGTGAACATGACAATTGCTTATGGTTCTGTTCAGAACGGCACCTGTGGGTGCTTTGGGATAATGACCTCAGCCATATGTTTTGTCTTGTATCCCACCCCTTGGCTGATCAACAGCTGCTGTATGTGAGTCTGATGCTCTGTTTGCCTGTCCAGTCCTTGCCAGTCTGTATGTCTGTTCTGACATGTCTGACCCTACCCTGCCTGAGTTCCTGCCATGGTCTGTCTGCATCACTGTGTCTGAGTTTCTTGCTGTGGTCTGTGTTACCCTGCTTGTTTGCTATCCGTTTTGTTCTTTTCTTGTTCCAGTCTTCCTGTTGTGGTGTTCCAGAGACAAGTGTTTTAGTCTTAGTTCCTGTTAACACTGTGCCTGTGGTTTTGTGCGTTTCCTGATCCTGGCTAAACCATGCATAGAACTTACATGATGTGAACCTATCGGGCAAGAACCTTTGTCTTTAGGTAGTTGTTTGCCTCTTTTGTTTCTCATGGAGAAGACAGTATTGTTCTTTGACGGTTTACTAGCTGAAATGTCAAAGCAACATATAGAGTCTCCAATTTTGCTTTACCACAAATCTGTTTTGGATTTAGTACAGATAGGATTGGAAAGGGACTGTGCTGATAACAGTATATTGGGCACTTTATGTTCTGCTTGTAATCCACATTATCTTCCTTGAACCTGAAATAAAATATTTTGGTTCCTTATCAAATATCGGTTGGATGAAACTAATTCCTGACTTGTGTTTTCATCTAATCACAGGCTTTTAACAGAACTGCAGAAGTGCTTTTAGAACATTGCTGGACTGATATATATATATTTGCATTATAACTTTCTTCTCTTCAGATTTGTTGTGAAGTTAATGACATTAGAGGAGAATGCATCAGTCATGCCTTTCCTCATTTCACTTCTGGTTACATAAAACTTTTTCTTTGCTTATGAGAAAAAACTCTTCAACTCTATTTGCATTTTCAGAATTTATTTATCGTTCACTCTAAAAAGTGAGATTGATTGGAATATTTTTTGTAATAAGTAGGGATGAGCGAACCGGGTTCGTACCGAATTTTGGGGTGTCCGTGACACGGACCCAAACCCGGACATTTTCGTAAAAGTCCGGGTTCGGGTTCGGTGTTCGGCGCTTTCTTGGCGCTTTTTGAAAGGCTGCAAAGCAGCCAATCAACAAGCGTCATACTACTTGCCCCAAGAGGCTATCACAGCCATGCCTACTATTGGCATGGCTGTGATTGGCCAGTGCAGCATGTGACCCAGCCTCTATTTAAGCTGGAGTCACGTAGCGCCGCCCATCACTCTGCTCTTATCAGTATAGGGAGAGGTTGCAGCTGCGACGTTAGGGCGAGATTAGCTAGTGATTAACTCCTCCAAAAGACTTCATTCAGTGATCGATCTGCAGCTGTGGATGATTGAACTGCTGCTATTCAATTGCTCACTGTTTTTAGACTGCCCAGAGCGTTTTTCATTCACTTTTTTCTGGGGTGATCGGCGGCCATTTTGTGTCTTGTGGTGCGCCAGCACAAGCTGCCACCAAGTGCATTTAACCCTCAATAGTGTGGTTGTTTTTTGGCTATATCCTACATCAGGGTGAAGCTGTCACACCAAGTGCATTTAACCATCAATAGTGTGGTTATTTTTTGGCCATATACTACATCAGGGGCAAGCTGTCACCAAGTGCATTTAACCCTCAATAGTGTGGTTGTTTTTTGGCTATATCCTACATCAGGGTCAAGCTGTCACACCAAGTGCATTTAACCATCAATAGTGTGGTTATTTTTTGGCCATATACTACATAAGGGGCAAGCTGTCACCAAGTGCATTTAACCCTCAATAGTGTGGTTGTTTTTTGGCTATATCCTACATCAGGGTGAAGCTGTCACACCAAGTGTATTTAACCATCGATAATGTGGTTATTTTTTGGCCATATACTACATCAGGGGCAAGCTGTCACCAAGTGCATTTAACCCTCAATAGTGTGGTTGTTTTTTGGCTATATCCTACATCAGGGTGAAGCTGTCACACCAAGTGCATTTAACCATCAATAGTGTGGTTATTTTTTGGCCATATACTACATCAGGGGCAAGCTGTCACCAAGTGCATTTAACCCTCAATAGTGTGGTTATTTTTTGGCTATATCCTACATCAGGGTGAAGCTGTCACACCAAGTGCATTTAACCATCAATAGTGTGGTTATTTTTTGGCCATATACTACATCAGGGGCAAGCTGTCACCAAGTGCATTTAACCCTCAATAGTGTGGTTGTTTTTTGGCTATATCCTACATCAGGGTCAAGCTGTCACACCAAGTGCATTTAACCATCAATAGTGTGGTTATTTTTTTGCCATATCCCAGTCTAATTCTGTCCGTAAACGTATACCTGTCACCCAGCGCCTAAATAATAGGCCTCAAATTTATATTCATCCAAATCTGTCATTATTGCTGTAGCTGGTCAAGTTATTTAGTGTCCGTCAAAGCACAGTTTTTGTTCTGGGTTGAAATACAATTCCCAATTTTGCAATTTCCTAATTTAGTGGTTTCTGCTGTATCAGACCTACTTTAAATCTATCCCTAAAAGGGTATATAAGATTCAAGGTGCACATAGGGTCATTCTCAATAACTTCACACACACGCTACTGTGCATATCCCAGTCTAATTCTGTCAGTAAACGTATACCTGTCACCCAGCGCCTGTCATGGTCTTACCTTCTTGCTGTTCTCCTTCGTTTGACATGTGCTGGCGGCCATCTTGGTTTCTGGGTTTCTTGTAGCCTCCCACCCTGCGGCTTCTCCTTCCCACTGGGAGGAGCTGGATGCCCAGCTCATATATATAGGAGGTCTGTGGCTTCAGTTCCTTGCTTGGTCCTCCTGTGTTCACATGCTTCTAAGACTGCTGCTGCTTCTGGTTCCTGATCCTGGCCTCGTCTGACTACCCCGCTGGTTCCTGATCCTGGCTTCGTCTGACTACCCTGCTGGTTCCTGATCCTGGCTTCGTCTGACTACCCTTCTGGTTCCTGACCTCTGGCTACGCAAGACCCTGCTTCGGTTTAGCCATCCGTTTGGACTTTTGCTTACAGCTTGATTTTCAATAAAGCCTTCTATTTCCACTTATCTCTTGTTGTACGTCTGGTTCATGGTTCCTTGACATTAGGACCAAGCCATGAATTCTGACGGTACAGGGCCATCCTCGCTACCTACGCTGATTGCCAGACTTGATCAGCAGGATCACCTGTTGGGTCGGTTCGCTGTGGCGTTGCAAACCCTGCTTGAACGCACGGCTCATTTCGCTTCCGTTGCCGATGGGTCGGTTGTCGCTCCTGGGCCCGCTCCTACTGCCGCTCCGGTTGTTGCGCCAGAGTCTACCCCGACACCTGTTGCTGCGCCTGCGGTGTCTCGGGGTATGACCGGTTCTGCCCTCCTTCCACAGCGCTTTGGGGGAGAGCCAACTCAGTGCCGAGGTTTCCTTAACCAGGTGGGCATTTATTTCGAGTTGCTGCCATATGCCTTTCCTACTGAGAGATCAAAGGTGGGCTTCTTGATCTCGCTGCTCTCGGACAAGGCCTTGGCCTGGGCCAGCCCTTTATGGGAGAACAACAATCCGGTGGTTGCCGAGTTTTCCGGTTTTGTTGCTTCTCTTCAGGAAGGTATTCGATGTGCCGGCTCGTGCTGCCTCTGCTGCGAAGCTCCTTATGTCCATCAGACAGGGTTCACGATCCATAGCTGAATACGCCATTGAGTTTCGTACCCTGGCAGCAGAGGTGGGCTGGAATAATGAGGCTCTGGTCGCTGCTTTCTCTCATGGTCTCTCGGATGCCTTGAAGGATGAGGTTGCAGCTAAGGACCTACCAGTGGAGCTCGAGTCTCTTATTTCTTTCCTGATTTTGATTGACACCAGACTCAGGGAGAGACCTTCCTTTAAGGAGAGCCTGCGGAGGTCTTCTAACAGATTGGCGCCTACGTTTGCTGTCCCACCCGTGCCTCCCTCTCCTCCCACGCCTCCTGGGGATGACTTGTCTGGGGGTGAACCCATGCAGCTGGGGTTTGCTCGCCTGTCCGAGGGGGAGAGGGTACTCCGGAGACGCGAGGGCCGATGCATGTACTGTGGTCTCGGTGGGCATTTTCGGTTGGCATGTCCGAACCGTCCGGGAAACGCTCGCACCTGAGATCCTGTCGGGGGCAGATCTTGGGTGGAGTCTCCTCGTCCCCGGTTTCCCGTGTTGACAAACCACTGATCACTGTTGTCCTCTCCTGGGTCGGGGGCTCGGTGACGACCCAGGCGTTGGTGGACTCTGGTGCTGGTGGTTTGTTCATTGATAGTGTGTTCGCTGCCGCCAATTCCATTCCTCTGCAGCCTCGAGGTTCCCCACTGGCTCTTGAGGCGATAGACGGCAGACCCCTTCTGCCGCCACACGTGACTCATGAGACCCTTCCAGTGGGGATAGCCATTGGTGCCGTTCACAGAGAGTCGGTCTGTCTCCAGGTGATTTCGTCTCCACACTACTCGGTGGTCTTGGGGTACCCCTGGCTCCAGAAGCATAATCCGACTTTCGATTGGAGATCAGCCGAGATCCTCTCGTGGTCACCGCAGTGTGGGGCTAGTTGCATCCATGGGCCTGTCAAGTTGCTGTGTACTTCCTCGGACTCTCTGTTGCCTCCTGAATACGAAGAGTACCGGGATGTATTCGATAAGGTGCGCGCGGTTGCCCTACCTCCGCACCGCCCATACGATTGTGCCATAGAGTTACAATCTGGTGCCGTTCCTCCTCGTGGCAAAGTCTATCCACTGTCGGTAGCGGAGAATGAGGCCATGGAGGAGTACGTGAGGGAGGCGCTTTCACGCGGACACATTCGCAAATCCTCGTCCCCGGCAGGGGCTGGATTTTTCTTTGTGAAAAAGAAGGGCGGTGAGTTGAGGCCTTGCATCGATTACAGGGGTCTCAATCGCATCACGATCAAGAACGCTTACCCGATACCCTTGATTTCCGAGCTGTTCGATCGCCTCAAAGGGGCCACGGTCTTTACCAAACTCGACCTGAGGGCGGCATATAACCTGGTAAGGATCAAGGCGGGCGATGAGTGGAAGACCGCGTTTAACACCAGGACCGGTCATTATGAATCCTTGGTTATGCCCTTTGGGTTGTGCAATGCACCCGCAGTCTTCCAGGAATTCATCAACGATGTTTTCCGTGACCTGTTGCAGCAGTGTGTGGTGGTCTATTTGGATGACATCTTGGTATATTCTGAATCCATGGAGGCCCACATTATGGATGTCAGACGAGTGTTGCAACGGTTACGAGAGAACAGGCTGTTCGGTAAGCTTGAGAAATGCGAATTTCACCGATCCCAGGTAACCTTCTTAGGTTACATCATTTCCGCTGAGGGATTCTCCATGGATCCTGAGAAGGTTTCGGCTGTCTTACAGTGGCCCCAGCCCAGTGGTCTCCGTGCCCTGCAGCGCTTTTTGGGCTTCGCCAATTATTATCGGAAGTTCATCAGGGACTTTTCTATGCTAGCCAAGCCTCTCACGGATCTGACCAGGAAGGGCAGTAATTTCCAGGTCTGGCCACTCGAGGCCATCCGAGCTTTTGAGGCTCTAAAGTCCGCCTTTGTGTCGGCTCCGATTCTGTCGCATCCCAACCCTGGGTTGCCCTTTGTCCTCGAGGTGGACGCGTCTGAGACGGGAGTAGGCGCCCTTCTGTCTCAGCGTAGAACACCAGAGGGTCCTCTGCTCCCTTGTGGGTTTTACTCCCAGAAACTGTCTTCCGCGGAGTGCAACTATCAGATTGGTGACAGGGAGTTATTGGCCATCGTGCAGGCCCTTAAAGAATGGAGGCACTTGCTCGAGGGTTCGGTGGTTCCGGTTCTCATCCTGACGGACCACAAGAATCTGACCTACCTTTCTGAGGCCAAGAGATTGACACCACGTCAGGCCAGATGGGCTCTGTTCTTGTCACGTTTTAATTACGTGGTCTCCTACCTACCCGGTTCCAAGAACATCAGAGCGGATGCCTTATCACGGCAGTACTCCGAGCTGTCCAGGGAGGAGTCGATTCCGACTTCGGTCATACCTCCGAATCAGATCCTGGCCGCCATTCGCACCAGCCTGACCTCTCCCCTGGGTGAGCAGATTTTGGCGGCTCAATCTGGTGCTCCCTCTGGGAGACCCAACGGCAGATGTTTTGTGCCTGAGGAGTTGCGCACTCGGTTGTTGCGAACCTACCATAACTCCAAGGCCGCGGGGCATCCTGGAAAGAATCAGCTGTCCTGGGCTGTTTCACGTCTGTTCTGGTGGCCTTCTCTACGTTCCGACATCGCCGCATATGTAGCGGCATGCTCCGTTTGTGCCCAGAGTAAGTCCCCTCGGCACCTTCCGTTGGGCCTTTTGCAACCCATAGCCACCGGGGAGCGCCCATGGTCACACCTGGGGATGGATTTCATTGTGGACCTCCCTGCATCCCGAGGCCATACGGTCATTCTCATGATTGTGGATCGGTTTTCCAAAATGTGCCACTGTGTTCCTCTTAAGAAGTTACCCTCTGCACAAGAGTTGGCCACGATTTTCGCCAGGGAGGTCTTCCGGTTGCACGGTTTGCCCAAGGAGATTGTGTCGGATCGGGGGAGTCAGTTTGTGTCCAGGTTCTGGCGCGCCTTTTGCTCCCAGTTGGGGATTCATCTCTCTTTCTCCTCGGCCTACCACCCTCAGTCCAATGGGGCCGCAGAACGATCCAATCAGGCCTTGGAGCAATTCCTTCGTTGCTATGTCTCCGATCACCAAGACAATTGGGTTGACCTCCTGCCTTGGGCTGAGTTTGCCAGGAACACGGCGGTGAACTCTTCCTCTGGGACGTCTCCCTTCATGGCCAATTATGGGTTCCAACCTGCCGTGTTACCGGAGGTATTCTCTCCCCAGGATATTCTGGCTGTGGAGGATCACCTTTTCGTCCTACGTGCTTCTTGGGTACAGATCCAGAGGTCCCTTGAGGTCTCTGCGCAGCGCCAGAGACTCCAGGCTGATCGCAGACGAGCGCCCGCTCCTTCCTACCAGGTCGGAGACCGTGTATGGTTGTCCACCCGCAACCTCAACCTTCGAGTGCCCACTCCCAAGCTGGCGCCTCGCTTTGTTGGTCCCTTCCGAGTGCTTCGCAGGGTAAACCCGGTAGCCTATGCCCTTGCGCTTCCTCCTGGCATGCGGATCTCCAACGTGTTTCATGTCTCCCTGTTGAAGCCATTGGTGTGTAATCGTTTCACTTCCTCGGTTCCTCGGCCCCGTCCGGTCCAAGTGGGCAATCGTGAGGAATATGAGGTGAGCAATATCCTGGACTCACGCCTGGTCCGCGGTCGGTTGCAGTTTTTGTTCCATTGGCGTGGTTATGGTCCAGAGGAGCATTCCTGGGTTCCCTCCGCAGATGTCCATGCTCCTGCTTTGCTCCGAGCCTTCCACGCACGCTTCCCTCAGAAACCGTTCCTTACTCCGCGGAGGAGGGGCCCTTGAGGGGGAGGTACTGTCATGGTCTTACCTTCTTGCTGTTCTCCTTCGTTTGACATGTGCTGGCGGCCATCTTGGTTTCTGAGTTTCTTGTAGCCTCCCACCCTGCGGCTTCTCCTTCCCACTGGGAGGAGCTGGATGCCCAGCTCATATATATAGGAGGTCTGTGGCTTCAGTTCCTTGCTTGGTCCTCCTGTGTTCACATGCTTCTAAGACTGCTGCTGCTTCTGGTTCCTGATCCTGGCCTCGTCTGACTACCCCGCTGGTTCCTGATCCTGGCTTCGTCTGACTACCCTGCTGGTTCCTGATCCAGGCTTCGTCTGACTACCCTTCTGGTTCCTGACCTCTGGCTACGCAAGACCCTGCTTCGGTTTAGCCATCCGTTTGGACTTTTGCTTACAGCTTGATTTTCAATAAAGCCTTCTATTTCCACTTATCTCTTGTTGTACGTCTGGTTCATGGTTCCTTGACAGCGCCTAAATAATAGGCCTCAAATTTATAGTCATCCAAATCTGTCGTTATTGCTGTAGATAGTCAAGTTATTTAGTGTCCGTCAAAGCACAGTTTTTGTTCTGGGTTGAAATACAATTCCCAATTTAGCAATTTCCTAATTTAGTGGTTTCTGCTGTATCAGACCTACTTTAAATCTATCCCTAAAAGGGTATATAAGATTCAAGGTGCACATAGGGTCATTCTCAATAACTTCACACACACGCTACTGTGCATATCCCAGTCTAATTCTGTCTGTAAACGTATACCTGTCACCCAGCGCCTAAATAATAGACCTCAAATTTATAGTCAGCTAAATCTGTGGTTACTGCTGTGCCTGTATTAGTGTAATACGGTACCTAAATAGATAGCCAGATAGTGTTAGGTGTCTGTAATAAATGGCCTGAATTAGAATTCAATACATTGGGCCAAATAATATTTTTGTTGTTGTGGTGAACGATAACAATGAGGAAAACATCTAGTAAAGGACGCGGACGCGGACATGGTCGTGGTGGTGTTAGTGGACCCTCTGGTGCTGGGAGAGGACGTGGCCGTTCTGCCACAGCCACACGTCCTAGTGTACCAACTACCTCAGGTCCCAGTAGCCGCCATAATTTACAGTGATATTTGGTGGGGCCCAATGCCGTTCTAAGGATGGTAAGGCCTGAGCAGGTACAGGCATTAGTCAATTGGGTGGCCGACAGTGGATCCAGCACGTTCACATTATCTCCCACCCAGTCTTCTGTAGAAAGCGCACAGATGGCGCCTGAAAACCAAGCCCATCAGTCTGTCACATCACCCCCATGCATACCAGGGAAACTGTCTGAGCCTCGAATTATGCAGCAGTCTCTTATGCTGTTTGAAGACTCCGCTGGCAGGGTTTCCCAAGGGCATCCACCTAGCCCTTCCCCAGCGGTGGAAGACATAGAATGCACTGACGCACAACCACTTATGTTTCCTGATGATGAGGACATGGGAATACCACCTCAGCATGTCTCTGATGACGAAACACAGGTGCCAACTGCTGCATCTTTCTGCAGTGTGCAGACTGAACAGGAGGTCAGGGATCAAGACTGGGTGGAAGACGATGCAGGGGACGATGAGGTCCTAGACCCCACATGGAATGAAGGTCGTGCCACTGACTTTCACAGTTCGGAGGAAGAGGCAGTGGTGAGACCGAGCCAACAGCGTAGCAAAAGAGGGAGCAGTGGGCAAAAGCAGAACACCCGCCGCCAAGAGACTCCGCCTGCTACTGACCGCCGCCATCTGGGACCGAGCACCCCAAAGGCAGCTTCAAGGAGTTCCCTGGCATGGCACTTCTTCAAACAATTTGCTGACGACAAGACCCGAGTGGTTTGCACGCTGTGCCATCAGAGCCTGAAGCGAGGCATTAACGTTCTGAACCTTAGCACAACCTGCATGACCAGGCACCTGCATGCAAAGCATGAACTGCAGTGGAGTAAACACCTTAAAAACAAGGAAGTCACTCAGGCTCCCCCTGCTACCTCTTCTGCTGCTGCCGCCTCGGCCTCTTCTGCTGCTGCCGCCTCGGCCTCTTCCTCCGCCTCTGGAGGAACGTTGGCACCTGCCGCCCAGCAAACAGGGGATGTACCACCAACACCACCACCTCCGTCACAAACATTTGAGAGAAAGCGTAAATTCCCACCTAGCCACCTTCGATCCCTGGCCCTGAATGCCAGCATTTCTAAACTACTGGCCTATGAAATGCTGTCATTTAGGCTGGTGGACACAGACAGCTTCAAACAGCTCATGTCGCTTGCTGTCCCACAGTATGTTGTTCCCAGCCGCCACTACTTCTCCAAGAGAGCCGCGCCTTCCCTGCACAACCAAGTATCCGATAAAAATGGTGTGCACTGCGCAACGCCATCTGTGGCAAGGTCCACCTAACTACAGATACGTGGACCAGTAAGCACGGCCAGGGAAGCTATATCTCCCTAACTGCACACTGGGTAAATGTAGTGGCAGGCGGGCCCCAGGCAGAGAGCTGTTTGGCGCACGTCCTTCCGCCGCCAAGGATCGCAGGGCAACATTCTTTGCCTCCTGTTGCCACCTCCTCCTACTCAGCTTCCTCCTCCTCTTCTTCCACCTGCTCATCCAGTCAGCCACACACCTTCACCACCAACTTCAGCACAGCCCGGGGTAAACTTCAGCAGGCCATTCTGAAACTCATATGTTTGGGGGACAGGCCCCACACCGCACAGGAGTTGTGGCGTGGTATAGAACAACAGACCGACGAGTGGTTGCTGCCGGTGAGCCTCAAGCCCGGCCTGGTGGTGTGCGATAATGGGCAAAATCTCGTTGCAGCTCTGGGACTAGCCGGTTTGACGCACATCCCTTGCTTGGCGCATGTGCTGAATTTGGTGGTGCAGAAGTTCATTCACAACTACCCCGACATGTCAGAGCTGCTGCATAAAGTGCGGGCCGTCTGTTCGCGCTTCCGGCGTTCACATCCTGCCGCTGCTCGCCTGTCTGTGCTACAGCGTAACTTCGGCCTTCCCGCTCACCGCCTCATATGCGACGTGCCCACCAGGTGGAACTCCACCTTGCACATGCTGACAGACTGTGCGAGCAGCAGCAGGCCATAGTGGAGTTTCAGCTGCAGCACGCACGGGTCAGTCGCACTGTGGAACAGCACCACTTCACCACCAATGACTGGGCCTCCATGCGAGACCTGTGTGCCCTGTTGCGCTGTTTCGAGTACTCCACCAACATGGCCAGTGGCGATGACGCTGTTATAAGCGTTACAATACCACTTCTATGTCTCCTTGAGAAAACACTTAGGGCGATGATGGAAGAGGAGGTGGCCCAGGAGGAGGAGGAAGAGGGGTCATTTTTAGCACTTTCAGGCCAGTCTCTTCGAAGTGACTCAGAGGGAGGTTTTTTGCAACAGCAGAGGCCAGGTACAAATGTGGCCAGCCAGGGCCCACTACTGGAGGACGAGGAGGAGGTGGAGGAGGATGAGGATGAAGCATGGTCACAGCGGGGTGGCACCCAACGCAGCTCAGGCCCATCACTGGTGCGTGGCTGGGGGGAAACGCAGGACGATGACGATACGCCTCCCACAGAGGACAGCTTGTCCTTACCCCTGGGCAGCCTGGCACACATGAGCGACTACATGCTGCAGTGCCTGCGCAATGACAGCAGAGTTGCCCACATTTTAATGTGTGCAGACTACTGGGTTGCCACCCTGCTGGATCCACGGTACAAAGACAATGTGCCCACCTTACTTCCTGCACTGGAGCGTGATAGGAAGATGCGCGAGTACAAGCGCACGTTGGTAGACACGCTACTGAGAGCATTCCCAAATGTCACAGGGGAACAAGTAGAAGCCCAAGGCCAAGGCAGAGGAGGAGCAAGAGGTCGCCAAGGCAGCTGTGTCACGGCCAGCTCCTCTGAGGGCAGGGTTAGCATGGCAGAGATGTGGAAAAGTTTTGTCAACACGCCACAGCTAACTGCACCACCACCTGATACGCAACGTGTTAGCAGGAGGCAACATTTCACTAACATGGTGGAACAGTATGTGTGCACACCCCTCTACGTACTGACTGATGGTTCGGCCCCATTCAACTTCTGGGTCTCTAAATTGTCCACGTGGCCAGAGCTAGCCTTTTATGCCTTGGAGGTGCTGGCCTGCCCGGCGGCCAGCGTTCTGTCTGAACGTGTATTCAGCACAGCAGGGGGCGTCATTACAGACAAACGCAGCTGCCTGTCTACAGCCAATGTGGACAAGCTGACGTTCATAAAAATGAACCAGGCATGGATCCCACAGGACCTGTCCATCCCTTGTGCAGATTAGACATTAACTACCTCCCCCCCCCCCCCCTCATCTCCTGGAAGTCTGTAACCAGAATTTTCAGGGAATCCCAGAGATGGGCGGGATGACGTGAGGGATCGCGTCTCGATCCTCCCCAGTGCTGGTCTCTCCCCTCCAGGCTAATGCTGACCAGCTGAAGCCAAACAGCTGATGCCCAGACTCGTGCTCTGAGACGCTGAATCCTACCTGGTCTGACCGATCGCTTCTCCTGCTGCTGCTGTGGGCTGCTGCCGCTCCTTTCGTCCTGCTCTGGGTGATCTGTCCCTCGGCCAAGCTTCCTTGCTTCCTTGCTGCCCCACTCCTCTGCCTGTTGTCTGCCGCCCGGCGCTTCTTGTCTGCTGTCCTCGCTGTGGCTGCTCTCTTGGGCCCCTGACCGGCTCTGATAGAGGGGCTCTGCTGGTGCTGCCCTGCCTGCCGTCTTCCTCTCCCTGTGGCCGGACTGCCTTGCTCGCCTGGTTTCACCCTGCTGCTCTCTGCGGATACTGAACTGTCACTCTGCCGGATATCTTGCTGCCATTATACCTCATATCGCTGTCGCCCCTCTCCTCCGTTAGCCACAGAGTGCACTGAGACTAAGGCTCTGGACATCACACTCTGGTCACGTGAGAAATAGAAATATTCTATTTTATTCAGTTTACACTTGCAGTACTGCCGATTCCTATGCTATTGGTGTAGAGAGGGGTTAGTAGTGCACACGGCAGCAAAGAGGGTGTAGTTCATTGCCGAAACATTGCGCCGCGCAAAAAAAAAAAAGGCAGCCGGCGCGAAAAGAATCAAAAGAAATATAAAGGAGAGTAAGGAGAGTACAAAGTAAAAGAAAAGACAGAGGCGAGGACATAGGGGAGGCAGGGGGGGGGAACCGGGCGAAAAAGCTGTGGTAAATCAAAGGAAGAGAAGGGGGGGAAAAAAAAGAAGAAAAAAAAAGAAAAAAAAAAAAGGAAACCTAGCACGAAAAGAAAAAGGGAGGAGGAAAAGGAAAGAAGGGGAGGAAGGAAGGAGAGAAAAAGAAAAAAAAAAAGAGAAAAAAAAAAAGAAAAAGAAAGGCAACAGAAAAAAAAAGGGGGAAATCTTGGGAGAATGGCCCCAAAACGACGCTCAGTTGATTCCTCTGCAATTAAGCCTGGGGCAAAGACCCCAGAGAACAAAATCGACAAGTTTTTGAAATCGCCCTTTCTAAATGATAAAAATCCTGCTAAAACCAAACCCCCTGCTAAGACGAAAAAATCCGCTAAAACTTCCACAAACGACGAACTTTCCCAGGATGGTCTAGAGGACGCGGATCAGGAGGTAGGCGAGGAAAGCCTCTCTGTACAAATGCGAACCGAATACGACCCAGCTGTCTTGGACAGAATTCTAAGTGCTGTGGAAAATAATGGCACCTTAGTGCAAGGAATGTCCACTCAATTGGGGTCAGTGCAGAGCGATATCTCATTAATAAGAGAAGATCTAGTAAAGATTCGGGATCGAGTCCATAGCATGGAAAAATCTGTTGACTCTCTGCAAACTGACATGGGCATATTAAAATCTAAAACTTTGCTTCTTGCTTCAGAAAATCAAGCACTTCAAAACAAGATAGAGGACTTAGAAAATAGATCAAGGCGCAACAACGTTCGTATAATTGGTTTCCCAGAAGGAGTTGAAGGCCGTCATCTAGAGGAACAACTTAAAGATGTGCTTATGAACAGCTTTGGCAGCGATAACTTTTCCTCTATGTTTCAAATAGAAAGAGCCCACTGAATTCCGGGAGGGAAACCCATCCCAGGGAGACCCCCTCGTGCAGTCTTAATTAAATTATTACTGTCCGCGGATAGAGATAGTATCTTGAGGAGAGCAAGAGAATGTACACCTATTGAATATCAGGGTACAAAACTGCTCTTCTTTCCCGATTTTGCGCGGCAGACTCAGGAAAGAAGAAGAAATTTTATAGAGATAAAGAAACGCTTGGCGGCTAAGGAGATTAAATACTCCTTACAATACCCAGCGAAATTAAGAGTAATTCACAACAGGTCTTCCCTTTTTTTTGAGTCACCACAACAGGCATCAGACTGGATGGATCAAACGGGCATCTGAAATTGCGCTTCACTATGATTGGAGGGATAGGAGGGGGGGCCAGGCTGGGGGAGAACGGCCGGAGGTTAGAGGTTCGCTGACTAGTTCGGGCGGATCAAGAGAGGGGGGGGGGGAACCCACCTTGTAGGAATGTTTTTTCTTTTTTTTCTTTCTTTTTTTTTTCTCTCTTTCTCTTTTGTGAGTGATGTCCACTAGAATTGTAGCTTGGAACGTCAGAGGACTTGGGGAAAGAGTTAAAAGGCAAGCGATTATGGACGCATTAAAAAGATATCTTCCAGCAATTATCTGTATAGTAGAAACTCACTTAACTAAGGAAACCTTGTTCCGCCTGACAACGGGATGGCAGTCCCAATCGTATCATTCTACCTTTAGTGGCTCTTCCCGGGGTATTTCGGTTCTTATTCATAACTCCATAGATTTCACCCTTATAAAATCCCATATAGATGCCCAGGGCAGATTTATTTTTTTGCATGGCAAGCTTAATGGTGATAGTTATATCCTAGCCTTTTTCTATATACCTCCGCCATTTTCAATGTACCCACTGCTTCAGTTAATGCTCTTTTTTGAAAAGAGACCAGAATGCCGCTTAATCTTGATAGGGGATTTTAATGCGGTCATTGATCCTAATAAAGACAGATTTTCACTTGATGTGGAAAAGGGGAGGTACCCTTGCAACTCCCCGCAGCCTCAATTCTGTTCTGAGGTGGGAGTGGTGGATATATGGGAACATCTTGGTGGAGGAAAGAGAGTATACTCCTGTGTCAGTAGGGGGGGCAGAGCAATGTCTAGGATCGATCTAGCATTTACTAATGAGAGCAATCTGAGTAATATCTGTAAGATGCGATACGGAGTAAGAACAGTTTCGGACCATTCACCCCTACTGGTTGAGGTTCGCAGCGGGAAGAATAAGGATACTAGGGGGCTAGTATTTAAGCTAAATCCATACTGGCTCACTATTCTGGACAATCCGCAGACGATTAAACTACTGATATCCTCCTTTTGGGAGGTTAACCTTCCCTCTGCTAATATCAATACAGTATGGGATGCCTTGAAAGCATATTTGAGGGGGGTCTTTATGAGTGAGATTGCCGCAGCAAAGAGAACATTTAGGAAGAAAGAGGAGGAACTGGGTAAGATCGCTGCACTTACAGCTGAGCCATATGCTAGCCATCCCACTGAGCACAATAGGCAAGAGATGCAGAAGGCTAGTTGCTCCTTGGAGAAATATGTAACAGAGAAAGCAAATCATAGGGTATTCTTCAAGGGGCTCAATTATTTCATCGAGTCTGGACGTCCGGGCAAGCTTCTAGCTAGAATAATTTCGCAACAAGATAAGATAAAACAATCTATTATCTCAATTCGTAATGTAGTGGGCGAAACCATAACAGATCCAGAGGGAATTGGGAATACCTTTCTACAATATTTTGCTCAGATATATAGATCCTCCCCTGGACTGTCGTCTGAACTGGCGATGCGGTTCCTGGAGAAAATTCCACTTTCTATGTTAAATGAAACTCAAAAAGAATATCTGGAGGAGGAGCTCTCTCTTGCTGAGTTGCAGGAGGCCCTTGGGTCCGTCTCGGGGAACTCATCGCCAGGAACAGATGGCCTTCCATATGAGGTCTATCGCAAGTATAGTGAGGTGATCCTCCCCCAGCTGCTGGAGGTTTTCTCCCAAGCAGCACAGGGAGGGAGATTACCACACTCTATGATGGAGGCCCTTATTGTTCTAATTCTAAAAAAGGATAAAGATCCGGCAGAATTGAGCTCCTATAGACCAATCTCCTTATTAAATACAGACGCTAAGTTACTATCAAAAGTCCTTGCTAGGAGGCTCTCGCGGGTTATCCCTACGATTATTCATCCGGATCAAAACGGCTTTATGCCAAACAGGGGCACCCATCACAATTTGCATAGGCTATTTATGAATATTCAATCCCCGCTCCATCCTGTCATTGGATGCTACTAAAGCCTTCGACAGGGTGGAGTGGATTTTTCTTTGGAAGGTAATGAAAAAAATGGGCTTTGGCCCAAAATTTATGGCAATGGTCCGGCTACTCTATAACTCCCCAGTCGCCAGGATTAGGATAAATGACTTGATGACAGAGAGCTTTATCCTGGGAAGAGGCACCCGCCAAGGCTGTCCCCTTTCTCCCCTTTTATTTAATATTTATATCGAACCCTTAGCGGCCATGATACGACATGATCCGGAGGTGGATGGTTTTGGCATAATGGGGAAGCATGACCGCGTGTCCCTCTACGCAGATGACATTCTGGTTTTTATTCATCAAACAAATACCACCCTCCCTCGCATAATGGATCTGGTCGGTCACTTTTCCGACATATCCGGACTTGAGATCAATTGGGAGAAGACCGTACTTCTCCCTATAGACGAGCTGCGAGGCGAATTAAACAATCAGATAACGATCTCTGATTCAATAAAGTACCTGGGGATAATAGTTTCCGTCAAACCTCAGGAATATTTACAACTTAACCTGTTCCCCTTGTTGATGAAGTTGAGAGCAAAAATTAAGATATGGCAAAAAATTCTGCTAGCAAGAGCGGACAGAATTTCATTAATAAAAATGGTAGTGCTGCCCCAGGTTCTTTATGTCCTGCGCAACTCGCCTATATGGATTACAGACAAGTATTTCAGATTGATAGAGCGGATGCTTAATGACTTACTATGGGGGAGGAAGCGTGTGAGACTGAAGGCACTTTATTTCTCCATGCCTTATAGTCGGGGAGGTCTTAATCTTCCATACTTTAGGGGTTATTTTGTGGCCTCCCAACTCTGCCTTTTTGATGACTGGGAAAATAGTCCTTTCTGCAGTAAAGTGGTGAAGGAGGCAGGTTTTTCTGATTTCTTCACTGTACTGGAATCCGATTACCTATTAAATATACTGAGCGGGTACACACTTTTCTGCAGAATGGCTATAAAGACCTGGTCGGTTATAAGGGCTTGGTGCGCAGTTAAGGCATCGCTTATCTGCACCCCATTATGGCACAATCCGAAACTTCTTAATTTAAACGACTTAAGTTGCTGTCAGTACTGGAGGACTAGAAATGTGCAGTACTTACATCAAGTAGTTAGCGGTGGACAAATTTTGCCCCTCATGGAACTAAGGGCAAATTTAGGTGAGGTGGCCTGGTTCGCATATTTTCAATTGAGGTCAGCACTCTTTAGCACTTTGAATAGCCACCTTTTTATTATAGACACTCCTTTATTTTTACAGGATTTAATCTGTAAGAAAATTGTCACGAGAATTAAACTATCTTACTGTTATAGACACTTAATGGATAATTTTTTTTGGGATGTTTTTTCTCCAGGACAGAGAGCCTGGTCTTCTCTTCTTTCAGGGGTGGGTCCCCCAAACTGGGAGAATATAGGGGAAAGCTTAAAATTGGTTTCACACAACTCTAACCACATTGTTGTACAATTTAATATTCTGCACAAAATGTATGCGACACCTATATGGCTATACAGAAGAGGACTCAGGGCCTCCTCTGACTGCCCCCGCTGTGGCGATCCCGGGGCAGATCATTTACATCTGTTCTGGGACTGCCCAATGGTGAGTAGGTACTGGAGCCTGGTCCAAAAGAATCTGGCGCGCAAACTTAAAATTGTTGTTCCTCTGTCTCCTAGGATATGGGTCCTGGGAGACTTATCTGAGGTTAATCATCAACCCATAAAAAGTCACTTGTTGATCAAGGTGATGTTCTTGGCGAGGCTTCTGATTTCTAGATACTGGTTTAGCTCTTCTGCCCCAGATTGTAAGAACTGGCTGGGTCTGGTGGAGAAAGTGAAAAGCTATGAGAAGATCTTGTACAAACAAAGAGGATCCTACTTAAAGTGGAATAGTCTATGGAAAGATTGGGATACGGCTAATTAATTAGGATCCCCTATTTTTTTTTTCTTTTCTTCTTTTCCCTGCAGGGTCGGGTTGGTGGGGAGAGACGGGGAAAATGCTATCTGTCCGGCTTTTCAGCATTTATTCTATAGATGTAGAATGTGAAGGTTTAAATGTAGACACTATTATGTATACTCGTATGAAATTATTGTCAACCAAGTTCACAGATTAGAATTGGCGGACTTATGGATTTTATAATGTTAATTATGCACTACGTATTTAAGTTCTTGTATCACAACAAATAAAATTTAATATAAGAAAAAAAAAAAAACTACCTCCCCTTAACCATATACAGACGTGGACAAAATTGTTGGTACCCTTTGGTCAATGAAAGAAAAAGTCACAATGGTCACAGAAATAACTTTAATCTGACAAAAGTAATAATAAATTAAAATTCTATAAATGTTAACCAATGAAAGTCAGACATTGTTTTTCAACCATGCTTCAACAGAATTATGTAAAAAAATAAACTCATGAAACAGGCATGGACAAAAATGATGGTACCCCTAACTTAATATTTTGTTGCGCAACCTTTTGAGGCAATCACTGCAATCAAACGCTTCCTGTAACTGTCAATGAGACATCTGCACCTCTCAGCAGGTATTTTGGCCCACTCCTCATGAGCAAACTGCTCCAGTTGTGTCCGGTTTGAAGGGTGCCTTTTCCAGACTGCATGTTTCAGCTCCTTCCAAAGATGCTCAATAGGATTGAGGTCAGGGCTCATAGAAGGCCACTTTAGAATAGTCCAATTTTTTCCTCTTAGCCATTCTTGGGTGTTTTTAGCGGTGTGTTTTGGGTCATTGTCCTGTTGCAAGACCCATGACCTGCGACTGAGACCAAGCTTTCTGACACTGGCTAGTACATTTCTCTCTAGAATTCCTTGATAGTCTTGAGATTTCATTGTACCCTGCACAGATTCAAGACACCCTGTGCCAGACGCAGCAAAGCAGCCCCAGAACATAACAGAGCCTCCTCCATGTTTCACAGTAGGGACAGTGTTCTTTTCTTGATATGCTTCATTTTTTCGTCTGTGAACATACAGCTGATGTGCCTTGGCAAAAACTTCGATTTTTGTCTCATCTGTCCACAGGACATTCTCCCAGAAGCTTTGTGGCTTGTCAACATGTAGTTTGGCATATTCCAGTCTTGCTTTTTTATGATTCGTTTTCAACAATGGTGTCCTCCTTGGTCGTCTCCCATGTAGTCCACTTTGGCTCAAACAACGACGGATGGTGCGATCTGACACTGATGTTCCTTGAGCATGAAGTTCACCTTGAATCTCTTTAGAAGTCTTTCTAGGCTCTTTTGTTACCATTCGGATTATCCGTCTCTTAGATTTGTCATCAATTTTCCTCCTGCGGCCACGTCCAGGGAGGTTGGCTACAGTCCCATGGATCTTAAACTTATGAATAATATGTGCAACTGTACTCACAGGAACATCTAGTTGCTTGGAGATGGTCTTATAGCCTTTACCTTTAACATGCTTGTCTATAATTTTCTTTCTGATCTCTTGAGACAGCTCTTTCCTTTGCTTCCTCTGGTCCATGTCGAGTGTGGTACACACCATATCACCAAACAACACAGTGATTACCTGGAGCCATATATATAGGCCCAATGGCTGATTACAAGGTTGTAGACACCTGTGATGCTAATTAGTGGACACACCTTGAATTAACATGTCCCTTTGGTCACATTATGTTCTGTGTTTTCTAGGGGTACCATCATTTTTGTCCATGCCTGTTTCATGAGTTTATTTTTTTACATAATTCTGTTGAAGCATGGTTGAAAAACAATGTCTGACTTTCATTGGTTAACATTTATAGAATTTTAATTTATTATTACTTTTGTCAGATTAAAGTTATTTCTGTGACCATTGTGACTTTTTCTTTCATTGACCAAAGGGTACCAACAATTTTGTCCACGTCTGTATTATTGTACTCCAGGGCACTTCCTCATTCAATCCTATTTTTATTTTCATTTTACCATTATATTGCGAGGCAACCCAAAGTTGAATGAACCTCTCCTCTGTCTGGGTGCCGGGGCCTAAATATATGACAATGGACTGTTACAGTGGTGGCTGACGTGAAGCCTGATCTTCTGCTATGACATGCAGACTGATTCTCTGCTGACATGAAGCCAGATTCTCTGTTACGGGACCTCTCTCCTCTGCCTGGGTGCCTGGGCCTAAATATATGACAATGGACTGTTACAGTGGTGGCTGACGTGAAGCCTGATTCTCTGCTATGACATGCAGACTGATTCTCTGCTGACATGAAGCCAGATTCTCTGTTACGGGATCTCTCTCCTCTGCCTGGGTGCCTGGGCCTAAATATCTGACAATGGACTGTTACAGTGGTGGCTGACGTGAAGCCTGATTCTCTGCTAAGACATGCAGACTGATTCTCTGCTGACATGAAGCCAGATTCTCTGTTACGGGACCTCTCTCCTCTGCCTGGGTGCCTGGGCCTAAATATATGACAATGGACTGTTACAGTGGTGGCTGACGTGAAGCCTGATTCTCTGCTATGACATGCAGACTGATTCTCTGCTGACATAAAGCCAGATTCTCTGTTACGGGACCTCTCTCCTCTGCCTGGGTGCCTGGGCCTAAATATATGACAATGGACTGTTACAGTGGTGGCTGACGTGAAGCCTGATTCTCTGCTATGACATGCATACTGATTCTCTGCTGACATCAAGCCAGATTCTCTGTTACGGGACCTCTCTCCTCTGCCTGGGTGCCTGGGCCTAAATATATGACAATGGACTGTTACAGTGGTGGCTGACGTGAAGCCTGATTCTCTGCTATGACATGCAGACTGATTCTCTGCTGACATGAAGCCAGATTCTCTGTTACGGGACCTCTCTCCTCTGCCTGGGTGCCTGGGCCTAAATATATGACAATGGACTGTTACAGTGGTGGCTGACGTGAAGCCTGATTCTCTGCTATGACATGCAGACTGATTCTCTGCTGACATGAAGCCAGATTCTCTGTTACGGGACCCCTCTCCTCTGCCTGGGTGCCTGGGCCTAAATTTATGACAATGGACTGTTACAGTGGTGGCTGACGTGAAGCCTAATTCTCTGCTATGACATGCAGACTGATTCTCTGCTGACATGAAGCCAGATTCTCTGTTATGGGACCTCTCTCCTCTGCCTGGGCCTAAATATATGACAATGGACTGTTACAGTGGTGGCTGACGTGAAGCCTGATTCTCTGCTATGACATGCAGACTGATTCTCTGCTGACATGAAGCCAGATTCTCTGTTACGGGACCTCTCTCCTCTGCCTGGGTGCCTGGGCCTAAATATATGACAATGGACTGTTACAGTGGTGGCTGACGTGAAGCCTGATTCTCTGCTATGACATGCAGACTGATTCTCTGCTGACATGAAGCCAGATTCTCTGTTAAGGGACCTCTCTCCTCTGCCTGGGTGCCTGGGACTAAATATCTGACAATGGACTGTTACAGTGGTGGGTGATGTGAAGCCAGATTCTCTGCTATGGGACCTCTCTCCAATTGATATTGGTTAATTTTTATTTATTTTATTTTTATTTTTATTCATTTCCCTATCCACATTTGTTTACAGGGGATTTACCTACATATTGTTGCCTTTTGCAACCCTCTAGCTCTTTCCTGGGCTGTTTTACAGCCTTTTTAGTGCCAAAAAGTACGGGTCCCCATTGACTTCAATGGGGTTCGGGTTCGGGACGAAGTTCGGGTCGGGTTCGGATCCCGAACCCGAACATTTCCGGGAAGTTCGGACGAACTTCTCGAACCCGAACATCCAGGTGTTCGCTCAACTCTAGTAATAAGGGTTATTATTGTGAAACATGTCCAATTATTGTGAACTTTAAATACATATCTGAACAGAACCCATAAAACTACACTTCTGTGCAGATTTGGTGTCAGAGTACAGAAAAAGGAACTACTATTTATGAGAAGCAGCCATATTGTTCTGAACAGTCAGAGACTCCCATTGGAAACACACATACAGTGCTGCCCATAATTATTCATACCCCTGGCAAATTGTGACTTAAGTTACTTTTATTTAACCATCAAGTAATTTTTTGACTGGAAATGACATAGGTGTCTCCCAAAAGATAATAAGACGATGTACAAGAGGCATTATTGTGGGGGAAAAAAATTCTCAGCTTTTATTTACATTTGAGCAAAAAGTATCCAGTCCAAAATTATTCATACCCTTCTCAATAATCAATAGAAAAGCCTTTATTGGCTATTACAGTAATCAAACACTTCCTATAATTGCAGACCAGCTTTTTGCATGTCTCCACAGGTATTTTTGCCTATTCATCTTTAGCAATGAGCTCCAAATCTTTCAGGTTGGAGGGTCTTCTTACAATTACCCTGATCTTAAGCTCCCTTTACAGATTCTCAATTGGATTCAAGTCTGGACTCTGGCTGGGCCGCTCCAAAACGTTAATGTTGTTGTCTGCTAACCATTTCTATCTTCACCACTTTTGCTGTGTGTTTTGGGTCATTGTCATGCTGAAATGTCCACTGGTGCCAAGGCCAAGTTTCTCTGCAGACTGCCTGATGTTGTTGTTGAGAATCCTCATGTATTGCTCTTTTTTCATGGTGCCGTTTACTGTGATTAGGTTCTCTGGTCCATTGGCTGAAAAACACCCCCAAAGCATTAGGTTCCCACCACCATGTTTGACAGTGGGGATGGTGTTCTTTGGGTTGAAGGCTTCTCCTTTTTTACGCCAAATGAAGGAAGCATCATTGTGACCAAAAAATAAAATTTTTGTTTCATCCGACCATAACACAGAAGACCAGAAGTCTTCTTCTTTGTCCAGATGAGCTTTTGCAAAGGCCAAGCAAGCTTTTGTGTGCCTTATCTGGAGAACTCCTTGGTCTGCATTGTGCAGTGTCCGTTGGATTGTCTGCCTTGAGTCATTGCCACCAGCAGAGCCCAGATTCACCAGGATGGCCTTGGTGGTGATCCTTGGATTCTTTTTCACCTCTCTAACTATCCTCCTGACCAGCACAGGTGTTACTTTTGGCTTCCGACCACGTCCTCTGAGATTTTCCACAGTGAGGAACATCTTATTTTTTTTGCTCAAATGTAAATAAAAGCTGAGAAATGTTTTTTTCCCACAATAATGCATATTGTACATCGTCTTATTATCTTTTGGGAGACACCTATGTAATTTCCTGTCAAAATTTGCCAGGGGTATGAATAATTATGAGCAGCACTGTAGCAGCCACTCTTTTGCAGAACTCAGGCAATGTATCTTCTCGGTATTAGGTCACATCCCATTCTTGTCCATCTGAATGATGCCTTATTCTCAGTGCTGGTGAATTTACGGGGGTTGTCTCATGAAGACAACTTCTGTCCATATGCCCTATTTGGGCATATAAAGTCATAGAGTGGGTTTTCCCACTCACAACCCCATTCTGTGAGCCTGTATGAAAAGACAGTCTGCAAAGTCATCCATTTATAACTATGTATCTGAAAAGACGACATAAAATAGTACAATCTCCCTGCAGCAGCCACTACACTCGCCATTGCTTCCCTTTTAAGATCAGCTGTTTGCCTGTTATGCAAGGAGCAGGACCCTCATCAATCAGCTGATCACTGACACAGCTCAAAACTAAAGCTAAGTTTGATGAGACAACCTCTTGTTGGCAGTAATACATATGTTTTAGAGAGCAAACTAGTAAAACTCTGAACCGTATTGAGCAACATAAAATCATAGTAGATTTTGAGAACCCACTTCCATAACCGCTAACCACAAAAATTAGGTAGTCATTGGTTATAGGCAAAATGGAAATGTTTTGTTCAAAGTGAAAAACCAAAATACAAGGGCTGTCACATCTGGATTACCCTTTCTCCACAGGGTCAAACCAACGTTCCCCACCACCAAAGGCGTTCTATGCATAAAAGACAAAAGAGGAGAATAACAGTAAAACACATAATATCCTCACCACAGACAGTTGTGTAAGGAGAAGCACCACTATGGGTATCCATGTAAGACAGACTCTGTCCTGTCGAAATAGCTGTTGTTCTAGCCTGTTGGGTGTCCACTCAAATTCCCAATCCCAGTGATAATAAAAGATAGAAAAAATAAATAAATAGAAAACAGGGTCTTTGGACCCCACTACTCAACAAAGCCTAAAATGTATTAAAATAGTAATGTAGGTACAACACGTTTCATACACCTGATGAAGTACATAATGAAGTTAGAGAACAACTTGAAATCAATTGCACCTACATTTATTTTAATACATTGAGGTCTTTATTTAGTGGCAGTTTATATAGACACCCTTTTTTTTTTTTTTTTCATTAAGATTGGAAAAAAATGGAAAGGAAAAATGTGTTGCTGTTTTGACTACAGGAAAGTAGAATCATGCAAGTAAATTCATAGCAGCACATACATACAGGTCTCTAAAGGTAGAAAGAGCAGAGACAGAATGAACAAATGAAAGGTAGGGTACTTCCACTTTGTAACACGCTTTAATAACATCCTTCTGGTACAAGAGTATTATTGGCTTTGAGAATTTTCAGTCTTTATTTGACCCCTAAGCAGACACAAAAAATTGGTCTGTCTACCCTCAGAATGAACCAAAGAAACCTGAAAATATTGTCCAACATCCAATGTATGGAACCTGAGGAAGGGTTACCACAGAAAGTCAGGAAAACAATTTCCTAGTTAAAACAAAGGAAAGAAGTTAGGGTAGGGTACTCAAAACCCTGTTTGGATGGGGAGGATGAGCAATGGCCACTAATAAAGCTATGACAATAGAGTCTATTTGGTCACCACACCTCAGCAGGAGAAACCACTGTAGAGGCTTCATGTGAAACATCGACAATATCTATGACAGCAGACATGATCTAGCAAAATAAAATCTGTGCTCCAGTATGTGAGTTCAGAGCATCTTATTAAAGTATCTTGATATCTGTTGCTGGTTCTAAAGTCTTCAGTAAGTTTCAAACATGGAACATTGCTTTACTTGTTGAGAAGATGTCCTTATGATACCCTAAGTACTGAAATGAAACGTCAGCTATATTTTCAGATCAGTCCTTGTTTTCCTGCAGTGACCTGCTCTGTTCCTTCTATATCTCACATAACTCCTAAACTGACATGTTTAAAGCAGAACTTGTGCTGTTAATGGAATGCTTTAACAGTCATATATTCCACTGTCCTCGGAGCTGCAGAGATTAAATATGGGATATCCTCAGCGAACAATTCATCTAAACTGCCGAAATTAAATATAGTGACCAGATCCGCTTACACACTTGGGATTTTCATTCAAAAGGGTTGTATTTAAATGGATGCTACCCTGCAGCAAGAATTTTTATTTTTTGTAATAAAAGCAAATCATGTCTACTCAGCAGTATATACCTGTAGGTAATCCTTTTAAAAAGTCTTAGGTTAAGATGAATACAAGTACTTCTTCCAAAACCATCAAGACTTCGAATAGCATTTGGATGTCAAAAGATTTTAAAATTTAAAAATTTTTAAAACTTGAAATACCTGTTGATGTCAAAATCTTAAACATAATAATCTTGTTGTAATAATACAAAACAAAGAAACAGACAATGGGTTAACCCCTTTCCTATCTGTGCATTTTGATCCTTAATGACTAAGCATTTTTTCTTTTGCATTTTTTTGATTGTCGTATTACAACACCTACATTTTTTAATGCCACAATTTTGGGGTGCATATAACCACTGATTAACTTTTATAAACTTTCTGTGGAGGAATAAAAAAAAAAAAAAAAGCAATATGTTTTATGTTGTAAATTTAGAAAAGTTACGTTTTCTGCATAAATAACAAGATAACATTACTCTCAAAGTCAGTACGATTACAGTGATATCTACGTTTGCACAATAAAACCCATTTAAAAAAATAAATAAAAATCTAATATTTTTGCATCGCTTGATCCCAAGGCCCATAACTGTGTGAGGGCTTGATTTTTGCATTTTCATTGGTATCATTTAGGGGCACATTGATTTCTTTTAATTGCATAAAAAAGGTAATTGTTTTTGAGGGTTTTTAACAGCATTTATCATGCATGGTAAATTATGTGATAATTGGAAAGTGTTGGTCTTTATGAATGTGGGGATAGCAAATATGAGGAGAAGATATATATATATATATATATATATATATATATATTTTACATTTTTTACATTGAAAAGCATTTTTCAATGAAAAAAGTGTGTTTTTTTAACCTCAAATTTAAAAAATAAATAAAACCTTATTTAATTATTTCTTTTTTTACCTCTTATTAGTGCCACAAAGGGACTTTGACTTGCAATACTCCAATTGCTTCCATAATACATGAGTAATACTTTTGTAGTGGAGTACAGTAATAGTGCATATACCAGACATGTCCAAACTGGCGGCCCTCCAGCTGTTGCAAAACTACAACTCCCAGCATGCCTGGATAGCTTACAGCTATTATGGCATGCTGGGAGTTGTAGTTTTGCAACAGCTGGAGGGCCGCAGTTTGGATATGCCTGGCATATACACAGGGCAGACCTGGGGTCCTTCATTGGACCCCCACTGACGTGTACAGACCTCAGCAATCCTCAATCTCACTTGCAGTGGTGCCAATGGCTGACAGAGCGAGTCCCCTCCTACTTGCCCCATAGAAATAAATGGTGCTGCATGAAAAATGGAAGGCATCCGGATGCAATGTGTTTTTCACTGATGTGTGCTATGATATGTGTGTTATTCTTCAGTTTTCACCCGCATGAAAAAACAAACTAAACTGAAAATAAAAAAACTCAAACATTGAACACAATCGCAGACAAAACTAATTGAAGTGGCATGAAAAACCATTAGTGGTTCATTGAACAGAACAGTATCACTCATGTGAAAGAAGCCTTAGTGTATTACTGAAAATAACAGAGAAGAAAGGCATACGTAATACTTTGCTTTACTCATCATATTCTTTGTCTTGTAATGTGGATGCTTAGGTAATCAGACTTTAGCAACAACCAAGTCACTATTTAGATACCGCTATAAAGATAAAGTACAAGGGTAAATGTTTTCAAGGAAAATTCAGGGCAATAAAAGTAGACAAATGGTTATACAATGTGCTGAAGCAATAAAAAAAAATGCATGAATGTGAAACATTATTTAAGTGTTGGAAACTAAGTATGACTTAGATAACAAAACACTATCAGTAGAGTATTGTAAATATAATCATGGTTCCTAAAGCTGGAAAGTATTTATAAGGATCTAGCAGATAGGGGTAACCATAAGGAAGCAGGCTGTCACAAGAGGCTTGCATATTTAAATATGTGCCGCTAGAGATGTCCTCCCAGACTCTACTTCAGGGAGAACATTCTTGTATATGGTCCCAATATGACAAATTAAGATGAATAAAGAATCCAACTCTGGGTGCAAATCAGAAACAAGCACCGTGGCAAGCTGCCAATTGGACAAGATAAAAAAAGAAAGTCCCGAAACACACTTCTTTATGATCTAAGGGTTCTCTTACACGTCCGTATGAATGGGACCGCATCTGTTCTGCAAATTTGCAGAACAGGTGTGGACCCATTCATTTCAATGGGGTCGCAAAAGATGCGTACAGCACACTGTAGTTCCGTTCTGTGGCCCCCGCAAAAAAGCCACGGAAAATAATAGTTTTTTCTATCACAGTGCCAGCCATGTGCGGTCCCCAAAATACAGAATGCACATGGCCGGTGTCCATGTTGTACGTGTTGTGATGATCTGCAATTTGCGGACTGGAAAACACTTCCGTACATGTGAATGGACCCTATGCTAACCTCCAGCACTCTAGCTGTGGTAAAACTATGACTCCCAAGATGTACACTTGCTTGGCTGTTCTCAGAACTCCATATAAATAAATAGAGCATGCTGGGAGTCGTAGTTTCACCACAGCTGGAGTCATGGCAGTTAGCCATCACTGTAAGGCCTCATGCACACGACCGTTGTGTGCACCCGTGGCCGTTGTTCCGTTTTCCGTGATTTTCTGCGGACCCACCATCATAGCCCCCTGTAAGAGATCCAGGGCTGCCAGACAGCAGGGGCAGACCCCCCTCCCTCCCCAGTTTAAATTTCATTGGTGGCCAGTGCGGCCCCCCTCCCTCCCTCTATTGTATTAATAACATTGGTGGCACAGTGTGCGCCCCCCTCCCTCCCTCTATTGTAATAATAACATTGGTGGCACAGTGTGCGCCCCCCCGCCCCCCCTCCCTCCCTCTATTGTAATAATAACATTGGTGGCACAGTGTGCGCCCCCCCACCCCCCCCCCCTTCCTCCCTCTATTGTATTAATACGTTGGTGGCACAGTGTGCGGCCTCCCCTCCCTCCCTCTATTGCATTAATAACATTGGTGGCCAGTGTGCGGCCCCCCTTCCTCCCTCTATTGTATTAATACGTTGGTGGCACAGTGTGCGGCCTCCCCCGGCCCCCCCTCCCTCCCTTTATTGCATTAATAACATTGATGGCCAGTGTGCGGCCTTCCCTCTCCCCCCCCCCATCATTGGTGGCAGCGGAGTTCCGATCGGTGTCCCAGTTTAATCGCTGGGGCTCCGATCGGTAACCATGGCAACCAGGACGCTACTGCAGTCCTGGTTGCCATGGTTACTTAGCAATAGTAGAAGCATCATACTTACCTGCTGGCTGCTGCGATGTCTGTGTCCGGCCGGGAGATCCTCCTACTGGTAAGTGACAGTTCATTTAGCAATGCGCCGCACAGACCTGTCACTTACCAGTAGGAGGAGCTCCCGGCCGGACACAGACATTGCAGCAGCCAGCAGGTAAATATGATGCTTCTACTATTGCTAAGTAACCTGGCAACCAGGACTGCAGTAGCGTCCTGGTTTCCATGGTTACCGATCGGACCCCCAGCGATTAAACTGGGACTCCGATCGGAACTCCGCTGCCACCAATGATGGGGGGGGGAGAGGGGAGGCCGCACACTGGCCACCAATGTTATTATTACAATAGAGGGAGGAGGGGGGGCCGGGGGAGGCCGCACACTGTGCCACCAATGTTATTAATACAATAGAGGGAGGGGGGGCCGCACTGGCCAGCAATAATATTCAAACTGGGGAGGGAGGGGGGGTCTGCCCCCTGCTGCCTGGCAGCCCTGATCTCTTACAGGGGGCTATGATACGCACAATTAACCCCTTCAGGTGCGGCACCTGAGGGGTTAATTGAGCTGATCACGGTAAGAGATCAGGGGCTGCCAGGCAGCAGGGGGCAGTCATGTACACAGTTTGTAGTATATTCTAACTAGAAGCGTCCCCATCACCATGGGAACGCCTCTGTGTTAGAATATACTGTTGGATATGAGTTTTCACAATGTAACTCAAATCCGATGGTATATTCTAACACAGAGGCGTTCCCATGGTGATGGGGACTCTTCAAGTTAAAATATACCATCGGATTGGAGAAAACTCCGATGGTATAAAAGGGACTCCTGACTTTACATTGAAAGTCAATGGGGACGGATCCATTTGCAATGGCACCATATTGGGTTCAACGTCAAACGGATCCGTCCCCATTGACTTGCATTGTAATTCAGGACGGATCCGTTTGGCTCCGCATGGCCAGGCGGACACCAAAACAACTTTTTTTTTATGTCCGTGGATCCTCCAAAAATCAAGGAAGACCCACGGACGAAAAAACGGTCACGGATCACGGACCAACGGAACCCCGTTTTGCGGACAGTGAAAAAATACTGTCGTGTGCATGAGGCCTAAGGCATCCAACAATGATTTGCAGAAAATGTGACTGACACTTTGATTTCTGCTGTAGATTTGTAGTTTCATATGCCGTGATTGGCATGTGAATTGGCCAAAATGGGGATAATCAGAGTGTTGTGGTGTCCATGTAGAAGCCATGTTAAGAAGTGACATACAGTAGGTGGTATGTGGGCATATTATATGTGGATTCTGGCAAAATTTCCACTATATGAAAATGCACTATGTAGTCTTGTCTAGACTTGTAGCTGAAGTGCTTTATGAAGAAATTGTAGAAATGTTTTACAGAGCTACAAAGATGCATATGTTAACCTTAACCAACCTGACCAAGGACATAGCTAAGAATACAGAGTTAGCAGTCCTCTGCCACATCAGAAGATGCCAGTATTATAATAGTAGATGGTACAGTAGATAGGGTTATTGTTTTGTTTTGGGCCAAAGATCTGCAAGATACACCTCTGCATCTGAAGGATTTTTCAAACTTGAAATAAAGAAAAGTCAAATTAAAATGTATAAGGTATAATACATATTTTACTCTTGTATGCTTTGAATGAATTTCCACTTAGTAATTACAAAACTTGTAAATCTGAATAAATATAGTTTAAATATTTAATATCAATTTAAATTGTTCTCCAATATGTCAGCAGGTACCTGGTAGAAAAAAATGTATTGTATCACACAGATCTGTGAATGCAGCCTAAGGGCTCATGCACACGACCGTATGTATTTTGCGGTCCGCAAAACACGGATCTGCAAAAAGTACTGATGATGTCAGTGTGCATTGCGTATTTTGCAGAACAGAACAGTTGGCCTCTAATAGAACAGTACTATCCTTGTCTGTAATGCGGACAACAATAGGACATGTTCTATTATTTTGCGGAAACGGAATGCACATGGAGTACATTCCCTTTTCTTTTGCTGATCCATTGTAATGAATGGTTCCACATACGGTTTAAAAAAAAAACTGAACGGACACGGAAAGAGAATACGTTTGTGTGCATGAGCCTTAAGCGTAAGGTCATAAACAACTTTTGTGATGGTTGATGAATAGGTCAGAGAATCTACAAACTAGCAGGTCTTATGCAGTGGTTAGTAGCTACCAAAAGTCATCCAAGGAAGGACGGAGCCATAGGCAGTGGCCTAGCTATATGGGTTACAGTGGTTGCAATTGCGACTGGGCCCCTAATTCATGGTGTACCACAAATTGCTGTATTTTTTGCTTTGTAAGACACAGTGCATCTTATAAAGAAAACACTAGTGGGCATTTCAATTAAAGGGGTTGTCCCACAAAAATTATTGTAAAGTTTTTAAACCAGCACCTACTTTTGTAATCCCATGTAATTAAATATTTTGTACAGTCACTGAGTTATTCAATAAAATGTATCTGGATAGAGCCACCTGCCCTTTGTTCTTTCAATTATTTCCGGCTCACTGAGAAGGCTGCACATGCTCAGTTTCATCCTTCAACATTGATAGGGAGAGCATGGATACGCCCCCTTAGCGGCAGCAGAAAAGACACTCCCCTTGAGTAATCTTACACGGGTCCGGACATTATCATATAACTAGCGGGTTGTGTAGGGCATAGTGAAGTGATTTTACAGCGTATACTATTTTTCCTATGAGATGTCATAGGAATCCTTGAGATGTTCTGACGATATATACCCACCATGATGTACAATCTAATCTTCTCTTTTCTTTTCCATCTATCACTGCACTGAGCACCCTACTCACCTGCTTATCACTTGTGTCTTTTCTTTTCTTGTGAAGTACATAATTACTTGGTTGTGTTTTATTTTATTTCATCTATGTGTACCCTATTGGCACTTATTTATTGTGTATGATTTAACATAATATTGTAGCAATTCAGCCCCCATGGTTGGGTGCCTCCATTAACACTTATGCTATATATATATATGTATATATATATATATATATATATATATATATATACAGTACAGACCAAAAGTATGGACACACCTTCTCATTCAAAGAGTTTTCTTTATTTTCATGACTATGAAAATTACATGATTTTCCTAGTTTATGACGTAAAGTCATGATTTTATGAACGACACGGAGGCGAGTATTGCATCCCTTCAGCCTGCCAAGTCCTTGGAATTTTTGGGGTTTGTGGTGGATTCGTCCACTCAGAGTCTCTGTCTTCCGGGTTCCAAGGTCAGGTCTATCCGCAAGGAGTTACGTCATACTCTGCGTCTTCCCCAGGTCTCACTCCGTCATTTAGCCCGGGTTATAGGCCTTTTGTCTTCCTCCATCCAGGCGATTTTCCCGGCTCCATTGCACTATCAAGCCCTTCAACGGCTGAAGATCGCTCACCTTCGGTCGGGAGCAGCGTATGCAGACTTGGTGACCCTGGATCAGGAGACGAGAGCGAGCTGGTCGTTCCCGATATTCCAGCGACCTCCCAATGCGGCCCGATATCCTGCAACCCAGGAGACGGAGTGAGCCGTCCAATACGAGAGGATGATGCTGGCCAGTCGGGCCGAGGAGAAGACTCCGAGAAAACGGGAGGAGGCGAGGATCCTCCGTGAGGAGTTCCAGGAGTTGAGGAAACCATACCTGAGCCCGCCAGAAGGGAACTACCAGGACCACCTCTGCCATTTGGCGACGAATTTGAGACAGAACCCGAGGGATCAGCATGAAAGGAAGGAAAGGCGTACGAAAGGCTCCCTGACCAGTCCTGCAGTAGGGCGTCCACAGCCTCCGACAGTGGGTCTGGTCTCCAGCTGTAGAACCTGGGGAGGTGGGAATTCCAACGAGACGCGAAGAGGTCTAGGGTAAATGGGCCCCAAAGAGAAGCGATAGAGGCAAACACCGCTGAAATCCGAGGTGTACCGCGAACTCAAATCCGCAAAGGTATTGTGAAGACCCGGGATATATTCTGCGACCACCTTGAATCCATTGTCCAGGCAATACGTCCAGAATTCTTTCGCCAAATGAGTCAAAACCGCCGAGTGAGTACCTCCCATGGCGTTGACGTAACGGACCGCCGACACGTTGTCCATCCTGAGCTTGATGCAAGCCGAGATCTTGTTGCTGGCAAAGCTGCGAATGGCAAACGATCCTGCCAAGAGTTCCAGAGCATTTATGTGTAGCAATGACTCGTCCGCCGCCCACGGACCCCCCGTGGAGACTCCCTCGCAATGGGCGCCCCAGCCGAAAAGGCTGGCATCCGCCTCTATGATGAGATCCGGCTGAGGACCCACGATAGCTCTGCCGTTCCAGGCATCGAGGTTGGAGATCCACCACACCAGCTCGTCTCTCGTCTCCTGATCCAGGGTCACCAAGTCCGCATACGCTGCTCCCGACCGAAGGTGAGCGATCTTCAGCCGTTGAAGGGCTCGATAGTGCAACGGAGCCGGGAAAATCGCCTGGATGGAGGAAGACAAAAGGCCTATAACCCGGGCTAAATGACGGAGTGAGACCTGGGGAAGACGCAGAGTATGACGTAACTCCTTGCGGATAGACCTGACCTTGGAACCCGGAAGACAGAGACTCTGAATGGACGAATCCACCACAAACCCCAAAA
This sequence comes from Bufo gargarizans, assembly GCF_014858855.1. Classification (NCBI taxonomy): domain Eukaryota; kingdom Metazoa; phylum Chordata; class Amphibia; order Anura; family Bufonidae; genus Bufo; species Bufo gargarizans. The sequence continues at coordinate 194,599,643 of NC_058083.1, forward strand.
ATTCCAAGGACTTGGCAGGCTGAAGGGATGCAATAGGAGCCTCCGGGTCGTGACATAACATTGCAGATTCACACATGAAGGCATCAAAACTATGAATTAACACATGTGGAATTATATACATAACAAAAAAGTGTGAAACAACTGAAAATATGTCATATTCTAGGTTCTTCAAAGTAGCCACCTTTTGCTTTGATTGCTGCTTTGCATACTCTTGGCATTCTCTTGATGAGCTTCAAGAGGTAGTCACCTGAAATGGTTTTCCAACAGTCTTGAAGGAGTTCCCAGAGATGCTTAGCACTTGTTGGCCCTTTTGCCTTCACTCTGCGGTCCAGCTCACCCCAAACCATCTCGATTGGGTTCAGGTCCGGTGACTGTGGAGGCCAGGTCATCTGGCGCAGCACCCCATCACTCTCCTTCATGGTCAAATAGCCCTTACACAGCCTGGAGGTGTGTTTGGGGTCATTGTCCTGTTGAAAAATAAATGATGGTCCAACTAAACGCAAACCGGATGGAATAGCATGCCGCTGCAAGATGCTGTGGTAGCCGTGTTGGTTCAGTATGCCTTTAATTCTGAATAAATCCCCAACAGTGTAACCAGCAAAGCACCCCCACACCATCACACCTCCTCCTCCATGCTTCACGGTGGGAACCAGGCATGTAGAGTCCATCCGTTCACCTTTTCTGCGTCGCACAAAGACACGATGGTTGGAACCAAAGATCTCAAATTTGGACTCATCAGACCAAAGCACAGATTTCCACTGGTCTAATGTCCATTCCTTGTGTTCTTTAGCCCAAACAAGTCTCTTCTGCTTGTTGCCTGTCCTTAGCAGTGGTTTCCTAGCAGCTATTCTACCATGAAGACCTGATTCACACAGGCTCCTCTTAACAGTTGTTCTAGAGATGTGTCTGCTGCTAGAACTCTGTGTGGCATTGACCTGGTCTCTAATCTGAGCTGCTGTTAACCTGCGATTTCTGAGGCTGGTGACTCGGATGAACTTATCCTCCGCAGCAGAGGTGACTCTTGGTCTTCCTTTCCTGGGGCGGTCCGCATGTGAGCCAGTTTCTTTGTAGCGCTTGATGGTTTTTGTGACTGCACTTGGGGACACTATCAAAGTTTTCCCAATTTTTCAGACTGACTGACCTTTATTTCTTAAAGTAATGATGGCCACTCGCTTTTCTTTACTTAGCTGCTTTTTTCTTGCCATAATACAAATTCTAACAGTCTATTCAGTAGGACTATCAGCTGTGTATCCACCTGACTTCTCCACAACGCAACTGATGGTCCCAACCCCATTTATAAGGCAAGAAATCCCACTTATTAAACCTGACAGGGCACACCTGTGAAGTGAAAACCATTTCAGGTGACTACCTCTTGAAGCTCATCAAGAGAATGCCAAGAGTGTGCAAAGCAGTAATCAAAGCAAAAGGTGGCTACTTTGAAGAACCTAGAATATGACATATTTTCAGTTGTTTCACACTTTTTTGTTATGTATATAATTCCACATGTGTTAATTCATAGTTTTGATGCCTTCAGTGTGAATCTACAATTTTCATAGTCATGAAAATAAAGAAAACTCTTTGAATGAGAAGGTGTGTCCAAACTTTTGGTCTGTACTGTATATATAGCATATCTGCTTCACGCATTAGCACTTTATGTCAAGCTAAGTCAGCTGCTGCTTTGGGATACTGGTACTTGTGCCACTATTCCCTTTCACAATATATGGTATGCACCCTTTTATTGTCCATGGTGTGATTTTGATTATGATGAGTCTGAACATGGTCTTGTAATATATCATCGCCGTGTGGTGGGGTGTAATCCACCTGTCCACAGCGCAATGTAGTCACCTATTATCGAGTAGTATAATGAGGGGTTAACTATGTGTCTTGTTATACTGTGTTATTCTATCTTATGTTCAGTTCCTACCTGCTGGCACTGCGGTCATGTGTTTGTTCACATGATCGCTCTGTCAGTCTAGTCCTGCCCCTACTAGGTGCTTTTGATTGGCTCTTCTGGTGGAGTCTGGGCGTGCCCTCTGACACATCTCTGACACTGCGGTCATGTGTTTGTTCACATGATCGCTCTGTCAGTCCAGTCCTGCCTCTACTGGGTGCTTTTGATTGGCTCTTCTGGTGGAGTCTGGGCGTGCCCTCTGACACATCTCTGACACTGCGGTCATGTGTTTGTTCACATGATCGCTCTGTCAGTCCAGTCCTGCCTCTACTGGGTGCTTTTGATTGGCTCTTCTGGTGGAGTCTGGGCGTGCCCTCTGACACATCTCTGACACTGCGGTCATGTGTTTGTTCACCTGATCGCTCTGTCAGTCCAGTCCTTCCTCTACTGGGTGCTTTTGATTGGCTCTTCTGGTGGAGTCTGGGCGTGCCCTCTGACACATCTCTGACACTGCGGTCATGTGTTTTTTCACATGATCGCTCTGTCAGTCCAGTCCTGCCTCTACTGGGTGCTTTTGATTGGCTCTTCTGGTGGAGTCTGGGCGTGCCCTCTGACACATCTCTGACACTGCGGTCATGTGTTTGTTCACCTGATCGCTCTGTCAGTCCAGTCCTTCCTCTACTGGGTGCTTTTGATTGGCTCTTCTGGTGGAGTCTGGGCGTGCCCTCTGACACATCTCTGACACTGCGGTCATGTGTTTTTTCACATGATCGCTCTGTCAGTCCAGTCCTGCCTCTACTGGGTGCTTTTGAATGGCTCTTCTGGTGGAGTCTGGGCATGCCCTCTGACACATTTCTGACACTGTGGTCATGTGTTTGTTCACATGATCGCTCTGTCAGTCTAGTCCTGCCTCTACTGGGTGCTTTTGCCTCCACTGATTGGTCCTCAATTACTGGAGCTTCAACTCCATTGGTGGCGTCATTCAGGTCCTGCAATCTTAATTATCTTCCACACACCTGTGTGGGCACTACAGGGAGTGCAGAATTATTAGGCAAGTTGTATTTTTGAGGATTAATTTTATTATTGAACAACAACCATGTTCTCAATGAACCCAAAAAACTCATTAATATCAAAGCTGAATATTTTTGGAAGTAGTTTTTAGTTTGTTTTTAGTTTTAGCTATTTTAGGGGGATATCTGTGTGTGCAGGTGACTATTACTGTACATAATTATTAGGCAACTTAACAAAAAACAAATATATACCCATTTCAATTTTTTATTTTTACCAGTGAAACCAATATAACATCTCAACATTCACAAATATACATTTCTGACATTCAAAAACAAAACAAAAACAAATCAGTGACCAATATAGCCACCTTTCTTTGCAAGGACACTCAAAAGCCTGCCATCCATGGATTCTGTCAGTGTTTTGATCTGTTCACCATCAACATTGCGTGCAGCAGCAACCACAGCCTCCCAGACACTTTTCAGAGAGGTGTACTGTTTTCCCTCCTTGTAAATCTCACATTTGATGATGGACCACAGGTTCTCAATGGGGTTCAGATCAGGTGAACAAGGAGGCCATGTCATTAGATTTTCTTCTTTTATACCCTTTCTTGCCAGCCACGTTGTGGAGTACTTGGACGCGTGTGATGGAGCATTGTCCTGCATGAAAATCATGTTTTTCTTACCTTGCAGACTTCTTCCTGTACCACTGCTTGAAGAAGGTGTCTTCCAGAAACTGGCAGTAGGACTGGGAGTTGAGCTTGACTCCATCCTCAACCCAAAAAGGCCCCACAAGCTCATCTTTGATGATACCAGCCCAAACCAGTACTCCACCTCCACCTTGCTGGTGTCTGAGTCGGACTGGAGCTCTCTGCCCTTTACCAATCCAGCCATCTGGCCCATCAAGACTCACTCTCATTTCATCAGTCCATAAAACCTTAGAAAAATCAGTCTTGAGATATTTCTTGGCCCAGTCTTGACGTTTCAGCTTGTGTGTCTTGTTCAGTGGTGGTCGTCTTTCAGCCTTTCTTACCTTGGCCATGTCTCTGAGTATTGCACACCTTGTGCTTTTGGGCACTCCAGTGATGTTGCAGCTCTGAAATATGGCCAAACTGGTGGCAAGTGGCATCTTGGCAGCTGCACGCTTGACTTTTCTCAGTTCATGGGCAGTTATTTTGCGCCTTGGTTTTTCCACACGCTTCTTGCGACCCTGTTGACTATTTTGAATGAAACGCTTGATTGTTCGATGATCACGCTTCAGAAGCTTTGCAATTTTAAGAGTGCTGCATCCCTCTGCAAGATATCTCACTATTTTTGACTTTTCTGAGCCTGTCAAGTCCTTCTTTTGACCCATTTTGCCAAAGGAAAGGAAGTTGCCTAATAATTATGAACACCTGATATAGGGTGTTGATGTCATTAGACCACACCCCTTCTCATTACAGAGATGCACATCACCTAATATGCTTAATTGGTAGTAGGCTTTCGAGCCTATACAGCTTGGAGTAAGACAACATGCATAAAGAGGATGATGTGGTCAAAATACTCATTTGCCTAATAATTCTGCACGTAGTGTATATAGGAGAGAGGTTTTTACATGTTTCCATATCCCCGGAAGAAGCCAGGTTTACTGGCGAAACGGCGTTGGGTCAGGAGTCGGCCGAGAGATCTTTGCACTACTCAGGGTATGTTTAATCTTGTCCATGTACTCTAACCTCAATCTCTACAATTGCCTCCTTTGCACTTTGTTTGGGGCGTTGCTGTCATGAGGTTTTGAGGTACGCTTTTTTTTAGCTAGCATTCTTTTTTCCCTGTTGTTATTTTCGTTCACTGATCTCCTGGCCTCTCCTTGGGTCCTGCTCCTCATCTGTGTGTCCTGCCTTGTGCTGCCTTCTTTTATCATGCATGTATGTATTGTTCATATATATTTATAATAGTCTTTTGGATTTTGTTATATACGTAAGTCAGTTTAATTTTTTAGTGATTATTATGTCTCCTTGCGGGTCAGTTTTTTCGATATTTATTCTGTCCGGTTGTGCCACTCCATTCGCCCGCTGTACCCCCCCATACTGGTTTCCCATCTGGTATGTAAATTCATACCATGGGTACAAGGAGGAGGACATGACCCTGTTTTTTAATGGGAGTCTCCTTCTCCTTGGCTGTGAGCTGCCCTATGGCAGTGTAGATAGTCCCAGCCAGAGAGAAGGTTAGCTTTTTTTAACCTGGTCATGACGCTAGTCACTAATGGACATTAACCTGCACATACTCCTTTTTACAGCACCTCTGGTTTGGACATCCTGTGCTGGGTGGAGTGGGTGTCTGGTGACAGCCGGGCACGTATTCTTACGGCCAGGATGCAATGCCATCCGTTAAACCCCTTACATAGTTAATATGGCTGAAAAAAGGCATAAGTCCATCGAGTTCAACCAAGGGATAGAAGGGGACGCGAATCCCCTAAGGAAGTGAGACTCAGATTTCTACACATTTTCATAAGCATTAATGTTGTTTACTTTTAAGAATTAATCTAAACCCTTTTTAAAACTGTCCACTGTTCCTGTTGTGACCACGTCCTGAGGTAGACTATTCCACAGATTCACAGTTCTTACAGTAAAGAAGCTTTGACGCTTCTGGAGACTGAACTTTTTCTTCTCCAGTCGGAGGCAGTGCCCCCTTGTCTTTTGAGTGCATTTTACATGGAACAGTTTTTCACAGTATTTTTTGTATGGCCCATTTATATACTTGTATAGGTTAATCATGTCCCCCTTAGACGTCTCTTCTCAAGACTAAATAAATTCAATTATTTTAATCTTTCTTCATAACTAAGACCCTCCATGCCCCTTATCAGTTTAGTCCCTCTTCTCTGTACTTTGTTCAGCTGCAGTGCATCCTTCCTATGGACTAGTGCCCAGAACTGAACTGCATATTCCAGATGAGGCCGCACCAACGCTTTGTAAAGTCGTAATATTACATCCCTGCCCCGCGAGTTCATACCTTGTTTAATGCATGACAATATCCTGGTTGCCTTAGAAGCAGTTGATTGACATAGTATGCTGTTATTTAATCTACCATCTACAAGGACACCCAAATCCTTCTCTATAAGTGATTCTCCCAGTGTTACATCACCTAGGACATATGAAGCATGGAGATTATTACTACCAAGATGCATAACTTTACATTTATCCACATTGAACCTCATTTGCCAAGTTGATGCCCAATCACTCAGAGTGTTCAAGTCAGCTTGTAGTTTATGGAAATCTTCCATAGACTGCACAGTACTACATAGCTTGGTATCATCTGCAAAAATAGAAATGGCGCTATTAATCCCGTCCTTGATATCATTAATTAATAAATAATAGAGGGCCCCGCACTGAACCTTGGGGTACAACACTTATAACCCAGGACCATTCTGAATAGGAATCATTGACCACAACTCTCTGGACACGGTCCTTCAGACAGTTTTCAATCCAATTACAAACTATACTTTCCAAGCCTATAGACCTTACTTTACCTATTAAACGTCTATGAGGGACAGTATCAAAAGCCTTTGCAAAATCCAGAAACACTACATCCACAGCCGCCCCTCTGTCCAGGCTACTACTCACCTCCTCATAAAAACAAATCAGGTTAGTCTGACAACTTCTGTCCTTGGTAAACCCATGTTGGTTATCACTCATAATATTATTTACAGTCACATACTCCTGTATATAGTCCCTTAAGAGTCCTTCAAACATTTTTCCCACAACTGAAATTAAACTAACTGGTCTATAATTACCTGTGGAGGACCTAGATCCTTTTTTGAATATGGGCACCACATTTGCCTTGCGCCAATCACTTGGCGCTGTACCAGTCTCTAGAGAATCTCAAAAAATTATAAACAGGGGCCTAGCAATGACTGAACTGAGCTCTTTAAGCACTCTTGGGTGTAATCCATCTAGACCCAGAGCCATGTTCACATTTACCTTATTTAACTTATCTTGGACCATATCTACAGTTAGCCAATTGAGTATATTACTGGATGTGCCCCAGCACCACCGATATCAGCTCCTTTCTCTTTTTTTGCATAAACAGAGCTAAAAAAAAAACATGTAGTAACTCTGCCTCTTGGGGATTTGTTTTGCTCTCTTTTGCCACCTGTTGTTCATTTTGTATTTTTGGTAATTTTATCTCCTTTTTACAGATTTTATTAAGCCCTTTGTAAACTTCAAACGCTACAGCTGACCCCTCAGATTTGCATTTTATTGCCCTTTTACAGAATCTGTAAGCCATGGGGAATTTTAGCCATTTATACTCGTTACCTAAAGGAATACATTTTTAGTGCAATTACTCAATGTGGATTTAAGCTCTCCCATTTATCATCAGTATTATAATGTGACAGTAGCTGTTCCCAGTCTATGCCCTGAAATGCTACCCTCAACCCAGGGAAATTAGCCTTTTTAAAATTCTGTGTATTTGCTCTGCCTGGCAGAGTTTGCTTCTTATAGTCTAGGGGGAATATAATTATATTGTGGTCACTATTACCTAGTGTTTCTCGAACAGTAACATTTCCAACAAGCTTTTACAAACTGGCCCATAAAGTGGTCCTGCAGCAAGTTGAGGAATCTTCTCCCCCTTTGCGGTTGAGGCAGAACCATGACCCCAATCAATGTCTGGGAAGTAAAAATCTCCCGTTATGACCACTGTGCCAGCCTGTGCCGAGGGAGGGGGCTCTGTCTGTCACCCATTGGCCTCCAAAACTTCTTTCTGTAAATGCCTTTTAGGCCATGCCAGAGGCACAGCCTAAAAGATTGGCTGTTAGTATGCCACTGACAGAATAATATACTGTACTATATGAGTACTACAGTGTATTATGCTAGTGATCAAACATTCACATGTAAGTCCTCTTGTGGAGTTAATAAGTGATACAAAGAAGAAGTAACAAGTTTTACTTACAAAAAATCCCCACATTAAAAAAAGAAAAATTCACCTTTTTCCCAGAAAGTGTTTAATGGAAGGAATGAAAAATTGAAATCCCATCCACATATTTGGTATCACTGCATCCGTAACAACATGAACTATAAAATTATCACAATTTTTACCTTGCACAGTGAATTCTATATCTCGTAACAAAAGCCATTGAAATCCTATGAAAAGTTAGTTATCTTTTTCTTGCCATTCTTTAGTTAATGTGCTAACTTGTTAATGCGTTAACAATGCGCATCGCGGGCTGGCAAATGAACGAGCATAATTTCATCACCAGCCTGCCAGCCAATGATCGTGGCTGGCGGGCTGGCGATTTTTAAAATGTCAAATCAGAAGCCATGTAACACATCATATTAGTAAATATGATGTGTTAAATGGCTTCCATGCTTCTCTGCTGGTCCTTTTGGTCGGTTGGTCTCAGCAGAGGAGCAGGCTTCACAGTGAGTAGCACCAAACACCACACATAGCCCCAGATCACCCCCCTGCACCCCAATTAACCCCTTGATCACCCCTTCTTGCCCCTGTCAATCATTAGTGAAAGGGAAAAAAGTGATCAGTGTAAACTGTCACTTTTTTTTTTTTCCACTGGTATTGACTGTTAGGTTTTAGGATAGTTTAGGCCCCTTGTTTAGGTAGTTTAGCGATCGTTTAGCACCCAGCCCACCGCACCGCAGTCACTTATTCGCTGATTAGCGTATCGCTAATCAGCATTTGTACTTTTATAGTATCTGTAAGTGATCAAAACTGATCACAGTCAGATCTATAATAGTATTAGTGTCACCTTAGTTCGCCCTCCACCCAAAACGCAGTGTTTGCCCGATCAGGCCTGATCGGTCGCCCACACGTGCGTTCACTCACGCCTGCCCCGCCGCAGTGACAAAAAATATATATATTTTTTTATCACTGCACATTCACTTCACAAGCGCTGCGGCGATAAAAAAATCAGTTTTGATATTTTTTATCAACCGCAGCGGCCTCCGGTACTTCGCTAGCCTCCCATTTGTAAGACAGGCTTGCTTTTTTTCTTGGGTAGTCTCAGGGAATACCCCTAAATTTAGTTGCCCAAATGTCAAACAGGGGGTATTCTTCTGAAGAGGCCTACAGGCTTCTGACCCAGTCGGATGAGGAATGGGAACCCTTATCTGACGAATCCAGCGGGTCAGAATATGAACCTGTAGAAAGCAGTGGCAGTCTGACTCGAAGTTCGGACGAGGAGGTTGAGGTCCCTGATAGCACCAGGCGTACCCGGCCCGTGTCGCTAGACCAAAGGTTGCGCAGGATCCACTTTAAGGGCAGCAGAGTGGGGCTGGCGCTGTCGGATTACGTAGTGAGGCATACACCAGCAGCGCAGCCCATCCTGGACCTAGTACCAGCACTGCCGTACAACATGGTGAAGTGGCGAGCACCAGAAGGGCAGTTGAAGCTGGTACGGTGGCACGTGCAGTAGTTACCCCGTCACAGCCACCGCACAGACAGGCCCGTAGAGCCCCTAGAATACCTGGGGTGCTGGCAAACCCTGATTGGCAGTCCCCAACTTCAGCCGCACCTGTAGTTCCCCCTTTCACCGCCCAGTCTGGAGTTCGGGTTGAGACAGCTCAGATCGGTTCGGCCCTGGGATATTTTGAGCTGTTCTTGACTGCGGAGCTCTTGGACTTAGTTGTGGCAGAAACAAATCGGTATGCCTCACAATTTATAACCGCCAACCCGGGAAGCTTTTATGCCCAGCCTTTCCGTGGAAACCAGTCCAAGTTTCCGAAATTAAAATTTTTCTGGGCCTTCTCCTCAACATGGGTCTAACTAAAAAGCATGAATTGCGGTCATATTGGTCCACGAACCCAATTCATCACATGCCCATGCTCTCTGCTGCTATGTCACGATTGAGACCATTCTGCGTTTCCTGCACTTTAGCGACAACACCGCCTCCCGTCCCAGAGGCCACCCAGCTTTTGACCGGCTCCACAAAATTCGGCCCCTCATAGACCACTTCAACCAGAAATTTGCAGACTTGTATACCCCAGAGCAAAACATCTGCGTAGACGAGTCCCTAATACATTTTACCGGGCGCCTTGGCTTCAAACAATACATCCCAAGCAAGCACGCCCGGTATGGGGTCAAATTGTATAAGCTCTGTGAAAGGGCCACAGGCTATACCCACAAATTTCGTGCCTATGAGGGAAAAGATCAGACCCTGGAGCCGGTCGGTTGCCCTGACTACCTGGGGAGCAGTGGGAAGACAGTCTGGGACTTGGTGTCACCCTTATTTGGCAAGGGGTACCATCTTTAAGTGGACAATTTCTACACAAGTGTGGCCCTCTTCAGGCATTTGTTTCTAGAACAGATTGGCTGCTGTGGCACCGCGTGAACTAGTCGCGCGGGCTTCCCCCAACGGCTCGTTACCACCCGTCTTGCAAGGGGGGAGAGGGCTGCCTTGTGTAACCAAGAACTGCTCGCGGTGAAATGGAGAGACAAGCGTGACGTTTACATGCTCTCCTCCATTCACGCAGACACGACAATCCAAATTGAGTGAGCAACCTGTGTCATTGAAAAGCCCCTCTCAGTCCACGACTATAACCTTCACATGGGAGGGGTGGACTTCAATGACCAGATGTTGTCTCCGTATTTAGTGTCCCGCCGCACCAGACGCTGGTATAAGAAGGTGTCTGTATATTTAATTCAATTGGCTCTGTATAATAGTTTTGTTCTCTACAGTAAGGCTGGGAGAACAGGATCCTTCCTCAAATTTCAGGAAGAGATCATCGAGAACCTGATGTACCCAGGAGGTTCCGTGGCCCCATCCACCAGTGTAGTTAGCCGTCTACACGAGCGACATTTCCCCAATGTCGTTCCTGGTACCTCAACCCAACCGTCACCCCGAAAAAAATGTCATGTCTGTAGCAGGAGTGGAATAAGGCGTGACACCCGCTATTTCTGTCCTGACTGCCCTGACCACCCTGCCCTATGCTTAGGGGAGTGCTTCCGGAAGTACCACACACAGGAACACCTAGCATAGGGATCACATCTCACCAGGACAGGCACACAGGGCTATTAGGGCCCATTTACACACAGAGCTGCTGCAAACCTCTCCTTTCACCTGGGACAAAGTGCATAACGCACTTCGCCACATCTTTGGGCGATTTGCGTTTTGCACATTGTCCCATGGGGAAGGAGAGGTTTGTCCTATAAAGGTAAAAAATAAAATAAAAAAAATCACCAGTAAGCAAAAAGGTTAACGTTCAGTTCAAAAAGTTAAGTTTATATGTTCTGTTCAAAAGTTATTATAAAGTTAATAAAATTATTGCGTTGCGGCCTGTTTTTTTTGTTTTTTTTAACTTCCAGGTAGACCAACCGATCGACTAGCTGCAGCACTGATGTGCATTCTGACAGAAGCATTGCGCTGCTGTCAGATTACACACAAGTCGGTGTATGCGGCGCTGCAAGACGAGATTTCTCCTCTGCAGTAAAAGATACGTTGAGCTGAGGAGGTGGCAGTGTTCATATGCTTTGGCAAACACTTTGTATATAAAAAAATATGAAAATCCCGGCAATGATTTATTCATCCACATCGATTGATGTGAATGGAGAAATCGGGTTTGCCAGGGCATACGAGCTAAGTGGGTATGGATGTTGGGCGGAGCTCCTATGTCCTGGCAGACGCCTTTCCCCTCCTTTTTTTTTTTTTTTTGGGCAGAGATTTTTTCATCCACATTGATCGATGTGAATGAAGAAATCTGTGGCGTTCATTTTTTTCTTTCAGCCCAGAGGCTGAACGGAAAAAAAAAATCTCATTACCAGTATGCTCAATATTAGGCCTCATGCACACGACCGTTGTGTGCATCCGTGGCCGTTGTGCCGTTTTCCGTTTTATTTCGCTGACCCATTGACTTTCAATGGGTCCGTGGAAAAATCGGAAAATGCACCGTTTTGCAGCCGAGACCGTGATCCGTGTATCCTGTCCATCCAAAAAATAGGACCTGTCCTATTTTTTTGACGGACAACGGTTCACGGACCCATTCAATTCAATGGGTCCGTGAAAGAACACGGATGCACACAAGATTGGCATCCGTGTCCGTGATCCGTGGGCGTAGGTTACTTTCATATGTTATGTTATATTATGTTACTAAGTCCTTGTATAGCGCTCTAGAGGAACTCAATCCGATCGAAGCGCTTGTCGACGGCTATATTGGTGGGCCCCTACGTCATCCTACACAAAAAGCCAGGTCTTACCCAACTTCCTAAATTCCAGGTAATTCCGAAGATCCGACAGTATATTCTAACACAGAGGCGTTCCCATAGTGATGGGGACGCTTCAGGTTAGAATATACTAAAAGAACTGTGTACATGACTGCCCCCTACTGCCTGGTAGCCAGTGGGGCCCCCCCTCCCTCCCCTGTAGTTAACTCATTGGTAGCCAGCCCCCCTCCCTCCCCTGTAGTTAACTCATTGGTGGCCAGTGGCCCCCATCCCTCCCTCCCCTGTAGTTAACTCATTGGTGGCCAGTGGGCCCCCCCTCCCTCCCTCCCCTGTCGTTAACTCGTTGGTGGCCAGTGGGCCCTCTCCCCTCCCTCCCCCTCCTAATTAAAATCTCCCCCCCCCCAATCATTGGTGGCAGTGGAGAGTACTGATCGGAGTCCCAGTTTAATCGCTGGGGCTCCGATCGGTAACCATGGCAACCAGGACGCTACTGCAGTCCCGGTTGCCATGGTTACTTAGCAATTTGTAGAAGCACTATACTTACCTGCGAGCTGCGATGTCTGTGTCCGGCCGGGAGCTCCTCCTACTGGTAAGTGACAGGTCTGTGCGGTGCATTGACTAATGATCTGTCACTTACCAGTAGGAGGAGCTCCCGGCCGGACACAGACATCGCAGCTCACAGGTAAGTATGATGCTTCTACAAATTGCTAAGTAACCATGGCAACCGGGACTGCAGTAGCGTCCCGGTTGCCATGGTTACCGATCGGAGCCCCAGCGATTAAACTGGGACTCCGATCAGTACTCTCCACTGCCACCAATGATTGGGGGGAGATGTTAATTAGGAGGGGGAGGGAGGGGAGAGGGCCCACTGGCCACTAACGAGTTAACTACAGGGGAGGGAGGGGGGGCCACTGGCCACCAATGAGTTAACTACAGGGGAGGGAGGGGGGCCCACTGGCCACCAATGAGTTAACTACAGGGGGGAGGGAGGGGGGCCCACTGGCCACCATGAGTTAACTACAGGGGGGAGGGGGGGCCAGCCACACTGGCCACCAATGAGTTAAAAACAGGGGGGTCGGGGGACAGGGGGCAGTCATGTACACAGTTTTTTAGTATATTCTACCTGAAGCGTCCCCTGTGTTAGAATATACTGTCGGATCTGAGTTTCACGATCTAACTCATATCCGACAGTATATTCTAACATAGAGGCGTTCCCATGGTGATGGGGATGCTTCAAGTTAAAATATACCATCGGATTGGAGAAAACTCCGATCCGATGGTATAAAAGGGACTCCTGACTTTACATTAAAAGTCAATGGGGGACGGATCCGTTTGCAATTGCACCATATTGTGTCAACATCAAACGGATCCGTCCCCATTGACTTGCATTGTAATTCAGGACGGATCCGTTTGGCTCTGCACGGCCAGGCGAACACCAAAACAACTTTTTTCATGTCCGTGGATCCTCAAAAAGGAAAGACCCACGGACGAAATGGGCTCCTAAAATGCCAGGACAGTATAACTACCCCACAAGTGACCCCATTTTGGAAAGAAGACACCCCAAGGTATTCCCGTGAGGGGCATGGCGAGTTCCTAGAATTTTATATTTTTTGTCACAAGTTAGCGGAAAATGATGATTTTTTTTTTTTCCTAACAAAGTCTCATATTCCACTAACTTGCGACAAAAAATAAAAAATTCTAGGAACTCGCCATGCCCCTCACGGGAATACCTTGGGGTGTCTTCTTTCCAAAATGGGGTCACTTGTGGGGTAGTTATACTGCCCTGGCATTTTAGGGGCCCATATGCGTGAGAAGTAGTTTGCAATCAAAATGTGTAAAAAAAATGGCCTGTGAAATCCGAAAGGTGCTCTTTGGAATGTGTGCCCCTTTGCCCACCTTGCTGCAAAAAAGTGTCACACATCTGGTATTGCCGTACTCAGGAGAAGTTGGGGAATGTGTTTTGTGGTGTCATTTTACATATACCCATGCTGGGTGAGATAAATATCTTGGTCAAATGCCAACTTTGTATAAAAAAATGGGAAATGTTGTCTTTTGCCAAGATATTTCTCTCACCCAGCATGGGTATATGTAAAATGACACCCCCAAAACACATTCCCCAACTTCTCCTGAGTACGGCAATACCAGATGTGTGACACTTTTTGCAGCCTAGGTGGGCAAAGGGGCACACATTCCAAAGAGCACCTTTCGGATTTCACCGGTCATTTTTTACAGATTTTGATTTCAAACTTCTTCTCACGCATCTGGGCCCCTAAAATGCCAGGGCTAGTATAACTACCCCAAAAGTGACCCCATTTTGGAAAGAAGACACCCCAAGGTATTTTGTGATGGGCATAGTGAGTTCATGGAAGTTTTTATTTTTTGTCACAAGTTAGTGGAATATGAGACTTTGTAAGAAAAAATAATAAATCATCATTTTCCGCTAACTTGTGACAAAAAATAAAAAGTTCTATGAACTCACTATGCCCATCAGCGAATACCTTAGGGTGTCTACTTTCCGAAATGGGGTCATTTGTGGGGTGTTTGTACTGTCTGGGCATTGTAGAACCTCAGGAAACGACAGGTGCTCAGAAAGTCAGAGCTGCTTCAAAAAGCGGAAATTCACATTTTTGTACTATAGTTTGTAAACGCAATAACTTTTACCCAAACCATTATTTTTTTTTTTTTGCCCAAACATTTTTTTTTATCAAAGACATGTAGAACAATAAATTTTGGGAAAAATTTATATATGGATGTCGTTTTTTTTGCAAAAAAATGGTGAAATTTCGATTAATAACAAAAAAAGTTAAAATGTCAGCAGCAATGAAATACCACCAAATGAAAGCTCTATTAGTGAGAAGAAAAGGAGGTAAAATTCATTTGGGTGGTAAGTTGCATGACCGAGCAATAAACGGTGAAAGTAGTGTAGTGCAGAAGTGTAAAAAGTGGCCTGGTCATTAAGGGTGTTTCAGCTAGGGGGGGTTGAAGTGGTTAAAGTGCCTCTGATTAACCCCAAATAAAGTTCAGCTGCTCTAGTTGGTCTTTCCTGAAATTTTCTTTGTCGCATCCCGCAGCAAAATCCATGGTCTGCAGAGAGCTTCCAAAGCATCAGGGGGATCTCATTGTTAAAAATTAACAGTCAGGAGAAGGGTACAAAAGAATTTCCAAGGCATTAGATATACCATGGAACACAGTCATCATCAAGTGGAGAAAATATGGCACAACAGTGACATTACCAGGAACTGGACATCCCTCCAAAATTGATGAAAAGACGAGAAGAAAACTGGTCTGGTAGGCTACCAAGAGGCCTACAGCAACATTAAAGGAGCTGCAGGAATATCTGGCAAGTACTGGCTGTGTGGTACATGTGACAACAATCTACCGTATTCTTCATATGTCTGGGCTATAGGGTAGAGTGGCGAGATGAAAGCCTTTTCATATGAAGAAAAGCATCCAAGCCAGGCTACATTTTGCAAAAACACATCTGAAGTCTCCCAAAAGCATGTGGGAAAAGGTGTTATGGTCCAATGAAACCAAGGTTGAACTTTTTGGCCATAATTCCAAAAGATATTCCAAAAACAACACTGCACATCACCAAAAGAGCACCATACCCACAGTGAAGCAAGGTGGTGGCAGCATAATGCCAAGAGGCTGTTTTTCTTCAGCTGGAACTTGGGCCTTAGTTAAGCTAGAGCGAATTATGAACAGTTCCAAATACCAGTCAATATTGGCACAAAACCTTCAGGCTTCTGCTAGAAAACTGAACATCTTTCAGCATGACAATGACCCAAAAAATACGTCCAAATCAACAAAGGAATGGCTTCACCAGAAGAAGATTAAAGTTTTGGAATGGCCCAACCAGAGCCCAGACCTGAATCTGTGGGGTGATCTGAAGAGGGCTGTGCACAGGAGATGCCCTCTCAATCTGACAGATTTGGAGTGTTTTTGCCAAGAAGAGTGGGCAAATCTTGCAAGTCAAAAAATGTGCCATGCTGTTAGACTCATACCCAAAAAGACTGAGTGCTGGTAATAAAATCAAAAGATGGTTCAACAAAGTATTAGTTTAAGGGTATGCACAGTTATGCAACCATATTGTTTTATATATATTTTTTTCTTCCCTCTACCTAAAAGATTTCAGCTTGTTTTTCAACTAAGTGGTACAGTTTATAGGTCACATTAAAGGTGAAAAAAGTTCTGAAATGATATTTTAACAGGGGTGTGTAGACTTTTTATATCCATTGGAGATATATATATATATATATATATATATATATATCTCCAATCACAGTGACCCAGAGAATAAAGTTGTCATGTTAGTTATGCTGCAAAGTGTTATAAGGGAAAATAATCAAATCTACAGAACACCTAACCCAAACTTCAGTGAAGAAGTCTGGGTTTGGGTCTTGGTACCACAATCAGTTTTTGTTGCGAATTGATTTGTTACGAATTGATTTGTCACGAATTGTAAATCAGGTATACCAGTATGTCACGGTGGCTGAGGGACTGTATGGAGTGGGCTCAATGCAGCAGCAGTGCCAGCTGTATCATACAGCAGACACCTGGCCGCAATGATGGGAAATGAGGATCCCACTGAGCCCCATCATTTAATCCCTCAGATGCCGCAATCAACACCGATGGCAGCATCTGTGAGATAAGTCAGAGGGATGTGTCTCCCTCTGTCTTCCGATTGGAGCTCCTGCAGTGAAACTGCAGGTCTCCGATCAGATACCATGGCAGCTTGGACACTTTTGAAGCTTCCCATAGCTGCCATGGTAACCTCCCTGCTGCACTGTGCATGAGGCACAGCTCAGAAAGGAGCCTGTCAAAATGCTATTCACCCTAATAGATCTCTATTTGGGTGAATAGGACAAGGGACCAAAAGATCTCAGGTTCTAGCCCCCTAAGGGGGTTAAAAGTTGTTACTGTAAAAGTAAAAAGAATAAAGGGGGTAAAAAGTTGTTACTGTAAAATTAAAATAAATGTTTAAATCACCCCCCTTTCTCAATTTTATATATATACAAATATATAAACAAAAAACATAAAAATGTCTGAACTATTAAAATATTAACAAAAATGTCATGTGCGCTGATTGCCATTGTGATATATAGAGGCCTATATCTGTATATATTGTGTGATTGTGTATACTATATTTCACCATTTTAAAATGTTGTCTGTACGATGGTATTCAGTCTGGACCAGTAAGAGAGAACACACATTCACCTTTGACAGTAGCATCTGCCTGCTAAGAAACTAGTGGTAACGAGGTTTCCTGTTTGTGATTGTTAAAAACTAGCCCTTTGCCAGAACTAATGAAGATGTTTCCTGGAGTCCCATGGAAATGCCTACACCCAGCAGAAGGTGTCCAGAAGCTTTTCAGATGGACTACCAGAAAATGAAGAAAACATATCATAAGCTATAACCAGGGCTGCAGCTATCGATTATTTTAGTAATCACGTAATATATTGCTTAATCCAACGATTAATCGAGTACTCTAATAAGAAAAAACTAATAAAAAAGAACGTTTTCCATTCTAAAATGTTATCAGACCACCCTGTGATGTTATCAGACCCCCTGTGCCATCATCGGACCCCCGTGCCATCAGTTCTCTGTGCCATCAGCTCCCCCAGTGCCATCAGTCCTTTGTGCCATCAGGTCTATGTGCCATCAGCTCTATGTGCCATCAGCCCCCCCCATGCTATGAGCCCCCCCAGTGCCATCAGTCCTCTGTGCCATCAGCTCCAGCCAGTGCCATCACCCCCCCAGTGCCATCAATCCTCTGTGCTATCAGCTCACCCAGTGCCATCAGTCGTCTGTGCCATCTGTCCCCAATGCCATGAGTTCTCTGTGCCATCATCCCCTCCGATG
The DNA here is from genome assembly GCF_014858855.1 of Bufo gargarizans. NCBI lineage: Eukaryota > Metazoa > Chordata > Amphibia > Anura > Bufonidae > Bufo > Bufo gargarizans. The sequence goes on from NC_058083.1 coordinate 194,617,550, forward strand.
CCAACATACCCTCAGCTCCCCCAGTGCCACCATCTCCACTCCTAGTCTCCAGCAGCCCTTTAATACTTACCTCTCCTGTAGGGGAGCCATTCCACAACTCCTCTGTCTTCTTCTCCGCGCACTGCACTGTCGTCCTGATGTCACGTAGCGTCAGGTCATAGTACATGCATACATGCACTATGTCCTGATGATGTGTCAGGAGGACAGTGCAGCGCACGGGCCGGCGGGTGACCACGGAGCGGTCAGTAGTAGCAAGCACTTCACTCCTGCTCCTTGGTCACATGACACAATTGAATCCTTAATGCAAAAAATTTGCATCAAGGATTTTTTTGTGTCAAATTACTCGATTCAATCGAGTAATCATTTCAGTCCTTGCTATAACTCATCTCTGGTAAAACTCACCTACTAATCATTGTAATAATGGCATTCCGTATAATGTGGCCATAGTTGGGAATCCAAACATCCCACCCCTGACAGCCAGTATTCTCACATAATAAGTATCTCACCTTCTGGGACCTCTATACTGGTCATATTTGGTATTAGAACGATCGGCATGATGAAACATGTTGGGCCTCGGATATCCATTAGTGTGGACAGGAGGACATATTTTATTGATATTTAATGTTTGCCAGCTGAGTAAGAGAGGTGGAGCCTGCAATGGTAATGACGGCCTTCCCAGAAGGCTGGGCCAAGAATGGGAGGGAGAACCCTGTGTGGGGCGCTGTTGGATTTTCTAAGAGCCCCTAATTAATTGGTATATTAAATTAATGTCATAGATGGTGGCAGCATGTTGGGGTGCATGAAAGGCTGTGTCAGGGTGATGTTAAATCTGAGGCCTGTGTGTAGGGCGTGAGAGACTGGATGCATAAAATAGAGTAACTCTTGGCAGTCGCACCCAGGTCACGTGACAGGATGGTTCCCATACGTGACAGCTATAATGGAAAAAAATGGAAAAAAAAACTTTTTGGGGTCTATACCCCCCCCAAAATAAAATTATTGAACAACAGTGATCAAAAAGTCATATGTACCACATAATTTATACCAATAAAATCTACATTTTGTCACACAAAAAACAAGCCTTCCTACAGCTCTGTAGACCGAAATAATAAAAGGTAGGGGCTGTTGCTGGTATGGGGTTTGGCTGGTTAGGTGCCACAATATGCAAATAATTGCTGTTGTGGCCTGCAATGTTCTGAAAATGCCCATGTGTGTGAGAATTACATAAAGGGGTCACATGGGGCCAATAGTGGACTACATTATACATTTTATCGCCGAAGCTGAACTCACTTTGTTAATGAGTTACCAAGCCAAGTATTTTGATACAGTAATTTATGCAAATAAACAAAGTGACATGTGATAGAAGCGAAATAAAGTAAGTCTCGCAATATTTGCTTAAACTTCAGAGAGACCTCCACGGAGGCAATACATTTTACAACAGGATGAATCCGATATTTTTTAACAAAGTTTTTAAAAGAATCGGGTTCGGTTACAGGAATCTGAACCTGATTCGCTCAATTCTAATCTGAAGTGGAATTCGATCCAAAGTTTAGGAAAAATTTGATTTGCCACAAATCAGAATTTCCTTGCGCTTCGTGGTAACAAATCAATTTTTCCTAAAATGATGGCTGAAAATAAAAAAATTGTGGGTGCTTCATCCGCTTGATCGATGAGAGGCTGTACACTCTCATCTTAAGTGAAGAAAACCCGCCAAAGGACCTGTGTGAAAATGTCACCCGGATTAACCCCTGAGCACCTGACTGTGAGTCTCAGATACCACAATCCGTGTTGAAAGCTGCATCTGAGGGGTTAAAAGACTGGGGTCAGCGTGATCACTGTTCCTCGTCATTGCGCCAGCTCCATACAACGAAAAGCAATTTGTGACAAAGTAATTCGTAACAAATCACATTTCTTGACGAAGTTCGGCGAAGCTGCCGAATTTAATCGCTCATCTCTACACACCAGGAATCAGTCTTTGGGGTGCACTTTGTGTCATGGTGGGACTTTTAAAAAATTGTGTAGACACAACTCAATTACCTACCCTTGTGTATTATCATACACAGCCAGAGGTGCTATTGTTAAATTCCATAAAACTATCCTGTTTTTTTTTAACCCTTTCCCTAAGGAAGGCATCTGTGGTTGTTTTATAGGGAGACGTTGAAGGGAAAATTCAACAAAAAGAAACCTTTATACCTTTACGCATTGAAAATATGCACTAAATCTGACTTTCTTCTACCATCCTACAGTATGTAACCATTACCATAATGTACAGACATGAAGGGGTTAAACTAAGGTCCTTAGTAACCCCCACATTTTGAGGAAGTGATTGCTTACACCTCCGATCTACCTTCAGCTCATTCTCTGTACAGCTCTCACCTGCTCTGGGGCTAATAGGAAACAATCCATCATATTTTGGTCCAGGAATCTCATCAGGCAGTGTCAGGCGGCTGTATATTTATCAACAGTCACTGAAGCAATTTCCCTTTCTCTTTGTCCTGTCTAATCAATATATAGCAGCTCAATATGAAAATGAATATTGTCACTGCAGGGGCTCAGTACAGTGTTCAGGAATATGCAGACTGCTGGATCAGTCTCAAGCCATGGAGACAGGTAGAGGGATATTAGTAGTCAGGATCAAAAATAGACTCTTGTAACATCGGAGGCACAAATACACTAAGAACACAAAAACGGCACAAGTTTTGGACTTCAAGTAAAAAGTAGAGTAGTGCAGCCTGGTTATTAAACACAATGAGGAAGGTTCCAAGAAGGGATAACGGAACACACAGCTATCCAAGACCTAGGAATATAGCATACGAGATCAATGCATGTGTTGCACACAAAGGGAGATGGATGGAAATGAAAATAGAGTTTACCCATGCCTGACGGCTGGAGAATGCCTGATGTCTCAGTATGAACTAGAAAATGCATCTATTGGGAAAAGCTCATGTTGAAATTTCACCTCGGTCACAAAGAAAACTTATTTTTTTTACTGAAAATAATTTATTTGTATGTTTTCAATCTATAAAATACGTACCAAGCTGCCTTGGTGGCTGTGTCAGTAAAAAGTGTTTCGCTTCCGTAGTGCATACTGGAGCATGAGCAATTCACTTAAAATGTCTTAACAGAGCATTTGAAAATAGCTTTCCTATTATTCCAAGTGCTTGGAAGAAGTGCCTTATGTAAATGTTCAAAATGATATCATATTGGCGGTGATTGATCATTCATTTATGATCCATTCTTGTTTGTAAAACCATAGCTGTACAGTAGATTTAGGATAATATGCTAAGTCTTTTATCAACCTGTTACGTACATAGTCATTTTCCTACTTGTCACTGTATTAATAGGGTTCTGAAGGAGTTAAAAAAGAAGAATTACTCACCTCACTGATCCACCACCACTGCTGTTCCGACACTTACCTAGTCTCCATTGGTCTCCATTTCTGCATTCTTTTTTGACACACAGGACGCATGGAGATGCCTAGTCAATCAATGGCTTAGACGGGTCACCGATTGAAACTGCTGACAAACAGGATGTTTCTATAAAGTAAAACATCTGCATAATTTTCTGAGAGACTGCAAAATTGGCATATAGCACACACTAACTCCAGTTCAGAGCCCTTTAAGTGCATATTTTAAATGGATCTTTGAATTTTTTCATTTTTTTATTAACTGACTTGCGTAAGGGCTTGTTTTTTGCTGGAACATCTGTCATATTTATTAGCATTATCATTGTAGTGTACATTTGGCATTTTAATCACTTTTTATTTTATTTTTTGGGAGGTGAGGTGGACAAAAATTGGAATTCTGTTAGTTTTTTATTTATATATTTTTTTAAAGGGGTTTGCCATGTAGTACATATGATGTAGTAATATATATGATATGACAACTTTATTCTGCATCTTGATACAATTATGACTATACCAAATATATAAAAAAAATAATGTTGTACTAATTTTGCATCATAAAATCACTTTTTTTCAAATTAAAAGTTAATTGTATTTTGCACCATTATTTACTAACATCTATAAAATGTTTATTTTTCAGAAAAGGCTGTAGTTTTTATTGGTACCATTTTGGGGTACATATTACTTTTTTGATTGCTTTTTATTTAATTTTTTGGGAGGTGAGGTAGGCAAAAATTGTAATTCTGTCAGAGTTTGTTATTTATTTATTTTTTTTAAAGGGGTTCACCATGTGGTATAAATGATATGATAACTTTATTCTGTGGGTCGATACAAATATGGCAATACCAAATTTAGGTTAATTTCATGTTTTACTAGATTTGCATCATAGGATTACTTTTTTGTAATTTTTTTTTATTTTTGTGCATCACCACATCTAACACTTCCACTTTTTATTTTTCTGTAGAGGTAGCTGTTTGAGGACTTGTTTTTGTGGGATAGGCTATAGTTTTTACTGGTACCATTCTGGAGGACTTATGATTTTTTTTCATCGTTTGTTATACCTCCTTCTTATCTGTCTCCGTACAGTATTAAAATGTATGGGCTCCGATGAGCCAAAGTCAGGTATCCGCGAAACATAGAATGTGTAAGCAGATAAGAACCATTTGGCCCATCTAGTCTGCCCAATATACTGAATACTATGAATAGCCGCTGGCCCTATCTTATATGAAGGATGGTCGTATGCCTATCCCATGCATGCTTAAACTCCTTCACTGTATTTGCCGCTACCAGTTTAGCAGGAAGGCTATTCCATGCATCCACTACTCTCTCAGTAAAGTAATACTTCCTGATATTACTTTTAAACCTTTGCCCCTCTAATTTAAAACTATGTCCTCTTGTAGCAGTTTTTCTTCGTTTAAATATTCTCTCCTCTTTTACCTTGTTGATTCGGTTTATGTATTTAAAAGTTTCTATCATATCCCCTTTGTCTCGTCTTTCTTCCAAGCTATACAGTCGTGGCCAAAAGTTTTGAGAATTACATAAATATCCTTATTCGGCAAGGGGTACCATTTTTATGTGGACAATTTCTACACAAGTGTGGCCCTCTTCAGGACTTTGTTTCTAGAACAGATTGGCTGCTGTGGCACCGCGCGAACTAGTCGCGCGGGCTTCCCCCAACAGCTCGTTACCACCCGTCTTGCAAGGGGGGAGAGGGCTGCCTTGTGTAACCAAGAAATGCTCGCGGTGAAATGGAGAGACAAGCGTGACGCTTACATGCTCTCCTCCATTCACGCAGACACGACAATCCAAATTGAGCGAGCAACCCGTGTCATTGAAAAGCCCCTCTCAGTCCACGACTATAACCTTCACATGGGAGAGGTGGACTTCAATGACCAGATGTTGTCTCCGTATTTAGTGTCCCGCAGAACCAGACGCTGGTATAAGAAGGTGTCTGTATATTTAATTCAATTGGCTCTGTATAATAGTTTTGTTCTCTACAGTAACTGCTGGGAGAACAGGATCCTCAAATTTCAGGAAGAGATCATCGAGAACCTCCTGTACCCAGGAGGTTCCGTGGCCCCATCCACCAGTGTAGTTAGCCGTCTACATGAGCGACATTTCCCCAATGTCATTGCCGGTACCTCAACCCAACCGTCACCTCGAAAAAGATGTTGTGTCTGTAGCAGGAGTGGAATAAGGAGTGACACCCGCTATTTCTGTCCTGACTGCCCTGACCACCCTGCCCTATGCTTAGGGGAGTGTTTCCGGAAGTACCACACACAGGTACACCTAGCATAGGGATCACATTTCACCAGGACAGGCACACAGGGCCATTAGGGCCCATTCACACAGAGCTGCTGCAAACCTCTCCTTTCACCTGGGACAAAGTGCATAACGCACTTCGCCACATCTTTGGGCGATTTGCGCTTTGCACATTGTCCCATGGGGAAGGAGAGGTTTGTTCTATAAAGGTAAAAAAAATAAAAAATCACCAGTAAGCAAAAAGGTTAATGTTCAGTTCAAAAAGTTAAAGTTTACATGTTCTGTTCCAAAGTTAATAAAATTATTGCATTGCGGCCTGTTTTTTTTTCTTTTCTTTTTTTACCTTCCAGGTGGACCAACCGATCGACTAGCTGCAGCACTGATGTGCATTCTGACAGAAGCATTGCGCTGCTGTCAGATTACACACAAGTCGGTGTATGTGGCGCTGCAAGGCGAGATTTCTCCTCTGCAGTAAAAGATACGTTTGCCGAGGCATATGAGCTGAGGAGGAGGCGGTGTTCCTATGCTTTGGCAAACACTTTGTATATAAAAAAATATAAAAAAATTCCTGCAATGATTTATTCATCCACATCGATTGATGTGAATGGAGAAATCTGGTTTGCCAGGGCATACAAGCTAAGTAGGTATGGATGTTGGGCGGAGCTCCTATGTCCTGGCAGACGCCTTTCCCCTCCTTTTTTTTTGGCACATTGATCAATGCGAATGAAGAAATCTGTGCCGTTCATTTTTTTCTTTCAGCCCAGAGTCTGAACGGAAAAAAAAAATCTCATTACCTGTATGCTCAATATAAGGAGAATAGCAGAAACTCCTAATGCTGGCCATACATGTAATGATTGCGGAGACCCTCAAATGCCAGGGCAGTACAAACACCCCACAACTGTCCCCATTTTGGAAAGAAGACACCCCAAGGTATTCACTGAGGGGCATATTGAGTCCATGAAAGATTGAAATTTTTGTCCCAAGTTAGCGGAAATGGAGACTTTGTGAGAAAAAAATAAATAAAAAATTCCGCTAACTTATGCCAAAAAAATTAAAAATTCTATGAACTCGCCAGGTCCCTCATTGAATACCTTGGGGTGTCTTCTTTCCAAAGTGGGGTCACATGTGGGGTATTTATACTGCCCTGGCTTTTTAGGGGCCCTAAAGCGTGAGAAGAAGTCTGAGATCCAAATGTCTAAAAATGCTCTCCTAAAAGGAATTTGGGCACCTTTGCGCATCTAGGCTGCAAAAAAGTGTCACACATGTGGTATCGCCATACTCAGGAGAAGTTGGGGAATGTGTTTTGGGGTGTCATTTTACATATACCCATGCTGGGTGAGATAAATATATTGGTCAAATGCCAACTTTGTATTAAAAAAAATGGTAAAAGACACCCCAAGGTATTCCGTGAGGGGCATGGCGAGTTCCTAGAATTTTTTCTTTTTTGTCACAAGTTAGTGGAATATGAGAATTTGTAAGGAAAAATAAAGAAAAAAATAAAAATCATCATTTTCCGCTAACTTGTGACAAAAAATAAAAAATTCTAGGAACTCACCATGCCCCTCACGGAATACCTTGGGGTGTCTTCTTTCCAAAATTGGGTTACTTGTGGCGTAGTTATACTGCCCTGGCATTTTAGGGGCCCATATGTGTGAGAAGTAGTTTGCAATCAAAATGTGTAAAAAATGGCCTGCGAAATCCGAAAGGTGCTCTTTGGAATGTGTGCCCCTATGCCCACCTTGGCTGCAAAAAAGTGTCACACATGTGGTATCGCCGTACTCAGGAGAAGTTGGGGAATGTGTTTTGGGGTGTCATTTTACATATACCCATGCTGGGTGAGATAAATATCTTGGTCAAATGCCAACTTTGTATAAAAAAATTGGAAAAGTTGTCTTTTGCCAAGATATTTCTCTCACCCAACATGGGTATATGTAAAATGACACCCCAAAACACATTCCCCAACTTCTCCTAAGTACGGCGATACCAGATGTGACACTTTTTTGCAGCCTAGGTGGGCAAAGGGACCCACATTCCAAAGTGCACCTTTCGGATTTCACCGATCATTTTTTACAGATTTTGATTGCAAACTACTTCTCACGCATATGGGCCCCTAAAATGCCAACGCAGTATAACTAACCCTCAAGTGACCCCATTTTGGAAAGAAGACACCCCAAGGTATTTTGTGATGGGCATAGTGAGTTCATGGAAGTTTTTATTTTTTGTCACAAGTTAGTGGAATATGAGACTTTGTAAGAAAAAAAGAAAAGAAAAGAAAAATCATCATTTTCCGCTAACTTGTGATAAAAAAATAAAAAGTTCTATGAACTCACTATGCCCATCAGCGAATACCTTAGGGTGTCTACTTTCCGAAATGGGGTCATTTGTGGGGGTTTTCTACTATATGGGCATTGTAGAACCTCAGGAAACATGACAGGTGCTCAGAAAGTCAGAGCTCCTTCAAAAAGCAGAAATTCACATTTTTGTACCATAGTTTGTAAACGCTATAACTTTTACCCAAACCATTTTTTTTATGCCCAAACATTATTTTTTTATCAAAGACATGTAGAACAATAAATTTAGTGAAAAATTTATATATGGCTGTCGTTTTTTTTGCAAAATTTTACAGCTGAAAGTGAAAAATGTCATTTTTTTGCAAAAAAATCATTACATTTCGAATAATTAAGTAAAAATGTCAGCAGCAATGAAATACCACCAAATGAAAGCTCTATTAGTGAGAAGAAAAGGAGGTAAAATTAATTTGGGTGGTAAGTTGCATGACCGAGCAATAAACGGTGAAAGTAGTGTAGTGCAGAAGTGTAAAAAGTGGCCTGGTCATTAAGGGGGTTTCAGCTAGCGGGGTTGAAGTGGTTAAATATCAACTACAGAAATTATTCAACAAAGTTTTGCACGACTTCGTGAATAACTGATTTGAGCTTATCGGAGCCCATACATTTCAATACTATATGGAGACGGATCTCCAAACATATTAATCTGAAGTTTTGAATGAAGCGACTTCGGATGTAGCATCTGAAGCTTGCTTCTCTCATCTCTAGTTCCACTTGTGGACTTGAACATACAATGGACCAATTGCTGTTACATCTATTGCAGTGTATTGAACTGTCAGTTTTACACTGACACTTTTCCTCTGGCAGGGCCTGGCAGGCTTCCGTACATGGCAGACCCAGTGGGCCTTTGTAAAGCCTCTGGTTGCCATATAAACCATTGGGCAATCTGCAATGGGGGAGAGAGGGCCCTCCTCTCCTTGAAAACCCCTTAGATGCAGCAGTCTCATACAGACCATGACATCTAAGAGGTTAAACAACCGGGATCTGCACTAGAAACAAGCTCGGCTATTGTAGCAGGTTGTCAGCTATATAGTACATCTGACACCTGCTACTGATATTGGTGGCTCAGTTCCTGAGCTGCTGCTATGGCTATACCATAATTATAGGGTGTGGTGAGGCAACTTAATAATTGCTATGCTGTATAATTACGGTATGGCGCGTTAAGGGGCTAACTTCCTCCTGTGTTTGGACTTTTAGCACAGTAAGAAGCCTTGCTTGGCTTTCTCATTCAGACCATCACTGCAATCAGAGAGAGAGAGAAGGGTGGGGGTTAAGTAACTCATTTAAAGCATCACACATTGATAAGAGCAATGTTCTTCTGTGGAAATCTTTATCTAGAACTACAGATGTAGCAGGCTTAGCACTCAAACTCTTAACTCAAATTTCTTAAATCATCGTGTTATCTTGAAACAAAAGCCATTGAAAATCAATTGAAGGTGTTTGCTTAGTTTAGATAAAACACAACTCAGAAATCTCAGAAAGCTTGAGTGTTAACTCTACTACATTGGTATCAAGAGAAAAATATAGCTGTCATACTGTCATCCCAATTCTACAGCTATTATTTTACTGGCTCTGAAGAATATGGATTAATATTTAATGTCAGCCATGTCCTCACACCCACCATTTGCTGAAAGATGGCTGAGGAAATCAAGCTCCACAGGGGGGCCCTGCTTCAAAGCCAAAGCCAGTCAGTAGAAAACACCTAGCAGGCCACCGGGTATCTGCCACCAGCTTCTCATTCGATATAAGCCCGGTCCGCTAACGGGATTATATAGGATGAGAAACCAACCCGGGGTAGCTTATAACTAGGCCGAAACACGGACGTGGGGATTCGTGATCAAGATACAAGATTAAATTATATATTTAATCGCCTAAAGGACACACTAGATATAACACAATATACACAGAGAATATACACAGTGGTCTGAGGTTACAGATACAGGTTATATGGGTACAACAGGGTTAAGCAGAGTAGAAGTCAGTTACCAGGGTTGTGAGGTGTTCTTTGCTGTGGTCACATGAAGGACAGTGATCTCAGCTAGTTCCTGGGTCCCCTAAACACATTACGCAATGTGACCCTTCTTCAGAGAAAAGACACGCCCCACTTGCTGGCATAAGCCTTTTAAATTGTAGCCGGCCCCTCTCCTCCCGGCCTTTGGGATGGGTCCACCCCCCCTCTGCTGGACTGGCTGCAAATGACCCACAAAACCCTTAAGGGTTCATAGCTCCAGTCCAGAAGGTCACAGGAGATGGTTCTGGGACCAACAATTCCGCCTGAGTTTCGGCTACAACTAGAGTCCAAACATGGTACCGGTAGTTGGTTTCTGTGGGGAGATATGTATATCTCCCTTTCTGGGCATCCCATCCTCAAACAAAGACCATGGGCACGTTCCTCGTGGCCCCCAGGACACAAATATGCATCCGGTTTGCGCCTGCGATGGCCGGGCGATTCATAATTCCTTATGAAATGTAGGTGGCAACATATCTGGTAAGTAGCATTGATCCTGGCAAGGGCTGATACTTCCTGCTGGGGGGGTTTCCTGCAGATCCATGCTGTCTGACTGGAGGTGTGAAATGTAACAAAAGGTGGCCTGCTAGGAGTTTTCTACTAACTGGCTTAGGCTTTGAAGCAGGTCCTCCCTGTGGAGCTTCATTTCCTCTGCCATCTTTCAGCAAATGGTGGGTGTGAGGACATGGCTGACATTAATAATTAATCCATATTCCTCCACCTGGCAGATAACATCTTCCCCTCACAGCAGCAGTAAACTAACAATGGGATCCCTATCTGAATAGGAATGTCATCTCTCAGTGCTGACTGCTAAAGATACAATATTTTGTATTTATTTTCAATGGCAACCTGTTTTCTATGAATAATGTTTAAAAAATACCCCATTCTGGTGGAAATGTTCCTTTAAATTTCCACATTAGTATCAAACCCCAAAATACTCAGGTGGTGAAACGGATGCAATGTCCAATAGTCATGTTTCAAATCCAGTGGGTGGAGGCTATTATAGTAGCACAAAACTATTCCATATTAATAGTCATGGTTTTGGACTGAAACAAGCGTATATGAGATGTAAAAGTGTCCACATACGTGTACTTGTGATCATGCAATGCATTTTGCAAACTGCCTTTGTATTTTATGCCACATATTTGGGCAAAAGATGCAGTACCCAAGAACAGGGTTATGGCAAAATGGTAATTGTTATGCTATATCGTTGACAGAAATGTTATTTGCTGTATTTGAATATCCACAGCATTGTATGGACAAGCAAGGATTAGAACCTTGGCTTATCCTCTTAGGCTACTATGAGATGGTTCTGGGTCCGTCCTCTAGTTAGTGAGAGAGTCTGTGCTTAGCTGAGAGAGAGGACCTATGTTGTACAAGCCCCTCAAAGCTAGGCCTGAGTTTCAGTGAACCATCATTTCTGAGAACATAGCTACCCAAGCAAGCTACTCAACTACAAAAGTACTACAGAGAGAAAGAAAACTACTGTAGAAGGTCCAGAAACTACAAGGCCAAGTATTGGAGTCAGACGGCAAGGTACTGTGCATGTTTATCGCGGAAAGGGACCTTGTTGCTGTCAGAGGGAACATTGCTAACACACCCTTCCGCACTTTGATGTGGTTTGGAACCCCATACCTCAATTCTGTACCCCTCAGAATTAATGACTATATACAAAGAACTTCAACTGCATGCCTAATGTTCTGCAGAAAGATTTTAGAGAGATACAGAGGGAAGGAGTACTACAACCTCTATCATTGCTGCTGTCCATACATTATTGGGAAGTATTGCTGTAAACAACTGTATCTTTTAAATATAAGGATCATAAAATGCACCTAGGATATAAAGAAGCAATATAAGAAAATAAATAAATTTTATCAGACCTCAGATCAGACTCTCATCAGACCCCAAGGTCCATCAGGCCTCAAATCAGACCCCCAAGCTCCATCGGATCTCAGAATAGACTCCCATGCTCCATCAGACCTCTGTATCAGACCCCTATTCCTTCAGAGACCTCAGATCAGACTCCCATCAGACCTTATTCCTCCTCAGACCTCAGATCAGACCCCAAGCTTCATCAGACTTCTGTATCAGACCCCCATAAGACCCCATTCCTTCTTAAACCTCAGATCAGACCCCTATCAGACCTCCATTAGACCCCCAAGCTCCATCAGACGTCAGATCAGACCCCTATCAGACCCCCCAAGCTCCATTAGAGCTCAGATCAGACCCACAAGCTCTATCAGACCTCTGTATCAGACCCCCGCACCTTCTAAGACTTCAAATCCGACCTCCATTACTTCTTAGACCTCAAATCATACCACCGTTCCTCCTAAGACCTCAGATCAGACCCTATCCATCAAGCAAAAAAAATAAAAATAAATGAACTTACCTCTCCTGCTCGGTGCCACTCTGACACTCATCACTCCCTGGTCTTATTCCGGCCTAGTGCAGCTCTGTGACCTGATGGCACAGTGTCACGTCATAGTGGACCCCTATATGTACTACATTATCACGCTATATACATTCAGGATACATGCAGTGAGGACCCACAGAAGAAGACTAGGGAGTGGTGGGTATAGCCAGTGCCGCCCTATGCTCACACTGCTTCTCGCGCCTCATGCATACTGATGACATTATGGAAGCGGTCATTATAGCATTCACACTATATTATGCACCGCCAACACCTCCCCCGGTCTTATAGTCCGAAACATACAGTACTTTTTTGGAACTGTAACTTTTTACTGTCGGATGTACTACTGCTCCTATTCTGCACTTTAGTAAAGAGAGTGTTAATTTATAGCTTGCCTGATTATCGACTCTAAGCTAAACCTAAACAGAACTAAACCTACACCTCCTGCCGTACACCAAAACGAACACCTAACACTGAAGGCACCCAAACTATCACCAGGCAGGAGACTCACCATCAGCGAGTGAAAAAACAACTGCACCCTCTTGTCACTACTCAGCCCTATTGGGTATCGGTTTGAGGATTGCCACTGTGATCTGTGTGTACAACTATCATTGCCAGAGCTGCTACGATTCCTATCCTCCACTCACTTCCCCTAGGGTCACTACACATAGAAACCATGCATACATTGTCCTTGACCAGATTCAAAGCCTGGCTGCCAGGCAACCTTTCTAACCACAGAGACAATCTGCATTCCAATTCCTCCCATGTCTTAAATTAAACTAATTCTTTCAAATTAGATCATTTTCCCCATATTATTGTATATATTATTTTCCATTTACTAATATTTAACACACCGTAACACTAGCCTTTATTAATTTATGTCTATCTAAATCAAGCTGAGTCGTGCCTTGCAACCATTATTTCCCAGGCCAGAAAAAACTTGAAACAGAGAGGACATATTGTCTAAAAAACGAATTTCACGCACGACTATATTCCAAACTCATTCACATCAGCAGGATCCTTTTTTACCACTTAGATAAGAAAAAGTTAATTAAAAATCTCCCACAGTCTTTAAAAAGCCGGATCATTTTATAAGAAGAAAAATAGAGAAAAAAAGAAGGAATTACATATGAAAAGAAGGACTAATAGAAATATTGCTTCTGAAAAATCAACCTACAGGACCAGCCAAGCATGAAACATGAGTGACTTTTAGCAGTTGGTAAAGGCTCTCTAATCCCAGGTAATTGCTTCATTAAATTGCTTCAATATTTTCCCACCTTCGCGTATTGGCAACTGGTCCAGCGCCTGCTTATAAACATTTTAATCAATTTTGCTGCTTCTTTATCTCTTCTTTTTTCTTTAGCGAGAACATAATATTCCAGACAGAACATATTATTAAAGAGGTTGTCTGGTCCGAAAATCAAAATCCTTTTTGGTGCTTCTAACACCCCTCACCATGCATACATATGCCCCTAATACCTGTTTTTCTTATCTGAGCTTTCCTTCCCCCTGTCTGGGCATCAGACTATCCTGGCAGATTTGTTTTTATTCAGAGCTTCCTGTTTACATAGCTGATGTGCAGAGTGATCAGTCACAGGCTGGCCCCGCCCTCACACTGCTCAGTCTGCAGTAACCAAACTTACTACAACTCCTGTGGCCATCTTACTACACCCACATATGAATTCTGCTGGTGTCTCTACATCACATCACTGCACAGTCCACAGGCTGTTCCCTCACTATCTCCAGAGTGAAATAAACAGCAAGCACACCCAAACACATCTGTATCTAATCCTATCATGTACGATACAGCCTGCTGAGCCTGATACATATGCTGTTGTGTGCGATACCCCAGTGACATCCACAGCGCCCCCAAGTCAATAGTGGATCCAGCAGGAAGGAGAAGCACAAGTCCTTGATTTATATGTCTCATATCCTACCAACCTACTTTTGGCTTTGGCTCAAAAAACTGCCACAAAAAGATGTTTGACACCTCCCTCATGCTGGTTAAACATCCTTGTAATAATTTGTGGTCTTCCTGCAGTTCTATTGATCTGGACTACAGTAGAGCGTCGTCATTTAATTTAGAATTTAGAACCACAGCAGGTCCCAGTGTTGCAGTCTTATTACAAACCGTAAAAAGGCAGCATCATTAGGGACCTGTGAATGCAGTTTCACATACTGTAGAAGACATGATCCTCCTACTAGTGCAAATTCTTTTACACTACGGTATATTGTCATGTAGATGTAATGTCACCGACACCTGCTCGGTGTATATACTAGATGAAGAATGAAGGCCGGAATTCACTGAATCTGCCGTACATGCCGGCTCTCAGGCGGTCAAAAAATGCTTCACGCATTATTTTTTGTCTAGCCGAAAGCCGGCATATATGTTTGATCCCTGCCCGATCTCATTACAGTGAATGAGGATGCAGCGGTGCACAGTGATATCCGGCTGTGCTGAATATAGTGAACTCCAGCAGTCTGTTCCTCCTCCAGAACAGACTCTTGGAGTTAAAGGGAGTCTTTCACGCCGATTGACCCTATTAACCTATTAACACACTTATGTCCACGGCATCCCCCCTATTAAAACTGTTCTTACCGTTAGTTCCCTGCTAGCATCATTCGTCCAAAAAACACTTTTATTCCGTATGCAAATGAGGCTGTGAAGGTGCCCAGGGGCGGCCTTACAACGGCCGGTGCCCAGGCCCCTGGGCACCTTCACAGCCTCATTTGCATACGGAATAAAAGTGTTTTTTGGGCTAATGATGCTAGCAGGGAACTAACGGTAAGAGCAGTTTTAATAGGGGGGATGCCGTGAACATAAGTGTGTTAATAGGTTAATAGGGTCAATCGGTGTGAAAGACTCCCTTTAACAGCGCAGATGTGAAACCAGCCTTAAGCTTTCTTTTATCACCCATAATGCCATTCATGCAGCCAATCAGCAGCCAGCCAGCCCTGTAATGTCACAGCCCTATAAATAGTCTCAGCCATCTTGGATTCTGCCATTTACCAGTGTACTTAGTGCATGGAGAGATGTCAGCAGGCGCTAGGGACAGTGCTAGGAAAGACTTCATTGTGGTAAAAAAAAAACGATTTACAAGTTTAGGGAAAGATTATTCAAGGTGTAGGGAAAGGATAGGCAGAAATCATTCCATAGCATTTATGTAGAACAGGTTTCAGTAGGGAAGGTTACAGCCTGGGTAATAGGAACAATGCTATTACACCTTGCTGCACTGGGGATTCAAATTGCCATTATACAGCTCTGTAATTCCAGAAAACCGTTCTTGTTATTGGGGTGTAAGTGCTGTTTGATACAGCCATTAACCCTTTCTACCCTGGACCAGTATTCACCTTCCTGCCCAGGCCATTTTTTGCTAATCTGATGTGTCACTTTATGTGGTAATAACTTTAAAACCCTTTTACTTATCCAGGCCATTCTGAGATTGTTTTTTGATCACATATTGTACTTTATGACACTGGTAAAATTGAGTAAATAAATGTATATTTTTTACGGTGTTCACCTAAGGGGTTAGGTCATGTGGTATTTTTACAGAGCAGGTTGTTACAGATGCAATGATACCTAATATGTCTACTTTGTTATTTTTTTTACATTTAACACAATAAAAGCATTTTTGAAATAAAATAAATCATGTTTTAGTGTCTCCATAGCCTGAGAGACATAATTTATTATTTTTTGGGCAGTTGTGCAGCACGCCAGACCTGCAGGGTATTGCGATAGTGAGGTCACGGTTATGGGCAATCGAGGGTTACTCACGTTTTGGAGGAGAACCCTGGGCAGGCATGCGACAGTGAAAGAGAGGTAGACACTAGTTCCTCTGGGGCACACTCTGTAAATAGGGACCAGGCCTGATGGTGTGTGAGGTCCCTTGGATGTTGCAGGTATTTTGAGTGCCTGAGGCAAAGTCCCTTTAATGATCTTAACGCCAGTGCCTGTAACGGTGGCACACCGATTTATAGGAGTAGTAATAGAGTACACAGATGGTAAACCAAATGTTGCTTTACTTTGGAAGAACAGTCCAACTTTGTACAGACAGTTAACAGTTGATGATGAAGCAGTCCCTTATATCACAAATGCACAGCAGGTTTACTTCACAAAATGGCAGGTATAAATCTTGCAAGATACTTGGAGGGTAAACAGTTAATGCTTCGCAGAACTATGCTGCACAATCCCCTCAGCTATTCTAGCTGGCTGGATCCCAAGGCCCGGATGCCTAATCCTTGGTATATAAATCTTCCTCCGGTATTGACCCTTGCTTTATATTAAAGTACCTCTGCCTCTCAGCTTACTTCTCTGAGCTGGTCGTTCTGTTCCTGTGCTGAGTTGCTGCAGGTTTCTCCCAGGAGGTAGATTCTTCTCCTGGGGTGACTCTACTGAGCTAAGCTTAGACTCAGGAGCTTCAGACTGACTATGTTCACTTCTAGCCACCTGGCATGAACTAACTCTCCCCTGTCTGGGCCTATCTATGTAGTGTCCCACTAGGTAGGGGTGGGCACTACACAAGGGTCAATTGGTGTGCGCGTTACTCCTACTCACAAGGAACAGAAATGTTATATTTAATTGTGCATTTAATGTATGTTCTAATGTGTTTTTACATGCAATGTACGCCTGTATGATGCAATAGCAGGCCTAGTTTGGTGTAGTTAGACATCCCAGACACTAGAGGGAGATAGGGAGCCCCTAGTATAAATGTCCAGGCCTAGACAGGGAGTGGGAGTGCAGAGTCAGGAGTCTGAGAAGACAGAGGTTAAAAAGCCTGCTCCTGACATGCAGCTGGATAGCCCTGGCTGCTAGTGATGTCCAAGAGGCTAGTGAGAAGCTCCAGCCTGCCTGAGAACAAGAGAGCCTTAGTTAGCTCTGAAGATACCCCAGTTGCAGGACAAAACCTCCTGGGAGAAACCCACAGTCATCCACTTTACAAGAGAGGGCGATCCAGGGTAAGCTAAGTGACCCTGATGGGCAGATGAAACTAGAAAGTGCAGCAAGAATCTAATACCTGAGGAAGATAGTAACCAAGGATTTAAGCCACCCTTTAGGCATCCGGGCCTTGGGAGATAAAGCCAGAGCAGGAGTTCTAGAAAGGACAGTGTACATTGATTCTGAGGAAAGGTACAACCTGCTGCTGAGTGCTTGTGAATTTACCCTCTGCGTATCTTGCATAAATATTACCTGCCATTGTGTGAATAAGCCTACTTGTGGAACTGTGATCGAAAGACTGTACTACTACCTGCTGTACAAAGTTGGATTGTTCCTACTTGTGTACCTCCATCATTCCAACTACCAACCGGCGTGCCACCGTACAAAGGCACTGGCGTCACGAATACAACAGGGACCTTGCCCCAGGCACTCAAAATACCCGTAACATCCAGGGCACCTCATCTACCATCAGGCCTGGTCCCTATATACGGAGTGTGCCCCAGAGGAACCGTGTCCACCTCTCCTTCACTGCCACGCGCCTGCCCAGGGTTCTCCAATACAGTGAGTAACCCTCGATTGCCCATAACCGTGACCTCACTTCGTCATACCCTGCAGGTCTGGCGTGTTGCATCTATATATACCTAGTGCTCTCTAGCTCCCTCTAGCATCTAGGAGGCTAAACTACACCCTGACAGGCCTGACACCCAGATAATACAGGGAAATGAACAGTAAACATTACATTAATGCAATAGACATATTAACCCTTGTGTAGTGCCCACCTTTACCTAGTGGGACACTACAGTTGTCTTAGGTAGGCGCTCATTTTTTGCAGTGTGAGGTGATGGTTAGATTGGTACTATGTTGGGGGGCATACGCCTTTTTGATCGCTTGGTGTTGCACTTTTAGTGATGTAAGGTGACCAAAAAATGTTTTATTAGCACAGTTTATATTATTATTATTTTTTACTGTGTTCACCTGAGGGGTTAGGTCATGTGATATTTTTATAGAGTCGGTCGATACGGACACTGTGGTACCTAAAATGTCTACTTTTCTATTTTTCCCTATTTCAATTTTTTTTAAATTTACTTTATTTTGGGCAAAGGACACTTTTTTTTTTACTTGAAACTTTTCATTTCTATTTTTTCTGTAAAACTTTATTTTTTTTACTTTTTTTTTGTCCTACTCTGGGACTTCAACTTTTGGGGGTCTGTGTCACAGCTGAGGATGGGGGAAACCCTCAACCGTGCAATGTCAATAGGATAAGGGTAGCTGCTAGGCCAGGATGACAGGATCAGGGAGCAGGTCCTAACCGTATGAGCCAACCCAGACGGTAGGAGGGCTCATATTCCGGAACCTAGGGTCCCTACTAGCCCTCAGGAAATCCCTGGACTAGGAGCAGGGTTCCTCCTAGACACGGGAACAGGAGTCTCACTGGCCAAGGAGCAAGGAGAGGGGAAACATATACAGCATATGGATATGGCAGGACTCAGGAGGGTTAAACCAGTACAACACCTACCTGCCACAGACACGCTGCCTCGAACCCGGGCACAAGTACTGATGTCCACACAAACATTAAGGACACAGCACACACACAACTCACACAGGTATCCAGGACACCCATAGCTGCAATGAATATAAAGAGCATAGAAACATCTTCTTAACATCATACATATATTTTTATGACCACAAGGGTGGCCCTCACTGGATAGATGGCATATGAGACCAGGAGGATGACTCCAGCATAAAGCATGGCTGGAGTACCCCTCAGCTACAGGCATCCAGCAGGAGCTAAATAGCCCAAGCAGCCACACCCCCACACACATACTAGGAAAGGAGTTAACCCTTCCAACACCAGACAAGGTAAGTGTCACTTAAAGGGAAATGCACACACAACTAAATCCCGTGCACACCAAACATAGAAAGTGGACACATGCAAACACACGTAGCAGATGCAACAGCATGCCTTGACAGTGAGCCGCCTAGCAACCAGCTCAGGCTGCTACACTGCCAACAAGAATCATGTTGCCAGCGGCAACCACACGTGAGACAACATACTAACTGCCCTCACCTGCGGTAGACAACAAGCAGACCGCTGACAACTGCATGCAACACAAAGAGTCACGACCAATACCATAGTCGTGACAGTCTGATCCCCTTTACAATGGATCACAATACTTCTGTATTGTAATATAACAAAATAATAGCAGAGACAGGTGCACTCTGCGGTCTTACTAAACCCTCAAACTGATTTTAAAATTGAGAGATTAGTCAACATGTCCTACGGTGTCTAAGCCCGGGCACCACGCCAAGGTTTCTCAAGTAGCCCGGGACCTAACACTCTCCTACCTGAGCCGTATGGGCAATACCAGGAGCCAGTGGGCAAATTACAGGAGCATGAGGCCGACTCACAAACAACTCACCAGTTACCTACAGCATGTAACCATGCTTGCAATGGGAGGAGGGATGAGTCTGCGAGTCCCACTCAAGACTGGCTGATATGGCCCAGGCCTCACAGATACACCTAAATGTGGCCTGTAGATGGAAAACAGGCACATTTAAATTGGAGTTTATACACCTCCAAGAATCTCTATATATACAAACTGAAAAGAATGGCGCGGTATTAGCAGGAGGTGCTCAAACCCACATGCAGTCGTGCATACAATGTGTAGCAAAATGGGTGGTTTTTACACACAGGTGACAGGAGAGGAGGAACAGGAGCAGCCAGAGGAGCTACAGGGCCATAAGGAAAATAAGGCAGAGGACCCAGACACACCGTGGCAGTATGCAGTGGAGAGGCAGGCAGGGAGCCCCCTGAGTCACTTGCACAAATGGCCCGATGCATGCTCACTTGCTTGCGTAGTGACAGCTGAATTGTCACCATTCGGCATAGGGATAACTTCTGGCTCTCCACCTTGTTGGACCCTCGCTACCGGTCCAAAATGGTGGCCTTTTTTACACCCGCTGAGAGGGAGGACAAACTGAACTACTAAAGAGACATCCTATGTAGTCAGTTGTCTGCTGCCTATCTGCGCCATCGTCTATCCTCTCGCAGGTCTGAACGGGGGGGCCTCTGCACTCACCTTCCTCTGCCATGGCGGCTGTGGCAGGGGTGGGTAGGAGTAGTTCCAGCTACATCAGCAGCAACTTGAGTCTAGAATCGCTGATGAGCAGCTTTCTTCACGTTCCTAGTGAAGAAACTACTCACCAGCAGCAGCAGCAGCAGCAGCTAGACCTGGGGCAAGACCTGAACCAGCAGGTGGTGGCATACTTGTACAGTACACTGCCACTCCACATTAAACATCTGCTGGACTACTGGGTAGCCAAACTGGATTTGTGGCCACAACTAGCAGAGTTTACCCTGGAAAAGCTGTCCTGCCTGGCCAGTAGTGTGGCATCAGAGCGAGTGTTTAGTGCAGGGGGGGGCCATAGTTACCCCAAGAGGAACTCACCTGTCCACCCAAAATGTGGAGAGACTGACCTTTGTCAAGATGAATCAGGTGTGGATCAGCCAGCATTTACACCCACCAATGCCTGATGCATCACACTTTGACAAAAGAGCCTGGTTTCTTCTGGCTACCTGCCTCAGCTACTATTCTAATGCTGCCACCCACCTGATGCCACACATCTGATGCCACCCACCATCTTCAGCTGGTACTCGTATTGCCACCCACCTCCCCACTTTGTCACCGGGTCCCTCTGTGGTCTCCTGATGCTGCTGCCACCTCCTCACTATGTCACCTTGCCACTCTGTGGTCTCCTGATGCTGCTTCCACCTCCCCACTCTGTCATTGGGTCACTCTGTGGTCTCCTGATGCTGCTGCCACCTCCCCACTCTGTCACCGGGTCACTCTGTGGTATGCTGATGCTGCTGCCACCTCCACACTATGTCACCTTGCCACTCTGTGGTCTCCTGATGCTGCTCTCACCTCCACACTATGTCACCTTGCAACTATGTGGTCTCATGATGCTGCTGCTAACTCCACATTGTCAGTGTGCCACTCTGTGGCCTCCTCCTGATGCTGGTGCTGCCGCCACCTCCACACTCTGTTATTGTGCCCCTCTGTGGCCTCTTGATGCTTTCGCCACCTCCACACTGTCATTGGGCCACTCTGTGGTCTCCTCATGCTGCTTCCACCTCACTGCTATGTTATAGGGCCACTCTGTGGACGTTTCATGCTGCTTCTACCCTGCACACTTCATGACTTGGTCACTATTTTGCCTTTTGGCCTGGCTGACATCATCATTTATTTGAACTTTCTTTTGATCTGTCAGAAGGAAGGAAAAATGAGATGCACAACGGATCCTGTCTGTGTAGCAGCTGCAAGGCCTGTATGGTCCCATCAGAATTGGCTTGTTATTTGGTATCCAAAAGCAGGAGTGTACAAAACACAGAAGACATGCAAATATTCCATTCATGTGTCATCTCTGTTTTGGATCCACTCCTGTTTTTTTTGGCATTAGAAATACTGATGTATTACTGACCAAATGCTGACCGAGTGAAGGTGGATGCTCAACAGACAGGATCCGTTTTTTGGCGATTATTGTTTTGATGGATCAGATGAAGGGCAAAATAATCAGTGACGTCAACACAAACTTACTGCTGACACCCTCTCCAGCTCTGTCGGGGGGATCTACTTGTATAGGTGTTTAATAGAACAGGTTCAATAGACATCTATGTGGAATCAGCTGACGACGGTGTAAAAGTAGTGCACTTCTTCTTGGCGCTAACATTGACCTGGCTGAGTTTATACTTGAGTTATTTGGTCAGTTTTGGCCCCGTAACTGCCCAAATAAGTGAAGTGTACAGTGATTCTAAGAGCGACGCCTGTCATCTGTATGTCATACTGACTCACAGTATTTTTTCACTACCACAGCAGACTCTCTATGCGTGTTACTGCAAGGCAAGGTGTTTTACACCAGTATAAAGGCTCTCTGCAGCCAGGAAATAGTTGTTTTTTAACACGATTTGCTGTGAATAAATTTGGATCAAACCAAATTTTTTCAAAATTCGGCAAACTGGCCGAATCAAATTTTAAAAAAATTCACTCATCTCTACTTATTTTATGTAATTATGTTGGCAGCAATTCAGACTCTAATAGCTTCACTCTCTCTGTTCTTCCAGCAGGTCAAAGCTTGAGAGAAGGAGAGTGGGAGGACAGAGGAGTGGAAGGTGCATTTGAAAATGAAAAACTGGCTCTAACAAACCTCAATTATTCTACCGACCTCCTTCCTTTTGTGTGACTGATTGAATTATACTAATTAAAACAAGCAGTGTTGAGTCTGGAAGCCTCTGGGACAAATTGCTGTAGATAAGTCGATTGCCAAGGTGAATACAAACCAACCCTGCCACGGACCAAAATAAATATAGGGCGGCAATTTTCAGCTGCTATACAGTACCTGTAGGTTTCTATTATGTAGACCTACAGGGATGAATACTCCTGACATACATTTGGCAGGTTTACAACTGACATCTTTTTTTTTTTACATTACTGAAAAGTGTAAGCCCATCTGTAAACTGCTCGGCTATTTCCAGCCATCCCATAGAGAATGAATGGAGTTGTAGGGTGTATGCTTAAAGGAGTTGTCTGGGTTCAGAGCTGAACCCGGCATATCCCCTTTTTCACCCAGGCAGCCCATCTGAGATTCACAGTGCAAACTTTTAAACAGGTTCAACTGGCTAATTCACATGGAGGGTTGTGCCAAGTTTTAAAATTATCCACTATCCGCGTACTCTTCCCCTGCCGTGATAGAACAGCAGATTAAAGGGGTTGTCTGGGTTCAGAGCTCCGATGCTCTTCCTTGTCCTGCTTTTTTGTTGACATTTTTACACTGCTAGGATGAGGCTTCTGCCTAGCAGTGATGCCAGTCACGACTCTAGCACTAATGGGCGGTGTTTAGCTCTACCCTAGCCTGTTTTACACGCTAGGGCAGCGCTAAAGCCCGTCCATTAGTGTCAGTGACGTCACCAGGAACACTGCAAGGCAGAAGCCTCTGCTTAACAGTGTAAAAATGTAAACAAAAAAGGAGGGCAAGGGAGAGCATCGGAGCTCTGAACACAGACAACCCCTTTAATCTGCTGCTATATCACGGCGGGGGAAGAGTATGTGGATAGTGGATAATTTAAAAATTTGGCACAACCCTCCATGTGAATTAGCCAGTTGAACGTCTTTAAAAGTTTTCGCTGTGAACAGCGCCTGCGCCGATGACGTCACCGAAAGAGAAGACATCATCGGCGCAGGCGCACTGAGGGTGTGCTGAGGAGGCGAGCCTCCTTATCTTAGAGCGCCTGCGCCGAATCAACACAGGCGCGCGATTTTTGAAATGCTGACAGGGCCAGTCGGAGGAGGAAATCGCGGCTGGCTCTGTCAATCAACAGGAGGAGGGGGCGTTTTTTTGCGGCTGCTACCAGCAAGTAGACGCCCTACTTGCTGGTAGACAGGTAATTAGCATATTATAAAAGTATGTTTTTTTACATATCTACAGAACGAAAATGATTAATAACATAATGTATAACTATATCGCAGGATAGGGATTATAAGTACCCCCCCAAAAAAGGAGTTTAGTGGGGTGACAGAAGCCCTTTAACCCCTTCAAGAATTGGCTATTTTTTTCTTTTTTTCTTTTTTTTTGCTCCCAGCCTTCCCAAAGCCATAACTTTTTTATTTTTCCATTCACATAGTCGTATGGGGCTTGTTTTTCCTGTACAATTTGTATTTTCTAGTGGCACAATTTAGAGACCCAGCCCTAGGTGTTCAGTTGTTTTTGCTCTCAATACCTTATATATCTCAGAATGACCCTCAGATAACTTACTTCAGTCAGTCTCTGGTATCCAATGGTGTGTTGCCCTTTTAAACTGTGTTGTTTAGTGGTAAAGAAAGATGTGGTAGATGGCATCTTACAATCAGCTGATGGGAAAGAGGAGATGTCATTTGACTCCATCCCATTTTAGGATAGCAAAGTCATTACATTTGAGCATAAAATAAATGTTGTATAAGCAGTATATAAGTTCATGAGTTACCATGCAAGAATCAATATTTGGGTTACTGGCATATTGTTAAAGCATACCTGTCCTTTCAGGTATTTTTTTTATTTTTTTTAGAATAAACTAGATGTGGGTGTACATAACACTATTTCTGACCATTATATGAATTGTATCTGGAATTTTTTAGCAGTTTTCCCTTTGCAATCCATCTGTAATTCTTTTTTTCTGAGCTGTTGGGTGGAGACTATCTGGTGTCATGTCTGCCCATACACAGGTCATTGAAAAAACAAATGCCTTGCTAAAACATTCAGGAGTAGGGAGCTGAGGTAGGGGAGAATTTGTCTTGGTAGACTTAGTATTCTTTATTCTCTATTATAGTTCCACATGGTTGTAAAGTAGCTTCCTGAGACCCTGAAAAGCAAATCTGCCTATCTATGGAACTATTTAGGAATGGTGAGCGGGATTTATCTTAGTAGATTTAGTATTTTGCAGTCTATTACAGTTCCACATGGTTGTACCCCAGCTTCTCCAGGACACTCAAAGGCAAATCTACCTAGCTAGCACTATTTAGGAGCAGACTCGGACTGGCCCACAGGGGTACAGGGGAATCCCCCGGTGGGCCCCTGAGTAAGGTGGGCCCCTAGTCTCCCACCCCCCCCGCACAAGTGGCACATAACACATTAGATTTAGTACACTACATACATATATTCAATGTACAGCACCTCAACCAGCTAATGTTCAAATAAAAAACTTGTTAGATTATTTATTATATTTGAATGTATCCGTACAGTGGGCCCCCAAAATAAATTTTACTGGTAGTCCCTAGGTACTCCAGTCTGACACTGTTTAAGAGTGAGGATGGGGATTTATTTAGGTAGACTTAGCGTAAGGAGAAGTATATAAAATATTCTATAAATGTCCCTATATTCAATTTCCTACACCTTTTAATATAAAGTGATATCAATAGTCAACTTTTCACCTCAGTGGTTGATACAGGACCTCACCTACAATCCATAAATATTGGTGTTGATGGCGTGAAGGAGGCTGATACCATGGCTTGCAAATCAGTATCTAGTGTTCACTAAGTAGTGTAGTGCATTGTAGGCGACTAACTGGCTAATAACGTTTCACTATTACAAATGTCGTCGCTAAAATGTAACTTTTATTAAATTATTTTAAAAAATTGGCAGAGTCTCAACTACATGTTTGTATGTGTCCACAGCGTTCCTGATGATTTGGTGGCACTGCTAATAGCCACCAAAGAAACTCGTCGAGCGGGCTATTCTGCTCACCCTTAACCACAGAGCGGAGAGCCTCAATCTTATAGGAGACACATTTAGGTAGCCGATCTTTCTAGCCTAAATATGAGGGTGTGCAGACCAATACATGGTCTTGTTGGGTGACTCACTACTAGTTGGGGTAGATGGAGGAGCGTCTACTACAATAAGTCCATCCCCACTACGTTCAGTCACTGTTCTGCTCACTTGGCTGTATACACAGTCCTAGGTTTGGCCGTCAATATACTCATACTTGGAGTTTGTGCCACCTAGGACAGTTTATATGTTCTGTTTATGCATGTAGTTGAGAATCTCCACATTTCTTAAATAATTTAATAAAAGTTACATTTTAGCTACGACATTTGTAATAGTGAAACATTACAAATCAGTATCTAGTCCCCTCTTGTATAGACCCCAATCAAGCTGTTTTTTATCATTGGAAACATGCTGAACCTTTGCCTATAGCTGGTTAAAAGGAGACCATGCGTCTAAAATATCAAATAAAAGAGAGGGTTTGAGAGGGACTGAGGAGGAGGAACCAAGGTCAGAGGCAAGAGAAAGAAAACCACAGAAGAAAACACATCTGAACTTCACATCATCAAGGGACTTCACTGCCTCTGACCTGACCACTCTGCAGCTTAGATCCTTTCTTCAAACTGGATACCAGTCAACTGATTGTGTAATATATATATATATATATATATATATATATAATGACGAAAAAAGGACAGCACTCCAGGTAAAAAAGCAATGGTGTTTAATCACCCATGTGGATGGCAACGTTTCAGCTCAAACAAGAGCCTTTTTCAAGCAATGAGCACAGTGCATGCTGGGGTATATATAGTCCAACCCCCATTACATCATAATACAATCAATCAACAACAATGATTAAAAATAAAGTGCAAGAGTGCATATATAGTATCATAGTACAAATACAAATGTGTAGTACCCCTAGGCGAAAAAATCGCTACAGTGTTATATCAAAAATACAATACATAGTATACATATTATAACCTACAGTAGGTAATTGGTGATTAGGAACAGGTGTACACAAAGTGGGAGGGACAAGATAATGATGCTGCAAGAAGGAGGGGGAAGCGGTGACATACCCAGCGCCGTTCATAGTGTTGAACATGTCGCATACCGCTGGATCCGGCGTTCGGATACAGGCAATGCGCAGGCGCCAGAAAACGTCTGATCACGGCATGACGTCACCACCAGTCATTGCGGAGACATGCGCACTACTGCTAAGTATCTTGGTCGGCCATTTTACAAAGGGTCAATGTGTCCCATTACTGTGTGTGCGCATGTCCATGTAAAGAGGACAGCGCAACACGGAACTTTTCGGCACTAAAAAGGCTGTAAAACAGCCCAGGAAAGGGCTAGAGGGCTGCAAAAGGCAGCAACATGTAGGTAAATCCCCTGCAAACAAATGTGGATAGGGAAATGAATTAAAATAAAAATTAAATAAATAAAAATTAACCAAAATCAATTGGAGAGAGGTCCCATAGCAGAGAATCTGGCTTCCCGTCACCCACCACTGGAACAGTCCATTCTCAGATATTTAGGCCCCGGAACCCAGGCAGAGGAGAGAGGTCCCGTAACAGAGAATCTGGCTTCATGTCAGCAGAGAATTAGTCTGCATGTCATAGCAGAGAATGAGGCTTCACGTCAGCCACCACTGCAACAGTCCATTGGCATATATTTAGGCCCAGCACCCAGGCAGAGGAGAGAGGTCCCGTAACAGACAATCTGGCTTCATGTCAGCAGAGAATCAGTCTTCATGTCATAGCAGAGAATCAGGCTTCACGTCAGCCACCACTGCAACAGTCCATTGGCATATATTTAGGCCCAGCACCCAGGCAGAGGAGAGAGGTCCCGTAACAGACAATCTGGCTTCATGCCAGCAGAGAATTAGTCTGCATGTCATAGCAGAGAATGAGGCTTCACGTCAGCCACCACTGCAACAGTCCATTGGCATATATTTAGGCCCAGCACACAGGCAGAGGAGAGAGGTCCCGTAACAGACAATCTGGCTTCATGTCAGCAGAGAATTAGTCTGCATGTCATAGCAGAGAATGAGGCTTCACGTCAGCCACCACTGCAACAGTCCATTGGCATATATTTAGGCCCAGCACACAGGCAGAGGAGAGAGGTCCCGTAACAGACAATCTGGCTTCATGTCAGCAGAGAATTAGTCTGCATGTCATAGCAGAGAATGAGGCTTCACGTCAGCCACCACTGCAACAGTTCATTGGCATATATTTAGGCCCAGCACCCAGGCAGAGGAGAGAGGTCCCGTAACAGACAATCTGGCTTCATGTCAGCAGAGAATCAGTCTTCATATCATAGCAGAGAATCAGGCTTCACGTCACCCACCACTGTAAGAGTCCATTTTCATAAATTTAGGCCCAGCACCCAGGCAGAGGAGAGAGGTCCCGTAACAGACAATCTGGCTTCATGTCAGCAGAGAATCAGTCTTCATATCATAGCAGAGAATCAGGCTTCACGTCACCCACCACTGTAAGAGTCCATTTTCATAAATTTAGGCCCAGCACCCAGGCAGAGGAGAGAGGTCCCGTAACAGACAATCTGGCTTCATGTCAGCAGAGAATTAGTCTGCATGTCATAGCAGAGAATGAGGTTTCACGTCAGCCACCACTGCAACAGTCCATTGGCATATATTTAGGCCCAGCACACAGGCAGAGGAGAGAGGTCCCGTAACAGACAATCTGGCTTCATGTCAGCAGAGAATCAGTCTTCATATCATAGCAGAGAATCAGGCTTCACGTCACCCACCACTGTAAGAGTCCATTTTCATAAATTTAGGCCCAGCACCCAGGCAGAGGAGAGAGGTCCCGTAACAGACAATCTGGCTTCATGTCAGCAGAGAATTAGTTTGCATGTCATAGCAGAGAATGAGGCTTCACGTCAGCCACCACTGCAACAGTCCATTGGCATATATTTAGGCCCAGCACACAGGCAGAGGAGAGAGGTCCCGTAACAGACAATCTGGCTTCATGTCAGCAGAGAATCAGTCTGCATATCATAGCAGAGAATCAGGCTTCACGTCACCCAACATTGGAACAGTCCATTGGCATATATTTAGGCCCCGGCACCCAGACAGAGGAGAGGTTCATTCAACTTTGGGTAGCCTCGCAATATAATAGTAAAATGAAAATAAAAATAGGATTGAATGAGGAAGTGCCCTGGAGTCCAATAATATATGGTTAAGGGGAGGTAGTTAATGTCTAATCTGGACAAGGGACGGACAGATCCTGTGGGATCCATGCCTGGTTCATTTTTATGAACGTCAGCTTGTCCACATTGGCTGTAGACAGGCGGCTGCGTTTGTCTGTAATGACGCCCCCTGCCGTGCTGAATACACGTTCAGACAAAACGCTGGCCGCCGGGCAGGCCAGCACCTCCAAGGCATAAAAGGCTAGCTCTGGCCACGTGGACAATTTAGAGACCCAGAAGTTGAATGGGGCCGAACCATCAGTCAGTACGTGGAGGGGTGTGCACATGTACTGTTCCACCATGTTAGTGAAATGTTGCCTCCTGCTAACACGTTGCGTATCAGGTGGTGGTGCAGTTAGCTGTGGCGTGTTGACAAAAGTTTTCCACATCTCTGCCATGCTAACCCTGCCCTCAAAGGAGCTGGCATTGACACAGCTGCCTTGGCGACCTCTTGCTCCTCCTCTGCCTTGGCCTTGGGCTTCCACTTGTTCCCCTGTGACATTTGGGAATGCTCTCAGTAGCGCGTCTACCAACGTGCGCTTGTACTCGCGCATCTTCCTATCACGCTCCAGTGCAGGAAGTAAGGTGGGCACATTGTCTTTGTAGCGTGGATCCAGCAGGGTGGCAACCCAGTAGTCCGCACAGGTTAAAATGTGGGCAACTCTGCTGTCGTTGCGCAGGCACTGCAGCATGTAGTCGCTCATGTGTGCCAGGCTGCCCAGGGGTAAGGACAAGCTGTCCTCTGTGGGAGGCGTATCGTCATCGTCCTGCCTTTCCCCCCAGCCACGCACCAGTGATGGACCCGAGCTGCGTTGGGTGCCACCCCGCTGTGACCATGCTTCATCCTCATCCTCCTCCACCTCCTCCTCATCCTCGTCCTCCTCGTCCTCCAGTAGTGGGCCCTGTCTGGCCACATTTGTACCTGGCCTCTGCTGTTGCCAAAAACCTCCCTCTGAGTCACTTCGAAGAGACTGGCCTGAAAGTGCTAAAAATGACCCCTCTTCCTCCTCCTCCTCCTCCTCCTGGGCCATCTCCTCTTGCATCATCCCCCTTTTTTTTTTCTCAAGGAGACATAGAAGTGGTATTGTAACGCTGATAATGGCGTCATCGCCACTGGCCATGTTGGTGGAGTACTCGAAACAGCGCAACAGGGCACACAGGTCTCGCATGGAGGCCCAGTCATTGGTGGTGAAGTGGTGCTGTTCTGTAGTGCGACTGACCCGTGCGTGCTGCAGCTGAAACTCCACTATGGCCTGCTGCTGCTCGCACAGTCTGTCCAGCATGTGCAAGGTGGAGTTCCACCTGGTGGGCACGTCGCATATGAGGCGGTGAGCGGGAAGGCCGAAGTTACGCTGTAGCGCAGACAGGCGAGCAGCAGCAGGATGTGAACGCCGGAAGCGCGAACAGACGGCCCGCACTTTATGCAGCAGCTCTGACATGTCGGGGTAGTTGTGAATGAACTTCTGCACCACCAAATTCAGCACATGCGCCAAGCAAGGGATGTGCGTCAAATTGGCTAGTCCCAGAGCTGCAACGAGATTTCGCCCATTATCACACACCACCAGGCCGGGCTTGAGGCTCACCGGCAGCAACCACTCGTCGGTCTGTTGTTCTATACCCCGCCACAACTCCTGTGCGGTGTGGGGCCTGTCCCCCAAACATATGAGTTTCAGAATGGCCTGCTGACGTTTACCCCGGGCTGTGCTGAAGTTGGTGGTGAAGGTGTGTGGCTGACTGGATGAGCAGGTGGAAGAAGAGGAGGAGGAAGCCGAGAAGGAGGAGGTGGCAACAGGAGGCAAAGAATGTTGCCCTGCGATCCTTGGTGGCGGAAGGACGTGCGCCAAACAGCTCTCCGCCTGGGGCCCAGCTGCAACTACATTTACCCAGTGTGCAGTTAGGGAGATATAGCGTCCCTGGCCGTGCTTACTGGTCCACGTATCTGTGGTTAGGTGGACCTTGCCACAGATGGCGTTGCGCAGTGCACACTTGATTTTATCGGATACTTGGTTGTGCAGGGAAGGCACGGCTCTCTTGGAGAAGTAGTGGCGGCTGGGAACAACATACTGTGGGACAGCAAGCGACATGAGCTGTTTGAAGCTGTCTGTGTCCACCAGCCTAAATGACAGCATTTCATAGGCCAGTAGTTTAAAAATGCTGGCATTCAGGGCCAGGGATCGAGGGTGGCTAGGTGGGAATTTACGCTTTCTCTCAAATGTTTGTGAGATGGAGAGCTGAACGCTGGCGTGTGACATGGTTGAGACACTTGGTGACGGAGGTGGTGGTGGTGGTGTTGGTGGTACATCCCCTGTTTACTGGGCGGCAGGTGCCAACGTTCCTCCAGAGGCGGAGGAAGAGGCCGAGGCAGCAGCAGCAGAAGAGGCCGAGGCGGCAGCAGCAGAAGAGGTAGCAGGGGGAGCCTGAGTGACTTCCTTGGTTTTAAGGTGTTTACTCCACTGCAGTTCATGCTTTGCATGCAGGTGCCTGGTCATGCAGGTTGTGCTCAGGTTCAGAACGTTAATGCCTCGCTTCAGGCTCTGATGGCACAGCGTGTAAACCACTCGGGTCTTGTCGTCAGCACATTGTTTGAAGAAGTGCCATGCCAGGGAACTCCTTGAAGCTGCCTTTGGGGTGCTCGGTCCCAGATGGCGGCGGTCAGTAGCAGGCGGAGTCTCTTGGCGGCGGGTGTTCTGCTTTTGCCCACTGCTCCCTCTTTTGCTACGCTGTTGGCTCGGTCTCACCACTGCCTCTTCCTCCGAACTGTGAAAGTCAGTGGCACGACCTTCATTCCATGTGGGGTCTAGGACCTCATCGTCCCCTGCATCGTCTTCCACCCAGTCTTGATCCCTGACCTCCTGTTCAGTCTGCACACTGCAGAAAGACGCAGCAGTTGGCACCTGTGTTTCGTCATCATCAGAGACATGCTGAGGTGGTATTCCCATGTCCTCATCATCAGGAAACATAAGTGGTTGTGCGTCAGTGCATTCTATGTCTTTCACCGCTGGGGAAGGGCTAGGTGGATGCCCTTGGGAAACCCTGCCAGCGGAGTCTTCAAACAGCATAAGAGACTGCTGCATAACTTGAGGCTGAGACAGTTTCCCTGGTATGCATGGGGGTGATGTGACAGACTGATGGGGTTGGTTTTCAGGCGCCATCTGTGCGCTTTCTGCAGAAGACTGGGTGGGAGATAATGTGAACGTGCTGGATCCAATGTCGGCCACCCAATTGACTAATGCCTGTACCTGCTCAGGCCTTACCATCCTTAGAACGGCATTGGGCCCCACCATATATCGCTGTAAATTCTGGCGGCTACGGGGACCTGAGGTAGTTGGTACACTAGGACGTGTGGATGTGGCAGAACGGCCACGTCCTCTCCCAGCACCAGAGGGTCCACTAACACCACCACGACCATGTCCATGTCCGCGTCCCTTACTAGATGTTTTCCTCATTGTTATCGTTCACCACAACAACAAAAATATTATTTGGCCCAATGTATTGTATTCAAATTCAGCGGGATATAAATTTGAGGCCTAGTATTTAGGCGCTGGGTGACCGGTATGGATTTAGTGACAGAATTAGACTTGGAAATGCACAGTAGCGTGTGTGTGAAGTTATTCTGAATGACCCTATGTGCACCTTGAATATTATATACCCTTTTAGGGATAGATTTCAAATAGCTCTGATATAGCAGAAACCACTAAATTTTTTAATTGCTAAATTGGGAATTGTATTTCAACCCAGAACAAAAAATGTGCTTTGACGGACACTAAATAACTTTCCCAGCCACAACAGGACAGCGGTAACGAGAGATTTAGCGGGATATAAATTTGAGGCCTAGTATTTAGGCGCTGGGTGACCGGTATGGATTTAGTGACAGAATTAGACTGGGATATGCACAGTAGCATGTGTGTGTGAAGTTATTCTGAATGACCCTATGTGCACCTTGAATATTATATACCCTTTTAGGGATAGATTTCAAATAGCTCTGATATAGCAGAAACCACTAAATTATGAAATTGCTAAATTGGGAATTGTATTTCAACCCAGAACAAAAAATGTGCTTTGACGGACACTAAATAACTTTCCCAGCCACAACAGGACAGCGGTAACGAGAGATTTAGCGGGATATAAATTTGAGGCCTAGTATTTAGGCGCTGGGTGACCGGTATGGATTTAGTGACAGAATTAGACTTGGAAATGCACAGTAGCGGGTGTGTGAAGTTATTCTGAATGACCCTATGTGCACCTTCAATATGATCTACCCTTTTAGGGATAGATTTCAAATAGCTCTGATACAGCAGAAACCACTAAATTTTTAAATTGCTAAATTGGGAATTGTATTTCAACCCAGAACAAAAAATGTGCTTTGACGGACACTAAATAACTTTCCCAGCCACAACAGGACAGCGGTAACGAGAGATTTAGCGGGATATAAATTTGAGGCCTAGTATTTAGGCGCTGGGTGACCGGTATGGATTTAGTGACAGAATTAGACTTGGAAATGCACAGTAGCGGGTGTGTGAAGTTATTCTGAATGACCCTATGTGCACCTTGAATATTATATACCCTTTTAGGGATAGATTTCAAATAGCTCTGATATAGCAGAAACCACTAAATTATGAAATTGCTAAATTGGGAATTGTATTTCAACCCAGAACAAAAAATGTGCTTTGACGGACACTAAATAACTTTCCCAGCCACAACAGGACAGCGGTAACGAGAGATTTAGCGGGATATAAATTTGAGGCCTAGTATTTAGGCGCTGGGTGACCGGTATGGATTTAGTGACAGAATTAGACTGGGATATGGCCAAAAAATAACCACACTATTGCTGGTTAAATGCACTTGGTGACGGGCGCAGCTTGCCCCTGATGTAGTATATGGCCAAAAAATGAACAGACTATTGCTGGTTAAATGCACTTGGTGTCACAGCTTGACCAACCACACTACTGAGGGTTAAATGCACTTGGTGACGGGCGCAGCTTGCCCCTGATGTAGTATATGGCCAAAAAATGAACAGACTATTGCTGGTTAAATGCACTTGGTGACGGGTGCAGCTTGCCCCTGATTTAGTATATGGCCAAAAAATGAACAGACTATTGCTGGTTAAATGCACTTGGTGTGATAGCTTGACCAACCACACTACTGAGGGTTAAATGCACTTGGTGACGGGCGCAGCTTGCCCCTGATGTAGTATATGGCCAAAAAATGGACAGACTATTGCTGGTTAAATGCACTTGGTGTCACAGCTTGACCAACCACACTACTGAGGGTTAAATGCACTTGGTGACGGGCGCAGCTTGCCCCTGATGTAGTATATGGCCAAAAAATGAACAGACTATTGCTGGTTAAATGCACTTGGTGACGGGCGCAGCTTGCCCCTGATTTAGTATATGGCCAAAAAATGAACAGACTATTGCTGGTTAAATGCACTTGGTGTGATAGCTTGACCAACCACACTACTGAGGGTTAAATGCACTTGGTGACGGGCGCAGCTTGCCCCTGATGTAGTATATGGCCAAAAAATGAACAGACTATTGCTGGTTAAATGCACTTGGTGTCACAGCTTGACCAACCACACTACTGAGGGTTAAATGCACTTGGTGACGGGCGCAGCTTGCCCCTGATGTAGTATATGGCCAAAAAATGAACAGACTATTGCTGGATAAATGCACTTGGTGACGGGCGCAGCTTGCCCCTGATTTAGTATATGGCCAAAAAATGAACAGACTATTGCTGGTTAAATGCACTTGGTGTGATAGCTTGACCAACCACACTACTGAGGGTTAAATGCACTTGGTGACGGGCGCAGCTTGCCCCTGATGTAGTATATGGCCAAAAAATAAACAGACTATTGCTGGTTAAATGCACTTGGTGTGACAGCTTCACCCTGATGTAGGCTTTAGCCAAAAAACAAACGCACCATTGAGGGTTAAATGCACTTGGTGACAGGCGCAGCTTGCCCCTGATGTAGTATATGGCCAAAAAATAAACAGACTATTGCTGGTTAAATGCACTTGGTGTGACAGCTTCACCCTGATGTAGGCTTTAGCCAAAAAACAAACACACCATTGAGGGTTAAATGCACTTGGTGACAGGCGCAGCTTGCCCCTGATGTAGTATATGGCCAAAAAATAAACAGACTATTGCTGGTTAAATGCACTTGGTGTGACAGCTTCACCCTGATGTAGGCTTTAGCCAAAAAACAACCACACCATTGAGGGTTAAATGCACTTGGTCGCAGCTTGTGCTGGCGCACCACAAGACACAAAATGGCCGCCGATCACCCCAGAAAAATGTGACTGACAAACGGTCTGGGCAGCCTAAAAACAGTGAGCAATTGAGGATCAGCAGCTCAATGATCCACAGCTGCAGATCGATCAGCTAATCAAGTCCTTTGGAGGAGTTAATCTGCCTAATCTCGCCCTACTGTCGCAGCCGCAACCTCTCCCTACGCTAATCAGAGCAGAGTGACGGGCGGCGCTATGTGACTCCAGCTTAAATAGAGGCTGGGTCACATGGTGCTCTGGCCAATCACAGCCATGCCAATAG
Source organism: Bufo gargarizans (assembly GCF_014858855.1). Taxonomy (NCBI): domain Eukaryota; kingdom Metazoa; phylum Chordata; class Amphibia; order Anura; family Bufonidae; genus Bufo; species Bufo gargarizans. The sequence continues at coordinate 194,652,959 of NC_058083.1, forward strand.
TAGGCATGGCTGTGATGGCCTCTTGGGGCAAGTAGTATGACGCTTGTTGATTGGCTGCTATGCAGCCTTTCAAAAAGCGCCAAGAAAGCGTCACAAAAGCGCCAAGAAAGCGACGAACACCGAACCCGAACCCGGACTTTTACGAAAATGTCCGGGTTCGGGTCCGTGTCACGGACACCCCAAAATTCGGTACGAACACGAACTATACAGTTCGAGTTCGCTCATCTCTAATTATGATGTAATGGGGGTTGGACTATATATACCCCAGCATTCACTGTGTTCATTGCTTGAAAAAGGCTCTTGTTTGAGCTGAAACGTTGCCATCCACATGGGTGATTAAACACCATTGCTTTTTTACCTGGAGTGCTGTCCTTTTTTCGTCATTGTTCATCTGGGGTAAGCAGCTACATCCCTGGACCTAGCACCCATATTGCTTGTTTCCAGTGCCGCCATTATTTTCCTATTGATATACCGCTTGAGTGGCTGAGCACGGAATTATTTTCTGTTTTTGGATACTGCCTTTATTATGGTTGAGACTGACTTTCCATGTGGCTCTATGTACTCCCAGGATATTGCATGACATTGGGGGAGATGCTGCTTTTTTAAACACCCCCTCTATCCTTGAGCTCAAAAAAAGATATGAGTTTTTGTCTAAAAAGACGGCTTCACTACGCCTGCATATGACCACACTTGGTGAATACTTCAAGGTGCAAAGGATCCCACGTGGCATGAGGTCTAATTTGAGACCCAATTTGTTTGCTCACAATACATTGTTTTGCAAGAAGTTTGAAGCATTATCTAACAGATATTCTTTAGATTTCATCTTACTGAATATCCAGTACCTCCAGCACGAATTAACCACTATTGCCAACGATATGGCGGATATTGACCTTACACTACGGTCATCTATGTCTGCAGAGGAGTATTCACTATTCAGTGACAACGTTGTGGCTCATGTGACACAAGCTAAATTGGAATTGGAGGAAGGTAAAAGGTCAAAGTGGAACCGTGACTCCGACGATTATAAAAAAGACGCAGTCTACACTTGGCAGTCTGATAGCGGCAACTCTAACTACAAGGATCCAAGGAAGAAGAAAAGAAATACACCGGCCACCTCCACATTATCTCCCCTTTTTTTAGGGAACAATATGGACGCAGAAAGGAAAGACGTGGTCGGACCAGGAGAGGGGGTCGCCGACACCGTAGAACCGGTCAAGCCCAGAAACAACAAAACCAGAGCACAGACCAACAAATCATTGATGAACAAGAGGAAGTGACTGTGATCAACCTGTCATCAAAGATGCTCACCTCAGCTCAAGTGGGTGTCCTTAATAGAGGACTTTCCTTCTGTCCCATGTCTGTTTCTAACTGGTTTGAATTGGACGCTGACCTGCATGCGTTTTTTCGCAGAATTAAATTGAAAGTGTGGTTTAACTCCAGGACACAGATCACGGCGCCTCAGGTTAGCGAGTTCTCCCTGAGACGCCTTGATCTGTCTCTGAAGAGTAATTTCACCCCATATATCAATGAGGCCTCTATTGATGCATTCATCACTGCTGTTAAATCTGATGTTTCTGCTTATAGATCGAGATGCAACAATGTTGTTTTTAAACATCCAAACCTTTCCAGGTTGGAAATTGAAGCATTAGACCAATTAAGAAAAGATCCTTCATTGACAGTTAAGCCTGCGGACAAGGGTGGCGCAGTGGTCGTCATGGACACCGGTAAATATGTGGCTGAGATCCAACGTCAGTTGGATGATACTAATGTTTATTCTGTCCTTCAGATGGATCCCAAATTTGAGATAGCAAGACTTATCAGGAAATGTTTGGCAGACGCCACTTTGGCAGGTACTATTGATGAGGACTTGTGCACATTTCTCACTGTAGATCATCCGGTGACTCCGATTCTATATATACTTCCTAAGGTGCACAAGTCTCTCATTGATCCCCCCGGACGTCCCATCGTTTCTGGTTCGGACTCCATTTTTAGCTGTATTGCTATTTTCCTGGATAAGGTTTTGCATTACTTTGCAATAGGGGCTGAGTCGTATGTACAAGATACGACTGACTTCCTATGCAAGTTGAATGAGATTGATTTTACTGGTGTCCATGAGGTCCATTTGGCATCTTTTGACGTCACTTCCTTATATACTTCTATCAATCATGATTTAGGTATTGATGCCATTTCTCGTATGCTTGGTTCTTCATCTTACACGCTGGCCGCTAGTCAATTTATTATTGATTTATTACAGATTGTCCTGAGACATAACTATTTCCTGTTTCAGGATACATTTTTCCAACAAAAAAGAGGCGTGGCGATGGGGTCTAACGTAGCACCTACCTATGCCAACATCTTTATGAGGTGCTTTGAGGAGGATGTCGTCCATGTGTCACACCACCGCAGCCATTTGCTGCGGTGGTGGAGATACATCGACGACATCTTCCTCATATGGACTGGTAGTGTTGCTCAGTTGATGGAGTTCCACACTTTTCTCAACAGTGTTAACAAAGATCTTCAATTCACCCTGGTCCATTCGGAGACCGAATTACAGTTTCTGGACACCACAGTTACATTTAATGAGGGCAAGTTACATACACAGCTTTACACTAAGCCTACCGATAGAAACACCCTTCTCTGTTACAATAGTGGCCATCCGCGTAACACGCTCAAGTATTTACCCTTTTCACAATTCCTTAGGGTTAAACGTATAGTTTCTGAGCCTGATAAGTTAGATTCATCCTTGAACAATATGGCTAGTAAATTTCAAAAAAGGGGGTATCCTACCCAATTACTTGATTCCCATATCAACAAGGTCCGTAGTTTGGATAGGACTAGTCTCCTCAAAAGGAAGTCATCTGATGGGTCTTTGACCCGGATTCCTTTTATTTCAAAATATACGGAACAGAGTGAAGAGATCAATCGTATCATTAAGCGACATTGGGGCATTCTGGGAGGTTGCCATAGTGAGATCCAGGAATTTAGATCTCCCCCCTATTTTCATATTGCAGGTCCAGAAACTTACGTGATCAACTTGTCAGAGCTGACATTGGCCCTAGATCTAGGTCAATACAAACTTCTTTGACCTCATATGGTAAGGGTAGCTTTCCCTGCTTATGTTGCATTGACTGCAAATACATGGGCAAAGGCAGTGTTTTTGTCCATCCTACTACTGGGGTTTCACACTCGATTCGCTTTCACCTTACATGTAATTCCAATTACGTTATTTATGTTTTGATCTGCCCATGTAAATTATTATATGTGGGTGAAACATCGACTGATCTCAAGACGCGGCTAAATAATCATCGATTATCCATACGCAAAAAAAGAAAGGATCTCCCTGTTGCCAAACATTTTACGGATGTAAACATTCCGAAAAAGATCTCAACTGTTGGGCTATTGATCATGTACCCATGCCCAGACGTGGGGGCAACAGGATGTTGATCCTTAAAAAGAGGGAGCTTTTTTGGATCTACACTCTTAACAGTTTGAAACCCAATGGGCTCAATGTGGATTACAATCCGGGGATATATGTCTAGATGAGCAGTTTGCCCCTAATGATTTTGTATGTGATATGTGACTCTCCTTTGGTGTTACATAGTGTATTATGAACACCATTAAGCCATTTTTTCTGATTCTCTTTTTCTTTTTTTATTCACAGACAAGATCGATGCGGCGGGATCGAGAAGTGGGACGTACCCGGTGCATATACATTGTGTCCACATGTCTCTACTTGTCTATATGAGCGTTTTATACTTTATTTATTTTTTGGTTTGGTTAGCTATTCATTTCTTTTGTGTTTAGTAACTTTGTGGTATTCCATACTGTGTGGTATATATTTGTGATGGATTTTTTTGGGGATCCATGGACAATGTGTGTGAGGATCGCAACGGATCCCGTTGTGGTCTCCATTATATTTTGCCCATATGGTGATGGATCTGTATCTCTAGTGAGCTACAGCCTCTCCTTTGTCCCCCATGAATTTATGTCACTTAACACGGCTTATTTTTCCGTGTTGCGCTGTCCTCTTTACATGGACATGCGCACACACAGTAATGGGGCACATTGACCCTTTGTAACATGGCCGACCAAGATACTTAGCAGTAGTGCGCATGTCTCCGCAATGACTGGTGGTGACGTCATGCCGTGATCAGACGCTTTCTGGCGTCTGCGCATTGCCTGTATCCGAACGCCGGATCCAGCGGTATGCAACATGTTCAACACGATGAACGGCGCTGGGTATGTCACCGCTTCCCCCTCCTTCTTGCAGCATCATTATCTTGTTCCTCCCACTTTGTGTACACCTGTTCCTAATCACCAATTACCTACTGTAGATTATAATATGTATACTATGTATTGTATTTTTGATATAACACTGTAGCGATTTTTTCGCCTAGGGGTACTACACATTTGTATTTGTACTATGATACTATATATGCACTCTTGCACTTTATTTTTAATCATTGTTGTTGATTGATTGTATTATGATGTAATGGGGGTTGGACTATATATACCCCAGCATGCACTGTGCTCATTGCTTGAAAAAGGCTCTTGTTTGAGCTGAAACGTTGCCATCCACATGGGTGATTAAACATCATTGCTTTTTTACCTGGAGTGCTGTCCTTTTTTCGTCATTGTTCATCTGGGGTAAGCAGCTACATCCCTGGACCTAGCACCCATATTGCTTGTTTCCAGTGCCGCCATTAATTTCCTATATATATATATATATATATATATATATATATATATCCATATTATATTGTATGTAGCAATATATAGTGTTAGATAATAAACGTATTTTATTATTACACACTATGCCATAGTTAAGGCTCCATTCAGACGTCCGTAACGTGTTTTGCAGATCCGCAAAACACAGACAGCAGCAATGTACGTTCCCCATTTTGCAGACCGCACATTGCCGGCACTAATAGAATATGCCTATTCTTGTCCGCAGTTGCGGTCAAGAATAGGACATGTTTAATTTTTTTCGGGAACGGAATTGCGGACGTGTGAATGGACCCTAACACTGCATAGTCAGTGACCCAAGCAAAGGAAACTGAAGTATAATACCTAGAACGATACAGGAATGAGTAATATTAATTTATGTTCATCAGGAATATTAATATTGATATTAATAACCCTTTAATACTTTAGGATTTAGCATGCCATATTACAGCTCCACATAATGTGTTACCCAGTTTTCCTGGGACCCTTAATGACAAATTATGTCTAGCTATCCTACAGTATGGAGGATTTATCACTGGGATTCCAGGCCTCTGGCTAGCAAATCCAGGAATTCTACAATACTGGGAATTTACCAATTAATAAACAGGCCAATCTGGTATTCTGCATCCAGGGAAAGCTGGGTATCTCTGTTGGGCAGTGATAAGAGCAAATTGTTTTAATAAAATACACACAATGCCAACCTGATATATTGTGAGAATATATCATATGGTACCAGGGCAGCATAATCCACAACTGCAGCTCTATAATCTTGTCACCCAGATTTTCCAGGATCCTGAACAGCAAGTTGGTCTACCTATATAAAGAAATGTATCACTACATAACTTTGCAAATTTTGAACTCAGCAATCTGGGAAGGCTGGTTAACAATTAGAGTTGAGCGGACATCTGGATGTTCGGGTTCGACGGGTTCGGCCGAACTTCAGAAAAAAGTTTGAGATCGGGACCCGAACTTTATCCAAACTTGACTCCGAACCCGAACCCCATTGAAGTCAATGGGGACACAAACTTTGGAGCACTAAAATGCCTCTAAAAAAGTCATGGAAAGGGCTAGAGGGCTGCAAAAGGCAGCAAAATGTGGTTAAGAGCATGGCAAGTGCTCTGCAAACAAATGTGGATAGGGAAATGACTTAAAATAACATAAAATATTGGGAAATATAAAAAATAGAACAAAGACAAAGTGCGCTGTAGTATAACAATGGCTGGTTAAGGCCGGTATACATATCTATTCTGCACAAGGTACGGACAAGTCCTGTGGGCTCCCTGCCTGGTTCATTTTAACGAACGTGAGCTTGTCCACATTGGCTGTGGAAGGTGGCTGCGCTTCTCTTTGATAACCCCCTCCTGCCGTGCTAAACAAACGTTCAGACAATACACTGGCTGCAGGGCAGGCCAGCACTTCCAAGGCATAAAGGGCAAGCTCAGGCCATGTGCCCAATTTGGAGACCCAGAAGATGAAGAGGGCAGACCCATCAGTCAGTACGTGTAGGCGTGTGCACACATACTGCTCCACCATATTGCACTTCCCCGTGATATCCATAATCCAATTGGATATCTTCTCTATCAACTTTCGATGTTCTTTTATTCGCCTACCATGGGCATCACGGGTAACGGGGAATCAGGGTTCCATGCTCGAGAGGCAGTCTGAGAAAGGGATACCACATCCAAGGTAGGTCAATGGATGAAATGAAATGTGATTGAGCGGAAATGTGGGATAAATTATTGATGCATAAGCATCCAAGTAAAGGAGGGGGCAATTACCCACTCCCGACTCGATTGTAATGATTTTGATTAATAAAAAAATTACAGGGAATGTCACTGAGGTATTTTGGTTTTGGAAACGTTAGACAGGAGAGGCCCTGCTGCCGCTTTGTTGACTCTAGATAACTTCTGCCTGATGCGCCTACCATGGTGATCACGGGTAACGGGGACTCAGGGTTCCATGCCAGAGAGGGAGCCTGAAAAAGGGATACCACATCCAAGGGAGGTCAATGGCTGAAATGTGATCGAGCGGAAATGTGGGACAAGTTGTTAAAGTAGAAGGATTGAATGAAAGGAGGGGGCACGCGTCAATTAAAGACGGATTTTAGAAATTTAAGTCCCTGTCACCTATGCAGAGCAGGGGTTTTTCATCTGCAAAAATGTGTTAATGTCACCCACCAATGGAACAGACAATTTTTAAACATTTTGGTCCCTGTCAACTATGCAGAGCAGGGGTTTATTCACGGTAAAACTGTGTTCATGTCACCCACCAATTCAACAGACGATTTTACAAAAATTTGTTCCCTGTCACCTATGCAGAGCAGGGGTTTGTATACAGCAAAAACTGTAAAATGTCACCTTAGAATGTAACAAACGATTTTTTGAAATTTATTTCCCTGTCCGCTATGTTGAGCAGGGGTATATAACAGCCAAAAATTGGTAAATTTCACCCAACAATGTAACAGACAAATTTGTGAACTGTATTTCCATGTCCACTAGGTAGAGCAGGGGTATATCACAGCCAAAAATTTGTGAATTGAGGGCAACAGATAATTGCATTAGGCTTGTCAGTAAAAGCAAAAAAAGGAAGAGACCATTGTGGTACTAAGCAGAAGTGGCCAAAATCACTAAAAACAAAAAGATAGCATTTAGTAATTATTTAAAAAAAAACGAGGGTGACAGGCAAATTTATAAGATTAGGCAGCGAGAGGCCAAGCAAGTTATAAGAGCTTCTAAAGCACAGGAGGAGAGAAATTAGCTCAGTCAGTGAAAAAAGGCGATAAGACATTCTTCTGATGCATAAAAGAAAAAAGGAAACTAAAACAAGGAATTACCAAATTTAAAACAAAAGAAGGAAGGTATATGGAAAGAAGATAAAGAACTAGCTGACTTCCTCAATGAATACTTCTGTTCAGTTTTTACAAAGGAAAATGAAGGAAAAGGACCTCAGTTAGGAAGGAAGACTAATGAATCTTTTGATGCATGTGTCTTTACAGAGGAAGAGGTTCTAAGTCAGCTGTCTAAAATGAATACAAATAAGTCACAGGGGCCTGATGGGATACACCCAAAGCTATTAAAAGAGCTTAACGGTGAACTAGCAAAACCATTAACAGATTAATTTAACCAATCACTGGTAACAGGAGTCGTCCCAGAAGATTGGAAATTAGGAAATGTTGTGCCCATTCACAAGAAAGGTAGTAGGGAGGAATCAGGCAACTATAGGCCAGTAAGCCTGACATCAATAGTGGGGAAATTAATGGAAACCATACATAAGGAGAGGATTGTGGAACATCTAAAATCCCATGGATTAAAAGATGAAAAACAGCATGGGTTTACTTCAGGGAGATCATTTGAAACTAATATTATTGATTTTTTTGATTGGGTGACTAAAATAATAGATTTTGGAGGTGCAGTAGACATCGCTTATCTAGACTTTAGTAAGGCTTTTGATACTGCCCACATAGAAGGCTTATCAATAAATTACAGTCTTTGTGCTTGGACTCCCATATTGTTGAATGGATTAGGCAGTGGCTGAGGGACAGACAACAGAGGGTTGTAGTCAATGGAGTATATTCAGACCATGGTCTTGTTACCAGTGGGGTTCCTCAGAGATCTGTTCTGGGACCCATATTGTTTAATATCTTTATCAGCGAAATTGCAGAAGGCCTTGATGGTAAGGTGTGTCTTTTTGCTGATGACACAAAGATTTGTAACAGGGTTGATGTTTCTGGAGGGATACACCAAATGGAAAAGGATTTAGGAAAACTAGAGGAATGGTAAAAAATCGGGCAACTAAAATTTAATGTTGATAAGTCCAAGATAATGCACCTGGGGCGTAAAAACCCAAGAGCAGAATATAAAATAAATGATACAGTCCTAACCTCAGTATCTGAGGAAAGGGATTTAGTGGTTATTATTTCAGAAGACTTAAAGGTAGACAGACAATGTCATAGAGCAGCAGGAAATGCTAGCAGAATGCTTGGGTGTATAGGGAGAGGCATTACCAGTAGAAAGAGGGAGGTGCTCATGCCGCCCTACAGAGCACTAGTGAGACCTCATTTGGAGTATTGTGCGCAGTACTGGAGACCATATCTCCAGAAGGATATTGATACTTTGGAGAGAGTTTAGAGAAGAGCTACTAAACTAGTACATGGATTGCAGGATAAAACTTACCAGGAATGATTAAAGGACCTTAACATGTATAGCTTGGAAGAAAGACGAGACAGAGGGGATATGATAGAAACTTTTAAATACATAAAGGGAATCAACAAGGTAAAAGAGCAGAGAATATTTAAAAGAAGAAAAACTGCTACAAGAGGACATAGTTTTAAACTAGAGGGGCAAAGGTTTAAAAGTAATATCAGGAAGTATTACTTTACCGACAGAGTAGTGGATGCATGGAATAGCCTTCCTGCAGAAGTGGTAGCTGCAAATAGAGTGAAGGAGTTTAAGAATGCATGGGATAGGCATAAGGCCATCCTTCATATAAGATAGGGCCAGGGGCTATTTATAGTATTCAGTATATTGGGCAGACTAGATGGGCCAAATGGTTCTTATCTTATTCTATGTTTCTATGTTTCTGCTGTGCTGGTGGCTCTGTGTGAGCACCGCCTCTTCCTCCGAACTAGACAGGTCACTCTCATGACCTTGATTCCATGTGGGGTTGAAGACCTCATCGTCCTCCACATCATCTTCCACCAAGTCTTCACCCCTGCCCTCCTTGTCGGTCTGCACACTGCAGAAAGCCACAGCAGTTGGCACCTGTGTTTCGTCATCCTCCAAGACGTGCTGCGGTGGTCCTCCCATGTACTCATCATGAAACATAAGTGGTTGGGCAGGGCTATGTGGATGGCCCCGGGAAACCCTGCTAGCTGAGTCATCAAAAAGCAGAAGAGACTGCTGCATGACTTGGGGCTCAGAGTGCTTGGCTGATTTTCAAGGGGGTGAGGTGAAAGACTAATGGCCATGGGCTGCAGGTGCCAACAAGGGATGGGGTGGGAAACAATGTGAAGGAACTGGAGGCACTGTCAGCCACCCAATCTACTATCGTCTGTACCTGTTCTGGCCTCACCATTCATAGAGCTGCATTCGGCCCTACCAAATAACGCTGAAGGTTCTGTCGCCTACTCCCACCTTAGGAAGGTGTTTCACTTGTGCGTGTAGCTGGCACAGATCGACCAGAATATAACTGCAGTATTTAAAGCTTGTATTGGACTGTCACAAATGCAGCAAAGGCCGCAAAGGTACTTTATGGAAAAAAATATATGATTTTTTTTTTTACCCACAACTAAAAAGATGGATTTAACTGATTTTCTTTCACTAGCACAAATGCAAAGTAAATGTACTTTTTAGCAAAAAAATAATAATAATTTGTCCCCACAGAATCTAACAGATTAATTTACTAGGATTGAATATGTCACCCCCTGGGTCCCTGAACTCACAGATGGATTCCCTATTATTTCCCCTTCCCCTGGCACATATGCGGTGCAGGTGAACTTAAAAAATGGGCATATGTTGCCCACTGAACTAAAAGAACAGGGTTAAATTATTGTCCCTGGCACATATGCTGTGCTGGTGCACTGAACTTGCACAAAATGGCCGCCGACGCCCACCTAACTAACAGACGGATAAAACATATTTTTCTGTGTCACTGGGCTCAGGGCAGGGTACAAAAATGTTGCGCTGCACCCGCAATACAAAATCACTGTAGATCGCAGAGTTAACAACAAGTTCTGATAACAGATAGATTCTTTCCTATTCTCTCCCTCACAGCAGCAGCATCCTATTCCTACACTAGTAACAGCAGTGTGATGTGCAGCGCTACGTGACTCCAGCTTATATAGAGGCTAGGTCACATGCTGCACTGGCCAATCACAGCCATGCCATTAGAAGCAATGGCTGTGATGGCTTCTAAGGTCACACAAGTTAAACGCTTGTGGATTGGCTGCTCTGCAGCCTTTCAAAAAGCACCATTAAATCGCCGAACACTGAACTTTAACTTTTACTGAAAAGTTTGGGTTCGGGTCCGGGGTCCAAAAATCCTAACGTTCCGAACTAGTAACAACCCTAGTAACAACCTCTGCAGAGACAAGGCCAGAAGAAGTGCAAACATGTCGCCTAGATGTTCACGTATACCCACTTGAAGCAATAAAGGAAGACATAGTTTTAAGAATAGTTTTATGCTGCAGAGATATAATGGAGGCCACACTTGGTGCATACATTCTGTATGCACTATATCCATAAATATAATATCAGGAGAACCATAAGTATATACTATATATATAGTTTAGTCTGCAGCATACCTCCACATGTTTACCCAGCTGTACAAAGCTGCTGGCAAATCTGCACAATTATGAAGTGATGGGAGTTATTATCACTGCATAACTAGGCAGATTAGCGATTCAGCTCTATGTACTTTGGGTGGCACTATGTATATATTACCGCTGGTACTATGGCAGGTGCTGTCACCAAATCTATTTTGTATTATTAGTAACTAGGAGATTCCTTTCAACAAAATGGCTATGTTCACTGTATAGACAAAAATTATCTAACAGATTCAACTCAGCCCTCCCCTCCAACACTTCCTCTGTCACAAGCACCAGCCTCAGAGGGGGCATAAACGGGGTAGTACACATGGCTGTAGCCTAAGAGAATGGTGCAAGGTTTTTCTGGTAATTTTTTTATGATCTGCAATTGTGAAATCTGACAATACAACCAAATACTTAAAACACATAAAAGGAGATTATGTTACTTTTTGTTGGTTCTATTTATTTATTTATTTTGGATTCTGGGTTTAGTGGCCCTTTATATGGAAATACAAATACTATACTTCTTTCATGCACAGGGTTTCATTAGCAGTATTATAACAGATTGGTTGCTGTTTATAAAGGAGCCATATCAGTTACAGTGGGATGCGAAAGTTTGGGCAACCTTGTTAATCGTCATGATTTTCCTGTATAAATCGTTGGTTGTTACGATAAAAAAATGTCAGTTAAATATATCATATACATTGGATTTACAGAAAGTGTGCTATAATTGTTTAAACAAAATTAGGCATAAATTTGGGCACTGTTTTCATTTTATTGATTCCAAAACCTTTAGAATGAATTATTGGAACTCAAATTGGCTTGGTAAGCTCAGTGACCCCTGACCTACATACACAGGTGAATCCAATTATGAGAAAGAGTATTTAAGTGGGTCAATTGTAAGTTTCCCTCCTCTTTTAATTTTCTCTGAAGAGCAGCAACATGGGGGTCTCAAAACAACTCTCAAATGACCTGAAGACAAAGATTGTTCACCATCATGGTTTAGGGGATTGATACAGAAAGCTGTCTCGGAGATTTCAGCTGTCTGTTTCCACAGTTAGGAACATATTGAGGAAATGGAAGACCACAGGCTCAGTTCAAGTTAAGGCTCGAAGTGGCAGACCAAGAAAAATCTCGGCTAGACAGAAGCGACGAATGGTGAGAACAGTCAGAGTCAACCCACAGACCAGCACCAAAGACCTACAACATCATCTTGCTGCAGATGGAGTCACTGTGCATCGTTCAACCATTCAGCGCACTTTACACAAGGAGATGCTGTATGCGAGAGTGATGCAGAGGAAGCCTTTTCTCCTCCACAGCACAAAAAGTGCCGCTTGAGGTGGGCTAAAGCACATTTGGACAAGCCAGCTTCATTTTGGAATAAGGTGCTGTGGACTGATTAAACTAAAATTAAGTTATTTGGCCATAACAAGTGGCGTTATGCATGGAGGAAAAAGAACGCAGCATTCCAAGAAAAACACCTGCTACCTACAGTAAAATATGGTGGTGGTTCCATCATGCTGTGGGGCTGTGTGGCCAGTGCAGGGACTGGGAATCTTGGCAAAGTTGAGGGACGCATGGATTCCACTCAGTATCAGCAGATTCTGGAGACCAATGTCCAGGAATCAGTGACAAAGCTGAAGCTGCGCCGGGGCTGGATCCTTCAACAGGACAACGACCCTAAACACTGCTCAAAATCCACTAAGGCATTTATGCAGAGGAACAAGTACAACGTTCTGTAATGGCCATCTCAGTCCCCAGACCTGAATATAATTGAAAATCTGTGGTGTGACTTAAAGAGAGCTGTCCATGCTCGGAAGCCATCAAACCTGAATGAACTAAAGATGTTTTGTAAAGAGGAATGGTCCAAAATACCTTCAACCAGAATCCAGACTCTCATTGGAACCTACAGGAAGCGTTTAGAGGCTGTCATTTCTGCAAAAGGAGGATCTACTAAATATTGATTTCATTTCTTTTTTGTGGTGCCCAAATTTATGCACCTGCCTAATTTTGTTTAAACAATTATAGCACACTTTCTGTAAATCCAATAAACTTCATTTCACTTCTCAAATATCACTGTGTGTGTCTCCTATATGATATATTTAACTGACATTTTTTATCCTAACAACCAACGATTTATACAGGAAAATCATGACGATTAACAAGGTTGCCCAAACTTTCGCATCCCACTGTATTTTATATCTGTTTTCTGCGAGATACTGACAAATCCTACTAGACCCAACTGACTTTAATGGCACCCATCAAGTTTCTATCTGTGTTCTTTCCACTGCAAGAATAGCGACGCAGAAAGACCCCATTAATACTAGTCTAAACTGAGCCTTATTGGAAAGCATGTGTCAAGTATTTTACTAACATCTTTCCCTTACTGTACTGCATGGAAAACAAGAAATATAAGAAAATTGGAGCTATTTAATAGAATAATATGAAGTCCATAAAAATATTGTTTAATTAAATTGGCAATGATAGAACATCTTTTTAGTCTATATTCATAAAGGTTATGAGGTTTTGAGTTTGTGTCATGAGTTGAAGGCTATAGGACAATGGAATTACAGTCAGACTATCTAAGTAAATACAGTAACGGGAAGAAAGCAGTGATTTGGAAGAGAAACTCTCTGCTGGCAATGTACATGATAGATCCAGAAGTGATTAGGCTGTGTTTAATTGCAGCTCCCAACCTCTATTCCCAATGCGTCATATGTTTTAGTATATGAAGTCTTGTGTTGTAGACATTATTTTGTATTTTATGGGGACATCTTTTATTCTTGCCAACCTTTCTGCTGTTATCTATGCGACACAGCAGAATATTTTAGTGCTTTGTAAATAGCAGATTATAATGTTATACAGCGCTCTGTTAATGACTCCAAGGACAATAAATGAACAGATGCTAGACCATTGGGCGCTGACATTCTGCATACAATGTGGACAAGGAGTTATCATTTTCAAAGCCCTTTAGGGAGTTCTAGAAGATAATTCCTGCATAGTCCCCCAGTTGATCTGACATACCTGGCAATACTGTTCTTCCGTGTGGTATACAGGGCTTCCTAAAACTGCAGCCCATTAGTAGCAGGAGATTGTGCTGTGTCTTGTCTCACCACACAGCAGCATCACCCAAGGGAGCGCACTATTTAGGGTCAGCTAGTGTAATTATTACACTGGCTCAGATTTGACCTGTATATGAAGGACACATAGCAATCCTTGCTGTTGGTAGACACAAAATAATCACCAGTGATGGTAAATCAATCAGTTTTAAATTGAAAGAGAGATTAAGTCAAGAAATGTGTGCGTCTGTTAAAAGTAGCAGAAAGTGAACATATGATACTGGTTAAGGCCAGTTTCACACTAGCAATAAAACTATCTGGCAGGCTGTTCTGGCATGGAAACAGGCTACCTGATGTCATCATATCCAGCACAGCTGGATACAGCCTTTCCCCGCTGGAGCCCATGAAATATAATGGAACCCAGTGGGGATCCGGCCAGTTTCTGGCATGAGCGCAGGGATTCGTCTGGACAAAAAATGATGCAAGCACCAGTTTTAGTCTGGCAGAATCCTGGCATTAATGCCGGAAACAGGCTGGATCCCCACCGATCCCTTTTATATTTATTGGGGTATGGCAGTGTTCCTGTCCTATCTGGCTATGTCAGATACAATGAACTCTGGTAGGCTTTTCCAGCAGATTAACAGTTTTAATAACATTGTTTTAACAATGGTGTGAAACTAGCCCAACATTTGTCAAGCAAACATTAGTGATGTAATAAATCACAAGTGCAAATCACATTTTACGTAAAACTAACGACATTCATGACCTCAAAATTTAGAGGTGATGGTTTAAAACCAGTATCCCACTTTTCCTTCACGTTTTTGACATGTATGTTTTTCTCACATGTCACTTGGAAGCTGAGATATAGGGAGATGTTTGGCAGGGATCCTTACACCAGGACACCGGTAGTGACTAGTGATTTTTACTCTGTACAAAAGAGAAAGGTTTTGCTTATATTAAAATGGTCACTGTACTTTCACACAATTTTGCAAAATTCACCAATACCAGAGAAAAATACCTTGTTCTCCAGTTATTATCTCTTTTCTTCCTACCACCCATTCCTAAACTAACATTTTCTATGAATTCTATGGTAAATTCACATTTAGAGACCAAGACGGGCTGCCTGCTCACTAAAGTGTCTCATTACAAGCTCTTATAGAAGTCTATGAAGAGGGAAGGCAATAGGAGCAGTGGGTTACTGAGTGAGAAAGCAATAGTTTAGCAGCTAATAGTAATTGTTATATCTCACCCAATGCCCTACATTCTGCTTATTAGTAAGAGTTAGGGAGCAAAATATTAAGCACGGTAAACATAAATATGGCACCAAAGAGGTCTTTTCTTGATAAAAAGTTCATTTTTATTGATCGTCCATAAAACAAAGTCCAAAGAGAAAAACTCATCAGCCAGCTTACATGTTTCAGAATAGCTTCTTACTCATAGCCAGGCTATGAGTAAGGAGCTATTTCAAAAGATGTAAGCTGGCTGCTGTGTCATTCTGTGAGCACTTCTTTATGGATCATCAATAATGCTCAACTTTTCTTTATCATGGAAAGGACACTTTGTGCCAGATTTCTGTCTGCTATGCTAAATGTGGTGCTTGTTTCTCTACCTTGCCAAACATGGCAAGAGTTTTCACCTGAAAACTAATGTATGTTTGGTTTAGGGAGCAGAATCTCCTGTTTATATGTACTTTATAGGCAGACATCATTACGGCTAGTATTCACCTACCAATTCAGGGATAACTGAGAGTCATAAATGTTCCACACATCAGACCTTGCTAAAAATTCGAGACATGTCAAATAATGGTTAGACATAGTCCCATCACTTGGCAGCTTGTACTGAAAAGTTATCGCAAAGTGTAGTACACTAGAAGGCTAAAACTTGTAGAAAGACTTTGTTGCTATAACATTGTATGTAGTCAAGTGCCTTGTCTCCATGATTACTGTGTGATTATGTTGAGGGGGAAGATTCAGGCGAAATGAATGTGTTTGCCCAATCATTTTTCTCCAGAAGTGAAAAGCTGTCCCATAAGTGTCTGGCAGTGGTTTTCTCCCCTCTTGAATGGCCACCTTATTCTCAGCTATGCAAACAGGTCCCTATGACACTACTGACAATGCCTCTAACATGAACAATCCAGCATGCCACACCATGGACTGTGTGTTGCAACCAATCCTTGAAGGGGTTATCCAGCCCCTATAATAAGTTCCAAAATGCCTGGGCCTCTCACACACTTAACTTGCTCCCTGGCACCCACGTTGCTTCTGACGCCCGCATCTCCCTGTTGCGTGGATGAAAACATCTGGCGATGGGGGGGTAGGGGGCAGCCAATAGCAGGCCGCCACGGGGACAAGCCTCCCTAGCATCACCCGTGATACTACGGAGGCTCATCCTCGTCGCGGCCTGCTATTGGCTGCCCCCTACCTCGTCGCCAGGCATCAGAAGCAACGCGGGTGCCAGGGAGCAAGGTAAATACAACCTGTGTGAGGGGCCTGGGCATTAGAGTGGACATTATAGGGGTTGGATAACCACTTTAAGCATACCATAAATAAACAGCAATGCCTCCGAACATGTAGATCTCATTAAGTAAAAGTGTAAATCAGTCTCCTAAATTCACCATATGCTTGTTTTGACATTTTGTATTTAGGCTTCCCCAAAGATTTCAGTATTAAAGCATCTATTCCCAAGAGAAAAATGAAACTAGCAACTAGGGACAGATTTATAGTCTGCACTGTCAAAGTTTATCCCATTCCTCTTGATTAGGTCCAGCACAAAGAATTAATCACAGCTGTACTAGGTTTAGACAATTCTTCACTGCTCTGACAAGTGGGGGGCTGTCCAATGAAATCAGCATTATGAGCTTTATTCCGTAGAGAATGGAATACTATATTACAGTACAGTCAGGTTATATGGGGAGGACAGAATTAGGTTCACTGATATTGCTAAACATAAGTAGCCAATCAGTTATTTGCCTTGGATTCCAAACAAACATTACCCTAAGGCCGGATCCATACAAAGTGGATTAAAACATCCACAAATTTCAAAGCAAATTCTGTGCAAATCCATGGCAAAATCCAGATGATTACATGAGGATTTTGCTGCGGATTGAGCCGCTATTCAACATGGATTTTACTCTTGGTGAAGATGTAGTGAAATTCATCAGTTTTTCCACACAACAGTGAGCATGTGGAAGACTTTAAAATCCATAGCAAACTTTGATTTTTCTTGTAGATTTTCTTTCTACATGATGATGGGGTTTTGGAATACACTATCTACTTGTATTGTACTGTAAAATGTTTTGGATTTGAGATGTGGTTTCCGCACCTCAATGGGTAGTTTAGGTACCAAGGAAACTTAAAGAAGTCCAACACTTCTACTGTAGAGTTCTGTGTAAAATAAATGACTACAAACATGCTTTTGAAGATAAATTAGAAAACCCAAATTCAATTATATTCTCAAGATGAACATATTAGTGTTTTAACCACCTTCTCAGCCCCTAACTTGGTTATAGTCTAATGAGTCAGCTGCAGCCCATCTAACTTCAGAGTGCATTTCTCAAAGGAAAGCCGAACTTTGATACTAGTCTTTAATCACACTAAAACAGTAAATCACATATCCTAGTATAGTCATGTAACATACAGAGAAGCTCCACTCACCCTGTATAGATCAGGAGTCAGGAGACAATTGGCAAGCTTTTGGAGCCTTCAGGACAGGCCTTACATTGCAGTTGACAGAGAGTCTGCTGTGTGTCCTGGACAGTGAAATAGCAGAAATAGTGTCTACAGACAAAGGTGGGGAAAGATGGCCACCAAGTCTATCCTGTTCAATTCAGAGGGAAAGAACTGTGTAGAAGATTGCAATAGTAGGCATAGAATTGGAATAACAGTATGACAGCTATATTGTTCTCCTGTTAGGCCTAAATAAAGATGCCAAGATTATTGCATTGATTAGTGTTATGCTCTGAGTCAACACAGAGAAATCCTGTCACCATAAGCAGAAGAAGCTGAGCTGATTGATATATATTTTAATGGAAAAGATTTAGAAAAACATGTAATTCAGATCTCTACTCCTTTTAAACTTAAAGGGCTTCTGTCACCCCACTAAACCGTTTTTTTATTTGCTTGTTTACTTATAATCCCTATACTGCAATTTATGCCTACATAATCTAATTAATCATTTTGGTCCAGTAGATTTTGTTTAAAACGTGCTTTTAAAATATGCAAATTACCTTGCTACCAGCAAGTAGGGCGGTTACTTGCTGGTAGCAGCCGCATCCTCCGATCCTAAAGACGCCCCCTCCGCATGTTGATTGACAGGGCCAGGGAACGGGATCGTTCTCTGCTGGCTCTGTTTGCATTCAAAATCTCGCGCCTGCACCGTACCTGTCTTCAGTCGGAGCAGGCGCACTGAGAGGCTGCCGCTCCATCCTCAATGCGCCTGCGCCGGGTGTAGATGTGACGTCATCGGCGCAGGCGCATTGAGGATGGAGCGGCCGAGCGAGCGGCCGCCTCTCAGTGTGCCTGCACCGACTGAATACCATTACGGTGCAGGCGCGAGATCTTGATAGCAGACAGGGCCAGCAGAGGACGATCCCGTTCCCTGGCCCTGTCAATCAACATGCGGAGGGGGCGTCTTAAGGATCGGAGGATG
Source organism: Bufo gargarizans (assembly GCF_014858855.1). NCBI lineage: Eukaryota > Metazoa > Chordata > Amphibia > Anura > Bufonidae > Bufo > Bufo gargarizans. Next base: position 194,671,694 of record NC_058083.1, read on the forward strand.
CGGCTGCTACCAGCAGGTAGCCGCCCTACTTGTTGGTAGCAAGGTAATTTGCATATTTTAAAAGCATGTTTTAAACAAAATCTACTGGACCAAAATGATTAATTAGATTATGTAGGCATAAATCGCAGTATAGGGATTATAAGTAAACAAAAAGAAAAAAACTGTTTAGTGGGGTGACAGAAGCCCTTTAAGACCACCCATGTGTACAGCTATTAGTCACTGACACCTAACTACATTCTTAAACATTGAAATTGGAACACCAAGAAGGACAAGCCATAAGGTTATGTGAATCAAGAAAGTAGAAAGTGTCTCTAAGATCTGCAGACGATGAAATTTTCAAGCACCTAGCTCCAATTTGTGGCATGTGGGGGGGGGGGGGGCATGAAAGGCAGATTAAAAGCAATGTTTTTTAGCAACAAGAAACATCATAAATCAGATCTCACTGAGAGACCTTAGTTTATCACATGTAAGCACTGCTCAACATTGCATGTCTTGGTGGTTGGGAGAACAGCGACAAACTAGAATGAAAGCAAGAGGTGCACAGATGCAAACCTCTGTGCAGATAGATTATCTGAATAGAAGAATGGCACATAGTGATCCATAGTGTACTCCAAGTAAAATTGCATGATAAGTTAAGCCACACCCCAAAGGGGTGTGGTTTGGGGGCATAGCTTAACACAGAGTATTAAGTTGCTATCATACTGAGTACAGAGATCTATCCCATCAGCTATTTATCCCCAGGACTGTGACTGTAACGAGGGGACATCCTCTGCGTCTGGAGGAAAGAAGGTTTGTACACAAACATAGAAGAGGATTCTTTACGGTAAGAGCAGTGAGACTATGGAACTCTCTGCCTGAGGAGGTGGTGATGGTGAGTACAATAAAGGAATTCAAGAGGGGCCTGGATGTATTTCTGGAGTGTAATAATATTACAGGCTATAGCTTATAGAGAGTGGTCGTTGATCCAGGGAGTTTTTCTGATTGCCTGATTGGAGTCGGGAAGGAGTTTTTTATTCCCCTAAAGTGGGGAAAATTGGCTTCTACCTCACAGTTTTTTTTTTTGCCTTCCTCTGGATCAACTTGCAGGATGACAGGCCGAACTGGATGGACAAATGTCTTTTTTCGGCCTTATGTACTATGTTACTATGTTACTATGTTACTGTGGCTCCCAATAATATTAATGCCCCCATTAGTGCCCTCTAGAATTAATACTGTCCACATCAGTGCCCCCAGTAATATTAATGCCCCCATTAGTGCCCCCAGTAAGAGTAATAAGCCCATTAGTGCCCCCCAGTAAAAATAATGCCCCGATTAGTGCAACCCAGAATTAATGCCCCCCATTAGTGCCCCCCAGGAAGAATAATTCCCCCCATGTGTGCCCCCAGGAAAAATAATGCCCCATTAGTGCCCTCAGGAAGAATAATGCCCCCATTAGTGCCCCCCAGGAAGAATAATGCCCCTATTAGTGCCCCCAGAAAGAATAATGCCCCCATTAGTGCCCCACAGGAAGAATGATGCCAGCCATTAGTGCCCCAAGTAAGAATAATGCCCCATTAGTGCCTCAAGTTAGAATAACGCCCCCAGTTACAACAATGTAAGCGCTCATTAGTAACAGGTGGGCTCCCCCTGACTGGGGCTGCAGCACTGCGCGAACGGCTCTTGAGTCGCCCCCAGCGCCATTAAAGGAGGGCCAGGAGGTGGAGGTCCTTCTTAAAAATGGCAGAGCAGGCATCTGCTTACCCTGATGACAGGTGCCTGCTCTGCCAGTAAATTACCGGAGAAGAGGAGGTGGGCGGCAAGGGAGGCTGTTCTAGCAGCTCCCCACTCCTCCCTCGTGCGCCCTCTGTGATGCCGGAATATGACGTCATACTAAACGGCGTGCTGGAGTACTGAGGAGCTGCACCACACTGGACCCCAGGGAGGTGAGTGTTTAAGTCTTTGACTGAGTGAGTGTCTGCCTGTGTATTTATGTCAGTGAGTGAGTGTATGTATGTCTGTCTTTCTGTCAGTAAATGTATGTGTGTCTGTCATTAAGTGTCTGTGTGTGTATGTCAGTGAGTGAGTGTATGTCAGTGAGTGTGGATGTCTGTCGGTCAGTAAGTTTCTGTGTGTTTGTCAGTGAGTGTGTGTATGTTTGTCAGTGAGTATATGTGTGTGTTTGTCTGCCAGTGAGTGAGTGTCTGTCAGTGAGTTTCTGTGTGTGTGTTTCAGTGGGTAGGTGTATGTCTGTCAGTCAGTTTCTGTGTACGTCATTCAGTAAGTGTCTGGGTGAGTGTCTGCCTGTCAGTGAGTGCATGTCTGTCTGTCAGTGAGTGTCTGTCAGTGAGTGAGTGTGTGTCTGTCAGTGAGTATGTCTGTCAGTGAGTTTCTGTGTATGTCATTCAGTGAGTGTCTGAGTGTGTGTCTGTCTGTCAGTGAGTGCATGTCTGTCTGTCAGTGAGTGTATGATTGTCTGTCAGTGAGTGTATGTCTGTCTGTCAGTGATTTTTTCTGAAAAAAATTACCAGCACTGGCAGCAACCCTATGTTCAATTGACCTAATGTCACAGCTTTTGCAAAATGGCAATGTTGGCTGGAATGTCTAGCATTACAATACAGGAGGATTGTCTGTATCTCTTCTTGGTGTGGCCTGTGGTTTTCACACATTCCTAATTGAGACCACATAACTGGTACACCTTTGTTGACCACATGGTACACTTTTTGTGACCCCTCTGTATATCTGTCCTTTGTCAGCTCTATCTTCTTTCTAACAGATTAGAGTGAGACAGGGACAGCTTTGAAGACAGTGGGATCCAGGGCCGGTGCAAGGATTTTTGCCACCCTAGGCAAAGATAAATTTTGCCGCCCCCTCATGTCACTCACTCACTGACAGACAGACACTCACTGAATGACGTACACATACACTCGCTGACAGACACACATACACTCACTGACAGACAGACATACACTCGACAGACAGACATACACTCACTGACAGACACACACTCAGACACTCACTGAATGACGTACACAGAAACTCACTGACAGACATACTCACTGACAGACACACACTGACTCACTGACAGACACTCACTGACAGACATACACCTACCCACTGAAACACACACACACACGGAAAATCACTGACAGACACTCACTCACTGGCAGACAAACAAACACATATACTCACTGACAAAACATACACATACTCACTGACAAACACACAGACACTTACTGACCGACAGACATCCACACTCACTGACATACAGTACACACACAGACACTCAATGACAGACACACATACATTTACTGACAGAAAGACAGACATACATACACGCACTCACTGACATAAATACACAGGCAGACACTCACTCAGTCAAAGACTTAAACACTCACCTCCCTGGGGTCCAGTGTGGTGCAGCTCCTCAGTACTCCAGCACGCCGTCTAGTATGCCGGGGCCGGAATGACGTCATATTCCGGCATCACAGAGGGTGCACGAGGGAGGAGTGGGGAGCTGCTAGAACAGCCTCCCTTGTGGCCCGCCTCATCTCCTCCAGTAATTTACTGGCAGAGCAGGCACCTGCCATCAGGGTAAGCAGATGCCTGCTCTGCCATATTTAAGAAGGACCTCCACCTCCTGGCCCCCCTCAAGAGCCGCTCGCCCTGTCGCCCAGGGCTGCAGCCCCAGTCAGGGGGAGCCCACCAGGGCACCCCCAGCAGGTCGGCGCCCTTCGCCTATATGGTTGCGCCGGCCCTGGTGGGATCACTCTTGTCAGGGAAGGTATTACGCTTCTCTAGTTAGGAATCCGTTTTTTTAGGGATATATTAGGGAGGGTCACATTTTGAGCCTTTTAATCGTATTACTAAAAGTTACATTTTTGAGGGGTGTTTTTCTTTTCTGTGATTTCTTTGGCTATATTCCCCTTAGTTTTTATACATATTTCCTGGTAACAACATATCAGATCCTGTGATTAGAATGGTGAACTATCCTTTTCAGCGATAAGTCCTGCTTTTGTCTTGGATGCAATGAAAGATGGAAACTGGTGTGGAGACCACATGGGCAAATGCATGAAGAGGCCTTCGCAAGGGAATGTAACTCCAGTCCTACTCCCAGGATTATGGTGTGAGGTGGCATAATGTACAGTAGTTGGACGACTTCTAATCTTAGTTTCAGGTATACAAACAACTCAGTGTTACATTGATTTGGTTCTGGAACAGCGGTATTGCCATTTCTTCAAAGTGTCCTAGAAGCAGTCTTTCAACATGCTACTGTGACTAAAGTGCATGGCCTAAATATGCTACCATGGCCTGCAGCATCTCTGGACTTGGCTCCCATCGAGCACATTTGGGATGTCATTAGTCAGCAACTGCAAAGGGAGCTGCCCCAAGTATATTTAGCGTAGTAGAACATTCCCCAGACAACCATTTATAACTTCATGGATAGCATGCCAAGGTGTGTAAGTGTGTGTATTTCTGCACATGGTGCTCATGCTCAATAATGAATAAATCCAGATGTTTTTAATAAATTGTTTGGGTTTTTAATAATTTGTATATTATTAACATGTCTATCAATGCTGTGATTTATATAATTCCACAACAATTAATTTGTGGTGTTGCAATTTCAATGTTGAGGATTTGAATGCACACTTAGGCTACATACACACGACAGTGAAAAAAACTTCCATAAAAAATGGACCCACTGCCAGTTTTTAATGGCCATTTTGTATCAGTGTGTGCATCCATTTTCTGTCCGTGTGTCAGTTGTTAATGTCCATTTTGCATCCATTTTGCATTAGTTTTTCATGTCCGTTAAAAACAGACATGAAAAATGGATGAATTTAATTGGCAGTTATTTCTACTCCCACCCTTCTGAGAACACCCACAGGATGGTAGGCCCCGAGCTAAAATAATGTCCCCCATAGTGTAGGATTATAATTTTTTTCTGCCCCCAGCTTTAATATTGCCACCATGTAGGCCCTCTGGTAAAATAATGTCCCCCATAGTGTAGGAGATTGTTTTGTTACTGTCCTCAGCTTTCCCCCATGGTTTAAATAATGCCCCCATAATCAGGGCCGGTTTTAGACAAAATGTGTCCCTGGGCAAACATCTTGTAATAATGTGCTGAAATCACAGTCTGAAACCCCCCAGATCAGCTGTTTGGAGAGACGGCACGTGCTATTCACTGCTGCTGTCCCATAGACCTACAGCAGCAGAGTAGGAAGAGAGAAGGGAGACTGCACGTGCGCACAGCACACGCTGTCTCCTCAAACAGCTGATCGTCAGAAGTGCCGGGTGTCAGACCCCCGCCGATATGATATTGATGACCTATCCTAGGGATAGGTCATCAATATGAAAAAACCCGGAGAACTGAAGCTACCCCCAATACTGTGCTTGTTCTGCTCCCCCCCCCCCCATGTCCACAAACACTATACTATACACCCAGACTGCCCTCATTAGTAATGATGTCCCCAATAGTGATAATACTCCCCAAGATTGCCCCCATTAGTAGCAATGCCCTCCATATTGCGTCAAATAATAATAACGTCCCTACAGTACTCTAGTAGTACTAATATAACCATATGCTCCCAGTGGCTCTAATGTCCCCCTGTAGTGCCAATGTAATACTCCAGAGTTGTGTTACGACTTGCCTCTACCACACTACTATCTCCTAAGAGCCTTTACATTGTGATCTGATATGATTTTGCTCATGTCTTCACAACTGTGCATCTAAACCCTGTATTAAATACAATGATTGTTGTAGTTTTCCAGGTTGACCAGCAGGTGGCAACAATGCGTTGGTAAGGTATTAGTTTCAGTTTAGTATATCTAAACCCATATATCTGTTCCCACATCCTGCACTAGGGTGGAGAAGGAAGTTAGAGTCAGTGTGCCAGCCACCCCTGTTGGGGAAGGCTGTGTGATAGAGTTCAGGAGTCCCTCTGCATAGGGAAGAAAGCCAGTATCTTGTCTTGGCTGAGACATTGATCAAATACCCAGACTGAGCCCTGCAGCCTCAGCTGGATGACAAGAAAGCAGACAACCTCCAGAGTTCCAGGACGAAAGCAGTCTCTGAGAGCCTATCTGTGAGTCAAGTTTAAAGAACTAGGAGAGGCCATATTCCTCCTCAGCTAGTCAGTCCCCACAAAGCAGAAGATATAGAGAAGCACAGAAGAAAAATTCCTGCCACAGTTTTTAGAGCTACTAAGCAGACGTCTTATCCTGCAAGCTCCAGATTTATAGTGCAGAAGATTTATTGCCAAAGCCTGCTTGGTCCAAGGACCAAAGCTGTATTCTGTTTGGATTCAAGTTACCTTCAGTAAAGAAAAGTTTGAACTTCATCTAAAGGTCTGGACATAATTTCTGCTGCAAAATTCCTCTATTACTCCTACTATCACTACACTTAAATTTATTGCAAGTGAGCCAGGAGCCATGTAGGAGACACCGTTGACACTATTATCATCACCATACAGAGACATTATAGGCCATTACACCACTCTGGCATTCCTAACCTGGGACTTGCGTTATAACACCTTGGGAGTGCCCTGTGATAGTACCCTGCGCACGCTGCAATTGGCATCACGAACAAACTATAGACTATCATCTACACCTGACCCAGTCATTGCATAATTTGGCGTCAGCGTATACCCGTATCCTGCTCATTGCACCCCTACTAGTTCCAATATATAATGCTTCCGCCCATAGTGCCAATATACAGTACAGACCAAAAGTTTGGACACACCTTCTCATTCAAAGAGTTTTCTTTATTTTCATGACTATGAAAATTGTAGATTCACACTGAAGGCATCAAAGCTATGAATTAACACATGTGGAATTATATACATAACAAAAAAGTGTGAAACAACAGAAAATATGTCATATTCTAGGTTCTTCAAAGTAGCCACCTTTTGCTTTGATTAATACAAAAGCTCCTAGATGGAGTAAGGTGCACAGATAGGTGAGGTGCACAGCATACAGGGAAAGAAAGAGAGGGGACAGATGAAGCACCCCTTTCCTTCGTTGCGGTGCACAGGTTGATGCCGCAGGCATTGAAGTTACATGGTTTTGCTGCAGGAGCCCACCTTTCTTTTAAAGTATCGACTCGGCATGTGAGTGCGACGCGCAATGTAATGACGTCAGCCGTCACAAGATGTAAGGGCGGCGTGTGCGCATCGACACATGTCCGCGACGCGCAATGCAGTGACGTCAAACGTCGCGAGATGTAAGGCAGTGCATGCGCAGAGCAGTCTACCAGTACCCGGAGTGTAGCGTACATGTAGTGATGCTAAGTGCGCCTGCGCCAGTAACCAATAATTAAAGTAAGGGCTGTTTCACACGAGCGGATGCCGTGCGTGGCATCCGCTCCGTGAAAGAGTGCCAAGACCCGATGCAGACTGCAGAGGCACGGAGCATTAACATGACTGATAATGCTCCGTGCCTCTCTGTGACCTCTTTACTACAAAATCACAGTGACAACTATAAATCTGGAGCTTGCAGGATAAGACGTCTGCTTAGTAGCTCTAAAACCTTTGTTGCCTCCCACCAGCCCAGGAGCAAGTTGACATAGGATGGCGCACAGGAACAACCCATTGCCGTGCCCCTGAGCTGGTGGTAGGTCCTGGTGTTAAAAAGAAAAAAATTGTGTGTTAGGAGGAATCTTAGTAGTTTCAGCACAAATTGATTATGTGCCCTATACTGGGTCCCCCTCATGTTGAGATAATACTCAACTGCCCTGAGTCCTGCCTCATGGGGGATGGAGGAGTACAGGGCCTCAACATCTATGCTGCCCAGAATGCTACTGTCCTCAATAGTAACATCGTCAATTTTCTGCAAGAGGTCCATACTATCGTGAATGTAGGATGGCAGGCATACCACAAAGGGCATAAAGACGCGATCTATGTATATGCCTGCATTCTGACAATGGCTGTTAATCCCAGAAACTATTGGGCACCCTTTGACGGGGCTAGTTCCTTTGTGGATTTTTGGGAGACTATAAAATGTTGCCATGGGCGGATTCTTAGGGTAGAGGAATTCAAATTCTTCCTCTGAGATGATCTTTCCTCCTTTTGCCTCATTCAAAATGCCCTTTAGTTCTCCCAAAAAAGCCACAGTGGGATGTGAAAGTACCGTATAGTTGTTTATATCATTGAGTAATTGTTGACACATATTAACATAGTCCGTGGTATTTAGTATCACAGTATTAGCATCCTTGTCTGAGGGTTTAATAGTAATTAAGTTTGTGTTGACGTCACTGATTAATTTGCCTTTCCTCTGATCTGTCAGAACAATAACCCACAAAAAACGGATACTGTCTGTGGAGCATATTCCTTCACTCGGTCAGCATTTTCTCAATAATCCATCAGTATTTCTAATGCCCAAAAAAACTGGAGTAGATCTAAAACAGAGATGACACGTGAATGGAATATTTGCATGTCTTCTGTGTTTTGTACCCACTGCTTTTGACTACCAAATCATAAGCCAATTCTGATAGGACCATACAGGCCTTACAGCTGCTACATAGACAGAATCCGATGTGCGTCTCACTTTTCCTTTTTTCTGACAGATCAGAAGAAAGGTCAAATAAATGATTACAAACCGGATTCCAAAAAAGTTGGGACACGATACAAATCGTGAATAAAAACTGAATGCAATGATGTGGAGGTGCCAACTTCTAATATTTTATTCAGAATAGAACATGAATCACAGAAAATGAGAAAATGTACCATTTTAAGGGAAAAAAAATTTGAATCAGAATTTCATGGTGTCAACAAATCCCCAAAAAGTTGGGACAAGGCCATTTTCACCACTGTGTGGCATCTCCCCTTCTTCTTACAACACTCAACAGACGTCTGGGGACCGAGGAGACCAGTTTCTCAAGTTTAGAAGTAGGAATGCTCTCCCATTCTTGTCTAATACAGGCCTCTAACTGTTCAATCGTCTTGGGCCTTCTTTGTTGCACCTTCCTCTTTATGATGCGCCAAATGTTCTCTATAGGTGAAAGATCTGGACTGCAGACTGGCCATTTCAGTACCCGGATCATTCTCCTACGCAGCCATGATGTTGTGATTGATGCAGAATGTGGTCTGGCATTATCTTGTTGAAAAATGCAAGGTCTTCCCTGAAAGAGATGACGTCTGGATGGGAGCATATGATGTTCTAGAACCTGAATATATTTTTCTGCATTGATGGTTCCTTTCCAGACATGCAAGCTGCCCATGCCACACGCACTCATGCAACCCCATACCATCAGAGATGCAGGCTTCTGAACTGAGCGTTGATAACAACTTGGGTTGTCCTTGTCCTCTTTGGTCCGGATGACATGGCGTCCCAGATTTCCAAAAATAACTTTGAATCGTGAGTCGTCTGACCACAGAACAGTCTTCCATTTTGCCACACTCCATTTTAAATGATCCCTGGCCCAGTGAAACGCCTGAGCTTGTGGATCTTGCTTAGAAATGGCTTCTTCTTTGCACTGTAGAGTTTCAGCTGGCAACGGCGAATGGCACGGTGGATTGTGTTCACTGACAATGGTTTCTGGAAGTATTCCTGAGCCCATTCTGTGATTTCCTTTACAGTAGCATTCCTGTTTGTGGTGCAGTGTCGTTTAAGGGCCCGGAGACCACGGGCATCCAGTATGGTTTTACGGCCTTGACCCTTATGCACAGAGATTGTTCCAGATTCTCTGAATCTTCGGATGATGTTATGTACAGTTGATGATAGATGCAAAGTCTTTGCAATTTTTCGCTGGGTAACACCTTTCTGATATTGCTCCACTATCTTTCTGCGCAACATTGTGGGAATTGGTGATCCTCTACCCATCTTGGCTTCTGAGAGACACTGCCACTCTGAGAAGCTCTTTTTATACCCAATCATGTTGCCAATTGACCTAATTAGTGTTAATTGGTCTTCCAGTTCTTCGTTATGCTCAAATTTACTTTTTCCAGCCTCTTATTGCTACTTGTCCCAACTTTTTTGGGATTTGTTGACACCGTGAAAATTTGAATCAACATATTTTTCCTTTAAAATTATACATTTACTCGGATTAAACGTTTGATCTGTCATCTACGTTCTATTACAAATAAAATATTGACATTTGCCATCTCCACATCATTGCATTCAGTTTTTATTCACAATTTGTTTAGTGTCCCAACTTTTTTGGAATCCGGTTTGTAAATCAGCCAGGACAAAAGGCAAAATAGTGGACCAGTCATGAAGTGGGGAGGGTGGGAACAACATGAGAAGTCCACAGAGTGGACCTATGACATAGTGCTGAGGTGGAGGCAGCATCAGGAGACCACAGAGTGGCAAGGTGACATAGTGTGGAGATGGCAGCAGCAGTATCATCAGACCACAGAGTGTTAAGGTGACATAATGTGGATATGGCAGCAGCAGTAGCAGCAGGAGGATACCACAGAGTGGAAAGGTGACATAATGTGGATATGGCAGCAGCAGTAGCAACAGGAGGATACCACAGAGTGGTAAGGTGACGGAATGTGGATATAGCAGCAGCATTATCAGACCACAGAGTGACAAGATGACATAATGTGGATATGGCAGCAGCAGTAGCAGCAGGAGGATACCACAGAGTGGCAAAGTGACATAATGTGGATATGGCAGCAGCATTATCAGACCACAGAGTGGCAAGATGACATCATTTGGATCTGGCAGCAGCAGGAGGATACCCCCGAGTGGCAAGGTGACATAATTTGGATCTGGAAGGAGGATACCACAGAGTTGCATGGTGACATAATGTGGATATTGCAGCAGCAGGAGGATACCACAGAGTGTCAAGGTGACATAATGTGAATATGGCAGCAGCAGCAACATCAGGAGACCACAGAGTGGCAAGGTGACAGTGTGGAGATGGCAGTAGCAGCAGCAAAGTGAACCAGTAACAGAGTGGGGCGGTGGGTGGCAATACCAGTACCCGCTAATAAAGGTGGCTGAAAGAAGGATCACTTGGCATCAGATGTGTGGCATCAGGCTGGTGGCAGCAACAGAGTAGTAGCTGAGGCAGGTAGTCAGAAGAAACCGGTCTCTTTAATCAAAGTTTTGGTGTGGCACCATGGATGATCTAGTCTGATGCATCAGGAATTGGTGGTTGGAAATCCTGGCTAATCTACGCCTGATTTATCTTGACAAAGGTCAGTCTCTCCACATTTTGGGTGGACAGGCGAGTTCTCCTTGGGGTAACTATGGCCCCAGCCGCACTAAACACCAGCTCTGATGCCACACTACTGGCCGGGCAGGACAGCTTTTCCAGGTCAAACTCTGCTAGTTGCAGCCACAAATCCAGTTTGGCTACCCAGTAGTCCAGCAGATTTTCAATGTGGGGTGGCAGGGTGCTGTCCACGTATGCCACCACCTGCTGGTTCAGGTCCTGCTCCAGGTCTACCTGCTGTTGTTGCTGGTGAGTAGTTTCTTCACTATGCGGGTTAAGAAAGCTACTCATCAGCGACTGTAGACTCAGGCTGCTGCTGATGGACCTGGAAAAGAGAGAAATTGTTGATGGCCTTTCTCTGTTCGCATAGTCGATCCAACATATGGAGGCAGACATTCAAACGGGTGGAAACGTAGCATATCAGCCTATGTTGGGGGATGCCGTTCTGCCGCTGCAGCTCAAGGAGGGTGTGCTTTGTGGTGTACGAGTGGTTGAAGTGCATGCAAAGTTTTCAGGCCATTTTTAGGATATCTTGCAGATGGGTGGAAGACTTCAGGATCCGTTTGACAACCAGATTGAACATGTGTGCCATGCAGGGCGCATGGCTCAGCCATCCTTGACGCAGCACCGGCACTATGTTCTTCCCGTTGTCGGTCACTATGGTTCCGATTTTTGTTTGTCACTAAGAAAGCCAGGATTCGATTACTTGATGAATCACACGGAGCGGTTCCTCCCCTGCATGACTCCATTCGCCCATGGAAACGAGGTGCAGAACTGCGTGACACCGCCTTGTCCTGCACATTTGGTATGCTGGAGGAGCACTGTGACTTGTCCCTGCAGTTGAGACTGAAGACATGGTGGAGGATGAGGAGGCACAGGTGGACAATGTCGCAGGACCAACGGAGTGACGTGGAGGCGGAAGCGGCGTGACCTGGCCAAGTTGCTGGTGTGGCTGTGCAGGAACCACATTCACCCAGTGGGCCTTAAAGGACATGTACTGTCCCTTACCGTAGTTACAACTCCACACATCGGCGCTGCTGTGCACTTTGGCAGACACCAACAGGCTCAAGGACTGGCCCACCTTCTGTTCTTCATATTTGTGCTGGGCTACTACTGCCTTTTGGATGCATGCACGCAAACTGCTGTCTATTGGCAATAGCTTCGGTGATCGATTGCTGATGGAATAACTGACGAGGAGTAGGAGCAGGAGCATCTGGACCAGCAGAAGAAGGGAATGACAGACAGCTCCCTTCGGCTGAGGTAGTGGAGCCTTGACTGTCTGAAATCGGGTGCGTGCCACTGGGTGATGCAGTGGTCGCTGCGGCAGGCTAGACCACCACATTGGAGCCACGGTTCTCCCAGGCCACTTTATGGTGACTCTGCATATGTTGACGCAGGGCCATGGCGCTTCACCTTCTGCCCACGTATTCTACATATGGCCATGTTGACCTCCTCATCTTCCTCCATGTTGACCCCTGCATCACTACTTCTCGGGCAGGTAGGCTACTGCGAAGTAGGTGGTCTACCCCAGGCATGTTTGGCTCCCGACCTCACACTGCTGCCACCCTTCTGACTCCCAGCCATGCTACCACCTTGCTGGCTCAGCCGCTGCCTCACGGACAAGCTGCTACTCTGATGATGATGAAGCCTCTTCTGCACCCGGCTCCCAAGTGCGATCGGCTTCATCATCATCGAGTAGTGTCTGCACGTCACTGATATCCTCCTCAATGGTCTCTGGGTCAGGAGCCTGACCGCTCGCAACACCACCTCCCAAGCCGATATTCTCATCACTGCTTGCCCGCCTAGCGGAGAAAGCGGCAGATGTCTCCTCCTGATCTTGGGTGGCCAGTAGCTGCTGACTGTCCTCCAGTATCTCATCCTCACTGAAAAGTGAAGCTGAGCCCAAAGCATGTAGTACTTCTCGCGGTGAGGGAACAGAAAAGGCCATAGGCAGGTTGAGGACAGGTGAGGGCACAGGGCCTGCTCCCAGCCATACCAACTAAGGGTTGTGTCTGACGAACCCACCGACTGTTGGCTGGGGTGTCTGATGTCATTTGAGATGACGTGGATGACCAAGTTAATCAATCAAGAACCGCAGGGTTGCTGGTCAAGACACGACCGCTAGATGACACCGGGAGCTCAGGCCTCTCGCAGCGACTCCTGCTGCCACGCCCCCTTACTCTGCTGCGACCTATGCCTGCGCCAGAAACATTTAGGCCTCTGCCACTCCTCTGTGCATGGCCTGGCGCTTATCTGCCTGACATACTTGTAGCTGAACTAAACAAATTAAATGGAAATTAAAAAACACCCCTAAAAGCGACTAATATATTATTCATTTTTACTGAAATAGGCCACTAAACACTTTCACCACAATTAACTGCAGAAGTGAACTGAGAATATATTTTTCTGGTTGGACTGAAATACGCCCCTATAGGCTTTCACTAGAAAAAACTGCAAGAGTGCAGTGCGTATATATTTATCTTTTTTTAATTAAATACACCCCTAGACGCTTTCACCAGAAATAACTTCAACAGTGCAGTGTGTATATATTTTTCTTTCTTTTACTTAAATACACCACTATACACTTTCAACAGAAATAACTGCAACAGTGCAGTGCGTATATATTTTCCATTTTTTTACTGTAATACGCCCCTGAACGCCTTCAACAGAAATAACTGCAACAGTGCAGTGCGTATATATTTTCCTTTTTTACTGTAATAAGCCCCTATACACTTTCACCAGAAATAACCGCAACAGTGCAGTGCGTAAATAATTGATTTTTTTTTACGGTAATACGCCCTTATACCCTTTCACCAGAAATAACTGCAGAAGTGAATTGAGAAAATATTTTTCTTGTAGTACTGATATAAGATGCTAAAGATACTAAGATATAAGCCAGTAAAGGCTTCCAACATAGCACTTGCAGCCCAATAACAAATAGCTGGAATAACAGAGCTGTATAATGGCTATTTGGATCCCCAAATAATCCTTCCCTGCACTTGTCAATTGCTTTCCTATCAATGTCCCTAGCGTCTTCTGATTCTGACGTCTCTCCCTGCACTAAGATGCTATGAAATGATTCTACCCTATCCTTTCCCTGCACTTATAAATAGTTTTTTCTGTATTTTTTTTTCCACAATTGTTTTTCCAATTGCTGTCTCTAGCTCCTTTACACGTCTGTCCCTGCACTCTGAACACTGGAAAATGTCTGCCTGTAAGATGGCCGCCGTATTTATAAGGCTGTGACATCACAGGGCTGGCTGCTGATTGGCTGCATGCAGGCATGTCAATCGTGGTGATCCCGCCTTCCCAGAGTTCCTTGTCCCATGTCCTCAGTCCTCACACATGTAGCCGCCATTTTAGGAAAAATGCGATTCGTTACCACGAAGCGCGAGGAAATTCGTATTCGTTGCAAATCTAATTTTTCCTGAAATTCTAAACGAATTCCACTTCATCAGCTTCGATTTGCTCATCTGTAATTATTATCATTATATTTTGTGCCCTTACAAATTATACAGCAGAAACATAAGGACCATGGAAGATCAATGCTCTTATTTGTCACAATACATAAGAGACCCCATTATTAAAAGGGAATCTGTCATCATTTTCATGGTGTCCTAACTAAGGGCAGCATAAACTAATGACGGGTCCGCCTAGCAAGATGCTGGGTCGTTTTTTTTTTTTTCCCCCCCAGCTATTCTGCTAAAATCTTGCATTTAACAGTTATGACCTTCTGGCTCTCCCGCCCACCTGCCACTGATTTCAGTTGGAAAAAACTGTCAATTAGTGGTATAGGGGTGGGGAGACCCAGGAGCTCATAAATATGCACTGTAGCTGTTAGAAGTTAGGACAGCATAAAACTGGTGACAGATTCCCTTTAAGTGACTTAAGGTACAAAACTAAGGAATTCTGATTTCCCCACGGGCTCATAAACCCTGAAGGTTCATTTTAGACTACATTTTCTCTGCCTGTATTGTGGTGCTGCAGAGAAATTGATTTCAATAATTCCAAGAATGACAATGCAAATCCCTCTGGATGATTTCCAGGTAATTAGCAAATGTGTGGCCTTTAGAAGAAAACACACGAGGAAAATAACCAACTATTACTGTAGGTCACTGACATTGGAAAATTGACATTGACTACAAATATAGCCCATGATGAGAAAACTAGATGATGTAATGCTTAGCTATCCATTTTATTAATAACACATGACAGGTGATAATATCCCATACATTCCTATCAATACGAATGTAGTCATTTAGATATATGACAGCTATAATAATAACGGGATTTATACAGCTTCTACGCTGACATGACTGTGGATTTGTGTACCGGTTGTTCTTTTACTCTATAATTTATGTTGTATAGACCATTATGAAAACCACATGAAACTGAGATTTACTGTACTAGTAGTGGGACCATGGATGCACTAATCAATTGTCCAAGCAAACATAAAAAATCCACTTTACAACAGTTTACAACTTCCCGCAATCTACATAAAACTTCAAATGATTTCCTTTAATTACCTTGTACTAATTATCAATACATGTTTTATCTCCATCAAAGACTGAATCTAAATCAAGAAACCTTCAGTTTCCTTTTACCCTAATGTTGTCCATTGTGACAGTCAAATGGACGACATTAGGGTAAACAGTTAAAGTAGTTTTCCAAGATATTTTTACTGATAGCCTATCCTCTTGATAGGTCATCAGTATCTGATCGGCGGGGGTCTGACACCTGGGACCCCTGGCGATCAGCTGTTTGAGAAAGCAGCTTTTCCTAGGCCATGTGATGTCACTATCAAATGGACAGCACTGTGCTTGGTGACTACTACGGTGCCTTCTCAAACAGTTTATCAGTGGCGGTCCCGGGTGTCGTACCCTTACCAATCAGATACTAATGACCTATCCAGAGGATAGGTCATCAGTAAAAGATATCTTGGAAAACTTATTTAACAGTGTTATTGGCATTTGACTCTAACAATAGACATCATTAAGGTAAAAGGAAAGTATACAAATATCTTGGAAAACCCTTTTAAGGTCCCCACCACCCCAGCCGCCCCTCTTGCCTATCCCAGGAAAGCACTCTGTGTTGCCAAAAGCAACCAGATTACCAGCATTTAGAAAACTGCTATTGAATGGAAAAAAAATAAAAAATCTATATTAAAAGAAAAAAAATATATAAAAAATATAGGGGATTTTCAATAATCATAAAATTCCCTTTTTGCCGTTTTATTGAATTATAGACACCAAATATCCCTCAAAGCATTATTTTCAGGTTCAGGTGGACTTTCTCCCTTTTTATATAGCTCCCTTATTAATACTCAACATTAATGCATACTAAATTATACATCTCCCTTTTTGACTGAAAAACATATTTGAAAAAGTACTATTAAATTTGCTTCTAGAAAGCTTACTAGTGTTTCTTGCTTTACTCTTTTCTCTAGTCTTGATCATCACTTCATGTTGTCAGATCAATACGGATTATATATGAGTAATGACGTATGATAGAAAGGAGGAGGGGGCTGTCATCTAAATATCCCCAGAGCCAACAAAAAGTACAATGTCCAGCATTCCTATTAAAATGAGTGACGGGGGCTCGCTGAGCCCTGCTTTATACAAGCTTGTAGCCTCTATCTATTATTCATTAGCACGAATGGATTTTTAATTGGAAAAAATGAATTGTATAAGGAGGCCGTGATTGATGGTCGTCTCTCGCTCACTTATATAGAGATGAGAATGGAGGGGCATGAGGCAGAGAGAGAAGGAGGATGGGATAGAACAAGATGAGTTGTCATTCTCTTGGGCAACTGCCAGTAGCTAATATACAATCCTCATACTCCTATCTACAGCGTGAACCAGAGTTCTTTATATGAAAGCCTATAATCTTTGCAATCTCTTCCAGTAGAGAAGGATAAGTAGAATAGCATGTCTTTACAATACAATACTTAAAGGGGTATGCCCGTTTTATTTTTTTTAATTTGCTTATATTATAGGAAATTATAGTTTTCATATACACATGTATTTCTTATAGCAGGTTGTTTACCCCTATCTGCACAGTAGAATGGTTTAGCCCAGTGGTACGAAACCCCTGGCATTCCAGCTGTTGTAAAACTACAATTCCCAGCATGCACAATTGCTCTGCTTTTCTCAGAACTCCAATAGAAATTAATGCAGTATGCTGGGCATAGTAGTTTCACAACAGCTGGGGTACCGAAGGTTGCTTGACCCTTGGTCTAGCCCATGAATCAGGCAGTCCTGAGTAATGTATTCCTGGCCCAATGGAAACATGGCATCATGTGACACCCAGTGTTACTTCACATACATGTGCTAGGTCAGCACACTTCCATGGGATAACAACATAGGACTAACGGTGGAAACTACTTCACTGTATGTGAGAAAAACCTACATGGAAAATCGGAGCCCACAATGTACCCGGTAAAAAACATGATTCTTTATTGTACACAAAATTAATAAAATCACATAATATTAGGAGAGGTGACAGAAAATAACGCCATCCCAGACCCGCACAAAAAAAAACATATAAAGCTGTAATCAGTGTCAGGGAATACACTGGCATAAAGTGCATAAGTAACCATGTCACAGCAAACACAGACTAATGAAGATTTGTAACATTCCGTTTTCAGATTCTCATTATTGGGTGCTGAGTGCAGAACCATGGGGAAAAACTTTATTTTAAACTTATTTTAACACAAGGCCGCAGCATAACAAAATGTGAAAAAATGAAAGGGTCTGGAGACTTTCCAAATGCATTGTATATCGCACCAAACACACTAAAAACATACAAACATGAATAAGGTTTACATTTTACTCTCCTGTCCATACCCGATCTTCAGTCAAGACATGTGTGGTCTGTATGAACAAACTCCTCAGATTTTAGGTTTTTTTTATTAGCAAATTAGAATTTTTATCCAATTTTTCATGTAACCACTGCTGCAAAGTTGGATGAAAGTTGTTGTGTATGTTATTAGGTTCTGATTAGAGATGAGCAAATTGGTTCATCAGAGTTCTTGAGCAGGAAGCGGCTGTCCCTGCTGCTCAAGAGGTTCCCCCCACTGCTTGATTGACAGGGTTGGGCGTGTGCCCTCAACTATTTTCAGAAACCCCAGGGCTTCAGAGAGGACCTGCATGGCATGCTCTTTATTCATGTTGGGTCCCTGTTCTTCAGATTGGACTGGGTCCCAGAGGTGGGATCTATAGATAGACTTTCGTACCTGGCTCACCCAGGTCTTGACTATTGCAGCGGGAGACTAGCTCTATGTTAAAGCTGGCTCCCACAGTTGATGACATGGGTACAACTGCCTGCTGAGCAAATGCCACTTCAACAGGCGATCACATCTCTTACGTAGCACATAAAATCATTGCTGGCAGGAAGCACCTCACTCTGTGCTGCCAGCAAACAGGAAATATGTATGGGGATGACTGGCATCTGTAAATGCAGCTATCACCTCCACCCATGATCAGACATTTATCGCTTGGTTCATTCATGATATTTGCCTGGGCATTGGTCTATGCAAAAGGGCTTATATAGTATTAAACATTGTAAAACAGCCAGTCACAATGCGAACAGTCAGTACTGGAGATGGGCCTGTGGATATCAGATGTGCTTCCTTATCTACTACCTTCTTGAAGTGTCCTGGCATTGATGGTTGGCTGGATCACAGTTCTTTCTTGTTGCAAACCACCTTATGAGCATAAGCATAATGTTTTCTTAAAGGGTTTGTATCATTTCATACATTGGGGGCATATCACTAAGACATGCCCCAAATGTCTAATAGGTGTGGGTCCCACCTCTGGGACCTGCACCGATCTTTAGAACTGAGCCCACAAAGTGAAGGAGGCCGTACCAAGGATGTACGGTCGGCCTCCATTTATTTCTATGGGACTGATGAAAATAGCCGAGTGCTAGTGATATGCCCCCAATGTATGGGATGACCAGGGCGGGTATTATGGGGGCGTAAACTTGGCAATTGCCCTGGGCCCCCATCACCAAAGGGGCCCCCTTCAGGTGATCTTCCTCCTATCTTTACAGAAAACAATGCTATGAGGCCCTGGAGCCGGAAGCAGAGGTGAACCAGAATCAGTCTGCCCTAGCCGGATAACAGCTAACTCCTTCCGTCTAGCAGAGGTTCCGTCTGCTAGCAGCTCATATACAGCCTATGCTCCAGTCATACACTCCCCCGACACACACCGATACCTCAGCCCTATAGTCATGAAGAGCAGCGTCGGGACTGAGAGTGTGGGGGAGGATGGTTTTTATCCACTCTGGATCTGCCAGGTAACTCTCCCTCCAGCTCACCCAGCTATGTACATAAAAAGTAAGTGTATGTGTGTGAATGTAATTACAGTATGGCCATACCTGAGTGTAACATTTGTAAATGTGTATATTGTGTGTTTTTATGTAGGTATGTGTGTGTGTGTATATATATATATATATATTTATGTCATTATATATGTGAATATATATATACAGTATATGTGTGTATGTGTATATATGTGTGTGTCTATATATATATATATAGATGTCAGTATATAGGTGCAAATAACTAAATATATGTGTGTGTGTCTATACATATATATATATAGAGAGAGAGAGAGAGAGATGTCAGTATATAGGTGGAAATATATATATATGTGTGTGTATGTATATATACTTCTACCTCCCTGTTCACTACTTAAACAGGTGTTGTCCCTCCTCGCTAACTGAAGACTTGGTAAGGCCTCATGCACACGACCAATCTGCTTAGCCGTCCGCAAAACACGGATCTTGGCCATGAGCATGCCATCTTTTTTTTCCAGTATAGTGAAAAGAATATGCTCTATTTTTATGTGACCATAGAACGGAAGTACGGATGCGGACAGTATACAGTGTGCTGAATGCATCTTTTGTGGCCCCTTTGAAATAAAAGTGTCTGCATCCGAACTGCAAAAAATGTGGAGTGCATGCAGACCATAGATACTGTCATGTGCATGAGATCTTATAAAAAGTCTGTGATCCAGTCCTTCGTTAGTGAGGAGGGAAAGTACAAGGCTGAGCATTTCTGCCTCCTTGTTGAAGCGGAGTCTCAATACCCTGTTTTCCAAAATTGCCAGGTCATTATAAAACGTAGAAAGTGTTTTTAAAAAAGAGTTACACTACATATGTTTGTCTTTCCAACCTGCTTCTTGTTTTTTCACTTAAAAGGTTTAACTGGGAATTTGATATGGATGGTCTATCCTCAGCATAGGTCATCAATATCAGAGTGGTGCTTGGTATTGCAGCTCATCTCCTTTCACTTGAATGGGTCTGAACTGCAACTGCAACTGTGAGATCCGACAAGCTGTTCCAGCAAGGAACAGACTACCTGGTCTCTCTAGATCTGGCATTGCCGGAAGCCACTGCATTTCTGTCTGGACCCATTGAGCTATAACGGGGACTGGAGGAGGTCCGGCTGCAACCTGGCAAATATAGGCCAAGAATTGTCTAGACGAAAAACGCGCAGCCTGCCGGATCACAGAATGTTAGAGTGACTAGCCTAAGTCAGTTTTACTTTGCACCAGTTTTCATAAACCTCTTGCAAAATATGACAAATAGCATAAAAATAATGCAATAGATATACCCATTCCTTTTTTGTGGCTTTTGGGTATGTACCATCTAAATATATGGAAGTGTTTGGGTGTCTATGGTCAGTTGAATGTTTAGACCATAGCATTAGTCATTTGAATGGATTACATGTCACAGACTTACAATAGAACATTTTAAGGGTTATTCCTTTTAAGGGTTTTAGCAAATAAAAATATTATCCAAGCAATAGAGGAGGCAGAGCAAAATAAAATTCAATCAAAGCCTAGCAGCCCATATGAAAGAGATCATTTATCGAAGAAAGAAGATTGAAGACGCAAGGCTAGAAAATCTACTGACTGATAAATGTGAAATTGGTTGGGAGGGATGTGTAAGAGACCTGGAAGCAGTTTATGCAAAGTAAAATGTATATACAGATTGGAATACTGAAGGGCCCAATGGTTCCCCTGTATGATGATAGGACAGCAGTACTTTAAATGGCATGTGATGGTTGTCAGGCCATGTAACAGAGTTTGCATTAGATCTCAGGCAACTGAGTTGCCGTGTGAGGAATAGGGAATACCAGAGAGACACTATACACATTTACTAGATCTGTATGGTCCATAAATGTACACTGAGACTATCAAAGTTACTGAAGGGCACATATAGCTGCTGCCCTATATGACTCCAGGGCCACATACTGTGTTTGACGCTTGCATGGTTTACAGCAGTAACATGTAAATCATGGATAATTCTGGATCCAGTATTATATCAAAATATCCCAAAACCTCTGTACCTTGTAAATGATGGCCAGGGACAATATTCAGCTCAGAAAGGGTGGATGGCATAGTAAACATGAAAATATAAAATCACTCCTTAGGGTGGAGCATCACTTGTAATTTTACATCACAACAAATATTTACAGTTTTTTACAGCGCAGTACTCTTAAAAGTTTCTTAAAAGGGCACAGCAAGCTTAGCGGTTCTCATGGAGAGGCACTGTCTCTTTATCTATATTCAGTCTATATATACAGTCCATAAGTACAAGCCCCAAGGTGGACCTCCCTGCTACAGGGGCAACATCAGGCCTTTAAGTGTCCAGCTCTTTGGGTCACTCCTCACTTGCAGCCATCACACTTTATCTTCTAATCGTGGCAGGGAGTTACCTTACATCTGGGTCAAGTGTCTCCAGGGGCTAACACATAGACTAAAGCATTTCCCCCTTTTCGGCCCGGTGGCACAAACCCTTTTTCCACTGCCTCTTCCTTCTCAGGTGACCAGCTCTTCTCCCCGGCACATGGTCAGTCTCTGTGTCACTGAAGTCACTAATGCAGTCATCTCATCCATAGGATCCTCTGCAACACTATGGGCCATTTCTTGCTCTCTAGTGGCCACCTACAGCCTCAGTGACCAGTGCTACTTGTCCCTAGCCAGACACTCTACTTTAGGCCTCCTCACTCATGCCACATTAGAAACTCAGGCCTTACTTCAGTAGAACCCTAGCAAAGGAATGCACACATTTGGTACTATTGTACCATGGGGAACAGTGTCCTCTGTGTCTGCTCGAATAAACTCTCAGCATCTCCCCTACTGCAGTAGGCCTATGGCCTGAATCCCCGGCATGGGGATGCAAGCTTTACCACAGCATGTTCCCGTCTCATCCAATATGGCTCCCTAGAGTCCTCCTTATAAGGGCTTTTCATTTCTTCTTGCATCAGCAGTGACATCACCATGGGACGGACATATTGTCCTGTACTCTCTGCTTATAGAGCAGAGCTTTTGTTGTGCTGCTACAGTCCATGAGCCATGACACTCATATTCCAGAAGGGAGTGGCACGTTTAATGTGGGTGTGCTTTTCCACCATCTTACATAAGCAATACTACATGCTCTAAGTGGTACTGTGTGTAGAGATTAGTATATGCATGTAATATTGTCAGTGTGAACGTCTTATTGTAGCCAAAACATATGGTCATGACTCAAGACTCCCACTGCGAGCTCTAAAACTGTGGGGCACAAGTGACATGTTGCCTCATCTCAAATATTAATGGTATATGTAAAAGATAAGCCATATCTCTAGAATGCCCCCTCTACCAGAGGGGGTCGGAGCTAAGGAAACACTTAAGTTGGTTGTGCTGCACTTTCTGTGGCTCAAACACCAGAAAAAGAGAGTTGCTGAAACAGTGTATTACAGAGAGCTATAATGTTTTTGCATCTCACAAGTTACAGATGCTGTGCTGTGTGGTTTCTGTAACTCCAGTTCAGCTACAGTGGGATGCGAAAGTTTGGGCAACCTTGTTAATCGTCATGATTTTCCTGTATAAATTGTTGGTTGTTACGATAAAAAATGTCAGTTAAATATATCATATAGGAGACACACACAGTGATATTTGAGAAGTGAAATGAAGTTTATTGGATTTACAGAAAGTGTGCTATAATTGTTTAAACAAAATTAGGCGGGTGCATAAATTTGGGCACCACAAAAAAGAAATGAAATCAATATTTAGTAGATCCTCCTTTTGCAGAAATGACAGCCTCTAAACGCTTCCTGTAGGTTCCAATGAGAGTCTGGATTCTGGTTGAAGATATTTTGGACCATTCCTCTTTACAAAACATCTTTAGTTCATTCAGGTTTGATGGCTTCCGAGCATGGACAGCTCTCTTTAGATCACACCACAGATTTTCAATTATATATGTCTGGGGACTGAGATGGCCATTCCAGAACGTTGTACTTGTTCCTCTGCATAAATGCCTTAGTGGATTTTGAGCAGTGTTTAGGGTCGTTGTCTTGTTGAAAGATCCAGCCCCGGCACAGCTTCAGCTTTGTCACTGATTCCTAGACATTGGTCTCCAGAATCTGCTGATACTGAGTGGAATCCATGCGTCCCTCAACTTTGACAAGATTCCCAGTCCCTTCACTGGCCACACAGCCCCACAGCATGATGGAACCACCACCACCATATTTTACTTTAGGTAGCAGGTGTTTTTCTTGGAATGCTGTGTTCTTTTTCCTCCATGCATAACACCCCTTGTTATGGCCAAATAACAAAATTTTAGTTTGATCAGTCCACAGCACCTTATTCCAAAATGAATCTGGCTTGTCCAAATGTGCTTTAGCCCACCTCAAGCGGCACTTTTTGTGCTGTGGGCGGAGAAAAGGCTTACTCTGCATCACTCTCGCATACAGCATCTCCTTGTGTAAAGTGCGCCGAATGGTTGAACGATGCACCGTGACTCCATCTGCAGCAAGATGATGTTGTAGGTCTTTGGTGCTGATCTGTGGGTTGACTCTGACTGTTCTCACCATTCGTCGCTTCTGTCTATCCGAGATTTTTCTTGGTCTGCCACTTCGAGCCTTAACTTGAACTGAGCCTGTGGTCTTCCATTGCCTCAATATGTTCCTAACTGTGGAAACAGACAGCTGAAATCTCTGAGACAGCTTTCTGTATCCTTCCCCTAAACCATGATGGTGAACAATCTTTGTCTTCAGGTCATTTGAGAGTTGTTTTGAGACCCCCATGTTGCTACTCTTCAGAGAA
This sequence comes from Bufo gargarizans, assembly GCF_014858855.1. Lineage (NCBI taxonomy): Eukaryota > Metazoa > Chordata > Amphibia > Anura > Bufonidae > Bufo > Bufo gargarizans. The sequence goes on from NC_058083.1 coordinate 194,695,928, forward strand.
AATTAAAAGAGGAGGGAAACTTACAATTGACCCCCTTAACTACTCTTTCTCATAATTGGATTCACCTGTGTATGTAGGTCAGGGGTCACTGACCTCACTAAGTCAATTTGAGTTCCAAAAATTAGTTCTAAAGGTTTTGGAATCAATAAAATGACAACAGTGCCCAAATTTATGCACCTGCCTAATTTTGTTTAAACAATTATAGGACACTTTCTGTAAATCCAATAAACTTCATTTCACTTCTCAAATATCACTGTGTGTGTCTCCTATATGATATATTTAACTGACATTTTTTATCGTAACAACCAACGATTTATACAGGAAAATCATGGCGATTAACAAGGTTGCCCAAACTTTCGCATCCCACTGTATCTGTGTGTGTGTCTGTTATTGCCAACTGAGAAACATCTCTCCTGACGTCAGTGTCTCAAACCAAGGTTGTAGTAGAGGTCCAGAAAGGTCCAAATCCTTTCAGAGACTATCCCTATAAAATAACAATTCCGGAGCATCTTTTCTTAAGTTGACCATACACATAAAGCTGGCCATACACATGACACTTTTGTCAGCCGAACCCTTCAAAAACAGGGGAATCGGCTGACACACTAATATGTGTAGAGTGTTCCCAACTCTATCCCGGCATGATGGTGTGACAAGGATCGAGCGGAACAAATATTTTTACCTGATCCTTTTGTTCTCCCAGGAGATTAACCACTGTCAGAACTCTCTGGCAGCACCTTTCTCTGCTCTCCCCATAGCATACACAGATACGTTCACCCAACATCTATTGGATGTGTATAGACCACTTTACATAAAAGTTGGTTGGTGGTTTAACAGCAGTTGAACAAACACCTGGTGAATGATTGCTTAACAGACATGATCATGCACGTTTTAGTCAATTTTGTTTGTTTAAACTGACCATACATGTTCAGTGAAACTGGGTGATGGATAAAAGGTATTTCTGGGAATGTTCTTTCAAAGAAAGATTCTTTTCATTCTTTGAATGAAAGATCTTTCGTCTGACTATGAGCTGAAAATTTTCAACAAGGTTGATTTCTTTTCAGACAATAATGGTCTATTATCTGTCTGTTGAAACGATTGTTCGTTGTTAAATTTCAACTGACAAACATTTGTTTTGATTGAAATCGTCCATTTTGATCAACTTTAGACTAATGTACATGGTCATCTTTTAATTGTACATTTACCATTATCTGTATTGTATTGTAGGTTTAGTGGGGGAAATCAAAGTTCTTTTATCCTTTTAAACTTAAATGTTTGGTTATCAGGTGAACAAGGACATGACGTGTAAAGTTCTTTCACAAAGTAGGTGATCTTGTAATTTTAGAAAGGGAATTTGATGTGATTACAGCCAATTACAGCTCTAGATTTAATATGCATGTCTTCTGAGGCTGATATTGCTCGCCACTGCCAGAGGACAAGTTCACGGGAAAGTTAATATAACGTGTTTCAGCTCTGAAGAACCATGTAATGTAACAAGATGTCAGCTACAATTAAATAGGATGATAAGGTAAGTGAAACCCCAGAAGGAAAAAAGACAATGGTGACACTTTTAATAGAAATGATTAGTGCTTCTATGTGTGTAGGACAAGACATCTTTGTTGCAGTAGAGTATTTATTAATCTACTGATAGTTACTGTTAAAGGGACAATAACTCTCCACAATTCCAGACATTAATTAGCCTTTCAGCTCTGAGAAAGAACCTAGCTATCTCAGGTCCTGTCTAAACAGGACCTAAAAGAGGCAGTAGTATGCCACAGCTAATTGCCTATGGATGGGGTTTGCACTGATGAAACTGAGGAAACCACAGGCTAAAAGATACAATTATGTCCCAAACAAGAACTTCACATATCAAATTCTGAATTGGCTATATGATTTTTACCTGATGTGACTTCAAAGCTGAACTATAGGTAATCGCACAGAGGTCATGAACATTTAAAACTTAACTTTTAATGATTATGGATTAAGAAACTCAACTGTGTGAGCCCATATCCGCACCCCAAATAAACACCCCCAAAAAATAAAGAAACCGCAAAACCAAAAATATAATATAAATAAAGATTGATTACCACACAAGGAGGGAGTGGTGGGATTAGGCAAAAGGGTTCCTGTCCCTGTAATGTCCCTTTCTAATGCCTCAACCCAGAGATGCACCCAAATGGTGGATGCATTCTGTTCTCGTACCTACTCCTAACTTTCCTTGGTATTACCCTAAACAGATCCCAACATGTTTCCCCTCTTTAGGTTCGTCAGGGGATCAATAGATGGATAATTCTATCTCCTACAATGAAAATAATCTATAAAAAAGGTATAACTAAGGGTATAACAAAAGATGTGTTTGTTACCACCCAGATCGAACAACTGATACTGTTAGCAATGATACAACACACGTTTATATCTTGAATTATATAGACATATAGAGATAAAGGTCCAAACGGACCACTCACGTGCAGTGGAGGCAGTAGGGCTATGACGGCGACCAAAATGGTCGCCAATGTGACTTAGAATTTACAAATGGCGACAAAACTTTTTAGTCTTGTCGCTATTTGCGACTAGACCCACCGCCGCAGCTCTGCAGTTGAATACAGTGGCGGGGCACAGGAGCTGATAGTTCTCTTCCCCGCCGCCAATGTTCTTCTCAGCAGCGCAGTGGAGGAGTCTCTCTCTTCCCCCTGTGCTTCCGCCGCTGCCGCCAAGGTGATGGATCATGTGATGTACCATGTGATGAGCTCAGTGATGTCACCACAGGTCCTTTGACAGGTCCTGAAGAAAGAACAGGAGACCGGCAGCTACGCGATCAATTGGAGGAGGTTAGTACATTTTTTTTTTTACCCTCAATTGACCTTCTACTAAGCATTCTGTATTAAAGAATGCTATTATTTTCCCTTATAACCATGTTATAAGGGAAAATAACACAGTGAATAGACTTTCATCCTAGCAACCATGCGTGAAAATTGAACCGCATCCGCACTTGCTTGCGTTCACCTCACGCATTGCACCCACGCAGAAATCTTGCCCATGTGAATGGGGCCTAAGGGTAAATAGGACAAGGGTTCCAGCCCCTAAGGGGGCTAATAGTAAGTAAAAAATAAAAACACAAACACTAAGGCTACTTTCACACTTGCGGCAGTGTGATCCGGCAAGCAGTTCTGTTGTTGGAAATGCCTGCAGGATCCGCCAATCTGGATGTGAGTGAAAGCATTTGTGAGACGCATCTCTCCGCTTGTGACACAGACGGATCCGTCTTATATCTTTTTACACATTTTTAGTGAAGGACAGATCCGGCATTCCGGTATTTTGAATGCCGGATCAGGCACTAGTACATTCCGATGGGGAAAAATGCCGGATCCGGCATTCAGACAAGTCTTCAGTTTTTTTTGCCGGAGATAAAACCGTAGCATGCTGCTATCTTTTGCCTGATCAGTCAAAATGACTGAACTGAAGACATCCTGATGCATCCTGAACGGATTAGGGAGCATTCACACGACCGTGTTTTTCAATGAACGGACCCATTCATTTCTATGGGTCTGCAAAAATTGCGGAATGCCTTTCATTGTCATCTGTGTGCTGTCTGTTCCGTGTATCCGTTGCTTTTATTTTAGAACATGTTCTATACTTGGCCGCAAATTGCGGTCCGTGGCTCCATAGAAAGTCATTGGGTCCGTAAAAAATGGATAGCACACGGAAATGCATCATCTGTTTTTTGCAGACCCCTGGACTGAAAACATTCTAGAGAACCCCATTTCAGTCCCATATCAGTTTTTTGCGGACCGTGAAAAACGGATGACACACGGAAGCACCACGTCCGTATTATACGGACTTACGGAACAGAAACAGAAAGATAACTGAAGACATACGGAACACACGGATGCGGGATTTGCATACCGCAAAACCAACACGGTCGTGTGAATGCTCCCTTACTCTCCATTCAGAATACATAGGGATATACCTGATCAGTTATTTTCCGGTATAGAGCCCCTGTGACGGAACTCTATGCCGGAAATGAAAAACGCTAGTGTGAAAGTACCCTAAAATATTAAGTTTAAATCCCCCCTTTCCCAATTTTACATATAAAATATATATATATATATATATATATATATATATATTATATTATATAAAATATATAAACAATTAATAAATAAACATATTACATAGCGCTGCATCCAAAAATTCCAAACTTTTAAATTATTAAAAAATATCTCCTATGCGGTGAGCGCCGTAACATAAATAAATAAATAAAAACCATGCGATTCGCCATTTTTTAGTCACCTTGTCACCCCAAAAAATAGGATAGGACTGTTCTATTATGGGCCGAACGTTTCATAAAATGTGTGCCGTGGTATTGAGTATCGTAATACTATTTTATGGTGACGAAAGCGAATCAAAATTTTGGTATCAAAACAAACCTACGCCAATCTATCGTTACCGATACCAACATTTTGATTGGGTTTCAATTTCGCGACTAAAAATTTAATTTGGCTCCTAAATTTTTCAGTTCAGGAGCCAATGGCTACTAGGTATTTTTTTTAGTCTGGAGCACTGTAACTCCATGATGGTGTCCACAGATACCAGTGGCATAATCGCGGTTTTATAATGACATTTCCACAGCTATGTCTGCAAGGATCGCAACAGGGAACGCCCTTTAGGGACGCAGGCTCTGGTCATGGAGGCATGAAATGCTTTCAGTCTATCCACCTGGCGTGCGTCCCATTGAGTGTAACAGGGAATGCCCTGCAGGGACACAAGCTCCGGTCATGGAGGCGTGGAACGCATTCAGTCTATCCACCTGGCGTGCGTCCCATTGACCATCCCATTGAGTGTAACAGGGAATGCCCTACAGGGACACAAGCTCCGGTCATGGAGGCGTGGAACGCATACAGATTGTCCACCTGGCGTGCGTCCCAATGACCAGATGCGCCTTCTTTCTCTATACTATTAGGTACCTACAATCTGAGATTGGATATGAACCACATCCCACCCCTCTGGTCATTATAAAACCTCCATTATGCCACTTGTATCTGTAGACACCATCATGGAGTTACCATAGCCCTACTGCCTCAACTGCACGTGAGTGGTCCCTTTGGACCTTTATCTCTATACATCTATATATGAATCAAGATATACACGTGTGATGTATCATTGCTAACAGTATCAGTTGTTCGATCTGGGTGGTAACAAACACATCTTTTGCTATACCCTTTGTTATACCTTTTTATAGTTTTCATTGTAGGAGATATAATTACCCATCTATTCATCCCCTGCTGAACCTAAAGAGGGAAAACATGTTGGGATCTGTTTAGGGTAATACCAACGAAAGTTAGGAGTAGGTACGGTAACACAGTGCATCCACTATTTGGGTGCATCTCTGGGTTGAGGCATTAGAAAGGGACATTACAGGGACAGGAAGCTGCCCAATCCCACCACTCCCTCCTTGTGTGGTAATTAATCTTTATTTATATTATATTTTTTGTTTTGGGGTTTCTTTTTTTGATTTTGGGGTTTAATTGGGGTGCGGATGTGGGCTCACACTGCTGAGCTTCTTAATCCATTATCATCAAAAGTTTTAAATGTTCATGCCCTCTGTGCGATTAGTTTCAAGTTGCATGATACAGTAACTGCTTGAGATTTATGTTTTTGACCTATAGGTAAACAAAACTTGGAGTGACAGAATAGGGTTTATTGCCAATGATGCAAACCTTTCATCAGTCTCGTACCAACTGTCAGTGTGAGGTGATTGAAGAGTACCCACCAAAAATGAGCACTGTTCACTGAAATTCTTGAGCGTCACTGCCCCTTCCATGTGCTTCGAGTGAGTTGATCCATTTAGGGATTCGGGAAGAGAGAAAAGCTAGCACTGCATCCCTGGTGATGCAGCAAATATATCTCTGCTGAGACCTGCCTCCACAGAGCAGTATGATAAGTATGGCAGCTCTAACAAAAGTGCCTGCCACTGAGGAGACTGTAAGAGGGGTCCAGTTAAAAAGCACCAGTAGACAATCACCTTACCTACAGTGGCACAGGTCACATGGACGCCAGCATCCTCCCCTGCAGTAGTGATGAGCGGCATAGGCAATATTTGTTTTTGCTATATTTTGCACATTTTTCGTATAATATTTGCAATAAAGTCGCAAATTCTAGAATTTGTGATCTCCAGTCATTATTTTTGCGATTGCGCAAATCGGCACTAATGATGCACATATTTTTTGCGTGATACATGCAACTTCACATTTTATCAGGTCTGAGTAGATATTACTGATTGGTGCACTAAGTATTGTTGTGACATCACAGCACAATGTCTGTAGCATGTATGTATGGACAGCAGAGAAACAGTAATTCCTATCACACGACCTAACACCCTGCACTATGTCACGATCTAACCAACACTGACTATCTCCCACTAACTATCTGTATTATATGTATGAGCTAACTATCTAATGTAATTGGATAAGGAATAGGATCCAGGTGAAAGCACAGAGCACAGCGATGTCACTGCTCTCTCTCTCTCAGAACTGCAAAAAAACTGCAGAAAATGGCTGCTGGGGAGGTTCTTATATAGTAAAGGTGTAGGCAACTTTCCTATTGGTTGCTAGGGATGTTGCTAAGCTCTGACAAAGATATTGCAGCCTTCTCATTGGCCCACAAGCAAGAAGGGAGGTTACTGATGAAAATAAAATCTAGAACATTCGCGATTATGTCAAAGCTACTGGGTGATACTAGGTGAAATTGCTTTATAGCCAGCCAAGAGCAAGACTTCGAATAAATGGTAAGCTATTCCCAATGTTGACACTGGAGAGGGGCACCAGGCAGGGATGTCCTTTGTCACCCCTTTTATTTGCCATTGCTATAGAGCCCTTGGCTTGTATTTTAAGTTCTACCCCGCTGATTCAAGGCTTGGGAAGGGGGGACGTGGAGGAACGAGTCTCGCTATACACGGATGATATGTTATTATATGTGGGTGATCTGGCCTCGTCGGAGGATCCCATTATATCATTGATATCAGATTTTGGAAGACAGTCTGGTTTACAAATTAATTGGAACAAGTCGGTTATTCTCCAACTGTCCCCCCTTTCGCAATCTCTCTGTTTGAATCACATTAATCTGAAAGTGGTCTCCTCTTTTAAATATCTCGGAATTAACATCTCAGATAATCCCCGGTCATATATTATGGATAACCTGATACTGTTAATGGCTAGTTTTAAAAAGAAAGTGGTCACTTGGAATAAACTTCCACTATCAGTAATAAGTAGAGGTAACCTTCTTAAAATGATTTTAATGCCGCAGTTACTCTACATCCTGCATAACTCACCAGTATGGATACTCATGCAATATTTCTATAAGTTACAGCAAATATTTCAATCCTTGTTGGGGAAAAATAAACATAGTAGGATTCTGCATGAAACGTTACAGCGAGATAAAGAAGCGGAAGGGATTGGCGTTGCCTAACCCCTTCCTATATTTTCTGGCAGCTCAGCAGCAACACTTTAGAGGTTGGGTAAGGCCGGGAAAGATGGGAACTAGTGGAGAACTGGTAAAGTGGGCGTCTGGATTTTGCCCTCCTATTTCAATTCTAAAGAAAGACTTATCTGAATCTTTTAAATCCCTCACAATTTTGGGATTAATGAGGAAAGTCTGGGGAAAATCTAGGGAGATTCTGGGAGTCTCGGATTTATTAGACTTGTCTCCTGTCTGGAATAACTCGCACTTAATAGAACTGTCCAAACTTCAGGGATTTTCGGAATGGGAGCGACAGGGGCTAAGGAATATAGGGCAACTCTATTCACAAGGCATCCTGTAACAATTCACGCAACTCTGTTCTGAGTTTGGTTTAGTGTCTACTCATTTCTATAAATACTTACAATTAAGACATGCTATAAATTCACAATCTAGAGTGTCCCCTATGCAATTTGTCTCTCACCAAATACTTAAAAAATTGGAACCAGGCCTGTGAAGGGAGCTATCTCCGACACCTATGGAGCTTTGCAGAATGAACATCTGAAACACTTCCCATTCAAGGTTAAATTGAAATGGGAGAGGGATTTGGGCCCTATTTCGGATGCCCAATGGGAGGACATTTTTGCACTGACTCCTATTTTGTCCCTTAGTGAGGCAGCTAGACTATCTCAACTTTTTATGATACATAGGGTATATAGAACCCCAATCTTTTTATGGAAGGTGGGATATAGGTCTGACTCCTTCTGTCCGAGATGCAGGGAGGAAGGGGCTGGTTTGTTCCCTATGATGTGGAGTTGCAGTGCCCTACAGGGATATTGGATTGGTATAGTCAACTTGATAAATAAAATATATAGTGCTAATTATAAATTGGATCCCAGATTTTGCTTACTTGGGATCTTGGATTCGGATAATTTGCAACTAAATATTATAGCTGGAATCAACAGAATCCTATATCGGGCACGCAAAACTCTAGCTGCTAAGTGGATACAGCCGCTTCCCCAGAGCATCTCTGAATTCATTGCAAGAATGAATACGATTATAAGATTGGAAAGGGGAATCTATTTGAAGCGTAACTGCCTTTCAAAATATAAAAATATTTGGGGCCTGTGGATAGACAGATCCGGAGTTTGCAGCCTATGGGTGACTTTGCAAAGTAGTTTTTAGGATTTTCTCTGGCTAATTCTGGAGGGGGTGATTGAGGTTGATTGGGAATATTCAATTTCAGCTTGCTTGACATCGTATTATGAAAATGGTATAATGATCTGTTACTATAATGAATAGGTCTTAAACACAAGATGGTTGTCGATTAATCATAGTAAAAGTCTCACAGTGGGTGGGGCGTAGGTGGGTTTGTTGGGATTTATATACCAATAATTTTGTATGTTGGCTGTTTTGCATTGTACAAATATTATTTTTGCACTATATTGAACAACGTTTATGATGGAAGAAGTTTGTAACATGATAATGTTTATTTTTATAAAACCAATAAAAACGTATCTTATTCAAAAAAGAATATTTGCGATTACGAATATATAGCACTATATTCTACATCTTTGCGAATTCTCGAAGTGCCAAAATTCGCAATTAGAATATTCATGATCAACACTACTCTGCAGCAGGAGAAATGCCTGATTCAGTTATAAAAGAGCAGTACAAAGAGAATGTCACAGTCCAGGCCTGAATTAGGTCCCTGACCAGAATAACAGCAAATCTGACTGGCTAAAGTGATGCACAGAGTGACTTTGTAACCAAAATACAGGCACTACACATGTAATACAAAAACATATTTATTGTGTCACATAAAAAGGACATACATCACATAAATAGCTAAATAAAAGGTCAATGCAGACAGGTGCTGATACCCCCAATCACCCAATTTCGTGGAGGCGGGGCATTCTGTTAACCAGCTTCGCTTTAGAGTCATTGACAGCGTGGGTCCGTTACGGAGAGGGGGTGACAAGGACGCAATATTAAGGAAGAAGGAGCTCAAATGGATCTACACATTGAAATCTTTACAGCCATTTGGTTTAAATCTAGAGTTTAATGTGGCTGGCATCAGCTAATTCTGGATCTAATTAAATTCTTAAAATGGCTGCTTTCATATATTTCTCTTCTGTTATAGTATTTTGCTATGTTTTTTTAATTATATGCCTTAATCACACCGCTTTATAGCACCACGATGAATATTGTGGCTTTTTCCACAAATATTTTGATATGGTATATGATTTATCAATGAGAATTTGCGCCTAATGAGAGTGTTATCTGTTGTTAACACATAGTGATTTTTCACTCTTTTTGTATTATGCCTGCTGCACCTATACCTGTGTGGTGTTCATATCTTTTCATGGTTCCCTTGGTCTTTCCTCGCGCTAATAATCTGTGCAATGCGCCTCTAACATCTAATTATGATTCTAATCAGTAAGCGCTCTGCACACTGTTCAAATTTGATAGTGGTGCGATCGCCTTCTATTGACAATCCCATTGAATCCTCATACACACGTCAGCCTGGAGCGCCAGGTGGGAGTGGCCTTGTGACGTCTGCCGGCCGCCGCCTGATGACGCAAGCTGTCCGGCGCAGACTATGCATCGGGATTCAGTTGGGTACGTCATACGCATGTCGCCTTGTGGTGACGCATGCGATGACGTATGCGGACATGCGCATTGCCTATTATGGGACGCTAGATGGACGGAGGAAGTCTATGCATGGTGACCCCACACAGGTACTATTGCGATTTGTTGCAGCTGGCCGATTTGTCTCATTATGTCAGTGCTCATCGATTCATCATACAGGTGTGCTACACATATACTAAATCTCCATTGGTTGCTTAGCGGTGTGGGTGGTTTTATCATGTGCTATTTATAGGCTGTGATTTTAATTGTTAACATGCTTGACAAAGGCTATCTCTAGCCGAAACGTTGCCGCAAAGATTTTGTATGCCTTGCTGTGAGGTGTGATCCTGAATAAAGAAGATTATTGGTGAGACGCTGCTGTGGCCCTCCATTTTTTCTACCCCCAATCACTAGGTCCCCATGCATGTCTCACTTGTAGACATATCCGTATTATGATGGCATAAAAAAAAAACTAGTACAAATATATATCTGGAGTCACCCATCAACATCAGTGCCCTGTCTCTCATTACATGGTGTAGTACATTGTCCAGTATATCATCATCACATAAATGTATCAATATAATATAAATCACTAAATCAGACTATTGTCACACTAAAAAAGATCTAAATTGTCTCCCTGGTAAAAACCAAAAGACATATGCATTATACAAGACACAAATGGCACTGAAGTGGGTAAGACATACAGACCAAGAGCTGGGGGACAGAACAACCCAGACGTATGTTTCGCCGCGCTTCCTCTCGGGGCGTTACTACTACTACTCTAACACCATGTAATGAGAGTAAGGCAACAGCCAAAGGGTGAGAGGGTCGCTCATAGGGTAAGTAAATCGAGGCACAACAGCTTCCTTTAAAGAGCTGGTGGATACGATAGACTCACCTGTTGTGGTTGCACTGAAGTTAAGTGCAACCGTATTGCAGGTGAGCTCTGAGGTATAAAAGGTGCAGGTCGGTGCTGCCAGATGCGTCAAGAAGCCCCTTGGGACGAAGGCCAAGTCGCCACTCAGGTATATATTGGAAAACGTGTCTTAGCTTGTCACTGTGAAGTGATCAAGCTGGTAGACGATCATAAGGCGCATTACTACGACCCGGTACAGGATACAACAAAGTTTATTTTGAGACAACGCATTTCGGGGTCTCGAAGGCCCCTTTATCAAGTCTGTGTCACCCTAGTTTTTTGTGCAGGTAGGTGTGTACTGCCTGGTTTCTTCTAACAAAGGCGCATGTCCGTACCTTAATTTTGTTCTTGTTACACTTGGAGTGAGTGTAGCGGTTCACCGCTACAGTCCTATGTGCGGCACGTGTAGAAAGCGCTAAACTCACTCCAAGTGTAACAAGAACAAAATTAGGGTACAGACATGCGCCTTTGTTAGAAGAAACCAGGCAAGTTTTCCACCATGTAATGAGAGACAGGGCACTGATGTTGATGGGTGACTTCATCTATATATTTGTACTAGGGATTTTATACCACATCATAATAAGGATATGTCTACAAGTGCGATTGGGGGGTACCACTTTTCTCAGCACCTGTCTGCATTGACCTTTTATTTTGCTATTTATGTGATGTATGTCCTTTATATGTGACACAATAAAGATGTTTTTGTATTACATGTGTGGTGCCTGTATTTTAGTTTTGTAGATGTCTCCACACGTGACTTCTGCCTTTGTACTCTGACTATGCCTCAGTTTGATCAGCCTCTGGCTTCCCAGCATCCACTGGGTGTATTGTGTCATCTGGAGGTCAGTCCAGTGGGTTCACACTCTGGTCCCGATTCCCTAGTGTTCCAATTCCCCTCTGAGGTAGCACCTGGTACTCCTCTCGGGAAAGTCTCTCCTAACCATCAGAGGTATAATGTGAAGAATGAGGGGTGTGCTCAGACATTGTCCTCAGAGGGAGTTGGTCACATGGAACATTGGGTTCCCACCCGCTGGTCATAACAGTATACGTACCCAATATACATACAATCAATAGAAAACCATCTGTTGTTGATCCAAGTAGATTGAAAGGCAATTGATTACCTCATGTTTGACTACAAAATCAAGGCTTTAACCCAATATCATGCACGTTGACCATGACACATTTTTTTAAGTAGTTAATGTTTTACCCTCTCTTTGAGACCTGTAGGCATGAAGCATGGTAGATTTCAGGAGGTTGTGGAACTGTAAAGCATGTGTAGGATAATAAATGACATCTCACTGTGCCCTTGTTTCTTATAATCATATATGGTATATATTTTATGCTCTCCAGTTTGTACTTGCTGTGCCTAAAAATAAACTGGACATGGGCATCTGATTTTGGTACTATTTTATAATAATGATTGGTTTATTATTCTGATATTAAAAAAATAACTAGCAATTATGGCACGGTGTCTTCTCTTATTTTGTGCTTTTTACATTTTAGCACTGCAAAATATAAATTCTGACTCTCAGTCCTGGGCAAACCCTGTTTAAAACAAGAGATACTTCAAAATGGTTGGAATAAAACAATTACTTCTCTAGAGAAGAATTAAAATAGAGGGAAAAAAAACACTTTAATGCTATAAAAAGCCACCTTCTAGATTTCCTGTCAGTTTCCACGTGCTAATGCACACTCAAATGTCTCAAATGTGCATTTTTGTTAAAAGCTTGAAGTACGTCTGCACTTTTCTTATACAAGGTTTTATTTACAGTGCCATTTTTCAGAATCATTAATTCACATTTGTAGAGAAGTACAGAGTTATTTCACTTTGAAATCTCTATCAGCTTGGGAGCTAAAAAAAAAAGTTTGCTAAAGAAAGGAAGCCATTATTCCTAGTGATAGGAAAGGCTCTACAAGAGCATCTAATTCAGTTTCTTAGTATTCTAGGAAGACACAAGACCTCTTGGCTTTACAAAGTAGGACCTGTGTTCAAATGAAAAACAACCATGTAATCTCTTCTAAAGAAAAGAACGCGTACAATACCATTAGCTTACTTGTAGAGAACATACTTGAATCTTAAATTGAAAATGTATACCTGGAACCTTGATTATGCCCTTACATGTAATATTTCTTCCATTTTGCGATGTATTATCTAAAATTCTAGCGCATATTTATGATCGAATCACTTTGGAACGCATATACCATGCGTTCCAGTGTCCCGTTTACGTCACTTCCGGCGCATTATGCCGACTTCCGGTCTTCCATGCGTTCCATCTCCGGTTTGCGTTCCACCAGCAGCCAATGGTAGCGGTCGGCGCTCATACTATGACGCACTTCCGGTCTCGACTTGGACGATGGTGGAACGCACGCCGCACATCAAAAAACTATGAGGTATTTATCTAATATATAATGCTAATTAGAATCAGTATATATAGAGGGGCAGTCGCAGAGAGTACTCTGGACTGCATCATTCGGTTGGACATATCTACAGAGAGCTATTGGGCTGACGGCTATCGTGCCATTTATCCATCTGATCATCTACATCTTTATATTTTTTACATCCCCTGATGAATCCGGTAATATATGTATCGGAGGAAACGCGTTGGGATTATATAACAACTTTATTTTGGCTGTACTGACACTGGGAGATACATATATATTTTTTCAGGGACAGGATAACAGGGACAGCCGTCGATAAGTGGGGTCGCTCCCTCTGGGGGTGATTCTCCCGCATATAGGCGGGAGACCTCTCCGCTTTTAGGCAGGGCCTCACCAGTCGGATAGGGATTTAATCTTCCCAGCTATCCACCTGTCCTGTATAAGAAGAGCCGGTGACTACAATACCCCTTTATCAGTTTTTGTGGACCTTCCCACTATCTTGCTGCGGTACGATTCATCTCCGTAAACAGAACAATCACCAAACCGTGAGTGGGACTATTTGGTCCAAATTCGTGCTCTTTATTTTGTACTTTTACCCTGTGCCTCATTGTGCATAAGTCCACTGTATCTGATATATGCAGCTATCGAAATTTTTCTATGGGACCTATTTTAATTAATAATGACTAAAAGTTAAGTTTTAAGTAGGATAACTATTCAGTGATATACAGCTTATATTCCTACACTATATATATATTTTTCTCTACTGTGAATTTTTTATACCTGGAACCTTGTACGATCACTTTATGATATTTCAAGGAGTAAAGGGAAGAATTCTCTTGTGGGACCTGCATTTTCAGCTTTGGCTCCAGTAATTTGAGCCAAAGCCAGGAGTAGATTCAAAAGGAATGGGAAATATAATAGGTTTGTAATACCACTTTTATGAACATTAATTTTCTCTTGTTCAAAGAATACATCTCATGTATACCAGCCATAATTTTGCCACAAAAGAATAGCTCCCTTTTTAATCCAGAGGAAAAAAAGCAGGTTTTGGAGCTGCACTTATACAAGCAGCCAAACAACACAAGTTTGCGAGCATTCTCGTGTTTGATTTCAAGTGTGTGTTTGTATTAAGTGTGTGACTTTAGATTACGTGACTTGAGATTCAGGGACTTTAGGAGGGGACTGCAGTAAGTTACATTCTAGTCACTGCACTATATTGTATTTTTTCTCTTTTCTTGCATAATACCCATTTAGTATGTGTTCCATTATTGACAACGCAGTCCATTTCACATCTTGTCTAATGTATGCAGTCCTGGAATATCGGTTTGAGGGTGCATATATTTGTTCAAAATGTGAGCAAATTGCCCATTTGGAATCGCACATCGAGTAGCTAGCCGAGTTAGTTTCAACACTGAGAAGCGTTGACAATTTGGAAAAGAGTTTGCTGCTCACTGAGCAAGCACTCTATGGGGCAGATGTGGGGCAGGGTGGTAGCGAGGAGGCTCAGTAAAGTGAGGTAGCTAGCTGGGTAACAGTTAGAAAGCAGGGTAGAGGGAAGAGTGCCAGGGAGGCTAGCCCTGATCTGACACACCCCAACAAGTTTGCAAGGTTGGCAGATGAGGGGGATGTCAGTTCAGGGAGAACACTGCTGCAGAAGGACACTTCCTCTGCCAGTCAGGGGAATGTCAGCTCCAGTAAGCAGGGGACCAGGAGAGCAGGGCAGGCCAGACAGGTGCTGGTAGTGGGAGACTCAATTATTAGGTGTACAGATAGGGCAGGTTGGGGTACACCTGGGAAATAGTGACCATAAAGTAATAACCTTTCAATTGTCATTCAAAAAAGTGTTTCTTCAGGGAGGAACAAAAATACCAAACTTCCAAAAACCAAAATTTTGCCAATTAAAGCTACTTTCACTCTAGCGTTAAAGTTTTCCAGTATTTAGTTCCGTCATAGGGGCTCAATACCGGAAAAAAAAAAACGCTTCAGTTTTGTCCTAATGCATTCTGAATGGAATTGTCACGGCTGAGGATGGGGAAAATCCTCAGCCGTGCGATGCCAGCTGATGTCCGGTCGCTACTCGGCCAGGGCAACAGAATTAGGGAGCAGGTCACCTCCTATTGCGTCCCTAACGCTGACCCTGTCTCCTGTCTGTATGAGCCGACCCCGGTGGTAGGAGGGCTCATACGCTGGAACCTAATAGTCCCTACAAGCCCTCAGGTCGGCCCTGAACTAAGGAGCAGGGTAAGACAACCTACTCCTCCTAGACACGGAGGAGCAGGAGTCTCACTGGCCAAGCGTCATGAAAGATGGGGAACATAAACAGAACTATGGACATGACAGGTGAACCCAACAGTTCCACACTAACCTGCCACAGCCTTGCTGACTGGAACCCGTGCTCAGAAAACGCTGTCCACAGAAACATAACACAAACAGCACACACATGAGAACACTCAGGAACCAGGACATCCATAGCTGCACTAAAAACCAAAGACATAAGACATCAACAGAACATCAAGGATATGGATTTTTGACTGGAAGGGTGGCCCTTACAAGAAGGACGGTTACAGGGTAACAGGAGGATGACTCCAGCAACATGCCTGGAGTACCCCACCAGAGAACTCATCTGGACTGAGACTTTATAGCCCATGTAACCACACCCCACAGTCAGACACACCCAGTGACTCACACACACACTGGGAAGGGAGTTAACCCTTCCAGCACCAGGGAAGGGAAACACCAACTTAAAAGGAAAGTGTCCAAAACACAAAACACACTGTGGCTGTTGCCGCAGGCAACAACATGGGTGGCACTCATGTCCTGGGAGTCAGCCCGAAGGCCGGGACACTGCCACCACATGTACACACAACGACCAAACGTTGCCATGGGCAACCACAGTGAGGGGAAGATGTAAGTGCACACCACACATAACACAGAGTGCACACAGACCTACGAAAGTGCATACAAACACGCACACAACTCCAAGGGAACCGCACACATAGCTGTTGTCCGCGGCAACCGCACTTGAGGCCAACCTCATTATGCCTCCAGCTGCGGTTGAAACAACAACCCAAACCGCGGGCAACTGTATGCGGCTCCCAAGGAGTCACGGCCATAAACATGGTCGTGACAGCAATCCGCTCAGTATGCAACAGGATGTCTTTCGTTCTGTCCCTCTTACGGTATATGGCATGCTGCGGTAATTTCTCTGGCCAAAATTCCGGAACACTTGCCGGATTGCCAGATCCGGTATTAATTTCCAAGTAATTACCAAGTGTTCAGGAAATTTCCGCATTGACGCATGAGCAGACCTTTAAAAATATGAAAAAAATAAATACCGGATCCGTTTTTCCGGATGACACCGGGGAGACAGATCCGGAATTTCAATGAATTTGTCAGACAGATCCGTAAACAAATAATATCCGTTTGCATACAGATTTCCGGCAACGGAACTGCCTGTCGGATTCTTCTAACGCTAGTGTGAAAGTACCTTAAGAGAGGCTATAGGCCTAGCTAACTTGGACAAAGTCCTCAAAAATAAAAATACAGACACAAAATGGGATATTTTTAAAAGCATCCTAAAATCTAATTGTGAGAGGTACATACCTTATGGGAATAAAAGATTAAGGAACAAGAAAAAAACTATGTGGATATATAGAAATATAAAGAAAGCAATAAAATTACAAAAAGAAAGCATTTAAATCACTGAAACAGGTGGGTAGTGAGGAAGCAAGGAAAAAAAAAATATGTAAAAAACAAATAAAAGCAGCCAAACTAGAGACCGAGAGATTAATTGCAAAAGAGAGCAAAACTAACCCTAAAATGTTCTTCAGTTATATAAATGGTAAAAAGTATAAGGCCCCTTTCACATGGGCGAGTTTTCCGTGCGGGTGCGATGCGTGCAGTGAACGCATTGCACCCGCACTGAATCCTGACCCATTCATTTCTATGGGGCTGTGCACATGAGCGGTGATTTTCACGCATCACTTGTTTGTTGAGTGAAAATCGCAGCATGCTCTATATTGTGCGATTTTCACGCGACGCAGGCCCCATAGAAGTGAATGGGGTGCGTGAAAATCGCATAGCATCCGCAAGCAAGTGCGGATGCGGAGCGATTTTCAAACATGGTTGCTAGGTGACAGTCTATTCACTGTATTATTTTCCCTTATAACATGGTTATAAGGGAAAATAATAGCATTCTGAATACAGAATGCATAGTATAATAGTGCTGGAGGGGTTAAAAAAATAAAATAAATAAGTTAACTCACCTTCTCCTCTTGATCGCGTAGTTCCCGGTCTCTTTACTTCTTGAATGATGAGCTGTGGGCTAAAGGACCTGTGGTGACGTCAGATCACATGCTCCATCACCACGGTGATGGACCATGTGATTGGAGCATGTGATCTGACGTCACCACAGGTCATTTAGCCCACAGCTCATCATTCAAGAAGTAAAGAGACCAGGAACTACGCGATCAAGAGGAGAAGGTGAGTTAACTTTTTTTTTTTTTTTTAACCCCTCTAACACTATTGTACTATGCATTCTGTATTCAGAATGCTATTATTTTCCCTTATAACCATGTTATAAGGGAAAATAACACAATCTTCAGAACATCAATCCCAAGCCCGAACTTTTGTGAAGAAGTTCGGGTTTGAGTACCAAACATGCGCGATTTTTCTCACGCGAGTGCAAAACGCATTACAATGTTTTGCACTCGTGCTGAATAATCGCGCATTTTCCCGCAACGCACCCGCCTCTTATCCAGGCCAAAAATAAGACGCCCGTGTGAAAGAGGCCTAAATCCGAAGGTGTCGGCCCTTTACATGACGGGGGAGTTGCAGAGAGCGATGAGGAGAAAGCAAAGCTATTAAATATTTTTTTCTCCACTGTATTCACTAAGAAAAATAAACTGTCAGATGATATGCAGAATGTAAAAGTAAATTCCCCATTAAAAGTGCCCTGTCTGACCCAGCAGCGTCTTAAAAAGATTAAAATAGACAAATCTCCAGGACCGGATGGCATACACCCCCGTATCCTAAGAAAATTAAGTAATGTCATAGCCAAACCCTTATTTCTGATATTTAAGGACTCTATACTGACAGGGAGTGTTCAACAGGATTGGCGCATAGCAAATGTGGTGCCAATATTCAAAAAAGGTCCAAAAACAGAGCCCGGAAACTATAGGCCGGTTAGTTTAACATATGTCGTGGGAAAACTGTTTGAAGGTTTTCTAAGAAATGCTATCTTGGAGTACCTCAATGAAAATAAGCAAATAATGCCATATCAGCCTGGCTTCATGAGGGATAGGTCATGTCAAACTAATTTAGTTTCAATAGTTTTTTATTTTATCAGCACCATGAACCGACAAATAAAGAAGTAAACAAGCGTGGACGCAGCCACATTAACCATGTGAGTATACATGAATAAAGCCATCAGAACTGTGATTGCGGCAAACATTCAGGTGATAGCGTACATCATACAGGATGGATCGAGTAATAATACATGTCGATAACGCTGCACATATAGCTCCAAAGCAAATGCGCAGACATTGCCCACCCAATGCAATCACCAGGCAGTTTCAGACATATGAGTCAAGGAAAAGTAAAAGTGAACATAGGAGTCACTAATTTGGTGACCGACAAACAAATTAAATTGAACTAAGAACTGTGGTGACCCACAGAACAAAATAAGGTGTATAGACACCTAAGAGGAGGAAAAGAAGCAGAAAGAAGAAAGGGGGAAGAATCAGGGTAAGGGGTATAGGGGCTTTCCAGTTGCACCGCCGCTGCCTCGATAGATAGTCTTGGACCATACTCAGGGGGAATAGAAAGTGCTAGATGCCCACCCACTCCAGGTTGCTTGTCTCAATTTGATAGGAATAACTGATGAGGGTAGAGAGTGTTCATATCTGCAAGTTTGATTGATCTCTTGTATGACTTCAGAAATTGAAGGAGGGGCCAAGTGTTTCCAGTGTCTGGTGACGACCAGTTTGGCGCTAAGCAAAATATGGCCAGTAATGTGTCTGTGCAGGGTAGGGATCTCATTAATACCGAGAAACAGCAAGGCTAACTCTGGACAGGGGTCTATTCTATGACCTATTAGAGTGGAAATAAGTTGGAAGACTTTCTTCCAATATTCAATGAGGATAGGACAGGACCAGAGAATATGGAGCAAAGATCCACCTCCTCCACAACCTCTCCAGCAACAAGGCGAAGTAGCAGGGTAGATTATATGAAGTCTCTGGGGGGTAAAGTACCAGTGAAGAATAGTTTTTAGGCCTGCCTCATAATGAGTGACACATTTAAAATTTGATACAATAAATCTTATGGCTAGGGATGAGCGAACTCGAACTGTATAGTTCGGGTTCGTACCGAATTTTGGGGTGTCCGAGACACGGACCCGAACCCGGACATTTTCGTAAAAGTTCGGGTTCAGTGTTCGTCGCTTTCTTGGCGCTTTTGTGACGCTTTCTTGGCGCTTTTTGAAAGGCTGCAAAGCAGCCAATCAACAAGCGTCATACTACTTGCCCCAAGAGGCCATCACAGCCATGCCTACTATTGGCATGGCTGTGATTGGCCAGAGCACCATGTGACCCAGCCTCTTTTTAAGCTGGAGTCACATAGCGCCGCCCGTCACTCTGCTCTGATTAGCGTAGGGAGAGGTTGCGGCTGCGACAGTAGGGCGAGATTAGGCAGTGATTAACTTCTCCAAAGGACTTGATTATTGATCGATCTGCAGCTGTGGGTCATTGAGCTACTGATACTCAATTGCTCACTGTTTTTAGGCTGCCCAGACCGTTTGTCAGTCACTTTTTTCTGGGGTGATCGGCGGCCATTTTGTGTCTTGTGGTGCGCCAGCACAAGCTGCGACCAAGTGCATTTAACCCTCAATGGTGTGGTTGTTTTTTGGCTAAAGCCTACATCAGGGTGAAGCTGTCACACCAAGTGCATTTAACCAGCAATAGTCTGTTTATTTTTTGGCCATATACTACATCAGGGGCAAGCTGCGCCTGTCACCAAGTGCATTTAACCCTCAATGGTGTGGTTGTTTTTTGGCTAAAGCCTACATCAGGGTGAAGCTGTCACACCAAGTGCATTTAACCAGCAATAGTCTGTTTATTTTTTGGCCATATACTACATCAGGGGCAAGCTGCGCCTGTCACCAAGTGCATTTAACCCTCAATGGTGTGGTTGTTTTTTGGCTAAAGCCTACATCAGGGTGAAGCTGTCACACCAAGTGCATTTAACCAGCAATAGTCTGTTTATTTTTTGGCCATATACTACATCAGGGGCAAGCTGCGCCCGTCACCAAGTGCATTTAACCCTCAGTAGTGTGGTTGGTCAAGCTGTCACACCAAGTGCATTTAACCAGCAATAGTCTGTTAATTTTTTGGCCATATACTACATCAGGGGCAAGCTGCGCCTGTCACCAAGTGCATTTAACCCTCAGTAGTGTGGTTGGTCAAGCTGTCACACCAAGTGCATTTAACCAGCAATAGTGTGGTTATTTTTTGGCCATATCCCAGTCTAATTCTGTCAGTAAATCTATACCTGTCACCCAGCGCCTAAATACTAGGCCTCAAATTTATATCCCGCTAAATCTGTCGTTACTGCTGTACTGTTGTGGCTGGGCAAGTTATTTAGTGTCCGTCAAAGCACATTTTTTGTTCTGGGTTGAAATACAATTCCCAATTTAGCAATTTCCTAATTTAGTGGTTTCTGCTGTATCAGAGCTATTTGAAATCTATCCCTAAAAGGGTATATAATATTCAAGGTGCACATAGGGTCATTCAGAATAACTTCACACACACGCTACTGTGCATTTCCAAGTCTAATTCCGTCAGTAAATCTATACCTGTCAGCCAGCGCCTAAATACTAGGCCTCAAATTTATATTCCGCTAAATCTGTCGTTACTGCTGTACTGTTCTGGCTGGGCAAGTTATGTAGTGTCCGTCAAAGCACATTTTTTGCTCTGGGTTGAAATACAATTCCCAATTTAGCAATTTCCTAATTTAGTGGTTTCTGCTGTATCAGAGCTATTTTAAATCTATCCCTAAAAGGGTATATAATATTCAAGGTGCACATAGGGTCATTCAGAATAACTTCACACACACGCTACTGTGCATTTCCAAGTCTAATTCTGTCAGTAAATCTATACCTGTCACCCAGCGCCTAAATACTAGGCCTCAAATTTATATCCCGCTAAATCTGTCGTTACTGGTGTACTGTTCTGGCTGGGCAAGTTATTTAGTGTCCGTCAAAGCACATTTTTTGTTCTGGGTTGAAATACAATTTCCAATTTAGCAATTTCCTAATTTAGTGGTTTCTGCTGTATCAGGCCTACTTTAAATACATCCCTAAAAGGGTATATAATATTCAAGGTGCACATAGGGTGATTCAGAATAACTTCACACACACGTTACTGTGCATTTCCAAGTCTAATTCTGTCAGTAAATCTATACCTGTCACCCAGCGCCTAAATACTAGGCCTCAAATTTATATTCAGCTGAATTTGAATACAATACATTGGGCCAAATAATATTTTTGTTGTTGTGGTGAACGATAACAATGAGGAAAACATCTAGTAAGGGACGCGGACGTGGACATGGTCGTGGTGGTGTTAGTGGACCCTCTGGTGCTGGGAGAGGACGTGGCCGTTCTGCCACATCCACACGTCCTAGTGTACCAACTACCTCAGGTCCAAGTAGCCGCCAGAATTTACAGCGATATATGGTGGGGCAGGTACAGGCATTAGTCAATTGGGTGGCCGACAGTGGATCCAGCACGTTCACATTATCTCCCACCCAGTCTTCTGCAGAAAGCGCACAGATGGCGCCTGAAAACCAACCCCATCAGTCTGTCACATCACCCCCATGCATATCAGGGAAACTGTCTGAGCCTCAAGTTATGCAGCAGTCTCTTATGCTGTTTGAAGACTCTGCTGGCAGGGTTTCCCAAGGGCATCCACCTAGCCCTTCCCCAGCGGTGGAAGACATAGACTGCACTGACGCACAACCACTTATGTTTCCTGATGATGAGGACATGGGAATACCACCTCAGCATGTCTCTGATGATGACGAAACACAGGTGCCAACTGCTGCGTCTTTCTGCAGTGTGCAGACTGAACAGGAGGTCAGGGATCAAGACTGGGTGGAAGACGATGCACGGGACGATGAGGTCCTAGACCCCACATGGAATGAAGGTCGTGCCACTGACTTTCACAGTTCGGAGGAAGAGGCAGTGGTGAGACCGAGCCAACAGCGTAGCAAAAGAGGGAGCAGTGGGCAAAAGCAGAACACCCGCCGCCAAGAGACTCCGCCTGCTACTGACCGCCGCCATCTTGGACCGAGCACCCCAAAGGCAGCTTCAAGGAGTTCCCTGGCATGGCACTTCTTCAAACAATGTGCTGACGACAAGACCCGAGTGGTTTGCACGCTGTGCCATCAGAGCCTGAAGCGAGGCATTAACGTTCTGAACCTTAGCACAACCTGCATGACCAGGCACCTGCATGCAAAGCATGAACTGCAGTGGAGTAAACACCTTAAAAACAAGGAAGTCGCTCAGGCTCCCCCTGCTACCTCTTCTGCTGCTGCCGCCTCGGCCTCTTCTGCTGCTGCCGCCTCGGCCTCTTCTGCTGCTGCCGCCTCGGCCTCTTCCTCCGCCTCTGGAGGAACAGTTGGCACCTGCCGCCCAGCAAACAGGGGATGTACCACCAACACCATCACCACCTCCGTCACCAAGCGTCTCAACCATGTCACACGGCAGCGTTCAGCTCTCCATCTCACAAACATTTGAGAGAAAGCGTAAATTCCCACCTAGCCACCCTCGATCCCTGGCCCTGAATGCCAGCATTTCTAAACTACTGGCCTATGAAATGCTGTCATTTAGGCTGGTGGACACAGACAGCTTCAAACAGCTCATGTCGCTTGCTGTCCCACAGTATGTTGTTCCCAGCCGCCACTACTTCTCCAAGAGAGCCGTGCCTTCCCTGCACAACCAAGTATCCGATAAAAACAAGTGTGCACAGCGCAACGCCATCTGTAGCAAGTTCCACCTAACCACAGATACGTGGACCAGTAAGCACGGCCAGGGACGCTATATCTCCCTAACTGCACACTGGGTAAATGTAGTGGCAGCTGGGCCCCAGGCGGAGAGCTGTTTGGCGCACGTCCTTCCGCCGCCAAGGATCGCAGGGCAACATTCTTTGCCTCCTGTTGCCACCTCCTCCTTCTCGGCTTCCTCCTCCTCTTCTTCCACCTGCTCATCCAGTCAGCCACACACCTTCACCACCAACTTCAGCACAGCCCGGGGTAAACGTCAGCAGGCCATTCTGAAACTAATATGTTTGGGGGACAGGCCCCACACCGCACAGGAGTTGTGGCGGGGTATAGAACAACAGACCGACAAGTGGTTGCTGCCGGTGAGCCTCAAGCCCCGGCCTGGTGGTGTGTGCGATAATGGGCGAAATCTCGTTGCAGCTCTGGGACTAGCCGTTTTGACGCACATCCCTTGCCTGGCGCATGTGCTGAATTTGGTGGTGCAGAAGTTCATTCACAACTACCCCGACATGTCAGAGCTGCTGCATAAAGTGCGGGCCGTCTGTTCGCGCTTCCGGCGTTCACATCCTGCCGCTGCTCGCCTGTCTGCGCTACAGCGTAACTTCGGCCTTCCCGCTCACCGCCTCATATGTGACGTGCCCACCAGGTGGAACTCCACCTTGCACATGCTGGACAGACTGTGCGAGCAGCAGCAGGCCATAGTGGAGTTTCAGCTGCAGCACGCACGGGTCAGTCGCACTGCGGAACAGCACCACTTCACCACCAATGACTGGGCCTCCATGCGAGACCTGTGTGCCCTGTTGCGCTGTTTCGAGTACTCCACCAACATGGCCAGTGGCGATGACGCCGTTATCAGCGTTACAATACCACTTCTATGTCTCCTTGAGAAAACACTTAGGGCGATGATGGAAGAGGAGTTGGCCCAGGAGGAGGAGGAGGAGGAGGAGGAGGAGGAAGAGGGGTCATTTTTAGCACTTTCAGGCCAGTCTCTTCGAAGTGACTCAGAAGGAAGTTTTTTACAACAGCAGAGGCCAGGTACAAATGTGGCCAGACAGGGCCCACTACTGGAGGACGAGGATGAGGAGGAGGTGGAGGAGGATGAGGATGAAGCATGGTCACAGCGGGGTGGCACCCAACGCAACTCGGGCCCATCACTGGTGCGTGGCTGGGGGGAAAGGCAGGACGATGACGATACGCTTCCCACAGAGGACAGCTTGTCCTTACCCCTGGGCAGCCTGGCACACATGAGCGACTACATGCTGCAGTGCCTGCGCAACGACAGCAGAGTTGCCCACATTTTAACGTGTGCGGACTACTGGGTTGCCATCCTGCTGGATCCACGCTACAAAGACAATGTGCCCACCTTACTTCCTGCACTGGAGCGTGATAGGAAGATGCGCGAGTAGAAGCGCACGTTGGTAGACGCGCTACTTAGAGCATTCCCAAATGTCACAGGGGAACAAGTGGAAGCCCAAGGCCAAGGCAGAGGAGGAGCAAGGGGTCGCCAAGGCAGCTGTGTTACGGCCAGCTCCTCTGAGGGCAGAGCATGGCAGAGATGTGGAAAAGTTTTGTCAACACGCCACAGCTAACTGCACCACCACCTGATACGCAACGTGTTAGCAGGAGGCAACATTTCACTAACATGGTGGAACAGTACGTGTGCACACCCCTCCACGTACTGACTGATGGTTCGGCCCCATTCAACTTCTGGGTCTCTAAATTGTCCACGTGGCCAGAGCTAGCCTTTTATGCCTTGGAGGTGCTGGCCTGCCCGGCGGCCAGCGTTTTGTCTGAACGTGTATTCAGCACGGCAGGGGGCGTCATTACAGACAAACGCAGCCGCCTGTCTACAGCCAATGTGGACAAGCTGACGTTCATAAAAATGAACCAGGCATGGATCCCACAGGACCTGTCCGTCCCTTGTCCAGATTAGACATTAACTACCTCCCCTTAACCATATATTATTGTACTCCAGGGCACTTCCTCATTCAATCCTATTTTTATTTTCATTTTACCATTATATTGCGAGGCTACCCAAAGTTGAATGAACCTCTCCTCTGTCTGGGTGCCGGGGCCTAAATATATGCCAATGGACTGTTCCAATGTTGGGTGACGTGAAGCCTGATTCTCTGCTATGACATGCAGACTAATTCTCTGCTGACATGAAGCCAGATCCTTTGTTACGGGACCTCTCTCCTCTGCTTGGGTGCTGGGCCTAAATATCTGACAATGGACTGTTGCAGTGGTGGCTGACGTGAAGCCTGATTTTCTGCTATGACATGCAGACTAATTCTCTGCTGACATGAAGACAGATTGTCTGTTACGGGACCTCTCTCCTCTGCCTGGGTGCTGGACCTAAATATCTGACATTGGACTGTTGCATTGGTGGCTGACGTGAAGCCTGATTCTCTGCTATGATATGAAGACTGATTCTCTGCTGACATGAAGCCAGATTGTCTGTTACGGGACCTCTCTCCTCTGCCTGGGTGCTGGGCCTAAATTTATGAAAATGGACTGTTGCAGTGGTGGGTGACGTGAAGCCTGATTCTCTGCTATGATATGAAGACTGATTCTCTGCTGACATGAAGCCAGATTGTCTGTTACGGGACCTCTCTCCTCTGCCTGGGTGCTGGGCCTAAATATCTGACAATGGACTGTTGCATTGGTGGCTGACGTGAAGCCTGATTCTCTGCTATGATATGAAGACTGATTCTCTGCTGACATGAAGCCAGATTGTCTGTTACGGGACCTCTCTCCTCTGCCTGGGTGCTGGGCCTAAATTTATGAAAATGGACTGTTGCAGTGGTGGGTGACGTGAAGCCTGATTCTCTGCTATGATATGAAGACTGATTCTCTGCTGACATGAAGCCAGATTGTCTGTTACGGGACCTCTCTCCTCTGCCTGGGTGCTGGGCCTAAATATCTGACAATGGACTGTTGCATTGGTGGCTGACGTGAAGCCTGATTCTCTGCTATGATATGAAGACTGATTCTCTGCTGACATGAAGCCAGATTGTCTGTTACGGGACCTCTCTCCTCTGCCTGGGTGCTGGGCCTAAATTTATGAAAATGGACTGTTGCAGTGGTGGGTGACGTGAAGCCTGATTCTCTGCTATGATATGAAGACTGATTCTCTGCTGACATGAAGCCAGATTGTCTGTTACAGGACCTCTCTCCTCTGCCTGGGTGCTGGGCCTAAATATCTGACAATGGACTGTTGCATTGGTGGCTGACGTGAAGCCTGATTCTCTGCTATGATATGAAGACTGATTCTCTGCTGACATGAAGCCAGATTGTCTGTTACGGGACCTCTCTCCTCTGCCTGGGTGCTGGGCCTAAATTTATGAAAATGGACTGTTGCAGTGGTGGGTGACGTGAAGCCTGATTCTCTGCTATGATATGAAGACTGATTCTCTGCTGACATGAAGCCAGATTGTCTGTTACGGGACCTCTCTCCTCTGCCTGGGTGCTGGGCCTAAATATCTGACAATGGACTGTTGCATTGGTGGCTGACGTGAAGCCTGATTCTCTGCTATGATATGAAGACTGATTCTCTGCTGACATGAAGCCAGATTGTCTGTTACGGGACCTCTCTCCTCTGCCTGGGTGCTGGGCCTAAATTTATGAAAATGGACTGTTGCAGTGGTGGGTGACGTGAAGCCTGATTCTCTGCTATGATATGAACACTGATTCTCTGCTGACATGAAGCCAGATTGTCTGTTACGGGACCTCTCTCCTCTGCCTGGGTGCTGGGCCTAAATATCTGACAATGGACTGTTGCATTGGTGGCTGACGTGAAGCCTGATTCTCTGCTATGATATGAAGACTGATTCTCTGCTGACATGAAGCCAGATTGTCTGTTACGGGACCTCTCTCCTCTGCCTGGGTGCTGGGCCTAAATATCTGACAATGGACTGTTGCATTGGTGGCTGACGTGAAGCCTGATTCTCTGCTATGATATGAAGACTGATTCTCTGCTGACATGAAGCCAGATTGTCTGTTACGGGACCTCTCTCCTCTGCCTGGGTGCTGGGGCTAAATATCTGACAATGGACTGTTGCATTGGTGGCTGACGTGAAGCCTGATTCTCTGCTATGACATGAAGACTGATTCTCTGCTGACATGAAGCCAGATTGTCTGTTACGGGACCTCTCTCCTCTGCCTGGGTGCTGGGCCTAAATTTATGAAAATGGACTGTTGCAGTGGTGGGTGACGTGAAGCCTGATTCTCTCCTATGACATGAAGACTGATTCTCTGCTGACATGAAGCCAGATTGTCTGTTACGGGACCTCTCTCCTCTGCCTGGGTGCTGGGCCTAAATATCTGACAATGGACTGTTGCATTGGTGGCTGACGTGAAGCCTGATTCTCTGCTATGATATTAAGACTGATTCTCTGCTGACATGAAGCCAGATTGTCTGTTATGGGACCTCTCTCCTCTGCCTGGGTGCTGGGCCTAAATATCTGACAATGGACTGTTGCATTGGTGGCTGACGTGAAGCCTGATTCTCTGCTATGATATGAAGACTGATTCTCTGCTGACATGAAGCCAGATTGTCTGTTACGGGACCTCTCTCCTCTGCCTGGGTGCTGGGCCTAAATATCTGACAATGGACTGTTGCATTGGTGGCTGACGTGAAGCCTGATTCTCTGCTATGACATGAAGACTGATTCTCTGCTGACATGAAGCCAGATTGTCTGTTACGGGACCTCTCTCCTCTGCCTGGGTGCTGGGCCTAAATTTATGAAAATGGACTGTTGCAGTGGTGGGTGACGTGAAGCCTGATTCTCTGCTATGACATGAAGACTGATTCTCTGCTGACATGAAGCCAGATTGTCTGTTACGGGACCTCTCTCCTCTGCCTGGGTGCTGGGCCTAAATTTATGAAAATGGACTGTTGCAGTGGTGGGTGACGTGAAGCCTGATTCTCTGCTATGATATGAAGACTGATTCTCTGCTGACATGAAGCCAGATTGTCTGTTACGGGACCTCTCTCCTCTGCCTGGGTGCTGGGGCTAAATTTATGAAAATGGACTGTTGCAGTGGTGGGTGACGTGAAGCCTGATTCTCTGCTATGACATGAAGACTGATTCTCTGCTGACATGAAGCCAGATTGTCTGTTACGGGACCTCTCTCCTCTGCCTGGGTGCTGGGCCTAAATTTATGAAAATGGACTGTTACAGTGGTGGGTGACGTGAAGCCTGATTCTCTGCTATGACATGAAGACTGATTCTCTGCTGACATGAAGCCAGATTCTCTGTTACGGGACCTCTCTCCTCTGTCTGGGTGCTGGGCCTAAATATCTGACAATGGACTGTTGCATTGGTGACTGACGTGAAGCCTGATTCTCTGCTATGACATGAAGACTGATTCTCTGCTGACATGAAGCCAGATTGTCTGTTACGGGACCTCTCTCCTCTGCCTGGGTGCTGGGCCTAAATATCTGACAATGGACTGTTGCATTGGTGGCTGACGTGAAGCCTGATTCTCTGCTATGATATGAAGACTGATTCTCTGCTGACATGAAGCCAGATTGTCTGTTACGGGACCTCTCTCCTCTGCCTGGGTGCTGGGCCTAAATTTATGAAAATGGACTGTTGCAGTGGTGGGTGACGTGAAGCCTGATTCTCTGCTATGACATGAAGACTGATTCTCTGCTGACATGAAGCCAGATTGTCTGTTACGGGACCTCTCTCCTCTGCCTGGGTGCTGGGCCTAAATTTATGAAAATGGACTGTTACAGTGGTGGGTGACGTGAAGCCTGATTCTCTGCTATGACATGAAGACTGATTCTCTGCTGACATGAAGCCAGATTCTCTGTTACGGGACCTCTCTCCTCTGTCTGGGTGCTGGGCCTAAATATCTGACAATGGACTGTTGCATTGGTGACTGACGTGAAGCCTGATTCTCTGCTATGACATGAAGACTGATTCTCTGCTGACATGAAGCCAGATTGTCTGTTACAGGACCTCTCTCCTCTGCCTGGGTGCTGGGTCTAAATTTATGAAAATGGACTGTTACAGTGGTGGGTGACGTGAAGCCTGATTCTCTGCTATGACATGAAGACTGATTCTCTGCTGACATGAAGCCAGATTGTCTGTTACGGGACCTCTCTCCTCTGCCTGGGTGCTGGGCCTAAATATCTGACAATGGACTGTTGCATTGGTGGCTGACGTGAAGCCTGATTCTCTGCTATGATATGAAGACTGATTCTCTGCTGACATGAAGCCAGATTGTCTGTTACGGGACCTCTCTCCTCTGCCTGGGTGCTGGGCCTAAATTTATGAAAATGGACTGTTGCAGTGGTGGGTGACGTGAAGCCTGATTCTCTGCTTTGACATGAAGACTGATTCTCTGCTGACATGAAGCCAGATTCTCTGTTACGGGACCTCTCTCCTCTGCCTGGGTGCTGGGCCTAAATATCTGACAATGGACTGTTGCATTGGTGGCTGACGTGAAGCCTGATTCTCTGCTATGACATGAAGACTGATTCTCTGCTGACATGAAGCCACATTGTCTGTTACGGGACCTCTCTCCTCTGCCTGGGTGCTGGGCCTAAATTTATGAAAATGGACTGTTACAGTGGTGGGTGACGTGAAGCCTGATTCTCTGCTATGACATGAAGACTGATTCTCTGCTGACATGAAGCCAGATTGTCTGTTACGGGACCTCTCTCCTCTGCCTGGGTGCTGGGCCTAAATTTATGAAAATGGACTGTTGCAGTGGTGGGTGACGTGAAGCCTGATTCTCTGCTATGATATGAAGACTGATTCTCTGCTGACATGAAGCCAGATTGTCTGTTACGGGACCTCTCTCCTCTGCCTGGGTGCTGGGCCTAAATTTATGAAAATGGACTGTTGCAGTGGTGGGTGACGTGAAGCCTGATTCTCTGCTATGACATGAAGACTGATTCTCTGCTGACATGAAGCCAGATTGTCTGTTACGGGACCTCTCTCCTCTGCCTGGGTGCTGGGCCTAAATTTATGAAAATGGACTGTTACAGTGGTGGGTGACGTGAAGCCTGATTCTCTGCTATGACATGAAGACTGATTCTCTGCTGACATGAAGCCAGATTGTCTGTTACGGGACCTCTCTCCTCTGCCTGGGTGCTGGGCCTAAATATCTGACAATGGACTGTTGCATTGGTGGCTGACGTGAAGCCTGATTCTCTGCTATGACATGAAGACTGATTCTCTGCTGACATGAAGCCAGATTGTCTGTTACGGGACCTCTCTCCTCTGCCTGGGTGCTGGGCCTAAATTTATGAAAATGGACTGTTACAGTGGTGGGTGACGTGAAGCCTGATTCTCTGCTATGACATGAAGACTGATTCTCTGCTGACATGAAGCCAGATTGTCTGTTACGGGACCTCTCTCCTCTGTCTGGGTGCTGGGCCTAAATATCTGACAATGGACTGTTGCATTGGTGGCTGACGTGAAGCCTGATTCTCTGCTATGACATGAAGACTGATTCTCTGCTGACATGAAGCCAGATTGTCTGTTACGGGACCTCTCTCCTCTGCCTGGGTGCCGGGGCCTAAATATCTGATAATGGACTGTTCCAGTGGTGGGTGACGTGAAGCCAGATTCTCTGCTATGGGACCTCTCTCCAATTGATTTTGGTTAATTTTTATTTATTTAATTTTTATTTTAAGTCATTTCCCTATCCACATTTGTTTGCAGGGGATTTACCTACATGTTGCTGCCTTTTGCAGCCCTCTAGCCCTTTCCTGGGCTGTTTTACAGCCTTTTTAGTGCCGAAAAGTTCGGGTCCCCATTGACTTCAATGGGGTTCGGGACGAAGTTCGGATCGGGTTCGGATCCCGAACCCGAACATTTTCGGGAAGTTCGGCCGAACTTCTCGAACCCGAACATCCAGGTGTCCGCTCAACTCTACTTATGGCATCTATCCAGGATTCATCAGGGAAGGTCCTGTTTAATTCCCTTTCCCATCTACGGACGGGAGGGGACTTGATAAAAGTAGCTTTATCTCCTAGTAAATCATAGAAGTGCCTTGTGGAATGTCTCTTAAAAAGGGAGGGGAATTGGAATAGTCGCAAGACAGACGAGCTGATCTGGGGAGGAGATTGTAAGATCTTTGAGAGGAAATGACGAAGTCTTAAATACATATAGAATTCAGAGTGAGGTATAGCAAAGGTACTTTGAATAGTGGCAAAGGGGAGAAGGGAGTGGTCTGCTATTATTTGGGAGATGGTGACAACTCCTCTATCACGCCATGTCGCTAAGTTTATGTCAGGTATGGTCAGTTCAATAAATAAACGGGTAGAGGTATCCTTCGATGTGCTATGAACTTTGGTCCAGAGGGCACTAGCATCTGATATTGTAAGGAAGGGATGTGCGGGGGGGGGGAAGGGCCCCATAGCAGATATATCAAGTAATTCCTAATCGGAACCTGTTTCAATGCACAAAATTCAATCTGCTGCCATGCTTTTTCATTATTGGATGCCCACCATTCCCTGGTAAATGAAAGACCTATTGCTATAAAATAATCTTTAATGTCAGGAAGGCCCGCACCCCCGACACGTTTCCTTCTGGTCAGAAGTTCACGAGCTACTCTAGGCTTAGTATTTCCCCAAATATATTTCCCCAGCAGGGCTTGGGCTTTTTGAAAGAATGCAGCGGGGATCGGGATTGGGAGGGCCCGAAAAATGTAAATCATTTTCGGTAGGATCATCATCTGGAAAGATGCTATCCTACCCACCCAAGAAACCATCTGTATAGAGAAGCTCGCGAAATCCGAAGATAAGGCGGTAAGAAGAGGTACGTAATTCCGTGAGTAAAGTAGAGAGCAGGGTGAAGTGATCTTGACTCCTAAATAGGAAACCTCTGAGCACTGCCAGTCAAGGTCATGAGAAGCTTTTAAAGTGGCTAGATCAGAGGACGAAATATTGATAGGAAGGGCCTGCGATTTTGAATTATTAATCTTGTAATATGAGAGGGATCCATAATGGGAGATTACATCGAGTGTGGCTGTAAGGGATTGCAAGGGATTTGCATATAGGGTAATAGTATGGGATCTATCACCGACCACAATTCCAGATATGGTGGGTAAGGCTTTAATATGTTGAGCCAGCGGTTCCAACGCAAGGATAAACAGGAGCGGAGATAAAGGACATCCCTGCCTCGATCCGTTAGTTATCATGAAGGGGTCCGAGAGGATTCCATTAATCCAAACTCTCGCCGAGGGATGGGAGTACAAGCTGCTAATGGCATGAATTATTTGTCCCGAAAAACCCATCCACTTAAGAGTGGAAAAAGCGTAGTTCCAGTGTAAGCGATCAAACGCTTTTTCAGCGTCCAGGGTCACTGCAAGCACTGGAAGAGAGTGCGCCTCTGCAAAGTTAACCAGGTCTACAATGCGCCTAGTATTTTCAGAGGCCTGTCTACCTGCCACAAAGCCAGTCTGGTCGGAATGGACCAGGGAAGGGATCACGGGAGAGAGCCTGCTTGCAATGAGCTTGGCAAAAAGTTTTATATCAGAATTTAATAAAGAGATTGGCCTAAAATTTTGGGGTATGTCAGGTGTTTTACCAGGTTTAGGAATCGTGACAAGTAATGCCTAAAGCATGTCTTTGGGGAAGGGGTCACCCTCCATAACTTGATTGAAAAGAGCAAGTAGGTGGGGGAGGAGGTCAGGCAAAAAATGACGGTAGTACTCGTTTGATAGACCGTCAGGACCTGGGGACTTTCCCAACGGTAGCGATGAAACAATTTTAGTTAGTTCCTGAGAGAAAACAGGGGCATTAAGGGACTGGAGTTGAGAATCAGTAAGGGTGGGTAGAGAAGCTTTAGAGAGAAAATCTTCCACTAGGGCTGGGTAGTCCTGTGGGAGTGAGGTATGATCTTTTAGATTATATAGGGACTGATAATATAGTTTAAATTGGTCGGCAATGTCTCTCGGGTCTAATAACCTAGCTTTCGTATGCGGGTGAAGTAAATATGGGATCCTGGATTTGGACTGCTGCTTTTTAAGCTGCTGGGCCAGGAGACAGCCCGCTTTATTCCCTTGGGAATAGAATTTGGCTTTCATTCTAAGGAGGGACTTATGGTAATTTTGCAGTAGAAGAGCACTTAGTTTGTTTTGTGCGACCCGGAGGGAGTTAGAACCCTGTGTTGTAGGGGAGGTTTTATTAACAATTTCCAGATCAGCTATCTCTTTCAAAGTCAACGTTATCTCCCTTTCTCTTTGTTTCTTTAAATTGATATTCAATTTAATCAGTGACCCCCTCATAAACGCCTTATGAGCCTGCCATAATATAAAATTGCTTGAGACGGAGCCAACGTTGAATTGAAAGAACTCGCGAAGGTGGGCAGATAGTTGCTCCGTGTGTTTAGGGTTGTTAAACAGGAAAGTATTGTTTCTCCACACTGGAGCCCTGTGAGATTGAAATTGTTCATCAAGGGTGATTGTGATGGGGGCATGATCTGACCATTTTATCAGGCCTATCTCCGTGGAAAGGGTATGGAGCAGGGAAGTATGGTCAACCATGAATAGGTCTATACGAGAATAGGAGAGATGTGGAACAGAAAAAAAGGTATAATCTCTTTCCAGACTATGTTGGGCTCTCCACACATCAGTTAATCCCTCAGTCTGTAAGAAAGAGGCCATACCTGCATCCGTTCTGCGGGACGGGGTAGAAGAGTCGAGGGCAGAAAGTAGGACTGAATTGAAGTCTCCGCAAAAAATCAATTTACCCTGCTTAAGTGAGTTAACCTGCCGCATTACTTTACGTAAAAATGCTAATTGATGTGAATTGGGGGCGTATAAGTTGACAAGAGGGTACACTACATTATTTATGGAACATACTAATATGACATAGCGGCCAGAGGGGGCTAATTTGGAGGCAATTGGGGTGAACGCTACTGAGTTTTTTACAGCAATAAAAGTACCTCGTTTTTTCCTGGAAAAGTGTGAGTGGAAGATGTTGGAGAAGAGGCGGTGATGTATCCGAAAAGCGTCAGCCTGGAGTAGGTGGGATTCCTGTACACACAGCACATCAGCTTGGGAGGTCAAAGCTTCAGACCAAAGATAAGCTCGCTTCTGAGGGCAATTGAGGCCTTTAACATTGAAGCTCATTATCTTGAGACCCATCCCTATGCGCAGTAAGTAACCTGTATACTAAGAGAACAACAGAGATGCAACTTTAGAGCAATATATCACAAGTATACAAAATCTGGCAATTATTTCCCGGAATTACCGGATAGATATCAACTACCCAGGGAGGGAGGGAAGGGTAAGGGTTAAGCAGAGGAAGAAAAAGAAAGTTAGGACAGAGTATAGGGCGACAAATCCCGTCTCCCACAGGTATTAGGGGCGAAAGTCTAACGCCAGGGCTGACGAGAAAGAAGGACAAGTGGAAGTAGGCAGGAGGTCACACCGGTCCTTTGTAAGCAGCAGGAATGTAGCCCACTATTAGGATCCATGGCATGTACCAGTGCCATCATCAGGTGGAGTTTAATAAATTCAGATTGTCCGCCTCATATAGGAGTACTGTAGACAAGAGACGAACACTTGTTCAGGTCCCTGAAGAGGATGGATGAGACGAATGTACGGCGGTGTGGTCATTTCCAGTGGGCTTTGAGGAGAGAGGAATACACCAAAGCCGGAGGAGTTGCTTTCCCTCATCAAGATTTTTAATCGCGTGAACTTGCCCATTTCTGCGGATAAGGATTTTCAGGGGGTAACCCCACTTATATGGGACATCACTGTCCTGGAGAGCCGTGGTGAGCAATTCTCTGCGACGCTGAAGCGTGAATCTTGACAAGTCCGTGAAAAGCTTGACCGTCTGATAAGGAGCAGGAAGCGGTTGCTTTCTTCGCGCAGCCAACATCATAGCCTCCTTGGTGTGAAAGAAGTGGATGCGTGCAAGGGTATCACGCGGGATGTGTGACCCTAAGTGAGAGGGTTTCGGTATTCTGTGGGCTCTGTCAATAATCATGTCAGGAGCCGGGATCTGAGGCAGAAGTAATTTCATAAGGCCTTTCAAATATGGTTGCAGTTCCTTAGGGGTCACCTCTTCAGGAATGCCCCTAAACTTTATGTTATTACGTCTAGAGCGATCCTCCATATCTGCCAATTTTACATTGATGGCCTCAATCTGGTCAGCCATGTCATTGTGAGCGTCAATAATCTCATTCTGGGATGCCGCAAATTCACCCATTTTTGTCTCAATATGGCTAATTTTACATTCAGCTGACTTCATTCTTGTGAGTACTGGGTTAAGTATTTTCTCCATGTCAGTACTGAGGGAACATTTCAGGGCTAGCAACATTTTTTTGAGAGAGTCTTCAGTGACTAGCTTATCAGACGTGGGAAGCCTGTGAAAAGGATCATCAGGCTGGTCAGCAGCACAAGCTTTGTTGGAAAAGTCACTGGCCTGCTGTTCAAAGGAGTCGGAGACATCTGGGCTTATAAGGTGAGAGGTTCTGAGTTGCGGCCATGCGTGCAGGTCAGCGCTATCTGCAGGGGATCGGGCGCCATCTTGGCCCGCATGTGCGGGGTCTGTATCCTCAGCTGGGGTCGGAGGAAGGGATGGCTGCGATCCATGGAGGAGATGAGCAAGCCCCAAATTGTCCGGAGGAGATGGAGAGCGGACCGCAGGTGCAGGCGACGGAGCACTGAGAGGAGATGCCGGCGGGGATTCAGTCATGTGGCCGGCGCCATCTTTCCCTCTGCCTCTGGTAAAGAAAGAGTCCACAGAACCGTTCTGTAGCTTGGGTAGGGTTCTTTTAGACTTCCCCATAGCAGCAGGGGACGGTGAGGGGGACAGAAGGCAAAAGAGATTTCCACCCAGAAGGTCTTAGAGCAGGGCTTGCTGTGTTAATGTCGCTGCGGTGTAGGAGCTCCTCATTCATGTGGCCATCTCGGTCAGCAGCCAGGCCACGCCCCCATGTCAAACTAATTTAATCAGTTTCTATGAGAGGTAAGTTCTAGACTCGACAGCGGCAAATACATAGATGTCGTATATCTGGACTTCTCCAAAGCATTTGATACTGTACCGCATAAAAGGTTAGTATATAAAATGAGAATGAGGTTAATTTGCATATGTATCAAATAGTTTTTTTTTACACAATAAAAGCACACAGAGCTATGGGGACTGGGTATTGCGGATGTGCTAGCGGCCATCTAGCAACCCGTGTCCTCAACTCTATATACAAAATTCCCGGTGACAGGTTCCCTTTAACACTGACAAATGTAAGGTTATGCACATGGGAAGGAATAATGCAAGTCACCAGTACATACTAAATGGTAAAACACTGGGTAACACTGACATGGAAAAAGAACTGAGAAAGGACCCTGCCGAAACAATAATCTCCCCTTATATATAATTTACTAACAGTTCTGAAGACTCAGGGGTGCTGGCTGGCTTGGCCTCAGGGGTGCTGGCTGGCTTGGCCGGGCAGAAGGAGTGTGGGAGACTGTGAGGCCTTTTGCTCCAAGCTGCTCCGGACCAGTGCTCTGGGCAGCTGGGCTCCAGGCTGGAAGTGGGCACAATAAAAATATTTTTCATTACACCTTAGGTCAGACCATCAATCAGACCCCCAATGTTAATCAGACCTCAGCTAACAGCCCCAATAAGATCCCCAATGTTAATAAGACCTCAGCTCAGACCCCAATATGAATAACCCCCAATCAGACCTCAGATAAGAGCCCCATGCCTCATAGCAGCCCCCAGTGCCTCTCATCAGCCTCCCCGGTGCCTCTCATCAGCCAGTAATACCAGACCCCCCTCAATCATTTGCCAGTAATACCAGACCCCCCAATCATGTGCCAGTAATACCAGACCCCCCCAATCATGTGCCAGTAATACCAGACCCCCCCAATCATGTGCCAGTAATACCAGACCCCCCCATCATGTGCCAGTAATACCAGACCCCCCCAATCATGTGCCAGTAATACCAGGGCCTCACAATCATGTGCCAGTAATACCAGGGCCCCCCCAATCATGTGCCAGTAATACCAGACACCCCCCCAGTCATGTGCCAGTAATACCAGACCCCCCTCAATCATGTGCCAGGATAATACCAGGGCCCCCCCAAATTCCCCAATCATGTGCCAGTATAATACCAGGGCCCCCCCAAATTCCCCAATCATGTGCCAGGATAATACCAGGGCCCCCCCAAATTCCCCAATCATGTGCCAGTATAATACCAGGGCCCCCCCAAATTCCCTAATCATGTGCCAGTATAATACCAGGCCCCCCCCCCCCCAAATTCCCCAATCATGTGCCAGTATAATACCAGGGCCCCCCCATTATGTGGCAGTAAAAAAAAAACGAAGTATTGTATATAGTTAAAAAAAAAAATTAGCACTTATACTTACCTCTTTGGAGCGATGCGATGCAGGCCTAGTAGTGCCGGCAGCCTATCAGAGGAACAGGAAAGGGACACACCTCCCTGCCCTGCTCCTCCGCAGCCTTCTGTTTGTATCGCTGTCCTGAGGATGGCGATGCAAACAGTCAGATCACTATGGAGATGAGCGCTTTGCTTCCACAATGGAAGCGCTCATCTCAGTGCCTGCCCCGACGCACAGTGCCTGCCGCACACACTGCCGCTGGCCTAGCTGGGGGGGATTTGATCAAACCTGTCCCCCCCGCATTATTTCCTGGTGGGGATCCGTCCCTCCCGCTTCCTACGCCCATGGACGAGGGCAACTAAAGTAATAACTGGAATGGGGGGACTACAGTACCCTGAAACATTATCAAAAATGGGGTTATTCACTTTAGAAAAAAGACAACTAAGGGGCGATCTAATAACTATGTATAAATATATCAGGGTCAGTACAGAGATCTCTCCCATCATCCGTTTATCCCCAGGACTGTGACGAGGGGACATCCTCTGCATCTGAAGGACAGAAGGTTACACAAACATGTTTACACAAACATAGAAGATGATTCTTTACGGTAAGAGCAGTGAGACTATGGAGCTCTCCGCCTGAAAAGGTGGTGATTGTGAGTTCACTAAAAGAGTTTAAGAAGGGCCTGGATGTATTTCTGAAGTGTAATAATATTACAGGCTATAGCTACTAGAAATGGGTCGTTGATCCAGGGAGTTATTCTGATTGGCTGATTGGAGTCGGGAAGGAATTTTTTTCCCCCTAAGTGGGGAAAATTGGCTTCTACCTCACAGTTTTTTTGCCTTCCTCTGGATCAACCTGCAGGATAACAGGCTGAACTGGATGGGCAGATGTCTTTTTTCAGCCTTATAAACTATGTTACTATGTTAAGATTGATCTGATTGACTATGTCAGCCTCCTCTCATTCACTAACACCATGTAGATATGTTGAAATTGGTAATGAAGTCTAAAACAAAGTCTAAACTTATGCAATGATTAGTGATTGTATACTGCTAGGATATGTACAGGGAGTGCAGAATTATTAGGCAAATGAGTATTTTGACCACATCATCCTCTTTATGCATGTTGTCTTACTCCAAGCTGTATAGGCTCGAAAGCCTACTACCAATTAAGCATATTAGGTGATGTGCATCTCTGTAATGAGAAGGGGTGTGGTCTAATGACATCAACACCCTATATCAGGTGTGCATAATTAGTAGACAACTTCCTTTCCTTTGGCAAAATGGGTCAAAAGAAGTACTTGACAGGCTCAGAAAAGTCAAAAATAGTGAGATATCTTGCAGAGGGATGCAGCACTCTTAAAATTGCAAAGCTTCTGAAGCGTGATCATCGAACAATCAAGCGTTTCATTCAAAATAGTCAACAGGGTCGCAAGAAGCGTGTGGAAAAACCAAGGCGCAAAATAACTGCCCATGAACTGAGAAAAGTCAAGCGTGCAGCTGCCAAGATGCCACTTGCCACCAGTTTGGCCATATTTCAGAGCTGCAACATCACTGGAGTGCCCAAAAGCACAAGGTGTGCAATACTCAGAGACATGGCCAAGGTAAGAAAGGCTGAAAGACGACCACCACTGAACAAGACACACAAGCTGAAACGTCAAGACTGGGCCAAGAAATATCTCAAGACTGATTTTTCAAAGGTTTTATGGACTGATGAAATGAGAGTGAGTCTTGATGGGCCAGATGGATGGGCCCGTGGCTGGATTGGTAAAGGGCAGAGAGCTCCAGTCCGACTCAGACGCCAGCAAGGTGGAGGTGGAGTACTGGTTTGGGCTGGTATCATCAAAGATGAGCTTGTGGGGCCTTTTCGGGTTGAGGATGGAGTCAAGCTCAACTCCCAGTCCTACTGCCAGTTTCTGGAAGACACCTTCTTCAAGCAGTGGTACAGGAAGAAGTCTGCATCCTTCAAGAAAAACATGATTTTCATGCAGGACAATGCTCCATCACACACGTCCAAGTACTCCACAGCGTGGCTGGCAAGAAAGGGTATAAAAGAAGAAAATCTAATGACATGGCCTCCTTGTTCACCTGATCTGAACCCCATTGAGAACCTGTGGTCCTTCATCAAATGTGAGATTTACAAGGAGTGAAAACAGTACACCTCTCTGAACAGTGTCTGGGAGGCTGTGGTTGCTGCTGCACGCAATGTTGATGGTGAACAGATCAAAACACTGACAGAATCCATGGATGGCAGGCTTTTGAGTGTCCTTGCAAAGAAAGGTGGCTATATTGGTCACTGATTTGTTTTTGAATGTCAGAAATGTATATTTGTGAATGTTGAGATGTTATATTGGTTTCACTGGTAAAAATAAATAATTGAAATGGGTGTATATTTGTTTTTTGTTACGTTGCCTAATATTTATGCACAGTATTAGTCACCTGCACACACAGATATCCCCCTAAAATAGCAAAAACTAAAAACAAACTAAAAACTACTTCCAAAAATATTCAGCTTTGATATTAATGAGTTTTTTGGGTTCATTGAGAACATGGTTGTTGTTCAATAATAAAATTAATCCTCAAAAATACAACTTGCCTAATAATTCTGCACTCCCTGTATACTCTTCCTTATAAGATGGGGTTCCCACTAACATGAATGGAGCTGTGATGGCACATGTCAATGTCCCTTTGTTTCCACCTCATCCACCATGACTGCCACAATGAGGTTGACCGTTGACCTCTGTAGGGGCAGGAACACACAGAGAGAGTTTAAATCCTCCCCACCCCTCCACCCCCTCAGTGTTTTCCTGCCCCTACGGGCAGGGCCGTCTTTAATATTGATTGGACCCTGGGCAAAAATGTACTTGGGCCCCCTGGATCCCGCCTTACCACACCTTAGCAGGCAATTACGCCCTCCACTACAACACACACACAAAAAATCCACACATCTGGTAGAATACAGTGAATGACTGTAAATACTTCTAGTTCTGAAGACTCCAGCGGCTCAGGGTCAGTGCTCTGGGCTGGAAGTGGGCACTGCTCTGCAGGAAGGAGACCAGGGCTCGGCTCACCCTAGTGTTACAGTGCACCCCAGCACCCCCACAGTATGCAGTATAGCACCCTATAGTTTACAGCACCACACAGTATGCAGTTTAGCACCCCACACTATACAGTACCCCACAGTATATAGTAGAGCAGTATAGCAGCCCGCAGTATACAGCACCTCACAGTATACAACACCTCACAGTATACAACACCTCACTGTATACAGCACCCCAAACTATACACGATACAGCCCCCCACACTATACAGTACAGCAGTATAGCACTCCACACTATACCGCACCCACAGTATACAGACCCCCACAGTATACAGTACAGCAGAATAGCCCCCCCACTATACAGCCCCCCACACTATACAGGCCCCCCACACTATACAGCCCCCCCCCCACACTATACAGGGCCTTCCCCCACACTATACAGGCCCCCACAGTATACAGGCCCCCACACAGTATACAGCCCCCCCACACTATACAGGCCCCTCACACTATACAGCCCCCCCCCCCAGTATACAGCCCCCCACAGTATACAGGCCCCCACAGTATACAGGCCCCCACACAGTATACAGCACCCCACTATACAGTAGTTTACAGTATATTAACATAACAGCCCCTGAGTGTCACCTTTTTCTGATGTAATCTTTACACAAAAAAGCTCCACAGTTAACTTCTGCAACACTCCTGCTAGGACCTGTGATAACCTCATAGCCATGTGACCAGTAATTGCCAGGTAACTGGTCACATGGTGATGATGTCATTAAGGTCCTAGATCACAACTTTAACACAGTACGATCACAGACCTCGTCCTAACAACTCCACTCTAGCATCTACCGTACGATCATGATGCCTGGACTCAGTGCCGGCAGGCATGGCATGGCAGCACCCCCTGTGTAGCTGACAGCCTGACACCCAGGGCAGTGGCTAGCAGGGCTCAAGAGGCAGCTGCCTTGGGCCCCCCAGGAGCAACTGGGCCCGGGGCAGCTGCCCCTTTTGCCCCTTGGTAAAGACGGCCCTGCCTACGGGGGTTAACACATGGATAGAGCCCTCCTTGTAGGAAGAAACTATGGTGTTACCGGATCTCCAGCTGTCCTCCCGCGGCAAGGGCTAAGGCTGGGCAGCAGGAGCATCAAGGACCCTCATTCTGGCTTATGCTGGAGCCTGCAGTCCTTCACATACAGCAGACCTCTTTCCTCTTGCGGAAGCAATCAGCTGCGCTGGATTCACCGAGAGGTACACGCGCAAATCCGGCGTCCTCTTGTACTAACCAGGCGACCAGCGGGGGAGTAGGTGCGGCGCATGAGTTAAGGGGCTGTGCAGCGCATGAACAAGCCGACAGCCCGGGGCGCAGCTTGATGACATAAGACGCCGGAATTTGAATGAATCGCGGGACTTCACTAAGCGTGCTGGGGTTTGAGTGCTAGATACCACATTTCTTTTTATGCAAGTGTATTAGCTCTATTAGCTAACTGGGTGTATATTTGGTTGTTCCTTTGATTCCAGGGCACAAAAGACTCTAGATCAAAGATAAAGATACTAAAGTGCAATGCCTGCTCTAAGAAACTCCCTGAAAATTATAAGAAAAGAATTTGCAAGTCTTGTCTGTCTGAGATATGGAAGGAGGAACAACCAAATAGTTTTTCGGAGATGAAATCCTTTATTCAGGATTAAATAAAGTCCTCCTTAGCATCTATATCCACTCCCAGTGGTCCCCTTCATCCTCCAAAAAAACTGAAGCTTTCTGTCCAGTCCTCCTCTGACGCAGACGAGGCTGAAGAAATTTCTGTCTCCTCTAAACAGGTTATTGAGGAAGATCCTCTATCTGAGGAAGAGGTCATAGAGGAGGATAAGAAGTATTTTTTCTCATCTGAACAGATGATGGAACTATTAAGATCCGTCAGATCCACTATGGGGATTTAGGACACACCTAAACCACGCACAGTCCAGGACGAGATGTTTGGAGGCCTTAGATCTAAGAAATCTATTGTTTTTCTGATAAATGAAAACATAAGAGAGATGATTATGGACGAGTGGCTAGACCCAGAGAGGAGACTGGGTGTCTCTAAGGAATTTAAAAACAGACTTTGTTTTTGACCAGTCTGAGTTTAAAATCTTTAATGAAATACCCAAAGTAGACATTCAGGTGGCGAGGGTGGTTAAAAAAACAGCTTTACCATTTGAGGACTCCTCCCAACTAGGTGACCCCATGGACCGTAAAGCTGATGGGTTATTAAAAAAGGCCTGGTAATCGTCTATGTTCAGCGTAAAAGCTAACATAGCAGCAACATCAGTGGCTAGGGCCATG
Organism: Bufo gargarizans; assembly: GCF_014858855.1. NCBI lineage: Eukaryota > Metazoa > Chordata > Amphibia > Anura > Bufonidae > Bufo > Bufo gargarizans. Next base: position 194,739,031 of record NC_058083.1, read on the forward strand.
TACATCTGGTTAGGGGAACTGGATGAGCTGCTTAAAAACAAAAACCCTAGAAAAGAGATCAGAGACTCTATCCCTTTACTTAGATCCGCTACAGCCTTCTTAGCCGACGCCTCTGCCGAATCTATTCATTTCTCCGCTAAGGAGGCGGCTCTATCTAATGCCGCCCGTAGGACCTTATGGATGAAAGCCTGGTCTGGTGACAAGGTTTCAAAGGCTAAACTATGTTCAATCCCCGTCTCAGGAGAGTTTGTTTTTGGCCCTACACTAGACAAAATATTGGAAAAGGCTGCTGATAAGAAAAAAGGATTTCCGGAGGATTGGGATCAAAAGAAGAAACCCTTTCGGCAATATCAACCCCATCAGAGATCCTATAGGGAAAAAGGAAAATCGGGAATGATGCCAAGGTGGGGGGCAGACTGGTTTTCTATCTTCATGGAAGCAGATCACAACAAATCCCTGGGCACTAAACATTATTGCTCAGGAGTACAGGATAGAATTCTCTTCAGTTCCCCCCAAAAGATTCCTAACCTCATCACAAAACAGATCACAATTACCCAAGATATGGAAGGGGGTTCAGGGACTTTTAAGCTCAGGTGTAATCCAGAGGGTCCCAAATTCAGAAAAAGGGGAGGGTTTCTACTCAAACCTTTTCCTAGTAAACAAGCCCGACTAGTCTTTTCGTACCATTATAAATCTAAAACCGCTAAACAGATCCATTCTGTACAGAAAATTCAAGATGGAATCCATCAGATCCACAATCCCGCTTATACCAAAAGGGGCATTTATGTCCTCAATAGACCTCAAAGATGCCTATTATAAAATTCCCATCCACCAACTCTTACGGAGATAATTTTTTTCAGGGTACCTGGCCAGAAAACATAAAAAGAAGATCATTCAACTTCAGAGAATTATACACAGTCCTCATGACTCTAAAAGAATGAGGATGGCTTCTAAAAGGACAACATCTAAAAGTTCTGTCTGACAACATAACAACTGTAGCATATCTAAAACACCAAGGGGGAACAAGATCCAACCCTCTAGAAGAGGTAGCAAGGAAGATTTTCACTTGGGCAGAAGAAAATTCCCTATCATTATCTGCAATCCACTTGAAAGGTTCCGAAAACATAGAGACAGACTACCTAAGCAGAAGAATAGATGCAGTAGAATGGTCTCTAAACAGGGACATCTTCCGGGAAATAATCTCCAGATGGGGTCACCCAGAGAAAGATCTATTTTCCTCAAAAGAAAATGCTCAGGTAGATCTCTTTTGTTCCCTAGATCCAAGGGACAAGCCTTGGGCGGTAGATGCCATTTCAATAAGCTGGAATTGGAGACTGGTATATGCATTCCCTCCAATACCCCTTACACCCCAGGTAATTCAGAAGATCCAAAGAGAGACTGCTACGATAATCCTGGTAACCCCTCTATGGGCGAAGAGAAGCTGGTTTCCTATTTTAAAACAACTAGCACTGAAGGATCCATGGGAGATTCTTTTCCAGAGGGATATGCTTATCCAGGGCCCTCTAATTCATCCAGATCCCCAGATATTCAGGTTAGCTTTATGGATCCTGAGAGCGAAACATTGAGAAGGGGCCTTTCTGAAAAAGTGATCCTCACACTCAAAGCTAGTAGGAAGAAGGTTACTTCTTCCATTTACCTCAAGGTTTGGAAAAAGTTTTGTTCCTGGCTTGGTGATGACCATCCTGATACTACCTCTCCCCCTATTAGCAAAATTTTAGATTTCTTACAGAGCGGGCTAGAGCTAGGGTTACAAGTCCCAGTACGCTTAAGGTGCAGATATCTGCTCTGAGCACCTTCTTTGACACTAGCCTAGCTGAACATAGGTGGGTAAGGAGATTCATTAAGGCAGCGGTTATATTAAGGCCTACTCGAAGGTCCAGAGTTCCCACGTGGGATCTGAACAAGGTACTTGAGGGATTAACAATGCCCCCTTTTTTTCCATTATCTAACATTTCGATAAAACATCTATCTCTACAGACGGCCTTCTTAATAGCTATTACTTCAGCTAGGCGTATTGGGGAGTTACAGGCCCTCTCTTGCAGAGAGCCATATCTTCAGATTCTGAAGGACCATATTCGTCTGAGATTAGATCCAGGGTTCTTACCAAGAGGTCTCTTCCTTCCACCGAGACCAGGAGGTTTTCTTGCTTTCCATTCCCAATCACCATGAGAAGGAGGTGGAAGACAAGATGAGACTCCCAGACGTTAGAGATGCGGTTTTTCAGTATCTAGAAGTCAGCAGAGAATTCAGGAAGGACGAAGGCTTGCTGGTCCAATTCTCAGGGAAGAAACTTACTAGATCATCATTAGCCAGGTGGATTAGATCCACTATTGAGTGCTGTTATTCCATCTAAAATAAGTCCTGTCTGGTGGTTAGGGCTCATTCTACTAGAGCCACCGCCTCCTCTTGGGCAGAAAAAGGTGGAGTATCCCTAGATAAGATCTGTAAGGCAGCAACTTGGTCTAGTGTAAATACTTTCGTTAGAAACTATCGCCTTAGTCTCCCTGATTCTACGGAAATTCAGTTTGGCCGGAAGGTGCTATAGGCGATATCCCACCCAGGTTAGTTATTTGTTAGTTCTCATTGTGGCCGTCACGGTGGATGAGGTGGAAAAACCGTAATTAGTCTTACCGGTAATTCCGTTTCCTTGAATCCACCATGACGGCCCATACTAACCCCCCCCCCCCCCCCCAAAAAAAAGGAGAAAGGAAAGGAGGAATCCTTTTTTCATGGGTATGAAGTAATATCCTATTTTATTCTGTTCACCTACCTTGGTAATTAGTTAAACATTGAGGGGGTGGAGGGTTGGGGGGAATTTAAACTCTCTCTGTGTGTTCCTGCCCCTACAAAGGTCAAGGGTTAATCTCATTGTGGCCGTCATGGTGGATTCAAGGAAATGGAATTACCGGTAAGACAAATTAAGTTTTTTTTATAAGATTGGCAAGGCTCCTAGAAGTAGTGATATGCTATAATATTAGTATGTGGGAATATCCCTTTAAGCTTCATTACATAAAACAAAAAACCTCTTTTTAGGATGTTTCAAACTTACTTTCTTTTTTTTACAGCAAAAAACACCATAGATAGATGTTACATGGCCAACAGTTGATTATAAAACGCCACAAAAGCACTGCTTGTAGTGCTGTTTTTAACCACCTCCCGTCACACTGGTGGTGCTCTCAGGTCTCGATGACGTCAATAGGCGTCATCTCGTGAGACCCGAGATTTCCTGTGAACGCGCGCGCGTTATGTAGTTCACGTCAGAGTTATGGGAACAAGTTTAACTACAGCCTGCCGGCAGCGATCATTGGCTGGCAGGCTGTAGATTTTTAAAAGATCCAATGAAATTAGTATATCAGACGCTATATACCTGCTACCTGATCCTCTGGTAGTCCCTTTTGCTTGGATCGACCACCAGAGGACACAGGCAGCTCTGTAAGTAGCACCAATCACCACACATACACTACACCCCCCCTGTAACTTATTAACCCCTTATTAACCCCTGATCACACCATATAGACTCCCTGATCCCCCCCTGTCATTGATCACCCCCCTGTAAGGGTCCCTCATCACCGCCAGGTAGTTAGCTACTTGTTAGGTAGTTAGCGCCAAGCCCACCTCACTGCAGTCACTGATTAGTCGCTGATTAGAGTCATCGCTGTCGCTAATCAGCACTAGTACTATATAGTATCTGTAAGTGATCAAGACTGATCGCAATCAGATCTTTATAAGTACATTAGGGTCACCTAAGGCTCTACAAAAAACGCAGTGTTCGCCTGATCAGGCCTGATCTTGTGCGCACACTTGCGTTCAGTCTGCCCTACCGCAGTGACAGAATTATTTTTTTCTGATCATTGCAAAAACACTGTAAAATCGCTGCGCCGCTTTAAAGATCACTTTTGAGCTTTTTGGATCTTTATTAGCGATCGCAGCTTTACTTCGCAAGCACTCCTTTTTACTAGACAGGTTTGCTCTTTTTCCTGGGTAGTCTCAGAGGAATACCCCCTAAATTTAGTTAGCACAAAATGGGTATTCCGCTGAAGAGGCCTACAGGATTCTGGCCCTGATGGATGAAAGTGATGGGGACGCCTAACCTGCTGAATCCAGTGGTTCAGAATATGAACCTGTAGACAGCAGTGGCACTCTAACCGCTAGTGAAGATGACGAGGTTGAGGTCCCTGCTATGGTCAGGCGTACCCGATCCCATGTCAGTGTTCTGCATACCCCGTGTGATGAGCCTCATTTGCAGCAGAGTGGTGCTAGCTCTGATCTTTTTTATGGTGCGGTATACACCAGCAGCGCAGCACATCCTGGACCTTCTACCAGCACTGCCGTAATCCCTGGTGAAGTGGCGAGCACCAGAAGGGCAGTTCAAGCTGGTACGGTGGCACGTGCATTAACTCCCCCGTCGCAGCCACCACGTTCACAGGCCCGTAGAGCCCTTAGTATCCCAGAGGTGCTGGCAAACCCTAATTGGCAATCCCCTGCTTCCGCTGCCCCCGTATTGCTCCCTTTCACCGCCCAGTCTGGAGTTCGCATGGAGACAGCTCATTTAGGATCGGCCCTTCAGTTTTTTTAGCTGTTCTTCACCGCGGATCTCTATGACTTACAGTACAGACCAAAAGTTTGGACACACCTTCTCATTCAGAGTTTTCTTTATTTTCATGACTATGAAAATTGTAGATTCACACTGAAGGCATCAAAACTATGAATTAACACATGGAGAATTATATACATAACAAAAAAGTGTGAAACAACTGAAAATATGTCATATTCTAGGTTCTTCAAAGTAGCCACCTTTTGCTTTGATTACTGCTTTGCACACTCTTGGCATTCTCTTGATGAGCTTCAAGAGGTACTCACCTGAAATGGTCTTCCAACAGTCTTGAAGGAGTTCCCAGAGATGCTTATCACTTGTTGGCCCTTTTGCCTTCACTCCGCGGTCCAGCTCACCCCAAACCATCTCAATTGGGTTCAGGTCCGGTGACTGTGGAGGCCAGGTCATCTGGCGCAGCAGCCAATTACTCTCCTTTATGGCCAAATAGCCCTTACACAGCCTGAAGGTGTGTTTGGGGTCATTGTCCTGTTGAAAAATAAATGATGGTCCAACTAAACGCAAACCGGATGGAATAGCATGCCGCTGCAAGATGCTGTGATAGCCATGTTGGTTCAGTATGCCTCCAATTTTGAATAAATCCCCAACAGTGTCACCAGCAAAGCACCCCCACACCATCACACCTCCTCCTCCATGCTTCACGGTGGGAACCAGGCATGTAGAGTCCATCCGTTCACCTTTTCTGTGTCGCACAAAGACACGGTGGTTGGAACCAAAGATCTCAAATTTAGACTCATCAGACCAAAGCACAGATTTCCACTGGTCTAATGTCCATTCCTTGTTGCCTGTCCTTAGCAGTGGTTTCCTAGCAGATATTCTACCATGAAGGCCTGATTCACACAGTCTCCTCTTAACAGTTGTTCTAGAGATGTGTCTCCTGCTAGAACGCTGTGTGGCATTGACCTGGTCTCTAATCTGAGCTGCTGTTAACCTGCGATTTCTGAGGCTGGTGACTCGGGTGAACTTATCCTCCGCAGCAGAGGTGACTCTTGGTCTTCCTTTCCTGGGGCGGTCCGCATGTGAGCCAGTTTCTTTGTAGCGCTTGATGGTTTTTGTGACTGCACTTGGGGACACTTTCAAAGTTTTCCCAATTTTTCGGACTGACTGACCTTCATTTCCTAAAGTAATGATGGCCACTCGTTTTTCTTTACTTAGCTGCTTTTTTCTTGCCATAATACAAATTCTAACAGTCTATTCAGTAGGACTATCAGCTGTGTATCCACCTGACTTCTCCACAACGCAACTGATGGTCCCAACCCCATTTATAAGGCAAGAAATCCCACTTATTAAACCTGACAGGGCACACATGTGAAGTGAAAACCATTTCAGGTGACTACCTCTTGAAGCTCATCAAGAGAATGCCAAGAGTGTGCAAAGCAGTAATCAAAGCAAAAGGTGGCTACTTCGAAGAACTAGAATATGACATATTTTCAGTTGTTTCACACTTTTTTGTTATGTATATAATTCCACATGTGTTAATTCATAGTTTTGATGCCTTCAGTGTGAATCTACAATTTTCATAGTCATGAAAATAAAGAAAACTCTTTGAATGAGAAGGTGTGTCCAAACTTTTGGTCTGTACTGTAGTTGTGGCAGAAACCAACCGCTACGCCACAGACTATATAATCGCCAATCCGGAAAGCTTCTATGCCCAGCCTTTCCGGTGGAAACCAGTCACAGTTTCCGAATTTAAAATATTTTTGGGCCTTATCCTCAGCATGGGTCTAACAAAAAAAAATGTATTGCGGTCCTATTGGTCTAAAGACCCAATACATTACATGCCCATGTTCTCTGCTGCAATGTCCAGGGCACGATTTGAGTTCATCATGCGCTTTATGCATTTCGCTGACAATAAAACCTGTCATCCAAGAGGCCACCCTGCTTATGACCGGCTCCACATAATTTGACCCCTCATAGACCATTTGTCATCCAGATTTGCAGATGCGTATACCCCCAATCAGAACATCTGCATAGAAGAGTCCCTTTACCGGGTGCCTTGGCATTAAACAGTATATCCCCAGCAAGCGTGCCCGGTATGGGGTCAAACTGTATAAGCTCTGTGAAAGGGCCACAGGCTATACATATCGTTTTAGGGTCTATGAGGAAAAAGACTCAAAACTGGAGCCGGTCGGATGCCCTGACTACCTGGGGAGCAGTGGCAAGATTGTCTGGGACTTGGCATCACCCTTACTCCACAAGGGGTACCACTTATACGTGGACAATTTTTACACAAGTGTGGCCCTCTTTCGGCACTTACATATAGTCGGAATTCAATGCTGTGGCACCGCGCGACCTAGTCGCTGGGGCATAGCTCAACGGCTCGTTAATACCCGACTTGCACAGGGAGAGAGGGCTGCCTTGTGTGACCAAGAACTGCTCGCGGTGAAGTGGAGGGACATTTACCTTCTGTCCAACATTCACGCAGACACTACAGTAGAAATTGAAAGGGCAACTGGAGTCATTGAGAAACCCCTCTCTGTCCACGACTATAACCTTCACATGGGAGGGGTGGACTTCAATGACCAGATGTTGGCTCCCTATTTAGTGTCCCGCCACACCAGACGCTGGTATAAGAAGGTGTCTGTTTATTTAATTCAATTGGCTGTCTATAATAGTTTTGTTCTCTACAGTAAGGCTGGGAGAACAGGATCCTTCCTAAAATTCCAGGAAGAGATCATTTCGGAACTCCTGTATCCAGGAGGGTCCGTGCCCCAAGTCCCTGATGTAGTGAGCCGTCTTCCCGAGTGTCTATCCTGGTACCCCAACTCACCGTTCCCCAAGAAAAAGATGTCATGTCTGTAGCAGGGCTGGAATAAGGCGTGACACCACCATTTTTTGTTCTGACTGTCCTGACCAGCCTGCCCTATGCATAGGGGAGTGTGTTTCCGCTAGTACCACACACAGGTACACTATTAGTGTAGGGATTGAGTGACACAGGACAGGCACACAGGGGTCTTAGGGCCCTTTCACACAGAGCTGCCACAAACCTCTCCTTTCACCTGGGACAAAGTGCATAATGTACTTTGCCACATTTCTGGGCGATTTGCGCTTTGCACATTGTGCCATGGGGAAGGAGAGGTTTATCCTCTAAATGAAAAAAAAAAATAAATCACCGGTAAGCAAAAAAGTTAAAATGTTCTGTTTCAAATGTTCAATAAAGTTTATAAAAGTTAATATTCTGTTTCAAATGTTATATAAAGTTAATGTTAATAAATTTATTGCGTTGCTGCCTGTTTTTTTTTTTACCTTCTAGGTGGACCAAGCAATCAACCAGCTGCAGAACTGATGTGCATTCTGACAGAAGCATTGCGCTGCTGTCAGATTACACAAAAGTTGGTGTATGCGGCGCTGCAAGACGAGATTTCTCCTCTGAAGTAAAAAAGATATGTTTGCCGAGGCTTATGAGCTGAGGGGCGGTGTTCATATGCTTTGGCAAACACTTTGTATATAAAAAAAAAATTCTGGCAATGATTTATTCATCCATATCGATTGATGTGAATGGAGAAATCGGGTTTGCCAGGGCATACGAGCTGAAGTGGGTTTGGATGTTGGGCGGAGCTCCTATGTCCTGGCAGATGCCTTTCCCCTCCTTTTTTTTCACATTTTTTGGCAGAGATATTTTCATCCACATTGATCGATGCGAATAAAGAAATCTGTGCCAGTCATTTTTTCTTTCAGCCCAGAGGCCATTACCCATATGCTGAATATAAGGAGAATAGCAGAAACTCCTAATGCTGGCAATACATGTAATGATTATGGAGACCCTCAAATGCCAGGGCAGTACAAACACCCCACAAATGACCCCATTTTGGAAAGAAGACAGCCTAAGGTATTCGCTGAGGGCATATTGAGTCCATGAAAGATTGAACTTTTTGTGCCAAGTTAGCGGAAAGGGAGACTTTGTGAGAAAAAAAAAATCAATTTCCCCTAACTTGTGCAAAAAAAAATAAAAAATCTATGAACTCGTCATGCCCCTCATGGAATACCTTGGGGTGTCTTCTTTCCAAAATGGGGTCACATGTGGGGTATTTATACTGCCCTGGCATTTTAGGGGCCCTAAAGCGTGAGAAGAAGTCTGGAATCCAAATGTCTAAAAATGCCCTCCTAAAAGGTACTCATTGGAATTTGGGCCCCTTTGCGCACCTAAGCTGCAAAAAACATACCCATCATGTGTGTGAGAAATATCTCTGTAAATGACAACTTTCTAATTTTTTTAATACAAAGTTGTCAATTTACAGAGATGTTTCTCTCACCCAGCATGTGTATATGTAAAAATACACCCCAAAAATACACCCCAAAACACATTGCCCTACTTCTTCTGAGTATGGCGATACCACATGTGTGACACTTTTTTGCAGCCTAGGTGCACAAAGGGACCCAAATTCCAATGAGTACCTTTAGGATGTCACAGGGCATTTTTTACGCATTTGGATTCCAAACTACTTCTCACGCTTTAGGGCCCCTAAAATGCCAGGGCTGTATAAATACCCCACAAGTGACCCCATTTTGGAAAGAAGACACCCCAAGGTATTCCGTCAGGGGCATGGCGAGTTCATAGAAGATTTTTTTTTTGGCACAAATTTGCGGAAAATTATTATAATTTTTTTTCTTTTCTTATAAAGTCTCATATTCCACTTGTGACAATAAATAAAATTTTACATGAACTCGCCATGCCCCTCACGGATCACCTCGGGGTGTCTTCTTTCCAAAATGGGGTCATTTGTGGGGTATTTATACTGCCCTGGCATTTTAGGCGCCCTAAAGCGTGAGAAGTAGTTTGGAATCCAAATGCATAAAAAATGCCCTGTGAAATCCTAAAGGTACTCATTGGAATTTGGGCCCCTTTGCGCACCTAAGCTGCAAAAAACATACCCATCATGTGTGTGAGAAATATCTCTGTAAATGACAACATGCGCACCTAGGCTGCAAAAAAGTGTCACACGTGGTATCGTGTAGGGCAATGTGTGTTGGGGTGTATTTTTACATATACCCATACTGTGTGTGAGAAATATCTCTGTAAATGACAACTTTTTAATTTTTGTTATACAAAGTTGTCAATTTACAGAGATATTTCTGGGATTTTATTTTTTTTGCCAGAAGTTAGCAGAAATAGAAACTTAATTTTATTTTTATTTTTCTCAGAAAGTGTCATTTTCCGCTAACTTGTGAATTTTTTTTTAATTATACATAAACTCACCATGCCCCTCCGTGAATACTTTGGGGTGTCTTCCTTCTAAAATGGGGTCATTTGAAGGGTATTTATACTATCCTGGCATTCTAGCACCTCAAGAAACATGACAGGTGCTCAGAAAGTCAGAGCTGCTTAAAAATGCGGAAATTCACATTTTTGTACCAAACAAGTGTTTGTAAACGCTATAACTTTTGCGCAAACCAATAAATATACACTTATTGGATTTTTTTTATCAAAGACATGTAGCACAATAAATTCTGACACAAACTTGTATAGAAATGTAATTATATATGAACAATTTAACAAGAGAAAGTTAAAAATACTTTTTTTGAGAAAATTGCGGTCTATTTTGATTAATATAAAAAAACGAAAAATGTCAGCAGCAATCAAATACCACCAAAAGAAAGCTGTATTTGTGAGAAGAAAAGGAGGTAAAATTAATTTGGGTGCCAAGTTGCATGACCGAGCAATAAACCGTTAAAGTTGGGAAGTGCCGATTTGTAAAAAAGGGCCTGGTCACTAGGGGGGTATAAACCTGTGGTCCTTAAGTGGTTAAGGGGTTAAAAGTTTGTCGGGTCCCAAAATCAAAATTATTTTTATGTGCTCCTAACACCCTTCACCATGCATATATATGCCCCATATACCTGTTTTTCACGTCTGTGCTTGGGCATCAGACTATCCTGGCAGATCTGTTTACTTTCCCAGTTTCTGGTTGTTTTTAATAGGTATATTTATTGATAAAGCAAGGCTGGACTGCAGAGTGAGGAGTCACAGGCTGGCCCCACCCCCACTGATCAGTCTACAGGAGCTACTCCCACTACATGTGGCCATACATGAATCCTAACAGACCACAGGATCTTCCCTCACCATCTCCAGAGTGCCATAAATAGCAAGCACATCAAATCACATTTGTATTTAATCCTATCATGTACGATACAGCCTGCTGAGCCTGATACATAAGCTGTTGTGTGCGATACTGTCTGCTGAGCTGTGTATCTAATGCCATCTTGTACCATACTGTCTGGTGTGGTGTGTATCTAATCCCATCTTGTATGATACTGTCTGGAATGTCAGATATTGTCCGCTGTGCCTCTCTATCTAAATCTATCATCTGCGGTACCTGTGATCCTGTCTGCTGAGCTGTGTATCTAATCCTATCTAATATGATACTCCCTGCTGAGCTGTGTATCTAATGCTATCTAGTATAATACTGCCTGCTGGAGTGTGCATCCCTTTTGCGGTCTGCAAGTTGCAGATTCGCTATATAAAGATACTGTCCATGTGGGACCTGCATTTTTTTGCTGAGCCATTGACTTCTATGGGTTCGAGGTCTGCATTTTGAGGACCAGAATAGGACATGTTCTAGCTTCTGTGGAACTGACATACAGATGTGGAAAACACACTGATATCTATGTGCTTTCCACATCCGTATGCCAATTATGCAAAATATAGAACATGTCTTATTCTGGTCCTCAGAATGCAGACCTCGAACGCGTAGAAAGTAATATTTAAAAGTAATATCAGGAAGTATTACTTTACTGAGAGAGTAGTGGATGCATGGAATAGCCTTCCTGCAGAAGTGGTAGCTGCAAATACAGTGAAGGAGTTTAAGCATGCATGGGATAGGCATAAGGCCATCCTTCATATAAGATAGGGCCAGGGGCTATCCATAGTACTTAGTATATTGGGCAGACTAGATGGGCCAAATGGTTCTTATCTGCCGACACATTCTATTTAGAAGTCAATGGCTCAGTGAAAAAACACGGATAGCACATCAATGGTATCCTTATTTAGTGGATCCGCAAAATGGATACGGTCGTGCCTGCTGAAGTGTTTATCTTGGCCTATCATGTGTGATACACGTGTGATATGACCATGATCAGTCCAGGGAACACGGTCCGAGTACAGGCCACATCTCCCAGGCCGACCGCACTCTCCTAACTCAAACTGACTGTATGATAGTAATTTATGAAACAGCCGGTCTATATCTGATTGTGGGGTCTGCACATATGATGAGGTGAGTGCAATACAACTGCCCCGGTCAGATAAAGACTGGTTGTATCATACGTTACTATCATACAGTCAGTGCGGGTCAAGGAAGCTGCTGACGGCCTGAAAAATGTGTCTGACACATGGGCCGTGACATGGATTCCTGGGCCAATCACGGTCGTTTGCATGAGTGCAATAACCGTGACCTCCACAGCGCCCCGTAACACTGACATCCACAGTGCCCTCAACATGCCATCCACAGTGCCCCCAAGTGACATCAACAGTGCCCCCCCAAGTGCCCACAGATTTCTCATTACAGAAGCTCTCTGGGCAGCAGTGAACATTGGCTGGCAGTTTATTGCAGTGATGTAAAACACTGGATGATGTCCAGTGAGGAGTTCCCGGAGCCTACCTAGTGGTAATGTCAATATTGATGTGCGATGGACAGGAAGCGCTCAAAACGCTGAAGATGCGCTCATCTGACTGTGCTACTGGTAAGTACTACTGTCCTCATCTTCTCTTCACAGGTAAGGGTGCATTCACATCACCGTTTAGCTTTCCGTTCTTCTGATCGGTCAGAAGCAGAGAAAAAAAAAACAACAGGATCCAGTAAAAAAACGGATCCTGTTGCATCAGTTGTCATCAGTTTGGGCCATTTCCGTCCGAGATCCATTTTTTACATGGGAAAAAACTGCATGCAGTACTTTTGTTTCTATCTAAAAAAACGGATCTCAGACTGAAATGGCTCAAACGGATGACAACTGATGCAGCAGGATCTGTTTTTTCCTGGATGCTGTAAAAAACGCATCCTATGCATAAGGGCTTGTTCACACGACTGTTGCCCCTCCAAATGTGGACCCCAAATTGCGGTCAGCAATGCATGGGCACTGGCGGTGGGGCTGCCGCATGCAGATCGCGACCCTATTCACTTGAATGGGGTCCGCGATCTGTCCATTCCGCAAAAAGATAGAGCAAGTTCTATCTTTTTGTGGTGCGGAGGCACGGAACGGAACCCACGAAAGCACTCCGTAGTGCTTACATAGGGTTCCGTTCCGCACCGCATCTCCGGATTTGCTGACCCATTTGCAGGTCGCAATACGGCAACAGTCGTGTGAACAAGCCCTAACTGATGCAACAGGATCCGGTTTTTTTTCTCTCTCTTTCTTCTGACGGATTAGAAGAACAGAAAGCTAAACGGTGATGTGAATGCACCCTTAGATTCGCTTTATTTTAGCTTTGCTATATCTGTATGAAATAGATGTTTGGTGTAATTGTATTCTTGAGTTTTCAAAGTTAAAAGGATTTAGTGGAAGACACTAGAGAATTTAATGCAACTAAGAGAGCTTAGTACTGAGTCTGGAATGAGAATGTAATTATCCCATAAGGAGCCAGTAACATCATCACAATAAGAAAAAGATGGTCCTGTTCCAGGCATTATCCACATTAGCATCAATCCAGACGAAGGTTACAGGAGATAGACATCATAGACCAGAAAAGGACAGAATACTGATCTTGAAACTTGTGAGATGCACTTTATATTTCCATCACTTACATTCACTGCAAATATCTTTCTTCATTGGAAAACATAAATTGGATTCTGGTCCTTAATCAGTGTCCTATGTATAGTAGACAGTGGTCCACATTTACTAATGTGAGAGCACCTACACTTTGGTCTAAATGGCGTCAAAATGTGGTGCAATTTGGCGCATCAAGGTTTAGAAAAATGATCTGCATCTAACTCGACAAGGGGGCATGGCTTACTGAGAAAGGGGTGTGGCCTCATCCAGTATACAACACTTTGTGCCAAAATTACTCCGTTTTTTTTTAAACATGTTAAAAGATCCCGATTACTCAATGAACTAGCATTTGCTCGTTCAGCAGGTAATCGGCGGCAGTATAACTTTGCCAAATGATCGCTGTGTAATAGGACCTTAAGCCGACCAATAGTTGGAATACAATTAGACATGTGCTAAATGTATCATCAGAATGAACCACTGTGATAAATTTGGTACAGGTCTAGACAGCCTGTCTAGGTTTCTTATCTATAGCATTAGTAAATCTGCCCCAATATTTTCATGCTAAGCCTTGCTGTCACGGACGGTGTACAGGAAACAAGGCAAAGCAACATGTATAAACGACTCGCTGGATCCAAAAACTAAGGAACCAAGGGAGACCCCTGCAGAAGACCTGGCACTTTCCCTGGCTGCTCAGCCTATGCAAAGATCCGAATGGTGGAGGTTTGCATATCCACGAACCTTGACTATAAAGCCCTGAGCACCCTACAATAGTGAGGGGACACGACCACCGGCTCCCTACACAAGATACGGAGGGAGTCAGGGTCACCTGGGATCCAGCAAACAGATAATAACAGATAAAGGTACAACACTTAGCTTTGAAGCAAACAGGAGGACAGAGTCAGCGTGCACACACACTCCAGGAAGTAGTATAAGCCGCCCAGAAAAGCCTTCTGGGGAAGAATTTAAAGGGAAGCAATTAGTCCAACACATGACAGCTGAGAGAGGCTGACGAGAGGAGGAGCTGAATACCACAACACAGAAACTCAAGGAGGAGGTTCTGAAAGGCCTCTGTCAGAGCTTCTCAGCTGTCTGGTTGTGACAGTACCCCTCCCTCTACGAGTGGACTCCGGACACTCAGAACCCACCTTCTCAGGATGGGACCTATGGAAAGCCCTGATGAGACGAGAGGCCTTAATGTCCGTCACTGGGACCCACATCCTCTCCTCAGGACCATACCCCTCCCACTGAACAAGGTACTGAAGAGAACCGTGGACAAGACGAGAATCCACAATCCTAGAGACCTGAAATTCAAGATTCCCATCAACCATAATCGGAGGAGGAGGCAAAGGCGAGGGTACAATGGGTTGAACATAAGGTTTCAATAAGGACTTATGAAAAACATTATGGATCTTCCAAGTCTGAGGAAGATCAAGACGGTATGCAACAGGATTGATGACAGACAGGATTTTGTAAGGCCCAATAAACCTAGGACCCAACTTCCAGGTGGGAACCTTCAATTTGATTTTCTTGGTAGAAAACCACACCAGATCACCAACATTCAGGTCCGGACCAAGCACACGTCTCTTATCAGCCACACGCTTATATCTCTCACTCATGCTCTTTAGATTATCTTGAATCTTTTGCCAAATAGATGACAAAGACGAGGAGAATCTGTCCTCATCAGGTAAACCAGAAGACCCCTCTCCCGAGAAAGTCCCAAACTGTGGATGAAACCCATATGCACCAAAAAAATGGTGACTTATCAGAGGACTCCTGATGACGGTTATTTAAAGCAAACTCAGCAAGGGACAAAAAAGAACACCAATCCTCTTGATTCTCCGCCACAAAACAACGCAGATATGTCTCCAGATTCTGATTGACGCGCTCTGTCTGGCCATTCGACTGCGGGTGGAAAGCAGAAGAGAATGACAACCGAACCCCCAAGCGAGAACAGAAAGCCTTCCAGAATCTGGAAACAAACTGCGTGCCCCTATCAGAGACTATGTCTGAAGGAATACCGTGCAATTTGACAATGTGATCAACAAATGCCTGCGCCAGCGTCTTAGCATTGGGCAAACCAGGAAAAGGGATGAAATGCACCATTTTGCTAAAACGGTCCACCACCACCAGAATCACAGTCTTCCCCGAGGAACGAGGCAGGTCCGTTATGAAGTCCATAGACAGATGTGTCCAAGGACGGGAAGGAATGGGTAAGGGAAGGAGAGGACCTGATGGCCGTGAATGAGGGACTTTGGCACGAGCGCAAGTCTCGCAGGCTGCCACAAAACCCTCAACCGACTTACGAAGCGCAGGCCACCAGAATCTCCGAGCGATGAGATCCAGTGTGGCTCTTACCCCCGGGTGCCCAGCAAGGACCGTATCGTGGTGTTCTTTAAAAATCTTGTGTCTTAAAGCGAGAGGCACAAACAACCTCCCAGGAGGACAAAGATCAGGAGCCTCTGACTGGGCTGCCTGCACCTCTGCCTCCAATTCAGGAAAAAGAGCAGAGACCACCACACCTTCAGCCAAAATGGGACCCGGGTCTTCAAAATTCCCGCCTCCCGGAAAACAACGTGACAGGGCATCTGCCTTCACATTCTTAACTCCAGGGCGGAACGTGACAACAAAATTAAACCTAGAAAAGAACAACGACCATCTGGCCTGTCTCGGGTTCAGACGCTTGGCTGACTCCAAGTAGGCCAGATTTTTATGGTCAGTAAATACGGTAATAGGGTGTCTGGCTCCCTCTAGCCAATGGCGCCATTCCTCAAAAGCCAACTTGATGGCCAACAATTCCCTATCTCCCACATCGTAATTTCTCTCTGCGGAGGAGAGTTTTCTTGAGAAAAAGGCACACGGTCGCCATTTGGCAGGAGAGGAACCCTGAGACAAGACCGCCCCCACACCCACCTCAGAAGCATCAACCTCAACTATGAAGGGTAAAGAAACATCAGGTTGCACCAAGATGGGAGCGGAAGCAAAACTCTCCTTGATATCAGAAAAAGCCTTACGCGCCTCTACTGACCAAGAAGAAAAATCTACCCCCTTTCTGGTCATATCAGTGAGTGGTTTAACAATAGAAGAATAATTCAAAATGAACTTCCTGTAATAATTGGCAAAGCCCAAAAAACGCATCAGTGCCTTTTGATTCTCAGGAAGCTCCCACTCAAGCACAGCGCGGACCTTCTCGGGGTCCATGCGAAAACCAGAAGCGGAGAGAAGAAACCCCAGAAATTGAATTTCTGGAACCGCAAACACACATTTTTCCAGTTTCGCATATAATTTATTCTCCCGCAGGATGAGCAAGACCTGACGTAAATGTTCCTTATGAGTTTTGAAATCGGGAGAAAAAATCAAAATGTCATCCAAATACACCAATACAAATTTTCCCATCAAATGATAAAAAATGCTGTTCACGAAATGCTGAAAAACGGCTGGGGCATTCATCAAACCAAAAGGCATAACCAAATTTTCAAAATGGCCCTCAGGGGTATTGAAGGCCGTCTTCCATTCGTCTCCTTCTCTGACCCTGACCAGGTTGTATGCCCCTCTTAAATCTAATTTGGAAAATACTTTAGCCCCAACAACCTGGTTAAATAGGTCCGGGATCAGAGGAAGCGGATAAGGGTCACGAATTGTGATATTGTTCAGCTCCCTGAAATCCAGACAAG
The DNA here is from genome assembly GCF_014858855.1 of Bufo gargarizans. Classification (NCBI taxonomy): domain Eukaryota; kingdom Metazoa; phylum Chordata; class Amphibia; order Anura; family Bufonidae; genus Bufo; species Bufo gargarizans. The sequence goes on from NC_058083.1 coordinate 194,756,032, forward strand.
GTCTTAAAGAACCATCTTTTTTCTTAACAAAGAAAAAAACCAGCGGCAACAGGTGACTTCGAGGGTCGTATGTGTCCTTTTCTCAGACTCTCAGAGATATAAGCACGCATAGCGATCCTCTCAGGTTGGGAAAGATTGTATAAACGAGATTTAGGCAGCTTGGCGGCTGGGATGAGATTAATAGGGCAATCGTACTCCCTGTGCGGGGGCAAATCCTGAACTCCACTCTCAGAGAAGACATCCGAAAATTCAGAGAGAAAAGATGGTACAGTCTTAGTAGCAACCTCAGAAACAGATGTCATGAGGCAATTCTCTCTGCAAAAGTCACTCCAACCATTTATTTGCCTCGCTTGCCAATCAATGGTGGGGTTATGCTTAGTGAGCCAGGGCAGCCCCAACACCAGAGGGGTGGGTAAACCGCTAAGGACGAAACATGACACATCCTCAACATGAGCATCACTCACAATTAAATGGATATTGTGAACTATGCCCTTTAATGATTTTTGAGAAAGTGGAACGGAATCGATAGCAAAAACAGGAATATCCTTTCCCAAAGTGCGCACCTGGAAACCATGAGTTATCGCAAATTGATTATCAATGAGATTAACCGCTGCTCCACTATCCACAAAAAATGTTCTTGCTCTCTAGCGCCACCCTAGCCGGCAGGACAAAACGGGAACTACAAGCAAATGGAAAACCTTCAATTTCCACCTCAACCCTGCCAATAGTAACAGACGGAACATTTTTAAAAGATTTTTTCCTCTTTGTTTCTTTATTACTCCCAGAAAACTGCCTGAATCTCCTAGAGGGACAAATATTTGCCAAATGATTTATACCTCCACAACAAAAACAAACCCTCCCATGTGAGCTGAATCTTCTATTGTCAGAAGCAATCAACCCCAGCTGCATGGGCTCCTGCTCAGAAGGGGCTGACGACGACTGAGACCCCTGCGCACAGAGCGGGACCGCTGCACTGTCCTGGGACTGCGTATGACAGGAAGGAGACATCTCTCCTCTCTCTCTAAGACGCCTGTCAATACGAACGGCCTGAGACATAGCAGAGTCCAAAGAAATAGGCCTCTCATGAAAGGCAAATGCATCTTTCAATCCCTCTGAAAGACCATGGCAAAATTGACTTCGGAGCGCAGCATCATTCCAACCAGTATCAACTGCCCATCTCCAAAATTCTGAGCAGTATATTTCTGCGGATTGTTTACCCTGGCATAATAGACGTAGTCTAGACTCAGCCAGAGCAATACGATCCGGATCATCATATATCTGACCCAGGGCTAAAAAGAATTCATCCACTGAACGGAGAGGCCGTGCCCCCTCCGGCAGCGAAAAGGCCCAGGACTGAGCGTTACCTCTGAGCAGCGATATAATGATCCCCACCCTCCGTTCCTCATCACCAGAGGAGTGGGGAAGAAGGCGAAAATGGAGTTTGCAAGCCTCTCTAAAACGCACAAAATTCTCACTACCCCCGGAGAACGTATCCGGGAGCGAGATCTTAGGCTCAGAACAAACTCCATGAACGCAAGCTGAACCGGTCACTTGAAGCTGAGAAAAAGTCTTACGGAGATCAGCTACCTCCAATGAAAGACCCTGGAAGCGTTCAGCCAAAAGTGAAACCGGATCCATGCTTGAGACGGTTATGGCGGCTTATAATATCACGGACGGTGTACAGGAAACAAGGCAAAGCAACATGTATAAACGACTCGCTGGATCCAAAAACTAAGGAACCAAGGGAGACCCCTGCAGAAGACCTGGCACTTTCCCTGGCTGCTCAGCCTATGCAAAGATCCGAATGGTGGAGGTTTGCATATCCACGAACCTTGACTATAAAGCCCTGAGCACCCTACAATAGTGTGGGGACACGACCACCGGCTCCCTACACAAGATACAGAGGGAGTCAGGGTCACCTGGGATCCAGCAAACAGATAATAACAGATAAAGGTACAACACTTAGCTTTGAAGCAAACAGGAGGACAGAGTCAGCGTGCACACACACTCCAGGAAGTAGTATAAGCCGCCCAGAAAAGCCTTCTGGGGAAGAATTTAAAGAGAAGCAATTAGTCCAACACATGACAGCTGAGAGAGGCTGACGAGAGGAGGAGCTGAATACCACAACACAGAAACTCAAGGAGGAGGTTCTGAAAGGCCTCTGTCAGAGCTTCTCAGCTGTCTGGTTGTGACACTTGCTTACTGACACAGACTGTACACGAGCCTTGGCAAAGGCTTTACAGTGACATCTTATGATCACCGTGATACAGGGCCTGAGTCTGACATTTCTATGCATGTCATTACCTAAACATGTCTAATCTCTTGGTCTGCATCAGTCCATACCCGTGCTAGAGTGGTTATTTATGCCTGGGATGTAGTAGACTTAGATCCTTGCCCACCATGTACACTGTGAAAAAGGCACATCTAAAAACGGAGGGAAATTTATCATCCTCCCTCATGCCAGTTTTTTTGTGTAAAAAACCCACAAACCCTGGCACAAGGAGCAAGTGACATTTCTATGCTGCCCTCACCACTTTTCAAAAAGGGGGCATCGTGTTGGAGTCACATTTATCATAATTTCTGCTTGTTTTCTAGAATAAACGAGGATTGAAATCTGTGCAAACAATGAATTGGTGTGGATTTCAGTTTGGGTGCATTGACTGCCGGAAGATGTGCCTAATTTATGATGAGGCATGTGCCTTGTCATTAATTAAGGGCTCCTCCTGCAGTGCAGGGCATATAAAGATCAGCATAGACGCCGATTTTTAATAAATGCCCCACATTTGTTTTTCTGAAGTCTGCTCGTGGAATAGAAAAAACAAAAGGGATACCAAAGAGATGGTTCTACTTCCCCCCCCGTTGTGTCAACAACACAAGTAGGAAGGGCCAACACAAGTAGGTGGGGTCAGCACAATAGTCTAGCACAAAACAGTCCCAGCAGAACCAAATACCACAGTGGAGCACAAAATATCGCCCCAGAAGCTGTCCCTCCCTGGTGGCCATCAATAGCCACCATGTTCTGTCTTCCTACTTCCACCAATTGTTTCTAATTAAGATATTGAGCAGAGGGCTTAGGAGGTGAGATATGGACCACAGCTAAAGCTAGCCCTACTTTCAACAAGCTACCTGAACTTCCCCAATTAATGACCCTTATAGTGCCCCAGTTGTATGATCTCCAAGAAATCAATGAAAGAAAAAAATAAAATACCTGAGTGCTGTTCAAAGTCGTCTTCTCTGGTGCAGACCACAGACCTTTTACAGCCACGGCCTGAGATGCCTGCGTCCTTGCACCATTTGTACAATGCCTCATATAGTGGTCTGTAGCCTATGAAAGTAAATAGCAGGGAGCCACGGGCAATGCCTCAGTACTTACCATCCTGAGGACAGTCATACAATTGAATTCAGGAGGACATCTGTGGTTGCCGGCCAGGTATAGAGCATCAAATCATTATGTACTCCATCAGGGGCAGTGAGGAGGGTCGGGTGGCTCCTGGGCATGGGTCAACCAGTAAATTTACTTGTAGGGTCTACGGCCTGTCCGCCTCTTCTATACACCTGACACAATATAAGAACCCCTTTTTTTTTTTCTATCTCCGATATACAGTACACTGATGTAGATCAAGCACCGAATGCTTCCTTACATTAACACAAGGGCTTGTGGCATATGTTTACCTAGTTTTGCTGATTTATAACAGTGCTTGTTGGTTTCCTTAAAAATCTTAATTCAAATAAATTTGGTTTCCTAATAAGTACTGATACTTGTAATATATTGGTAATCTTTATTTGGCAAAAATGCAAAGCTCACGTTTTAGCTAAGCAAGAGGAAACAATTATCAATCATATCAATTATCAAAACAAATGGCAGCAGAATAAAATATGTATGAGAACAACTGCGGTTCACAAAGTGTGTATTAAAGTGAGGTCACCTTAAATTTTCTCTGCTATGTAAATGCCCATTTTTTAGGAGCACAGACAGGTTCAGGTCAAGTTTACAGATACATTAGAGCTCAGTGCTTGTAACAGGAGTGACCCCATGAATAAGCAAAGTTGGTCCCAAATTTCTGCTTATCATCTCTACCTGGTACAGGAACCTGTTGTAGACAGATGTGTCTGCAGGTGGACGAGGAAGATACAAGAATCTAACAGCTGGAGGAAGGTTGGAGTTCTGTCCCAGAATCATCTGATTAACAGCTTCCAAATAGTCACTGGATACCCTTATTGAATTGTTTGGGAAGTTCAGGTAAGACTCTGCTGCAGTTTCTGAGTTTTCTACCACCTGCTTATGCCAGTGAAGAGCAACAACCGGGTCCCACACAACTGTATGGATGGAGGCTTTGATGCGAAGATCCTTAAGTAGCTGCTTCAGTTTAATTTCCTGGCCATGCAGACCACTGTCACTCTCTACACAGAGATACAAACGCAGCTTGGCTTTTTTCCAAGATCTTACCATATTTAGCACACAAGCCATCTGAAGAAGAAATAGACTGCAGGTGTTCACATAAGTGGCACTGTCTGGTCGCAGAAGATTTAATGGCCACACATCTATATATGTCTCTTTACCCTTCAGGCTGCAGACACGGGTCCTGTCAAACTCTGAGAAATACCTTGCGAGCACAACATTTTTGGACATCTTAATAGAATCTGATACAATGGCAACATATTCCCAGGGTGAGAAATTTTCAGTTGTCTGCTTCCTCCCAGCTGAGGTTTGCTTAAATGGAGGCAATCTACCTTGGTCCACTTCAAGTTCATCCCTTAGAAGCTCTTCTGATGAAGAGCGGGTATAAAACCCCATGATAACAGTGTTTGGCCTCATTCCACCTGCAAAACACAATACCATAAAGCAAGAGCAATCAGTAACATTACAACTCTGAAGAATGTGTTTCATAACTTGTGCATTTTCCAGCCAGTTATTATAGTCAGTGTTATTGGAACACAAGATATTGGTATAATGATTCTGGCTACAGGCGTGTCTGGAATATATTAGCCGGTAAATGAATATTCAGTGATATAGCTTAAAGGGAACCTGTCATCAACTGTATGCTGACTGTATTGAGGGCAGTATAAAGAAGTGAGGTGTTAAGTGGTGCCGAGAACCAATATCACAATCATTGCAGTCCAGGCCTTGAAAAGAGTCCTGACCACCTGAGAAGAGTCCTGGTTATTCATAAATTCCTGCTCTCCTGCCCACCTGCTGATGGCTGACAGTCTTCTACCTAGTTTTCTCCCTTTCTCTCTAGGAGAGAACTGCCAATCATCAGTAGATGGGCGAGGAGAGCAGGAGATTAGGAATAACCAGGACTCTTCTCAGGTAGATCTGACTCTTTTCCAGGCCCGGGCTGCAATGATTATGATGCTGGTTCTCAGCAACTACTTACTTTTAGCTGATGAGTGACACACCGCTGAAATTAGCATTTCTGTCACTAATTTATCCTGCCCTCAGTGAGGTCAGCATAAAGTTGATGACAGGTTCCCTTTAAGAAGACATTTTACACAAGTGTTTCTTTGGAAGACTCCTTTTGTTGTTAGCAATGTGATAGGATCTAAAATATGTATTATGTTAATTGTAAAAACATAAAATTACACCACATAGCAATATATGCACAGAAATGAGAGATTTAAAGAAAAAACAACATTTATTACAGCTTTCTTGCATTTATAAAACCACAGCAAGTCATGTCCATTGCGGTTTGCTGAGGCCTTTGCCATTGATCTGAAGGGGAAACACTGTGACAATGAAAACCATGTTCTTACATGTGGATTTCCGCAGGCACATATCCAGAAAAAAATCTTACAGCTGCTTCTTTAACAAAACAGCGTGAACATGTTTGTAGCAAAACTAATAGCAATATTACTACACTTTTTTGCTGTTTTCCCAATTCCCCGGAGTAATGTTCCTTTTACAAGGACAGACAAGCTGCCTGCCTGATAATTGTCTCTATGATAATTGCCTCATCACAAGGCATAGGAGAGCTGTATTTACATGCAGCAGTCATCTCCTCTGTACGGGGACAAGCAATCGCTAAACTGATTGTTTGCCCCCATACAGATTCATTGTTTCTGGGGAAAAGACCACTATTTACACAGTGTGATCTACTGCACGACGATGGTTGTAGGTGCTAGCTGAAAGACATGATCACCTGATGAAAAAGCATTTGCTTGTTCACCAGTTGCTCACTAGCAAGTTACACAAGTCACTTATTAGAAACGGGCATTTCTACAAACGCTCATTGATCAATTTTCGTGTAAAAGGACCATTAGCCTTCATGAAATTTAAGGTTCAATCTTGTTTTCTGAGAGCCACACCTTTTAGCTACCTGCTCCTCAGCCTGGTTCATACCTATTATCTCTTGAAAATGTAGTAGCTAGAGAAAAAAAGACTCTCTAAGCATAGGGAGATACAAACCTGATTCCAAAAAAGTTGGGACACTATACAAATCGTGAATAAAAACTGAATGCAATGATGTGGAGATGGCAAATGTCAATATTTTATTTGTAATAGAACGTAGATGACAGATCAAACGTTTAATCCGAGTAAATGTATCATTTTAAAGGAAAAATACGTTGATTCAAAATTTCACGGTGTCAACAAATCCCCAAAAAGTTGGGACAAGTAGCAATAAGAGGCTGGAAAAAGTAAATTTGAGCATAACGAAGAGCTGGAAGACCAATTAACACTAATTAGGTCAATTGGCAACATGATTGGGTATAAAAAGAGCTTCTCAGAGTGGCAGTGTCTCTCAGAAGCCAAGATGGGTAGAGAGGATCACCAATTCCCACAATGTTGCGCAGAAAGATAGTGGAGCAATATCAGAAAGGTGTTACCCAGCGAAAAATTGCAAAGACTTTGCATCTATCATCATCAACTGTGCATAACATCATCCGAAGAATCAGAGAATCTGGAACAATCTCTGTGTGCAAGGGTCAAGGCCGTAAAACCATACTGGATGCCCGTGATCTCCGGGCCCTTAAACGAAACTGCACCACAAACAGGAATGCTACTGTAAAGGAAATCACAGAATGGGCTCAGGAATACTTCCAGAAACCATTGTCAGTGAACACAATCCACCGTGCCATCCGCCGTTGCCAGCTGAAACTCTACAGTGCAAAGAAGAAGCCATTTCTAAGCAAGAGCCACAAGCTCAGGCGTTTTCACTGGGCCAGGGATCATTTAAAATGGAGTGTGGCAAAATGGAAGACTGTTCTGTGGTCAGACGAGTCACGATTCGAAGTTCTTTTTGGAAATCTGGGACGCCATGTCATCCGGACCAAAGAGGACAAGGACAACCCAAGTTGTTATCAACGCTCAGTTCAGAAGCCTGCATCTCTGATGGTATGGGGTTTCATGAGTGCGTGTGGCATGGGCAGCTTGCATGTCTGGAAAGGCACCATCAATGCAGAAAAATATATTCAGGTTCTAGAACAACATATGCTCCCATCCAGACGTCATCTCTTTCAGGGAAGACCCTGCATTTTTCAACAAGATAATGCCAGATCACATTCTGCATCAATCACAACATCATGGCTGCGTAGGAGAAGGATCCGGGTACTGAAATGGCCAGTCTGCAGTCCAGATCTTTCACCTATAGAGAACATTTGGCGCATCATAAAGAGGAAGGTGCAACAAATAAGGCCCAAGACGATTGAACAGTTAGAGGCCTGCATTAGACAAGAATGGGAGAGCATTCCTATTTCTAAACTTGAGAAACTGGTCTCCTCGGTCCCCAGACGTCTGTTGAGTGTTGTAAGAAGAAGGGGAGATGCCACACAGTGGTGAAAATGGCTTTGTCCCAACTTTTTGGGGATTTGTTGACACCATGAAATTCTGATTCAACATATTTTTCCCTTAAAATGGTACATTTTCTCAGTTTAAACTTTTGTTCCGTGATTTATGTTCTATTCTGAATAAAATATTAGAAGTTGGCACCTCCACCTCATTGCATTCAGTATTTATTCACGATTTGTATAGTGTCCCAACTTTTTGGGAATCCGGTTTGTATATCTACAAATGTAATGAATAGTCCAGTTCAAAATGAGGTGCCTTTCAGTGCACAAACTTGATACTACATTTCCCCTGTGGAGAAATACGCACAGGTCAGCAGACCATCAGTGATCAGCTCAGAGTCATAGAACTTCCTAGAAAAGGTGGGTCCTCTAATGTACAGTAATTATTCAAATGCTGTCATATAAGGTTAGGATAAAATAAAAACTATTAATGAGGGTGCGCCTTAGCAATCAGGTAGAAGGATTTTTATGTCAGTCAAATAATAATGTCATTCAATTCTTCTGATCACTTTGATATTTACACAGCTATGATACTCAGTGTGATGTACCCAACAACAACTCTTTTAGCAGCTTCAGAGATAAATCCAGAATCAAATTACACTGAAAATAGAAAACCTACCTAATCCGGAAATAAAGAGCAACTGCTGAGCCCCGTATCTCACAGAGTCCGATAATGTCAGATTGACAAACGCCTTGATGTTGAGCTCATCAACTAGCTGTAGCCAGAGGTCTGTTTGTGTCTGAAGAGGGTCAGAAGGGAGCACATCTGCAAGTCAGAAAAAAGAAATAAAAAAACTGAAAACATTAAGGGTGTGCTCTGCTCTATACATTGAGCTGCTTCGTGTCCCTTCATCTCAGCTTCGAGTGACAGCTACAGCATCCAACAGGATACCACTGCAGCTGTAACTCGGAGCAAGGCAATGGGTATAGAATTTTCTTGCTATACAGAGTAATAATATATAATAATAAAACAACACATTAGAGGCGACCCCAAGCAGTCACAAGAATTTCATGCATGCTCTGCAGGTGTGGGAAAACTGAGAAATGCAGAGAAACCTGAAAACCAAGTGCCCAGCATTATTCATGAAGAGATCTACACCTTCATAGAGAACAGTTCCACCTGCACATTCCTCTCCAGGAATAATCACTGTCCAGCCTCCTGTCCTGTCTACAGAGTTGGAAGAGGAAGAGATGAGTAACCCACTAGACACCATGTATGAAATATTAACCCTTTCTCTGCCTTAGAGAATCCAGAATCCTGAAATGAACTCCTAGAATATAACAAATGCTTATACTAAGACAAGTTTGGTAGACTGCTGTCATTCCCAATCCCCTCACATACAGTACATGTCCGCTTGGCTCATCTGAGCAGGCATGTATTCTCAGGAGGAGGAAGAGGCTGCCATTCTCTTCTAGCAGCAGCTTACTTCAATGAGAACAAAAGGATTGGGTAGTTAAAATCCAACTTACCTGGTCCTCATCTCCCCCAACAACAGCCATCATTTTGTGGGTTGATTCTTTATACTATTTAGGCTACTTTCACATATGCATTAAAACTATCTAGAAGGCTGTTCCAGCAGAGAAACATCCTGCCGTAGTTCACCATATCCAGCATAGCCGGATACTGCTGCTCACCACCACAGACCACTGACTATAATGGGACCTAGCCCTTTTATGCCATGTGTGGCAGCATTCTTCCAGACAGAAACTAGTGCAAACACAGTTTAATGTCTGACGGAATCCCGGCACAAATGCCAGGAACAGGCTGGATTCCCAGTGGATTCCATTATAGTCAATGGGGTCTGTCTGTGCTCTGTGCTCGATGTAGTCCGGCAGGTTGAGGAACATAGTTCCAATAATTCCATAATTTCAATGTGTCAAAGTAGCCTTACCTGCATGCTATGCGGCACAGTGTATTTGGCAGCTGTCTAGCTCATTATTTGGACACTATAAGGCAATATTTATGTAATGCTGCTTTGGATCGCCCAGTTTAGACAGAATAGAGCCTAGGTCTCTAACTTTTCCATTCACTGTAGACAGCTTTAAAAAAAGGCACCACTCTGATTGCTCCATGCTTGACTTGAGAAGACCTTCCACCAAACCCTGCTGTCAGTAAGGAACATATTATCACAGAGCACCTTCACCAGTATTAAACATAACCTTTACTGATATTAGTTAAAATTATCCCAAAAATGTGCCATACAAAGCAATTTATCAGTAGGGTAGGGTAAGGAGTAAAGAAAAAACCCTCACCCTTACACTCGCCCTACAGACTGATAGGCAGAGCTATCAAAATAGAATGGCCGCCCCGATAGGGGCGATTCTGTGTCAGGAACCTCCTAATCAACCCTATATGTCCCTGACAAGGGATAGATATCGCCACCCAAGAAAACACCTATTAAAACTACTGTCCAGTGTCGATTGTCAGTGGTCAGAATATACATGAAAAATAATAAAGATACCAAAATAAATAATATTATCGCACATAGTACACATATGCTCCTATTTAATCAGGTGGTGTCACTTTAGGATCACCAACATACAAAAGGAGCACATGTCATTTGTCGGAGGAATGCAAACTATGTCCCGATGCGTTTTTCTTAACCATTCTCTCGGGTCAGTTCATCAGGGGACCACATTTAACAAAAAATTACCTAAAAAAATCAACCAATACTTACAGATGGAACATATGTGCAATATTGGTTGAACCTATAGTGACACCACTTGATAAAATAGGAGCATATGTGTACGATGTGCGATATTATTATTTATTTTGGTATCTATTATTTTTCATGTACATTCTGACCACTGACAAATCGACACTGGACAGTAGTTTTAATAGGTCTTTTCTTGGGTGGCAATATCTATCCCTTGTCAGGGACATATAGGGTTGATTAGGATGTTCCTGATTCGGAACCGCCACTATCGGGGCGGCCATTCTTTTTTGATAGGCAGAACTATCAGTCTGTAGGGTGAGTGTGAGGGTGAGGTTTTTTCTTCCCTCAGCCTACCCAGCCTAACTGATACATTGCTTTGTATGGCACATTTTTGGGATAATTTTAACTAATATCAGTAAAGGTTACGTTTTATACTGGTGAAGGTGCTCTGTGATCAGATTAAATATACCACACTAGTGACTGACCTTGGACTTCTGATGTCCTTATTTATCAGAACTGTGATTTGACAGTAAGGAACAGTAGAAGGTACCACAGACTGCCATTAAAACTTCTGTTCTCTCTCTGTTCTTAAATGATTACCTCAATGTAATACTCAAGTTTTAATTTAAGTCTCCGATGCCTTGGTTTGTTTCTTATTGTACCCTATTCAGTGGCCACAAATGCTTACCAGGAACACTGCTACCTAGACAATTTCCCCAAAATATATGTACAAATATTGCTTGATTCAATCCATATTAAAAGCCTTAATTTCAATTTCAAAGGACCCCCTTGGGTCCTGACTGATAGCATCCCTTAGGCCTCTTGCACACGACCGTATGTATTTTTCTGTATTCTGCGGTCCGTTTTTCACGGATCCGTTGTTCAGTTTTTTGTTTCCGTTCTGGTTACATTCCGTAGTTACGCAAAAATTTCCGTTTTGTTTTCGTATGCGATCCGTTGTTTGAGGATTGCAAACAGAAACGATCCGCAAAAAACAGATGACATACACATGTGTTCCGCATGCATTCTGTATTTTTTGCGGACACATTGACTTGAATAGAGCCACGGATCGTTATTTGTGGGCAATAATAGGACAAGTTCTATCCTTCAGCAGAACGAATATCCGGAAATGGAATGCATACGGAGTACATTCCATCTTTTTTGCGGAACCATTGAAATGAAAGGTTCCGCATGCGGACCGCAAACGGAATTCGCAAAAACGGAACAGAAAAAAAAAACATTTGTGTGCAAGAGGCCTTACTCAGTTGTTATACATAAATTGTGCAATATGTTTAATACGGTTTGAATTGTAAAAACCTCATTATATATTTGTGTACTGGTGGACTTGCAGGTGAAAAGAGCTAAATATTTTCAGATCTTAAGCTGAGAAATTCTACTCTTATCATGTGTCAGGGTGCCATGTGTCAAGAATCAATGTACGTATCTGGTATTTCTGTGTTTGGTTACCTCTACATAACTTTGTTCATAACGGAACATATTATTACCAGCTTGACCTTTGTTACCACAGTATTATCAGTTCATTGACTGAGGTCCAGGCAATGCCACCTTTTAAACAGGAGATATAATTTGCTCTTTTAAAGTGCCGACTCTGCATAATGACTAGCTGAATGTGATTGTAAAATGAAAAGCACTTTATGAAATACAAATCCACTCTTAATTTGTTTTGTTTTTACCGCATAAAACTGCTTATTAACCTAACATTTTAAAGTGTACCTCACAAGGTCGTCATGGCAACTGGGGAGACGTGAAGACTCTTTTTATTCTGTCAGAATGAAAATGATTTATGTCCAACCTGAAAAGTCTAATGTAGTAAATAAATACCCCATATCTATACTTTGACTACAGCCATTTTGCTGTGCACTTTCAAAATGCTCTCAATATATGCAGATTGCTGTTTAAAGACATGCATAATTCCAGTAAAAAGAGCTAAAGTGTTCTGACGATTGAAAATCCCATTGAGCACTACAGCGTACGGTACCGGAAAAACATCAGCACGTGGCACTTTTTCAACTGGACGTAAACACAAGACTTGGATGAGCAGATTGGCACCAACTGCTTAGACAGCCACAGTGCCAGGCCGAAACTTCATGACAATGGAAGGTGCAGATGCACAAGTTGTGCTAGTTTCCCATCACTGTTTTGTTTTGCGGTTTTGAGATCTGTCAGAGAATCTCAAAACCGGATAGAATTGGTTCGGTTTTGTCACTAATGTAATCTGAATGTAAAAAAAAAAAAACATTCATCCGCTCTGCCGGCATTCCGTTATGTGGCCAGACACAAAACCGCTGCATGCTGTGGTTTTGTATCCGGTGAACAAAAAAGGATCAAAATGGATCCCGTACAAATAATGAAAGTCAATGGATGCTGGATCCGTTTCCATTTAAATCTGTTTTGGCAAGTGCCCATGCACGGAAGCCATTTTGAAGACCTAATCATCACTATCAAGCCCTTATCCAGAATATATCAAAACCCCGCACTGAAGCCATTTTGGATTTCAACATATGAAAATCAAGGTAGCAGAGGAAAAGTTGAGGCTAGGAAAAAGCCAAAAAAAGGCAAAGATTATGCTTTAAAACTTAGGGGGTCATTTATTAGGATCAGCGTTTTAATAACCCCTATAGCTGGCAGTGGATCCACCAAAGTTATGATGAGGTGCCGGCCTCTACGTAACTTCAAAGAATCCAGCGCCAATCTAAACGTAAGCCAGATTCCCAGCTGTCTTACATTTAGACCATTTTCTGGTCGTAGAAAATGATGACTTTAGATAGGGGTATTTCTGGATTTCTGGATGTATATTATACAGGAGTATAATATACATATATCAATAAGGCCTCATGCACACGACCGTTGTTCGGGTCAGCATCCGAGACGCAGTTTTTGTGGCTTGGGCGTGGACCCATTCACTTCAATGATGCCGCAAAAGATGCGGACAGCACTCCGTGTGCTGTCCGCATCCGTTGCACCATTCCGTGGCCCGGGAAAAAAAAAATATAGCATGTCCTATTCTTGTCCGTTTGGCGGACAAGAATAGGCATTTCTACAATGGGCCGCCCGTTCCGTTCTGCAAATTGCAGAAGGCACACGAGAGGCTTTAGTTTTTTGCGGATCCACAGTTTGCGGACTACAAAAAACTAAACGGTTGTGTGCATGAGGCCTAAGAAAAATAGAGCAAGAGCAGCACCAAGCAAAATCAGAATTAAAAAAATAATGTGGAGTGCCAGCAGATATGGATTCTGACAAAATCAACTGTTAGATATAGAAGAAATTCCATGGCGCCTCCATATAGTGGAAGAAATTGTGTCCTTTAGTCACCCATGCAACGTTTCACTCCACTTGCTGGGCTTGAGAAAAGTCCCAGCAAGTGGACTGAAATGTTGCATGGATGAATAAAGGACACAATTTCTTTCACTACAGTCCTGATCAAAAGTTTAAGACCACTTGAAAAATGGCAAAAAATCCTATTTAGCATGGCTGGATCTTAACAAGGTTCCAAGTAGAGCTTCAACATGCAACAAGAAGAAATCGGAGTGAGACAAAACATTTATGAACATTCAATTTAATGAAAACAACGAATAAACTGAAACAGGCTGTTTTTTAGCTGATCAAAAGTTTAGGACCACACCTCCCAAAAAAACTAAACCCACCCAAAACAGAAATCCAACTTCCAAACATGAACTCAGTAATGAGTAGCTCCGCCGTTATTGTTTGTCACTTCCAAAAATTCGTTTCGGCATGCTTGATGCAAGCATTTCCATGAGGTGAGTGGGAACATTTCTCCAAGTGGTGAAGACGGCCATCTACTGTCTGGAACTGTTGTCCATTTTTGTAAACTTCCCTTGCCATCCATCCCCAAAGGTTGTCAATTGGATTTAGATCAGGGGAACACGCAGGGTGGGCCAAAAGAGTGATGTTATTCTCCTGGAAGAAGTCCCTTGTCCTGCGGGCATTGTGTACTGTAGCGTTGTCCTGTTGAAAAACCCAGTCGTTACCACACAGACGAGGGCCCTCAGTCGTGAGGAATGCTCTCTGCATTTGACGCCCCTGCACTTCCTGAAGCTCCATTGTTCCACTGAAGGAAAAAGCACCCCAGACCATTATGGCGCCCCCTCCACTGTGGTGTGTAGAAAACATGTCACGTGGGATCTGCTTGTCATGCCAGTAACGTTGGAAACCATCAGGACCATCAAGGTTAAATTTTTTCTTATCAGAGGATAAAACTTTCTTCTACCTTTGAATGTCCCATGTTTGGTGCTCTCTTGCAAAGTCCAAACGAGCAGTTCTGTGGCGTTCAAGTATACAAGGTCTTTGAAGACGCTTTTTGTTTTTGAAGCCCTTCAGTCTCAGATGCCGAGTGATGGTTATCAGGCTGCAGTCAGCACCAGTAAGGGACTTAATTTGGGTTGAGGATCGTCCAGTGTCTTGACGGACAGCCAATTGGATCCTCCGGCTCAGTGCTGATGAAATTTTTTTGGGTCTTCCACTAGACATTTTTGTTCCATAACCCTCAGGATCATTTAAGAAATTCCAAATGACTGTCTTACCTCGTCCCACCTCAGCAGCGATGGCGCGCTGTGAGTTTATGCAGTTCAACAACCCGACGACGTTAAAAAAGGGTGAGTTTTTTTGCCTTTGCCATCACAACGTGTGACTACCTAACAGAAAATGACAATGAATCCACATCTTTGCACAGATTTGGCCTTTTAAAGGCATGTGGTCCTGAAATTTGGATCAGCTGAAAAACAGCCTGCTTCAGTTTAATTGTTATTTTCAATTAATTGAATGCTCAAAAAATGTTTTGTCTCACTCTAATTTCTTATTGTTGCATGCTGAAGTTCTACTTGGAAGCTTGTTATAAGAATAAGATTTTTTGCCATTTATCAAGTGGTCTTAAACTTTTAATCAGGACTGTATATGGAGGCGCTGTGGAATTTCTTCTACAGTATATCTAACAGTATATATATATATATATATATATATATGTACAGAACAGACCAAAAGTTTGGACACACCTTCTCATTCAAAGAGTTTTCTTTATTTTCATGACTATGAAAATTGTAGATTCACACTGAAGGCATCAAAACTATGAATTAACACATGTGGAATTATATACATAACAAAAAAGTGTGAAACAACTGAAAATATGTCATATTCTAGTTCTTCGAAGTAGCCACCTTTTGCTTTGATTACTGCTTTGCACACTCTTGGCATTCTCTTGATGAGCTTCAAGAGGTAGTCACCTGAAATGGTTTTCACTTCACATGTGTGCCCTGTCAGGTTTAATAAGTGGGATTTCTTGCCTTATAAATGGGGTTGGGACCATCAGTTGCGTTGTGGAGAAGTCAGGTGGATACACAGCTGATAGTCCTACTGAATAGACTGTTAGAATTTGTATTATGGCAAGAAAAAAGCAGCTAAGTAAAGAAAAACGAGTGGCCATCATTACTTTAAGAAATGAAGGTCAGTCAGTCCGAAAAATTGGGAAAACTTTGAAAGTGTCCCCAAGTGCAGTCACAAAAACCATCAAGCGCTACAAAGAAACTGGCTCACATGCGGACCGCCCCAGGAAAGGAAGACCAAGAGTCACCTCTGCTGCGGAGGATAAGTTCACCCGAGTCACCAGCCTCAGAAATCGCAGGTTAACAGCAGCTCTCTAATCTACCAGGTCAATGCCACACAGAGTTCTAGCAGCAGACACATCTCTAGAACAACTGTTAAGAGGAGACTGTGTGAATCAGGCCTTCATGGTAGAATATCTGCTAGGAAACCACTGCTAAGGACAGGCAACAAGCAGAAGAGTCTTGTTTGGGCTAAAGAACACAAGGAATGGACATTAGACCAGTGGAAATCTGTGCTTTGGTCTGATGAGTCCAAATTTGAGATCTTTGGTTCCAACCATAGTGTCTTTGTGCGACGCAGAAAAGGTGAACGGATGGACTCTACATGCCTGGTTCCCAACGTGAAGCATGGAGGAGGAGGTGTGATGGTGTGGGGGTGCTTTGCTGGTGACACTGTTGGGGATTTATTCAAAATTGAAGGCATACTGAACCAGCATGGCTACCAAAGCATCTTGCAGCGGCATGCTATTCTATCCGGTTTGCGTTTAGTTGTACCATCATTTATTTTTCAACAGGACAATGACACCAAACATACCTCCAGGCTGTGTAAGGACTATTTGACCATGAAGGAGAGTGATGGGGTGCTGCGCCAGATGACCTGGCCTCCACAGTCACCGGACCTGAACCCAATCGAGATGGTTTGGGGCGAGCTGGACCGCCGAGTGAAGGCAATAGGGCCAACAAGTGCTAAGCATCTCTGGGAACTCCTTCAAGACTGTTGGAAGACCATTTCAGGTAACTACCTCTTGAAGCTCATCAAGAGAAGGTCAAGAGTGTGCAAAGCAGTAATCAAAGCAAAAGGTGGCTACGTATATAATTCCACATGTGTTAATTCATAGTTTTGATGCCTTCAATGTGAATCTACAATTTTTATAGTCATGAAAATAAAGAAAACTCTTTGAATGAGAAGGTGTGTCCAAACTTTTGGTCTGTACTGTATATATATATATATATACATATATATATATATAAATATATATATATATATATATATGTATATATATATATATATCTACACACGTGTGTGTGTGTGTGTGTGTGTGTGTGTATGTACCCGGATGTACATATATCATATGTTCTTCTAATAGTGTTATTGACCTGGTACAAAATATCTGATACAGAGCATAAGAAGATTCTTCACACTGCAAGCAAAATATAACTGTATGTGTGCACCTTGGGAGAATGAATAAGAGAATACAGAAAAGCACATGCTCAACATTTTGCTGAACTTCACTTACCCAACTCTTCTAAACTCACATGTCCCAGAACGAAAAGGCCACTTTTCTTCAGATCGTTTGCAAAAGTGATCAGGTTGTTGTGGCTGCGTGGATTGGAAACTAGTAAGAGAATCTGAGGACGCCAAAACTTGACGTGATCCTTACGTACGTCCAGCTTGAGCAAGTACTTTCTGACCTGCAGAATGAAGAAACCAGAACTTCTTATGGTTATGTGTATAATAAAGTCATGGTGGTGTAGTGAGATTTCGCACATTCTGTCCATACACATAGCAGTTAGGCCTCTTTCACACAGGCGAGTTTTCCACGCGGGTGCAATGCGTGAGGTGATCGCATTGCATCCGCACTGAATCCGGACCCATTCATTTCTATGGGGCTGTGCACAGGAGCGGTGATTTTCACGCATCACTTGTGCGTTGCGTGAAAATAGCAGCATGCTCTATATTGTGCATTTTTTACACAACGCAGGCCCCATAGAAGTGAATGGGGCTGCGTGAAAATCGCAAGCATCCGCAAGCAAGTGCGGATGCGATGCAATTTTCACGCATGGTTGCTAGGAGATGATTGGGATGGGGATCCGATCTTTATATTTTTCCCTTATAACATGGTTATAAGGAAAAATAATAGCATTCTTAATACAGAATGCTTAGTAAAATAGGGATGGAGAGGTTGAAAATAATAAACAAATTTAACTCACCCCATCCACTTGGTCGCATAGCGGATCTCCTCTTCTTTCTTCTGGACCTGGCTAAAAGACCTTTGATGACATCACTGCGCTCATCACATGGTCCATCACATGATCCATCAATGTGATGGATCATGTGATGAGCGCAGTGACATCAAAGGTTCAGAAGTCAGGTCCAGAAGAAAGAAGAGGAGATCCGCTATGCGACCAAGGGGATCGGGTGAGTTAAATTTGTTTATTATTTTCAACCCCTCCTGTATGCGTATTAACCGCCTCCGGACTACCTAACGCAGGATTGCGGTCCGGAGGCGGCTGTCTCAGGCAGAGTCACGCATCTATGCGTCATCTCGCGAGACGCAAAATTACGCTCACGGCCCGCCCACGCATGCGCATCACGGGCCGGCAAAAGTTAGAGGAGTATTTCGTCATCAGCCTGCCAGCCAATGATCGTCGCTGGCAGGATGATGATTTTCAAAAAACCAAATCAGAAGCTAGTTAACACTTTATATTTATAAATATAAGGTGTTAAATGGCTGCTGTGCTCATCTGCTGGTCCTTTTCATCGGTTGGTTCCAGCAGAGGAGCACAGATCACAGTGAGTACACACCAAACACCACATATAGCCCCAGATCACCCCCCATCACCCCAATTAACCCCTTGATCGCCCCTGTCAATCACCTAGTGAAAGGGAAAAAAGTGATCAGTGTAAACTGTCACTTTTTTTTTTCACTGGTATTGACTGTTAGGTTCTAGGATAGTTTAGGCCCCTTGGTTATGTAGTTAGCGATCGTTTAGCGCCCAGCCCGCCGCACCGCAGTCAATGATTCGCTGATTAGCGTATCGCTAATCAGCATTTGTACTTTTATAGTATCTGTAAGTGATCAAAACTGATCACAGTCAGATCTATAATAGTATTAGTGTCACCTTAGTTCGCCCTCCACCCAAAACGCAGTGTTTGCTCGATCAGGCCTGATGGTCGCCCACACGTGCGTTCACCCACGCCCGCCCCGCCGCAGTGACCAAAAAATATTTTTTTTTTGATCACTGCACAATCACTTCACAAGCGCTGCGGCGATAAAAAAAAATCAGTTTTGATATTTTTTATCAATCGCAGCGGCTTCCGGTACTTCGCTAGCCTCCCATTTGTAAGACAAGCTTGCTTTTTTTCTTGGGTAGTCTCAGGGAATACCCCCTAAATTTAGTTGACCAAATGGCAAACAAGGGGTATTCTTCTGAAGAGGACTACAGGCTTCTGACCCAGTTGGATGAGGAATGGGAACCCTCATCTGACGAATCCAGCGGGTCAGAATATGAACCTGTTGAAAGCAGTGGCAGTCTGACCCAAAGTTCGGACGAAGAGGTTGAGGTCCCTGATACCACCAGGCGTACCTGGCCCCGTGTTGCTAGACCACAGGTTGCGCAGGATCCACTTCAAGGGCAGCAGAGTGGGGCTGGCGCTGTCGGATTACATGGTGAGGCATACACCAGCAGCGCAGCCCACCCTGGACCTAGTATCAGCACTGCCGTACAACATGGTGAAGTGGCGAGCACCAGAAGGGCAGTTGAAGCTGGTACGGTGGCACGTGCAGTAGCTACCCCGTCGCAGCCACCGCACAGACAGGCCCATAGAGCCCCTAGAGTCCCTGAGGTGCTGGCAAACCCTGAATGGCAGCCCCCAACTTCAGCCGCACCTGTAGTTCCCCCTTTCACCGCCCAGTCTGGAGTTCGGGTTGAGACAGCTCAGATCGGTTCGGCACTGGGATTTTTTGAGCTGTTCTTGACTGCGAAGCTCTTGGACATAGTCGTGGCAGAAACAAATCGGTATGCCACTCAATTTGCCCAGCCTTTCAGGTAGAAACCCGTCCAAGTTTCCGAATTAAAAAAAATTCTAGGGCTTTCTCCTCAACATGGTTCTAACCAAAAAGCATGAATTGCGGTCATTTTGGTACACAAACCCAATTCATCACATGCCCATGTTCTCTGCTGCCATGTCCAGGGCACGATTTGAGGCCATCCTGCGTTTCCTGCACTTTAGCGACAACAGCACCTCTCGTCCCAGAGGCCACCCAGCTTTTGACCAGCTCCACAAAATTCGGCCCCTCATAGACCACTTCAACAACAAATTTGCAGATTTGTAAACCCCTGAGCAAAACATCTGCGTAGACGAGTCCCTTATACATTTTACCGGGCACCTTGGCTTCAAACAATACATCCCAAGCAAGTGCTCCCGGTATGGGGTCAAATTGTATAAGCTCTGTGAAAGGGCCACAGGCTATACCCACAAATTTCGGATCTATGAGGGTAAAGATCAGACCCTGCAGCCGGTCGGTTGCCCTGACTACCTGGGGAGCAGTGGGAAGACAGTCTGGGACTTGGTGTCACCCTTATTTGGCAAGGGGTACCATCTTTATGTGGACAATTTCTACACAAGTGTGCCCCTCTTCAGGCATTTGTTCCTAGAACAGATTGGCTGCTGTGGCACCGTGCAACCTAGTCGCCGGGGCTTCCCCCAACGGCTAGTTACCACCCGTCTTGCAAGGGGGGAGAGGGCTGCCTAGTGTAACGAAGAACTGCTCGCGGTGAACTGGAGAGACAAGCGTGACGTTTACATGCTCTCCTCCATTCACGCAGACACAACAATACAAATAGAACGAGCAACCAGTGTCATTGAAAAGCCCCTCTCGGTCCACGACTATAATTCGCTCATGGGAGGGGTGGACTTCAATGACCAGATGTTGGCTCCTTATTTAGTTTCCCGACGCACCAGACGCTGGTATAAGAAGGTGTCTGTATATTTGATTCAATTGGCTGTATATAATAGTTTTGTTCTCTACAGTAAGGCTGGGAGAACAGGATCCTTCCTCAAATTTCAGGAAGAGATCATCGAGAACCTCCTGTATCCAGGAGGTTCCGTGGCCCCAACCACCAGTGTAGTGAGCCGTCTACAGGAGCGACATTTCCCCAATGTCGTTGCTGGTACCTCATCCCAACCGTCACCCCGAAAAAGATGTTGTGTCTGTAGCAGGAGTGGAATAAGGCGTCACACCCGCTATTTCTGTCCTGACTGCCGTGACCACCCTGCCCTATGCTTTGGGGAGTGTTTCCGGAAGTACCACACACAGGTACACTTAGCATAGGGATTGCGTTACACAGGACAGGCACACAGGGCTATTAGGGCCCTTTCACTCACAGCTGCTGCAAACCTCTCCTTTCACATTGTCCCATGGGGAAGAAGAGGTTTGTCCTATAAAGGTAAAAAAAAATAAAAAATCACCTGTAAGCAAAAAAGTTAACGTTCTGTTCAAAAAGTTAAATAAAGTTTATGTGTTCCGTTCAAATGTTATTATAAAGTTAATAAATTTATTGTGTTGCGGCCTGGTTTTTTCTTTTTGTTTTGTTTTTTTTACCTTCCAGGTGGACCAACCGTTCGACTAGCTGCAGCACTGATGTGCATACTGACAGAACCATTGCGCTGCTGTCAGATTACACAAAAGTCAGTGTATGCGGCGCTGCAAGATGAGATTTCTCCTCTGCAGTAAAAGATATGTTTGCCGAGGCATATGAGCTGAGGGAGCGGCGGTGTTCATATGCTTTGGCAAACACTTTGTATATAAAAAAATAAAATAAAATCCCGGCAATGATTTATTCATCCACATCGATTGATGTGAATGGAGAAATCGGGTTTGCCAGGGCATACGAGCTAAGTGGGTTTGGATGTTGGGCGGAGCTCTTATGTCCTGGCAGACGCCTTTCCCCTCCTTTTTTTTGGGCAGAGATTTTTTTCATCCATATTGATCGATGCGAATGAAGAAATCTGTGCCGTTCATTTTTTCTTTCAGCCCAGAGGCTGAACGGAAAAAAAACAAATTACCCGTATGCTCAATATAAGGAGAATAGCAAAAACTCCTAATGCTGGCCATACATGTAATGACTGCGGAGACCCTCAAATGCCAGGGCAGTACAAACACCCCACAAATGACCCCATTTTGGAAAGAAGACACCCCAAGGTATTCGCTGAGGGGCATATTGAGTCCATGAAAGATTGAAATTTTTGTCCCAAGTTAGAAGAAAGGGAGACTTTGTGAGAAAAAAAATATATATCAATTTCCACTAACTTGTGCAAAAAAATTTTTTTTTCTATGAACTCGCCATGCCCCTCATTGAATACCTTGGGGTGTCTTCTTTCCAAAATGGGGTCACATGTGGGGTATTTATACTGCCCTGGCATTTTAGGGGACCTAAAGCATGAGAAGAAGTCTGGGATCCAAATGTCTAAAAATGCCCTCCTAAAAGGAATTTGAAGTGTCACACATGTGGTATCGCCGTACTCAGGAGAAGTTGGGCAATGTGTTTTGGGGTGTCATTTTACATATACCCATGGTGAGATAAATATCTTGGTCAAATGCCAACTTTGTATAAAAAAAATGGGAAAAGTTGTCTTTTGCCGAGATATTTCTCTGACCCAGCATGGGTATATGTCAAAAGACACCCCAAAACACATTGCCCAACTTCTCCTGAGTACGGCGATACCACATGTGTGACACTTTTTTTTAGGTGGGCAAAGGGGCACAAATTCTAAAGAGCACCTTTAGGATTTCACAGGACATTTTTTACACATTTGAATTTCAAACTACTTCTCACGCATTAGGGCCCCTAAAATGCCAAGGCAGTATAACTACCCCACAAGTCACCCTATTTTGGAAAGAAGACACCCCAAGGTATTCCGTGAGGGGCATTGCGAGTTCCTAGAATTTTTTTATTTTTTGTCACAAGTTAACGGAAAATGATGATTTTTTTTTTCTTACAAAGTCTCATATTCCACTAACTTGTGACAAAAAATAAAAACTTCCATGAACTCACTATGCCCATCACGAAATACCTTGGGGTGTCTTCTTTCCAAAATGGGGTCACTTGTAGTGTAGTTATACTGCCCTGGTATTTTAGGGGCCCTAATGCTTGAGAAGTAGTTTGAAATCAAAATGTGTAAAAAATGCCCTGTGAAATTCTAAGGCCCCTTTCACACGGGCGAGTTTTCCGTGCGGGTGCGATGCTTGCGGTGAACGCATTGCACCCGCACTGAATCCTGACCCATTCATTTCTATGGGACTGTGCACACGAGCGGTGATTTTCACGCATCACTTGTGCGTTGCGTGAAAATCGCAGCATGCTCCTCTTTGTGCGTTTTTCACATAACGCAGGCCCTATAGAAATTAATGGGGTTGCGTGAAAATCGCATGCATCCGCAAGCAAGTGCGGATGCGGTGCAATTTTCACGCATGGGTTCTAGGTGACAGTCTATTCACTGTATTATTTTCCCTTATAACATGGTTATAAGGGAAAATAATAGCATTCTGAATACAGAATGCTTAGTATAATAGTGCTGGAGGGGTTAAAAATAATAAAAAAGTTAACTCACCTTCTCCTCTTGTTCGCTTAGATGCCGGTCTGTTCTTTAGCTGTGGGCTGAAGGACCTGTGGTGATGTCAGATCACATGCTCTATCACCATGGTGATGGACCATGTGATTGGAGCATGTGATCTGACATCACCTCAGGTCATTCAGTCCACAGCTAAAGAACAGACCGGCATCTACGCGAACAAGAGGAGAAGGTGAGTTAACTTTTTTATTATTTTTAACCCCTCCAGCACTATTATACTAAGCATTCTGTATTCAGAATGCTATTATTTTCCCTTATAACCATGTTATAAGGGAAAATAATACAATCTTCAGAACATCAATCCCAAGCCCGAACTTCTGTGATGAAGTTCGGGTCTGGGTACCAAACATGACGATTTTTCTCACGCGAGTGCAAAACGCATGACAATGTTTTGCACTCGCGCGGAAAAATCGCGCATTTTCCCGCAACGCACCCGCCTCTTATCCGGGCAAAAAACATGACGCCCATGTGAAAGAGGCCTAAAGGTGCTCTTTGGAATGTGGGCCCCTTTGCCCACCTAGGCTGCAAAAAAGTGTCACACATGTGGTATCGCCGTACTCAGGAGAAGTTGGGCAATGTGTTTTGGGGTGTCATTTTACATATACCCATGCTGGGTGAGAGAAATATCTCAGCAAAAGACAACTTTTCCCATTTTTTTTTACAAAGTTGTCATTTGACAGAGATATTTATCTCACCCAGCATGGGTATATGTCAAAAGACACCCCAAAACACATTGCCCAACTTCTCCTGAGTACGGCGATACCACATGTGTGACACTTTTTTGCAGCCTAGGTGGGCAAAGGGGCACAAATTCTAAAGAGCACCTTTAGGATTTCACAGGACATTTTTTACACATTTGAATTTCAAACTACTTCTCACACATTAGGGCCCCTAAAATGCCAAGGCAGTATAACTACCCCACAAGTGACCCCATTTTGGAAAGAAGACACCCCAAGGTATTTCGTGATGGGCATAGTAAGTTCATGGAAGTTTTCATTTTTTGTCATAAGTTAGTGGAATATGAGACTTTGTAGGAAAAAAATAATAATAATTTTCCACTAACTTGTGACAAAAAATATAAAGTTCTATGAACTCACTATGCCCATCAGTGAATACCTTAGGGTGTCTACTTTCCGAAATGGGGTAATTTGTGGTTTTTTTCTACTGTCTGGGCATTGTAGAACCTCAGGAAACATGACAGGTGCTCAGAAAGTCAGAGGTGCTTCAAAAAGCGGAAATTCACATTTTTGCACCATAGTTTGTAAACGCTATAACTTTTACCCAAACCATTTTTTTTTTACCCAAATATTTTTATCAAAGACATGTAGAACAATTAATTTAGGGAAAAATGTATATATCGTTTTTAAAAAAAATCTTACAAATGAAAGTGAATTTTTTTTTAAAATGTCAGCAGCAATAAAATACCACCAAATGAAAGCTCTATTAGTGAGAAGAAAAGGAGGTAAAATTCATTTGGGTGGTAAATTGCATGACCGAGCAATAAACGGTGAAAGTAGTGTAGTGCAGAATTGTAAAAACTGGTCTGGTCATTAAGGGTGTTTAAGCTAGGGGAGCTGAGGTGGTTAAGAATGCTATTATTTTCCCTTATAACCATGTTATAAGGGAAAATAATAAAATCTACAGAAAACCTAACCCAAACCCAAATTTCAGTGAAGAAGTCCGGGTTCGGGTCTGGGTACCAAACATGGCGATTTTTTTCACGCATGTGCAAAACGCATTAAAAACGCTTTGCGCTATTTTCCCGCAACACACCTGCATCTTATCCAGCCCTCACACGTGACGCCCGTGTGAAAGAGGCCTTAATGTTATGTTTCCAAAAACTGCACACTATATTCGGCGAAGACTTGAACAGATTAGAGACATAGAGGGAGATTTATCAAACTGGTGTAAAGTAGAACTGGCTTATCAGATTCCACCTTTCATTGGAAAGGCTGTGAAAAATGACCTGCCATTCTACCGTTGGGGGTTATAGCAGTAAGACCCCCTACCAATCAAACAGATATCTTACTACATTTGGAATACCCCTTAAATTGCATACTGTACACGTATAGAATATGTTTTTAGATTTATAGTTACATATGTCTGCCTGAAAATTGTAGATCTTTTCCTTCTTTCTATATCATTTTTTAAATGTAAATGTTCTCTCTTGCTCCTAGTGTGAAGCTGGAGAGCTGCGGTGTGTGCCCTCACTTCAGCAAGAACCACCAAGTCTCCTGTGACTTCTACTATTATGATGCAAATCAGTACAGAAAAGAGCTGTAACAAAAAGAAAGCGTCACTTTCCACTAACAAAAATATGAAAAAAAGATAGAAACAGTAAAGGCTAATGCCACACGTGGTGGATACAATGGAAAATCCACAGATTATAGTGTAGTCAAAGTGAAAGATTTTAAAAAATCTCATCTACACAGTGCATTCGGAAAGTCTTCAGACCCTTTGACTTTTTTCACATTTTGTTATCTTGTGGCCTTGTGCTAAAATAACAAAAAGTTCACATTTTTAATATTATTCTGCGCTCATTAACCCATAGTGAGAAAGCGAAAACAGAATGTTCAAAATCTTTGCTAATTTATTGAAAACTAAAATCCTGTATTGACATAAGTATTCATACCCTTTAGGCCTCATGCACACAAACATATTTTCATTCCAAGTCTGTTCCGTTTTTTTTTTAGCACTGTATACGGAACCAGGGTACGGTACTCCGTGTAGGGTTGTTTTGATACCAAAATTTTGATTTGGTTTCGATACCATAAAAAAGTATTGCGATACTCGATACAACGCAAAAAAATAAAATAAAAATGCCAAAAAAAGCCACGTGCATTGCACATTTTATGGAACGTCCGCCACATAATCGAACAGTCCTATCCTATTTTTTGGGGGGACAAGGTGAAAAAAAAATAGAGCGAATCGCATGGTTTTTCGTTTTTCTTTTATGGCGTTCACCGCATAGGAGATTTTTTAAATATTTTAATAGTTTGGACTTTTCAGACGTGGCGATATGTAATATGTTTATTTATTTAATGTTTATATATTTTATATGTAAAATTGGGAAAGGGGTTATCGCTAAAAGGCAAATCCCGGTATCGTATTAATACCGCAACAAAAGTATCGATTGGGTATCGAAAATCTGATACCCGAAACAACCCTAACTCTGTGTGCATTCCGTTTCCATATGTCCGTATTTCCGTTCGGGGAAAAAATAGAACATGTCCTATTATTGTCCGCATTACGGACAAGGATAGGACTGTTCTATTAGGGGCCAGCTGTTCCGTTCCGCAAAATACAGAATGTACACGGATGTCATACGTATGTTTTGCGGATCTGTTTTTTGTGGATCCCAAAATACATACGGTCGTGTGCATAAGGCCTTACTTAGGACATAGTTGAACAGCTTTGGCAGTGATTATAGCCTCCAGTCTTCTTCGGTATGCTGCTACAAGGTTTGCACACCTGGATTCAGGGATGTTCTGCCATTTTATTCTGCTGATCTGCCCAAGCTCTGTCAGGTTGAATTGTCAGTTGTGAGACCTCATATAGACAGGGGTGTATCTTTCCAAATCATGTCCAATTAACTGAATTCATCACAGATGGACTCCAATCGAGTTGTAGAAACATCTCAAAAATTATCGAGTGACATGGAAGGCCCGCAGAGCTAAATTTCCAGTGTCATAGCAAAGGGTCTGAATACTTTTGTCTACACAAAATTAAAGTTTTTCATTTTTAATAAATTTTCTAACATTTCTAAAAGTCTGTTTTAGCCTTCTCATTATGGGGTATCTTTTAATCCCTTGTCCTATTTATCCTAATAGAGCTCTATTAGGGTGAATCGGATCATATACTCTCCCTGCTGTCCTGTGCATAGTGCAGACAGCAGCAGGGAGATTACCATGGCAGCCAGGGCTTCAGTAGCGCCCAGGCTGCCATGGTAACCGATCGGAGCCCCGGGATTACACTGCTGGGGCTCCATTCAGAAGCTGCCAAAATGATGAGGGGAAAACTTTAAGTTTTTTTATTTTTAATTTAGCACAATGCCACAATATAACAAAATGTGAAAAAATTGAAAGAGACTGAAGACTTCCAAATGCATTGTAACTTTACCTGGGATGCACATTTGAAATTCCCAGTATGTCAATATATAAGCTGATTTCTGATGTGGATGCAATGGAAAGGGTGAAGTATGTGTCAAAACCGCAGCATTTATGCTATGACTTCTACAACAAAAAAAAAAACATAATTTGATTCAATTCATACAGTTAGACTTGAAAAATTTTTAGTGTGGAAAATCAGCAGTGGGCTCATTCCCTGTGGGCATACTCTTAAGGGTTATTTACACCTTTGGGGGCATTTTTTTTATTATTGCATTGTACTCATTTTGAGCTAAAAGTATTTTTTTTTAACTGATATTTTCTAAAAATATGGCTTCCTTTTTTCTGTACTGAACTGACATGCCATAGTAGCAGCATTTGGATCTTCTGTTTTTTCCATCAGACCAGGAGCAGATGGACTCATTACAGCTCAGTTCTTATCTTACTGATAAGAATGTGGCTTAAATAAGTGTTGACCTATTAGTAGTTTAGAGATGAGGGTTATCAGATGACTCACACAAAGTGAAAGTACCAGTCACATAGCTAGAAAAACAGTTAAAGGGATTACCCGAGACTAAAAACTGTCCCACACATGCCCGTACTGACACAGTAGTCCCTCTATAGAATAAAGGCATCTGTATTCCAGATATGATTAAGGAGTTCCAAGAGAATCGGGAACACATTGGGGATTATTTATTAAAGACCAATCAAAAACCCTGCTGGAGTAAGATGTGACTAATTTATTAGTCATAATTTCTGGCATAAATTATTTTAAATTAGTTGGATCGTGTGCCCTTTCCATTAAGCTCACCTACTTAAAAAATGCTATTTGAACAAAAATGAGCAACTTTTGTATGCCAGAAAACTGGAATATTGGCTTTGTAAATGATCCCCAATGTTTTATGTCTATATTTTGCCAGGCAGCAAAAATGTTAGCAAATAAATAAATGGGGGTTATTCAGCACATCCCAGTGAGCAGGTGCACGTTTCCAAAACAAAAAATTTTGTTCAAGTAATCTTTTAATTAGGGCTGCACAATGAATCAAATTAATTTGATTCATTCGCTCTCTTGCAGCCAGATGATGTTAATTTTATTAAATATTGTGACATCTGAACTATTAAGCTAGGTGCGGGCTTCAGAGAGCAGCCCGTGCTGTGCTCATACAGCGCTCCAGATCACAGAGGGAGACGGAAATGGGCGTAGTCGGGATCCCGCTGTAACGGCCAAAGGGTAGAGAGCGGATGTAAGGGTTGAGGGGGAGAGAGAGCACACTGCAGTTCGCTGAACAAGATAGCTCCATCCGGGACTGCATGTGGCTGCCGATCAGGGCATCGGTACATCTACTGTAGATGGAGGACTGAAGTAGGGTATATAATGTATATAGAGGGAGGAATGGAGGAGAGTATGTAATGTATGGTACAAAGATACTCTCCTCCAGTCCTCCATCTATATATATTATATACTCTTCCCTAGTCATCCCACTCTCTCTATATATGTATAGACTGGCATTTTAGGAGTTACTGTACATATATACACTGGGAGTGCAGGGGTTATTACACTATTATATTAATTTTATGTTTCCGTGTGTCATAAAAAGATATCAACAGTATCCCCCGTAACAGTGACCTCTACAGTACCCCCCTTTAACAATGACCTCCTACAGTGCCCGTGCCTTTAACATTGACCTCCACAGTGCCGTCCCCTTTAACCACCTCCGGACCGCCTAACGCACATGTGCGTTCCGGAGGTGGCAGGGCTGCGCACAGTCACGCATATACGCGTCATCTCGCGAGACGCGAGATGACGCGAGTATGCGCCCGCGCGTGCGCAGTTCGCGCTGGCATTTCTTTCAGGACCATTTCGTCAGCAACCTGCCAGCCAATGATCGTGGCTGGCAGGTTGCTGATTTTTAAAAAATCCAATCAAAGTGCCAGATAGCAGATCATATTTGTAAATATGATCTGTTATATGGCTGCCTGCTCCTCTGCTGGTTCTTTTCGTCGGTTGGATCCAGCAGAGGAGCAGGCTTCACAGTGAGTACACCAACACTACACTATAGCCCCTGATCACCCCCCTGAACCCCAATTAACCCTTTGATCACCTCTTTGATCACCCCCTGTCAATCACAAGTGAAAAGAAAAAAGTGATCAGTGCAAACTGTCACTTTTTTTTTTCACTGTTATTGACCGTTAGGTTTTAGGTATAGTTTAGGTCCCTTGGTTAGGTAGTTAGCGATCAGTTAGCGCCCAGCCCACCGCACCGCAGTCCGTTATTCGCTGATTAGCGTATCGCTAATCAGCATTTGTACTTTTATAGTATCTGAAAGTGATCAAAACTGATCACGGTCAGATCTATAATAGTACTAGTGTCACTTTAGCTCGCCCTCCACCCAAAACGCAGTGTTTGCCCGATCAGGCCTGATCGGTCGCCCACACGTGCGTTCGCCCACGCCCGCCCCACCGCAGTGACAAAAAAATAATTTTTTTTGATCACTGCACATTCACTTTACACGCACTGCGGCGATAAAAAAATCAGTTTTGATATTTTTTATCAACCGCAGCGGCCTCCGGTACTTCGCTAGCCTCCCCTTTGTAAGACAGGCTTGCTTTTTTTTTCTTGGGTAGTCTCAGGGAATACCCCTAAATTTAGTTGCCCACATGTCAAACAGGGGGTATTCTTCTGAAGAGGCCTACAGGCTTCTGACCCAGTCGGATGAGGAGTGGGAACCCTCATCTGATGAATCCAGCGGGTCAGAATACGAACCTGTAGAAAGCAGTGGCTCTCTGACCCAAAGTTCGGACGAGGAGGCTGAGGTCCCTGATAGCACCAGGCGTACCCGGCCCCGTGTCGCTAGACCGCAGGTTGCGCAGGATCCGCTTCAAGAGCAGCAGAGTGGGGCTGGTGCTGTCGGATTACGTGGTGAGGCATACACCAGCAGCCCAGCCCTCCCTGGACCTAGTACCAGCACTGCCGTACAACCTGGTGAAGTAGCGAGCACCAGAAGGGCAGTTGAAGCTGGTACGGTGGCACGTGCAGTAGTGACCCCGTCGCAGCCACCGCAAAGACGTGCCCGTAGAGCCCCTAGAATCCCAGAGGTGCTGGCAAACCCTGATTGGCAGTCCCCAACTTCAGCCGCACCTGTAGTTTTCCCTTTCACTGCCCAGTCTGGAGTTCGGGTTGAGACGGCTCAGATCGGTTCGGCCCTGGGATTTTTTGAGCTGTTCTTGACTGCGGAGCTTTTAGACATAGTTGTGGCCGAAACAAACAGGTATGCCACACAATTTATCACCGCTAACCCGGGAAGCTTTTATGCCCAGCCTTTCCGGTGGAAACCAGTCCAAGTTTCCGAACTTAAAACTTTTCTGGGCCTCCTCCTCAACATGGGCCTGACAAAAAAACATGAATTGAGGTCATATTGGTCCACGAACCCGATTCATCACATGCCCATGTTCTCTGCTGCCATGTCCAGGGCACGTTTTGAGGCCATCCTGCGGTTCCTGCACTTTAGTGACAACACCGCCTCCCGTCCCAGGGGCCACCCTGCTTTTGACCGGCTCCACAAAATTCGGCCCCTCATAGACCATTTCAACCAGAAATTTGCAGATATTTATACCCCAGAGCAAAACATCTGCATAGACGAGTCCCTGATACATTTTACCGGGCGCCTTGGCTTCAAGCAATACATCCCAAGCAAGCGCGCCCGGTATGGGGTCAAATTGTATAAGCTCTGTGAAAGGGCCACAGGCTATACCCACAAATTTCGGGTCTATGAGGGAAAAGATCAGACCCTGGAGCCGGTCGGTTGCCCTGACTACCTGGGGAGCAGTGGGAAGACAGTTTGGGACTTGGTGTCACCCTTATTCGGCAAGGGGTACCATCTTTATGTGGACAATTTTTACACAAGTGTGGCCCTCTTTAGGCATTTGTTTCTAGAACGGATTGGCGCCTGTGGTACCGCGCGAACTAGTCGCGCGGGCTTCCCCCAACGGCTCGTTACCACCCGTCTTGCAAGGGGGCAGAGGGCCGCACTGTGTAACGAAGAACTGCTCGCGGTGAAATGGAGAGAGAAGCGTGACGTTTACATGCTCTCCTCCATTCACGCAGACACGACAATACAAATTGAGCGAGCAACCCGTGTCATTGAAAAGCCCCTCTCAGTCCACGACTATAACCTCCACATGGGAGGGGTCGACTTCAATGACCAGATGTTGTCTCCGTATTTAGTTTCCCGACGCACCAGACGCTGGTATAAGAAGGTGTCTGTATATTTAATTCAATTGGCTCTGTACAATAGTTTTGTTCTCTACAGTAAGGCTGGGAGAACTGGATCCTTCCTCAAATTTCAGGAAGAGATCATTGAGAACCTCCTGTATCCAGGAGGTTCCGTGGCCCCAACCACCAGTGTAGTTAGCCGTCTACACGAGCGACATTTCCCCAATGTCGTTCCTGGTACCTCAACCCAACCGTCACCCCGAAAAAGATGTCGTGTCTGTAGCAGGAGTGGAATAAGGCGTGACACCCGCTATTTCTGTCCTGACTGTCCGGACCACCCTGCCCTATGCTTTGGAGAGTGTTTCCGGAAGTACCACTCACAGGTACACTATTAGCATAGGGATCATCTCACCAGGACAGGCACACAGGGCTATTAGGGCCCATTCACTCACTGCTGCTGCAAACGCCTCCTTTCACATGGGACAAAGTGCATAACGCACTTCGCCACATCTTTGGGCGATTTGCGCTTTGCACATTGACCCATGGGGAAGGAGAGGTTTGTTCTATAAAGGTAAAAAAACAAAAAAAAAACAAAAAAAAAAACAGGTAAGCAAACAGGTTAATGTTTAGTTCCAAAAGTTAAAGTTACATGTTCTGTTCCAAAGTTAATAAAATTATTGCGTTGTGGCCTGTTTTTTTCCTTTTTTTTTTTTTTGTCTTTTTACCTTCCAGGTGGACCAACCGATCTACTAGCTGCAGCACCGATGTGCATTCTGACAGAAGCATTGCGCTGCTGTCAGATTACACGCAAGTCGGTGTATGCGGCGCTGCAAGACGGGATTTTCTCCTCTGCAGTGACAGATACGTTTGCCGAGGCATACGAGCTGAGGAGGAGGCGGCGTTCCTATGCTTTGGCAAGCACTTTGTATGTATATATATATATATAAAAAAAAATCCCGGCAATGATTTATTCATCCACATCGATTGATGCGAATGGAGAAATCTGGTTTGCCAGGGCATACGAGCTAAGTGGGTATGGATGTAGGGCGGAGCTCCTATGTCCTGGCAGACGCCTTTCCCCTCCATTTTTTTTTTTTTGGCAGAGATTTTTTCATCCACATTGATCGATGCGAATGAAGAAATCTGTGCCGTTCATTTTTTTCTTTCAGCCCAGAGGCTGAACGGAAAAAAAAATCTCATTACCTGTATGCTCAATATAAGGAGAATAGCAGAAACTCCTAATGCTGGCCATACATGTAATGATTGCGGAGACCCTCAAATGCCAGGGCAGTACAAACACCCCACAACTGACCCCATTTTGGAAAGAAGACACCCCAAGGTATTTGCTGAGGGGCATATTGAGTCCATGAAAGATTGAAATTTTTGTCCTAAGTTAGCGGAAAGTGAGACTTTGTGAGAAAAAAAAAAAAAAATCAATTTCCGCTAACTTATGCGAAAAAAAAAAAAATTCTTTGAACTTGCCAGGCCCCTCATTGGATACCTTGGGGTGTCTTCTTTCCAAAGTGGGGTCACATGTGGGGTATTTATACTGCCCTGGCTTTTTAGGGGCCCTAAAGCGTGAGAAGAAGTCTGGGATCCAAATGTCTAAAAATGCCCTCCTAAAAGGAATTTGGGCCCCTTTGCGCATCTAGGCTGCAAAAAAGTGTGACACATCTGGTATCGCCGTACTCAGAAGAAGTTGGGGAATGTGTTTTGGGGTGTCATTTTACATATACCCATGCTGGGTGAGATAAATATCTTGGTCAAATGCCAACTTTGTATAAAAAAATGGGAAAAGTTGTCTTTTGCCAACATATTTCTCTCACCCAGCATGGGTATATGTAAAATGACACCCCAAAACACATTCCCCAACTTCTCCTGAGTACGGCGATACCAGATGTGTCACACTTTTTTGATGCCAAGGTGGGCAAAGGGGCGCATATTCCAAAGTGCACCTTTCGGATTTCACCGGTCATTTTTTACAGATTTTGATTGCAAAGTACTTCTCACACATATGGGCCCCTAAATTGCCAGGGCAGTATAACTACGCCACAAGTGACCCCATTTTGGAAAGAAGACACCCCAAGGTATTCCGTGAGGGGCATGGCGAGTTCCTAGAATTTTTTATTTTTTGTCGCAAGTTAGTGGAATATGAGACTTTGTAAGGAAAAAAGAGAAAAAAAAAAAAATCATCATTTTCTGCTAACTTGTGACAAAAAATAAAAAATTCTAGGAACTCGCAGTGCCCCTCACGGAATACCTTAGGGTGTCTTCTTTCCAAAATGGGGTCACTTGTGGCGTAGTTATACTGCCCTGGCAATTTAGGGGCCCAAATGTGTGAGAAGTACCTTGCAATCAAAATGTGTAAAAAATGCCCTGCAAAATCCGAAAGGTGCACTTTGGAATATGTGCCCCTTTGCCCACCTTGGCAGCAAAAAAGTGTCACACATCTGGTATTGTCGTACTCAGGAGAAGTTGGGGAATGTGTTTTGGGGTGTCATTATACATATACCCATGCTGGGTGAGAAAAATATCTTGGTCAAATGCCAACTTTGTATAAAAAAATGGGAAAAGTTGTCGTTTGCCAAGATATTTCTCTCACCCAGCATGGGTATATGTAAAATGACACCCCAAAACACATTCCCCAACTTCTCCTGAGTACGGCGATACCACATGTGTGACACTTTTTTGCTGCCAAGGTGGGCAAAGGGGCGCATATTCCAAAGTGCACCTTTCGGATTTCACCGGTCATTTCTTACACATTTTGATTGCAAAGTTCTTCTCACACATTTGGGCCCCTAAATTGCCAGGGCAGTATAACTACGCCACAAGTGACCCCATTTTGGAAAGAAGACACCCCAAGGTTTTCTGTGAGGGGCATGGTGAGTTCCTAGAATTTTTTATTTTTTGTCGCAAGTTAGTGGAATATGAGACTTTGTAAGAAAAAATAAAAATAAAAAATCATCATAATTTTCCGCTAACTTGTGACAAAAAATAAAAAGTTCTATGAACTCACTATGCCCATCAGCGAATACCTTAGGGTGTCTACTTTCCGAAATGGGGTCATTTGTGGGGTAGTTATACTGTTTGGGCATTGTAGAACCTCAGGAAACATGACAGGTGCTCAGAAAATCAGAGCCGTTTCAAAAAGCGGAAATTCACATTTTTGTACCATAGTTTGTAAATGCTATAACTTTTACCCAAACCATTTTTTTTTTTGCCCAAACATTTTTTTTTTATCAAAGACATGTAGAACTATAAATTTAGCGAAAAATTTATATATGGATGTCGTTTTTTTTGCAAAATTTCACAGCTGAAAGTGAAAAATGTCATTTTTTTGCAAAAAAATCGTTACATTTTGATTAATAACAAAAAAAGTAAAAATGTCAGCAGCAATAAAATACCACCAAATGAAAGCTCCATTAGTGAGAAGAAAAGGAGGTAAAATTCATTTGGGTGGTAAGTTGCATGACCGAGCGATAAACGGTGAAAGGAGTGTAGTGCCGAAGTGTAAAAAGTGGCCTGGTCATGAAGGGGGTTTCACCTAGCGGGGCTGAAGTGGTTAACAATGACCTTCACAGTGCCCGCTCCTTTAACAGTGCCTGCCCCTTTAACAGTGACCTCCACAGTGCCCACCCCTTTAATAGTTACTGCCCCTTTAGCATTGACCACCCCTTTAACAGTGACCTTTTTAGTGGCCGCCACTTTAACGGTGACCTTCACAGTACCCGCCCCTTTAAAAGTCACTTACACAGTGATCGCCCCTTTAACAGTGACTGACCCTTTAACAGTGACATTCCCAGTCTCCGCCCCTTTAACAGTGACTTTCACAGTGCCTGCCCCTTTAACAGGGACTTTCATAGCGCCCACCCCTTTAATAACAGTGACCTCCGCAGTGCCTGCCCATTTAATAACAGTGACCTCCACAGTGCCAGGCTCTTTAATAACAGTGACTTCCACTGTGCCCGCCCCTTTAAGAACAGTGACCTCCACATTGCCCGCCCCTTTAAGCAGTAAAGAAAAATGGCTGGGTTGTTATGGAAACCTGGAGTAAAACTGTGTTTATAGCAGTTGGGATTTGAAGAGAAAGACTTGCAGGCTTGTATTGGGGGGGGGGGGCTCATTTTTTGGGAATATCTCAGGAACGGTACGTCCTAGAGAACTGAGACCCGGTCTAAAACCTTCCCGGATACCTGATGTACTTGTGTGCCAAATTTGGTGAAGATTGGTCTGGTCATTTGGTCGCACATAAAGAATGTCTAGACAGACAGAAACTAATTTTTGTATATACACTCACCTAAAGAATTATTAGGAACACCATACTAATACGGTGTTGGACCCCCTTTTGCCTTCAGAACTGCCTTAATTCTACTTGGCATTGATTCAATAAGGTGCTGATAGCATTCTTTATAAATGTTGGCCCATGTTGATAGGATAGCATCTTGTAGTTGATGGAGATTTGAGGGGTGCACCTCCAGGGCACGAAGCTCCTGTTCCACCACATCCCAAAGATGCTCTATTGGGTTGAGATCTGGTGACTGTGGGGGCCATTTTAGTACAGTGAACTCATTGTCATGTTCAAGAAACCAATTTGAAATGATTGGAGCTTTGCGACATGGTGCATTATCCTGCTGGAAGTAGCCATCAGAGGATGGGTACATGGTGGTCATGAAGGGATGGACATGGTCAGAAACAATGCTCAGGTAGCCCGTGGCATTTAAACGATGGCCAATTGGCACTAAGGGGCCTAAAGTGTGTCCAGAAAACATCCCCTACACCATTACACTACCACCACCAGCCTGCACAGTGGTAACAAGGCATGATGGATACATGTTCTCATTCTGTTTATGCCAAATTCGGACTCTACCATTTGAATGTCTCAACAGAAATCGAGACTAATCAGACCAGGCGACATTTTTGGAGATGAGTGGTACCCGGTGGAGTCTTCTGCTGTTGTAGCCCACCTTTCTTTCCCATTCTGACATTCAGTTTGGAGTTCAGGAGATTGTCTTGACCAGGACCACAACCCTACATGCATTGAAGCAACTGCCATGTGATTGATTGACTAGATAATCGCATTAATGAGAAAAAGAACAGGTGTTCCTAATAATTCTTTAGGTGAGTGTATAAGATATATATATATATTTATTTATTTATTAACCCCTGCACTGCCAGTCAATATATATATATATATATATATATATATATACATACATATACAGTACAGACTAAAAGTTTGGACACACCTTCTCATTCAAAGAGTTTTCTTTATTTTCATGACTATGAAAATTGTAGATTAACACTGAAGGCATCAAAACTATGAATTAACACATGTGGAATTATATACATAACAAAAAAGTGTGAAACAACTGAAAATATGTCATATTCTAGGTTCTTCAAAGTAGCCACCTTTTGCTTTGATTACTGCTTTGCACACTCTTGGGATTCTCTTGATGAGCTTCAAGAGGTAGTCACCTGAAAGGGTTTTCACTTCACAGGTGTGCCCTGTCAGGTTTAATAAGTGGGATGTCTTGCCTTATAAATGGGGTTGGGACCATCAGTTGCGTTGTGGAGAAGTCAGGTGGATACACAGCTGATAGTCCTACTGAATAGACTGTTAGAATTTGTATTATGGCAAGATTAAAGCAGCTGAGTAAAGAAAAACGAGTGGCCATCATTACTTTAAGAAATTAAGGTCAGTCAGTCCGAAAAATTGGGAAAACTTTGAAATTGTCTCCAAGTGCAGTCACAAAAACCATCAAGCGCTACAAAGAAACTGGCTCACATGCGGACCGCCCCAGGAAAGGAAGACGAAGAGTCACCTCTGCTGCGGAGGATAAGTTCATCCGAGTCACCAGCCTCAGAAATCGCAGGTTAACAGCAGCTCAGATTAGAGACCAGGACAATGCCACACAGAGTTCTAGCAGCAGACACATCACTAGAACAACAAGAGGAGACTGTGTGAATCAGGTCTTCATGGTAGAATATCTGTTAGGAAACCACTGCTAAGGACAGGCAACAAGCAGAAGAGACTTGTTTGGGCTAAAGAACACAAGGAATGGACATTAGACCAGTGGAAATCTGTGCTTTGGTCTGAGGAGTTCAAATTTGAGATCTTTGGTTCCAACCACCGTGTCTTTGTGCGACGCAGAAAAGGTGAACGGATGGACTTTACATGCCTGGTTCCCACCGTGAAGCATGGAGGAGGAGGTGTGATGGTGTGGGGGTGCTTTGCTGGTGACACTGTTGGGGATTTATTCAGAATTGAAGGCATACTGAACCAGCATGGCTACCACAGCATCTTGCAGCGGCATGCTATTCCATCCGGTTTGCGTTTAGTTGGACCATCATTTATTTTTCAACAGGGCAATGACCCCAAACACACCTCCAGGCTGTGTAAGGGCTATCTGACCATGAAGGAGAGTGATGGGGTGCTGCGCCAGATGACCTGGCCTCCACAGTCACCGGACCTGAACAGAAACGAGATGGTTTGGGGTGAGCTGGACCGCAGAGTGAAGGCAAAAGGGCCAACAAGTGCTAAGCATCTCTGGGAACTCCTTCAAGACTGTTGGAAGACCATTTCAGGTGACTACCTCTTGAAGCTCATCAAGAGAATGCTAAGAGTGTGCAAAGCAGTAATCAAAGCAAAAGGTGGCTACTTTGAAGAACCTAGAATATGACATATTTTCAGTTGTTTTGCACTTTTTTGTTATGTATATAATTCCACATGTGTTAATTCATAGTTTTGATGCCTTCAGTGTGAATCTCCAATTTTCATAGTCATGAAAATAAAGAAAACTCTTTGAATGAGAAGGTGTGTCCAAACTTTTGGTCTGTACTGTATATATATATAGAAACCCCTGCACTGCCAGTCAATATACAGATATATATAGTAACCCCTGCACTGCCAGTAAATATATATATATAGTAACCCCTGCACTGACAGTCAATATACAGATATATATATATAGTAACCACTGTACTGCTAGTCAATATATATATAGGAACCCCTGCAATCGAAAATCGTCCATAAATTTGAAAAAAAAATAGAGATTTTATTTTTTGGCAAAGTAAAGCTGATTTGTAGTTGCTTGCAATCGATTGATGTATAACTGTCTCTTACAATAATGCAAAGAGCTTGTAAAACTATTAAATAACAGTTCATACTGAAAATGAAAATATAATAACAGAAAGTTGCAATAATATACAAATATTTGAAAAAAAGCCTCAGTCAGAAGTAAATTTATAGGGAGAAAAATGAACAAGACAACATCAGAAAATGATCTGATCAACAACTGTGTAAAATGTGCAGAGCAATCGCTAATGTTGTAGCGCTGATGTATGACAATGGTAATTTGTGCATATAGCCATTATAAGAAACTGTACAAACTTAGGCTTTGAACAATTTACTCCACTAAAGTGAAGCATATTATATAGAAAAGAAACATTTCTAAACAACATAAAACACATCTGTTCTTTTACAAGAAAGGAGATTTTGGCATCTGAAAAAACAAAAGTAGTTTTGGACAGACTGCTTAACACTGTACAGTACTTGGACCCCAATACATTGATTTACAAATTACTGTCCCATTTACCCTCTCATCCCATTCAATCTGGGCTTATATCTACACTGCAATTTCTTACATCATAAATACAGTACATACAACAATTAAATAGCACATGCAATTCGATATATATATGTGGCTACTGTATATAAATATTAAAGACTGGTTGGTCTAGCTCAGGGGAGCACAACCTGCTGCCCGGGGGCCACGTGCGGCCCTCGGTATAATTCTGTGCGGCCCCCAAACATCTGGTAACAGACTAGAGATGAGCGAATCGTAGTTGACAAAGTGGAATTCGATCAGAATTTCTGGAAAATTTAGATTCGCATCTGAATTTCCTCACGCTTTGTGGTAACAAATCACATTTTTTCCTAAAATGGCTGCTCCACCCACAATGCCATGCATGCAGCCAATCAGCAGCCAGCCAGCCCTGTGATGTTACATCCCTATAAATAGCCTCAGTCATCTTGGAGTCAGACATTTTCCAGTGTACTTAATGCAAGGAGAGACAACAGCAGGCGCTAGGGACAGTGGTAGGAAATACTTTAAAACTTTTATTTTGCTGTATAGAAGTTCAGGGAAAGGATAGGGAGTAATCATTCTATAGTATTGAAGCAGAACAGGGTTCAGTAGGGGAGGTTACAGCCTGGGTAATAGGAACAATCCTATTACACCTTGCTGCACTGACTGGGCACCCAAATTGCCATTATACAGCTCTGTAATTCCAGCAAACCGTTCTTGTTATTGGGGTGTAAGTGCTGTTTGATACAGCCATTAACAGGGTTTACTACAAGAAAATATTTCTAAGTCTTATTTGCTCTTTTGCTCTTATATGTTCTAAAGCATTTTTTGGCTTGTATTAGTGGGGAAAAAAGGGTTTATAAGGCTACTTTCACACTAGCGTTTTTGCTGGATCCGGCAGGGTCCAGCAAAAACGCTTCCGTTACTGATAATACAACCATCTGCATCCGTTATGAACAGATCCAGTTGTATTATCTTTAACATTTCTTTAACATTGCCAAAACGGATCCACTTTGAACTCTATTGAAAGTCAATGAAGGACGGATCCATTTTCTATTGTGGCCGATTGTGTCAGAGAAAACGGATCTGTCCCCAATGACCTGCATTGGGGGTCATGACGGATTCGTTTTTCCAAGGACAGAAAGCAAAATACAACATGTTACGGTTTGCTCTCCGGTCTGGGAACGCAATGGAACAGAATGCATTTGTTCAGTTTTGTCCCCCCTTGACAATGAATGCGGACAAAACTGAAGCGTTTTTTTTTTCTGGTATTGAGCCCCTATGATGGAAATCAATACCTGAAAACGTTAACGCTAGTGTGAAAGTACCCTTAGGCGTTGTGTAAAGTAAGAAAATTACAGCACTTTTTGGCGTGTATTAGTGGCAAAAAAATATATATTATTTTCCGTTCAGCGGTGCAGTTATATGTTCTAAAGCCTTTTGTGGCGTGTATAAGTGGAAAAAAATAAGGGCCTATTTGCCGCTCAGAGGTGCGGTTACAGAATATGTTCTAAAGCCCATTTTTGCCATGTATTAGTGGCAAAGAAATATATATTATTTGCCGTTCAGCAGTGCAGTTATATGTTTTAAAGCCTTTTGTGAAGTGTATAAGTGGAATAAAATAAGGGCCTATTTGCCATTCAGCGGTGCAGTTATATGTTCTAAAGCCTTCTTTGGTGTGTATACATGGGAAAAAAGAAGTGCACAGGGGAGTGGCAGAGGGCTAAA
This sequence comes from Bufo gargarizans, assembly GCF_014858855.1. Lineage (NCBI taxonomy): Eukaryota > Metazoa > Chordata > Amphibia > Anura > Bufonidae > Bufo > Bufo gargarizans. Next base: position 194,797,100 of record NC_058083.1, read on the forward strand.
TGTTTCTGGCGCAGACACAGGTCGCAGCAGAGTAAGGGGGCGTGGCAGCAGGAGTCGCAGCGAGAGGCCTGAGCTCCCGGTGTAATCTAGTGGTCGTGTCTTGACCAGCAACCCAGCGGTTCTTGAATAATTGACTCTGTCATCCACTTCGTCCCAAGTGACATCAGAGACCCCCAGCCAACAGTCGGTGGGTTTTTCAGACACAACCCTTAGTTGGAATGGCCCAAGAGCAGGCTCTGTACTCTTACCTGTCCTCTACCTGCCTCTGGTATTTGCTGTTACCTCAGCCAGACAAGTATTATATGCTTTGGGCTCAGTTCCACTATACAGCGAGGACGAGCTACTAAATGACAGTCAGCAGCTACTGGCCAGCCAAGATGTGGAGGAGACATCCGTCGCTTCCTCCAGTAGGCAGGCAAGTAGTGATGAGGAGAATGGCGTGGGAGCTGGTGTTGTGAGCGGTCAGGAGCTCCTGACCCAGAGACCGTTGAGGAGGACATCAGTGACATGCAGACAGTACTCGATGATGATCATGTAGCTGATCGCACTTGGGAGCCGGGTGAATTAGGGGCCTCATCATCATCGGGAGAAGAGGGTGGCAGCTTGCCCGTGAGGCAGTGGCGGAGCCAGCAAGTCGCTAGTGTGGCCGGGAGTCAGCAGTGGGAGGTTGGGAGCCAAAAGTGCCCGGGGTAGACCACCCACTCGCGGGAGCAGGGCTACAGACTAAAAACTTAAAATACAAACTTAAAATACATATAATTACGGTATAATAAAAATAAAAAATAAAAACACACGTCTTACCTAGGGTTGTCACGATACCAAAATTCTGACTCGATTTCGATACCATAAAAAGGTATTGCGATACTCGATACCACGTGAAAAAAAAAAAAACACCAAAAAAGCTGCGTGCATTCCACATTTTATGGAACACCTGGACCATAATAGATCAGTCTTAACCTAATTTTTGTTGGGACAAGGTGACCAAAAAATGGCAAATTGCAAGTTTTTTTTTTTCTGTTACAGCGTTCACCACATAGGAGATATTATTAAATATTTTAATAGTTAAAACTTTTTCGGGCGTGGCGATATGTATTTTTTTTAATTGTTTACATATTTTATATGTAAAATTGGGCAAGGGGGTGATTTAAACTTAATATTTTGGTGTTTGTTTTTTTAACCTTTTTTTTTTTTTTTTTTTACTTTTATTTAATACCTATTTACCCCCTTAAGGGCTAGAACCTGGGATCTTTCATCCATTGTCCTATTCACCCTGATAGAGCTCTATCAGGGTGAATAGGACATCACACTCTCCCTGCTGCTGTGTGCACAGCAGCATGGAGCTGACTATGGCAGCCAGGATATCAATAGCGTCCTAGCTGCCATGGTAACCGATCGGAGCCCCAGGCTTACACTACTGGGACTGCCACTGCCACCAATGATAATACTTGGGGGATGGGGGGCGCACTGCACCACCAATCATTTTACTTTATAATACTGGGATTGGGGGGGTTCGGTGCACTGCACCACCAATGAATATCGTTTATGCGGGACCTTTCATTATGATAAAAAATCGAAACTAAGTATACAGACATGGAGAGGAGCCTGTTCTTGTTCTCCTGGGCGTCTCCTTCTCCCAGGCTGTAGCGCTGGACAATCGCAGCGCTCAGCTCATAGACTGAAAGTTTTTTTCTCCCAGGCTATGAGCTGAGTGCTGCGGGAGAAGGAGACGCCCAGGAGAAAAAGAGCAGGCTCCTCCCAGTTGAGCCAAAAATCTGAAGATACCAGAGCCTATACGGGAGAACAGAGCGGCGCTCAGGAATAATAGTAAGTGCAGGGAGATCCCTGGGCACCGCTCTCCATGTCTGTATACTTAGTTTAGATTTTTCATTTTAATGAAAGGTCCTCTTTAATACAAACGCAGGCTGCGGGTGCCGGACACATCCCATACCCAGCACACAGCCTCTATGACTGCACGCTGCTATCCGCTGCTATTAACCCATCAGCTGCCGCACCTGGGGGGTTAGTAGCGGCGGATTGCAGCGTGCAGACATAGAGGCATGGGATATGTCCGGCACCCGCAGCCTGCATTTGTATTAAGCATAAACGATATTCATTGGTGATGCAGTGGCCACAGCCCCTCCCCTCCACGCTATCAGCCCATTGGTGGCAGCGGCAGCAGCAGTACAGGGGGAGGGACTGCCTCCTTCTCCCCTGTGCTGTTAAGAACATGGCATGCGCTGACAGCAGCGCGTGCCATGTTAGTAATGTGAAAGCAGCAGAGGTTTAGGCGCAAATGGCGACAAGACTACAAAGTCTTGTCGCCATTTAGCAATTCTAGGTCGCATTTGCGACCATTTTGGTCGCCATCTGGAGCCCTGAGGAGCCTACCTGTCTGAAAAGTAGTGGTTCAGGGGAACATGGAAGCAGCGGCGGTAGCAGTCAGTCAGTGCGGAGTGTTGGGGGTAAAATCACCTACTCTGCAGTGTGTCAGTTTTCTGTTAAGCCGCCGGAGGAGTTGAACATGGCGGTTTGTAGAATCTGTGGGCAGAAGGTGAAGCGTGGCCAGGTTGCCAATGTTGGCACACAGCCTTGCGTCAACATATGCAGCATCACCATAAAGTGGCCTAAGAGAACCGTGGCTCCGATGTGGTGGTCCCACCTGCTGCATCACCCAGTGGCACACAGCCGATTTCAGGCAGTCAAGGCTCCACCAGCTCAGTCAAAGGGAGCTGTCTGTCCTTCCCATCATCTGTTGGTCCTGATGCTCCTGTTCCTCCTTCTACTCCTCGTCAGTCAATCCATCAGCAATCGATCACCAAAGTAATTGCTAAGAGACAACAGTATGATTGCACTCATCCAACGGCAAAGAAGCTGAATGCGCTCCTGGCCAAGTTGCTGATGCTGCAGTCCCTCCCTTTCAAAATGGTGGACTCTGCACCTTTCAGAGAACTGATGGCTTGTGTCGAGCCGAGGTGGGAATCTCAAGCTGTCATTTATTTGCCAAAAAGGCAGTACCAACCCTGCACTGCATATATAGAACAGAAGGTGGGCCAGTCCTTTAGCCTGTCAATGTCTGCCAAATTGCACGGCAGCGCCGATGTGTCGGAGCTGTAACTACGGTCAGGGCCAAAACATGTCCTTTACGGCCCACTGGGTGAATGTGGTTCCTGCACAGCCACACCAGCAACTTGGCCAGGTGACGCAGCTCCTGCCTCCATATTCTCACAACGTTGGTCTTGCGACAATGTCTGCCTCTGCCTCCTCATCCTTCACCGTATCTTCAGCCTCCACTACAGGGATAATTCACAGTGCTTCTCCAGCATAACACATGTGCAGGGCACAGCGGTGTCAAGCTGTTCTGCACCTCGGAGTCACACAGGGGAGAAACTGTTCCCTGTCCTTCATCAAGAAATCGAATCCTGCATTTCTCTGCGACAACTCAAAATCGGAAACCATGGTGACCGACAACGGGAAGAACATGGTGTCGGCACTGGGCCATGCGTCCTGCATGGCACGTGTTCAATCTGGTTGTCAAGAGGTTTGTAAAGTCTTCCACCCATATGCAAGACATCCTAAAAATGTCCACGAAACTTTGCATGCACTTCGGCCACTCGTACACCGCAAAGCACACCCTCCTTGAGCTGCAGAGGCGGAACGGCATCCCCCAACATATGCTGATATGCGACGTTTCCATCGGTTGGAATTCCACCCTCCATATGTTGGACCGACTATACGAACAGAGAAAGGCCATAAACGATTTCTTGATGATCCAAGAGGACAGGAGTACTCCCCTGTGTAACTTTGATGTCAGCCAGTGGCAGCTCATGCGTGACACCTGCCGTTTGCTCAGGCCCTTTGAGGAGGCCACGTTATTTGTCAGTAGCAAGGATGAACAACATCATTGCACTGCTTCATGTCCTGGAATAGATGCTGGTAAATCTGGCTGGTCAAAGGACTGGAGACGTGGCGCCTAGATCTCACGGCCACATGAGCCCTGTGGGGGCTGAACTGGAGGAGGAGGACATTGGAGCACAAGCAATGTGTAGTGAAATTAGTGGTTTTTATACACAGGTGACAGGAAAGGAAAAGCAGGAGCAGCCACAGGGCGATGAGGAAGTCCAGGCAGAGGACCCGGACACACTGTGGCAGTATGCAGTGGAGATGGAGGCAGGGAGTCCCTCCGAGTCACTTGCACAAATGGCCCGATGCATGCTCACTTGCTTGCGTAGTGACAGCTGAATTGTCACCATTCGGCAGAGGGATGATTTCTGGCTCTCCACCTTGTTGAACCTTCGCTACTGGTCCAAAATGGGGGCCTTTTTTACACCCACTGAGAGGGAAGAAAAATCGAACTACTATAGAGACATCCTATATGTAGTCAGTTGGCCGCTGCCTATTTGCGCCATCGTCCATCCTCTCACAGGTCTGCGATCATGTTCCTCTGCCATGGCCTTTGTAGCGGGGGGGGGGGGGGGGGGGGTAGGAGCAGTTCCAGTTCCTCCCACAGCAAGTTGAATCTAGAGTCGCTGATGAGCAGCTTTCTTCACTCGCATAATGAAGAAACTACACCCTCCCACCCTCATGACTGGGTCACTATTTTGCATTTCGGCCTGGCTGACCTTTCTTCTGATCTGTCAGAAGGAAGGAAAAATGAGACGCACAATGGATCCTGTCTATGTAACAGCTGTAAGGCCTGCATGACATGGTCCCTATTTTTCATCGGAAATGGCTTATGATTTGGTAGCCAAAAGCAGGAGAGGGTACAAAACATCGAAGACATGCAAATATTCCATTCAGTTGTCATCTCTGTTTTGATCCACTACAGTTTTTTGGGCTTTAGCAATACTGATGGATTACTGACCAAATGATGACCAAGTAAAGGCGGATGCTCAAGAGACAGGGTTCGTTTTTTGGGGGTTATTGTTCTGACGTATCAGAGGAAAGGCAAAATAATCAGTGACGTCAACACAAACTTACTGCTGACACCCACTCCACTCTGTCGGGGGGGCTCTACTTGTATAAGCATTTAATAGAACAGGTTCTCTAGAAATCTATGTGGAATCAGTGAATTGGTGTAAAAGGAGTGCGTTCTTTCACGCTATAGTAGGATCTTGGGCCTCTGCACAGTTCTTTATATCTCAAGAAGGGATCCCGGCAGCCATCAATTGCTATTCAAATATTCTTTAATTTTGTCATAATAGTATGTCTTATGACGCGTTTCGTCTCAACAGCCGTTGTCAACAAAGCTCTACTAATATGACAAAATGAAAGAATATTTTAATAGCAATTGATGGCTGCCGGGATCCCTTCTTGAATTACACGTGGAGTTGCACTCCTTCCCGTTGCAGCGAGAACGCCGTGGTCGAGTGCCGGCAAACTTATACTATCAGTTCTTTATACCTGGCGCTAACATGGACCTGTAAGGCTGAGTTCAGACTTGAGTTATTTGGTCAGTTTTGGCCCCGTAACTGCCCAAATAAGTGAAGTGTGCTAAGAGCGATGCCTGTTATCTACATGTCATACTGACTCATAGTATTGTTTCACTACCATAGAAGACTCTCTAGGAGTGTTACTGCAAGGCACAGTGTTCTACACCACTATAAAGGCTCTCTGCAGCCAGGAAATAGCAGTTTTTTAACACAATTTGCGACAAATAAATTCGGATCAAAACTAATTTTTTCAGATAATTCGAAGAAGCGGCCGAATAGAATTTTTGAGAAATTCGCTCATCTCTAGTAACAGATGAGGCTGCTCACATGCATTTTTCATGTATTCTCCCATTAGATGGGAATCCTAGAGGCATAAACAGACATTTATAGTATATACTGTATGTACAATACGCCATAAATACAATATTTCAGTTGGTAATACCCCTTTTAAACTTTTATTTTCAGCCCTTGAGATTCCTTCAGTCTGACAATGTGGCCCCCAACCAATGTGCAGCCTACTCTAACTGTACAGGTTGCAAAAGAAGCTAATCCAACTACATTGGTCCCTAAGTTATATTAAATGATTCCAGGAATAGTTGCTAACTTTACCAGAGAAGTGGCCTTGATCGGCTGGATCTGAAATATTGTATCCTGAGGCCATTGTATCTTGAGTGAATACTTGTATGCACCAATATCTCAGGGAACCACGTTAGATAATCCAGTCAGCAGTAGTGCATAGTGCACAATACTGTTACATACTAGACAAATCTATCTCACTATACATGTGTAAATTTTATTACATCTCTACTGATAGGTAGTAAGAAAGTTGAAAAGAAGCAGAATTTTCATGCTGTTAGCAAGAAGTGGATGAATCTATTAAAATGTTATATGAATTTGCTATTTAAATTATAACAAATATTTCAGACATAACGTGACTCCTTATATTGCTAATGTAAGATATTTATACTACAAGTTCTGCTATACATTCAGTGAAAATGTGCCATGTTAAATACTTAATTGTATTGGTTAGTAGCTCTAATACATAGAGTCATATAACATGCAGGAAGGACTATGCTAGACATAAGTCGTAAAGATTTATAGTGTGCCTAAGAATGACAGCAGAGGAGCTGTCCTGTACAGCACTGCCAGTCCCAGCACAATACCAGTAACAACGCCGCGCTGGCTCCATTCCTCTTAGAGGCCAGCTAGGGAGCTCAGTGGCATGGGCATAATTGCTGTTTTCATAAGTGGCAGTTTCTTCTGTACTTGATTATAGGTACAGGCACTTTCAGGCAATGATGAGCTATTAATAATGGTTGTGCTTTAGTCGTGAATGGATGAATTAGAAACAGAGTGGAGGAGGCCAACTGCTGGGAAAAGACTGTGATGGCATGTCTCACTATGAAGTCCTAGGGTACATAAAGTGCAAAATGCGACAGCTCAAAAATAGCAATGTTTTTTTTAATGAAGTCCCCAGAATTCTTGTTACTCGTAGATCAGCCGTGATGACACCTGAGCATGGTTTTGAAGTGTTTCCTTCTAGACTTCTTATCCCTGACTTTAGTGCATGTTAGGCCTTTTGGCTGGTTTAAACTAACAGGGTGAGAGTGCAAATAAATTTGATTAATTCATTACTAGGATGAAGGGAGCCTTATAAATAAGAGCTGCTCTCTTGATGGCAGTTGAAAATTTTCACATATGATTTATGTAAGTCCCTGATATTGGCCAGTTTTATCTCGAGTATCAATCATTAGATTATAATGTACCGCACTCGACAGATCTGGTAACTAGCCTTGCTTCATTGGTGACGTGGCTGTCTAAAGGTAATTTCCTAACTCAGTGCTTGGTTAGAATAGTTAACATGTCAGCCTTTTGACAGGTCGCCAACTAATGTAGCCCATGTAGTAGATGCCCTGCTCAAGCTTCCTCTTCATGTGCCGTCCACCCATCTGGCTCTTTTAGAGGCCTCCTCTTTCTATGTGTTACTGGATTTAAAGGGGTAATGAACTGGTAATTGATCTATTTAGGGGTTTCCTTTTACATTCTGGCTAGCTGTAGTTCCTATAAAGGAGGTCATCTCCTGACCAGTCACTGTCACATCTTGTTATTCCAATTACATTCTGTGGTCTGTTTTATGACTGTGAATACCGCCAGTCCTGCTTTGTGTATGCCAACTGATTCCGAACTCATGTTGGCTGGCTTGAGATTCTGCATGATTCTCTACTTCTGGTGTTCTTGCCTGTTCTCTAAAAGTTCTTGCTCTCAGTAGCTGTTCTCAAAACCAGAAACTTCCAGCAAAGACAGTATCAACTTTGGGGGTTAAAGTGAAAAATGAATAATGCCTTATCCTTCACAAACCATTATATCTTTAAAAGGATCTATCACCCGAGATAAGCTGTTTTATTTGAAAAATAACACCCGCCACCCAAAAAAATTTGCTAATCCAAGCAATTAAAAAAAAAAGTTAAAAAATTAAAATTAAAAATACTTCTGCATAGGTCAAATGCCCAAGATGTGAATGACCAGATTCCTCACAGTAGTTGAGTCTTATCTTCCTGGTTAGGTGATCCCGACATCCCTAGCTTCTTCCTAGACTCTCATGGCAGAACACAGTCAGAATCTTACTGGTTATTGCAAGATCTTTCGGCTCTGACTAAAAGAGCTGTGTCTACTGTATTAATAGATCAGTTGGTCCACCCTTTGTTCTATGACAAAAAATGCACATCTGAAGATATCCATATGTGAAAAAACCTTAATTTTAAGCATCAGCTCGAGGCCCAATTAACCCCTGCAGCCCCCATTAACATACTACTTTCATTTCTGGATGGTAGGGGAGAAAGGGAGCAGGTACACAGGTTGCAATCATACTCAGGCTAAAAAGTTCCCTCGGCCTGAAATGATACATGGCAGTTTGAGTTTGCACTGGGGTAAAGGGGTGCCAAGTTACACATTGCAGAATGTTGGATTTTGCTCACATTAATGTAAGCTTAACACATAATTGTGGTGTTAATATAGTCATGCAAGCAATGTTCCTTCTCATCACTGAGTTAGAACTTTGCTAAATTTCATGCATTGGAACAGATATAAGGTCAAACTTACTGAGTATCACTGTGAGACCATTAAATAGGGCATGTCAGATTGGATTTGTCTCACAGTAAACCTAATTTGATGTGCCTCATTGAAAAGCATGTAGTAATCATGATTACATGGCTATGAGGCATATATGTATTGCAGGTATGGAAGAATATTTAGATAATTTATTGGAAAAGAGAAAATTCATGGCTGCCTTTGGAGAATGCTCTTTTTTTTAACAAAGATGAATTGCCTGAAGTAACCATTCCACACAAGTGTAAAATTCAGATCATGGTATTAGCCATGGTATCAACATGAGACACAGTAAGCTTTCTATTCATATACAATAATTATTTCCTCAGACCTAATCAATGAACTATGGGGAATTGGGGGCATTCATGGTTCTTAGTGCGCCACTTTTTGGGCTTTTTTGGCTGAAAAATGTTTTGGTGCACAACTTCTCTGCCTTTCGCCATTTTTGCAAGTAGTAGTCTCTTTTAAGATGCATTTATTACTATGCGCAACTTTTACAAAAAAGTTGTAAAAAAGGTGCTACCCCTGGCATACTTTCACATAGAGTGGCAAATCCACATAAAACTGAGTGCCACTTCATAAATTTGGTGCAGCAACATAAACCAAAGACACTTAAAACTTATACCAAAAACACTGCAAATGATAACTTCCCCCTATGTCTTTGGGCAATACACAAGACATCTCAAGCAGCTCTTGAGTTTTTTAAATCTTTTATATGAGGCCATTTTGCTAACAGTTTTGCGTAACTTGAGAAATATTTGTATCCAAGAATCGCCAACAGCACATATTCTGTAAATTGCTTATAGCCCCAGACATATTTGACTATTTTGGATATTTTAAGGTGCCATATAACATATCCAGATCATACGTTCTCCAGGGCAGTTACTGCTAAACTAACCCTAAGAATATATTCTGTGTAACTCTATATTTAAATCAATGAATGAGTCATTTCAAACAATGTTAAAATACTAAGATTTATCATAGATCTGATTGAGATTTTCCTTTACAGCAGGGTTGCATACCTTGTGTTATTCAAGCGAGAGTGGACCCACTGCGCCACTGACCAACTATACTCTGGAAGGACGTGACCAAGTAACTAATTGGCCTTCACTAGAGCCTCTCATGGTGAGGATAGGCTTGGGCCAAGATTGCTCAGGCACCTTCCTGGGGCAGGAAGCTCCTTTAACTACTTATTGCAAACCAGCCATATGCTGGGGAGACAGAGGGTGTGTACTTGTTGCCTCCTAAGGGAGGAGAGACACGCCCGTGCACGCCCCAAGAATAGTACAGGACTCAAGCAGGAAGTAAGCTCTGGCACGGAGCACAGATACAACAGTTAAGCTACCTGCTGCCCATGCTTCTCAGCCCAGCGCATGGCAGCAGGAGGGAATGAGCGTGTAGGGCCAGCAGCGCAGGCATGGCGTGCTGGGCTAACACATTGTCTCCGTCTGAAGATGATATTGTCAATTTACAGGTGTTTAAAAAGGTTGTCCAGCCAAGGAGCCAACAACCCCAATGCTCCTACGGTTGAGGTCACAATTTAGTTATTTGATCAGTTATTATGAGCCAAAACCATGTGCGGGTCAAAATCACGAAGCAACTATACATTATACCTTATCTTTGAGTAGGCTCCACTACTGGTTTTGGCTCACAATAACTGATGGAGATAACTGACCAAATAACTGGTGTGAACTCGGCCTAACCTGTGCCCCATTTAAAAAAAGACATTCACCTGTCCACGGTCCCACCATATTGACCAGGGGATCTAGCCACTGCCTGGGTCTGCAGTAGCTGGAAGATGATGGGAACGCGACAGCAGGACAGGCACAGCAAGACTGCGGAAAGGAGTTTTTTTTTTTTAAGGGGCACAGGTTAGAAGCATTGGGGTTGTAAACAAATAAATATTACCCACATCTTTACCAACACTTGTGTTGGTAAATTCCAGGCATTTATGCCCCACTTACCCCAAATCCACCGGGGAAGAGTCGCTTCTGGGTGGATTTACATAAAGCCCACTCATTTTCATGGCAGGACAAGCCAGTATTGTCTGTGAAAATTTGGGAAAATCCCTGCAAATTTGGGATTGCTGGGAACTGTGCACCCATAAGGTTGCTTCATGTACTACTGAATTGCACTTGCTTGAAAATTATACCAATTTGATCGCATTTAAAATATGTAAAGTGGTCGGAGAGTTGGCAGTAACATACTATTTCTTTTTATGACTACTACTTAGTTTAACAGCCTTTTTTTTTTTGTTTTAAAGAACCTATTTAAATTCAAATGGCTAAATATGAATATCATTCAGAAATAAGACACTGATAAGTTTTGTGCAGAGTAGGAACAGTTAAGGAGCACATAAAAAAGGATGAGATGCGCAGTAAATGGACAGCTAACGAAGTATGTAAAAATAGCATTCTCCCTGCTAAGTGTCAAACGCTTTGTATTAAACAGAAAGCCAGCTACAAAAAGATAAGTGAGCCAGTAACAATATTACATTAGAGTGTAATGTGGGTGATTTCACTGCCGAGATTGAACAGGTGGTGGGCTTTGTGTCCGCACAATGAGACCCCACTATCATAAGCACAGAGAGACAAGATATTATTCCCTATAGTATTCTGCAGACTGTGGATAATCTGGCGGGTACATTTTGTAACAAATTCTATTACTCAGGCCCTGCTGAGTGCATAAGCTGCACAGAGGTTGTCTTGTATGTACATACATAGAGATATAGCCTTGGATACATTATCTCCTATCTATAACACGGCAGGGGAGGCATTGGTTGCTGCCATATCCATGCTTTATTGCATTAGTTCACATTAATTTCTTCAATGATTTTTCCTATTTCCACCATCAATTTACTGCAGCAAATCCCCTTTTTAAAATACCTTCTCAATGACTCCCTATCCTTTTGATATACTAAGGTCAGAGTCCCCATATAAACGTATGTTATCATAGAATGGTAAAATGTATTCATTATGTTTAATCAGTGTTTACTAAACTTTTTTTTAGAGTTTTAATATGATATATATATATATATATATATATATATATATATATATATATAGAGAGAGAGAGAGAGAGAGAGAGAGAGAAATAAAAAAATAAAGGGTCTCATAGGACTCAACAAAGGAGGAATAACAAAAAGAAAATGCTGGCCAGCACAAATCTAGTCCACCGACCCCACTTGCACTCAGACTCCCCAAGATAAGAAAGCAATAAGTGTTAAAGAATTATCCCCCCCCCCCCTAAAGAGAGTGAACATTGCAATCTACAGTGCTGCCCATAATTATTCATACCCCTGGCAAATTTTGACTTAAAGTTACTTTTATTCAACCAGCAAGTAATTTTTTGACGGGAAATGACATAGGTGTCTCCCAAAAGATAATAGGACGATGTACAAAAGGCATTATTGTGGGAAAAAAAAACATTTCTCAGCTTATATTTACATTTGAGCAAAAAGTGTCCAGTCCAAAATTATTCATACCCTTCACAAACTGTCACAGTCTGTGGGAAAATCAAAAGTTCTATACCATTCCAAATAGTCCAAGCTGTTCTAAAGCATCCTAATTACCCTGATTAATTGGGAACAGCTGTTTTAATCAACTCAAAAGGTGAAAAACAGCAGCTCTCTGCAGTTGGTTTGTGGACAGTCATGGCTAAGACAAAGGAGCTCAGTGAGGACCTGCGGATGCGCATTGTGGCTGCTCACAAGTCAGGAAAGGGCTTCAAGGCCATTTCTAAATGTTTTCAAGTTTCAGTGGCTACAGTGCAAAGTATTATTAAAAAATACAAGATGTTCCGCACTGTGGAAAATCTCAGAGGACGTGGTCGGAAGCCAAAAGTGAAAACCTGTGCTGGCCAGGAGGATAGTTAGAGAGGTGAAAAAGAATCCAAGGATCACCACCAAGGCCATCCTGGTGAATCTGGGCTCTGCTGGTGGCAATGTCTCAAGGAAGACAATCCAACGGACACTGCACACTGCTGGGTTCCACGGATGCAGACCAAGGAGGATGCCACTTCTCCAGATAATGCACACAAAAGAAAGCTCGCTTGGCCTTTGCAAAAGCTCATCTGGACAAAGAAGAAGACTTCTGGTCTTCTGTGTTATGGTCAGATGAAACAAAAATTTAATTGTTTGGTCACAATGATGTTTCCTTCATTTGGCGTAAAAAAGGAGAAGCCCTCAACCCAAAGAACACCATCCCCAATGTCAAACATGGAGTTGGGAACCTAATGCTTTGGGGGGGGGGGGGGGGGGTTCAGCCAATGGACCAGGGAACCTAATCACACTAAACAGCACCATGAAAAAAGAGCAATACATGAGGATTCTCAACGACAACATCAGGCAGTCTGCAGAGAAACTTGGCCTTGGGCACCAGTGGACATTTCAGCATGACAATGACCCAAAACACACGGCAAAAGTGGTGAAAAATGGTTAGCAGACAACAACATTAACGTTTTGGAGTGGCCCAGCCAGAGTCCAGGCTTGAATCCAATTGAGAATCTGTGGAGGGACCTAACGATCAGGGTGATGGCAAGAAGACCCTCCAACCTGAAAGATTTGGAGCTCATTGCTCAAGATGAATAGGCAAAAATACCTGTGGAGACATGCAAAAAGCTGGTCTGCAATTATAGCAAGCGTTTGATTGCTGTAATAGCCAATAAAAGCTTTTTTATTGATAATGGAGAAGGGTATGAATAATTTTGGACTGGACACGTTTTGCTCAAATGTAAATAAAAGCTGAGAATTTTTTTTTTTTCCCCCACAACAATGCCTCTTGTACATCGTCTTATTATCTTTTGGGAGACACCTATGTAATTTCCCGTCAAAAAATTACTTGCTGGTTGAATAAAAGTAACTTTAAGTCAAAATTTGCCTGGGGTATGAATAATTATGGGCAGTACTGTACGTGCAGGTACTGCAATCTCGTCGTCGATGTGAAATCTCGTCGTCGATACGGCTAATAAAAAATAAACCTAGATCGAGTGGTGGAGAAAACAATTTCTGTATGGAGAGTAGACCCAGGGGGCGCCTGGCCAACAAGACCAAAATTTTAAACTTTTCCAACTGTTGCGCCACAATCTGCGCCTGAAATACGCTTAATTTAGGCGTATTTCAGAATGATAAATGACCCCCAAAGCTTCTAAAAGGGATTGTGAGGGAACTGAAGGTAAGCCCCTTCTCCACTGGAAACCAGGTAAGAGTTGTGTGTATTCAAGCCACGAAAAGGTGAGAGAAAGAGACTGTGTTTGAAGTTATGAGAGTGGGCAGAGGTCAGGACCCTCAAGACTGTATCAAACTAATAGTCGTCTGCAGCCCTCCAGGTGAGGAAGGATTCACAATGAAATAGGGGGGTAAGTGGGCTGAACAATTTGTACAATAGTTGTTTTGTACTAACCTATTCTAGAGCTGCAGGGTGACCTCTACCAGATATGCAGAAGAAAAATGTGTATTATTTATAATCAAGAAAAATATAATAAAAAAAGAAACGACAGAAGCAAAAACATGGGTCCGCCTAATAGGAAGGTTTTGCAAAGCAAACTTACAGTATTTTTAACATTTATTTTTGCTACATTACAACCTTTTCTTTGGAATTAGACGGCTTAATAAAACTGTAATGATAGGAGAGGTAAACTTTCTCAAAGTAAGGGGGGTTTAGAATATTTTTAAAAAAAAGGTTTAATTTTTTCTAGTGAAGCTCAGAGCCACATTTAGGGCTCATTCAGACGGCCGTATGCTGTACGCAAAAATGCGGATCCGTTTTTTTGTGGATTAGATGCTGTCCCATTTACTTTTATGGGTCCTTTTCTTCCATTGCACGGCTCAGCAAAAATGAAACATGGCCCTTTTGAAGTCTATGGATCAGCAAAAAAAGGAATGCAATCTGTTTGTTTGTGGACATGCTGAACTGTCCACAAAAAAAACGGATCCGCATTTTTGCGGACAGCATACGGCCGTCTGAATGAGCCCTTATTCTGAGGCCTACGCTTCACATATTGGGGCAGCTTTTTGAAATTAGCTACAAGAAACACTGCAACGCAGACAGTTTTTCGGTTAGACTGTTTCGTAAACCTGCCCAATTGAGAGGTGACTTTAGGATCATTTCAAACTGATTTGCTGTAACTAGCAAAATCAATGTATGGAAGCTATTTTAGCTGTGGATATATACGCATCATATGTAAAATATAAAAAAATTACAAAAAGTTACTAAACTGTATTGGTGAGAAGGAGTGGCTAGAGAAGGAATATCAGGCACCAGTGGTACTGATATAGCCATCTGCCTTCTTTAAATGGTATTAAAAAAAACTTTCACTTTTTTTTTAAATAGAATATGGCTATGCAAAACTTTTTTTTTTTTATCAAACATGGTCAACATTTCCCACTACTTTTTTACTATAGAATCAGCATCTGCGCCACCTTCCAGTGAAAGTTTCCTAGTAACTGGAAATTTTGCTGACCTTTGCCTATCCTAACCTGACAATAAACAGAAAGTTTAAGACAGTTCCAAGTATCCATGGGGAAAGAAAAAGAAAACCAGTATTTTACACTTTCGTTCACTTCCCAGGCTGTTTTTCGGAGTATTTTGCTTAGCTTTTTTTAAATGCTATTTTATATCAATGTTTTCTAGAGTAAAACTGCCCGCAGAGATATGTATGGTTAGTGCACAATATCAAGCATCGTACAATGAGCTTTTTATACAGTATAATAAAATTATCAGATATGACAACATACAACAAATTTATCTTGTGCTGCTACAATCTGACCATAACAAAATAAACAAACATTTTACCAATACATTTATCTCACCTGATGGAAGATGAGCGCTTGAGATATAAATCCCCAACTATGACTGGGAGATAAGTAGTGTAGACACAGGAGCAGGATCAACATGAACACAATGCTGGCAGATGCATAGATGGCATTTATAAGAAATATCATGGTCACACAACCCAGAATCCCGAGGATACAAGTGTACCAAGTGAAGTAGCGAAATGTTGGCCTATGTATGTGGAGAAAATAAGTCAATAAATAATTGGTGATGGCTACATAAAATCCTAATAGTACTGATAGTATAAAGAAAAAGTAATATCAATTTAAAGAAAAATACAAATGTAATGAAATATAAGGCTACTTTCACACTAGCGTTCGGGCGGATCCGTTCTGAACGGATCCGCTCATAATAATGCAGACGGAGGCTCCGTTCAGAACGGATCCGTCTGCATTATATTAGCAAAAAAAAGCTAAGTGTGAAAATAGCCTGGGACGGATCCGTCCAGACTTTCAATGTAAAGTCAATGGGGGACGGATCCGCTTGAAGATTGAGCCACATTGTGGCATCTTCAAACGGATCCGTCCCCATTGACTTACATTGAAAGTCTGGACGGATCCGCACGGATCCGCACGCCTCCGAACGGCCAGGCGGACACCCGAACGCTGCAAGCAGCGTTCAGCTGTCCGCCTGTCCGTGCGGAGGCGAGCGGAGCGGAGGCTGAACGCCGCCAGACTGATGCAGTCTGAGCGGATCCGCCTCCATTCAGACTGCATCAGGGCTGGACGGCTGCGTTCGGGTCCGCTCGTGAGCTCCTTCAAACGGAGCTCACGAACGGAAACCCGAACGCTAGTGTGAAAGTAGCCTAAATTGTAGACAGAATATGGGTACAGGTATTTTCCTCCCAGAGTGTGCTGCTGGGCTGATTTGCAGCCAGGTGGGTTTAAATACAGGACTGGATTTTAATTGCCAGTCCAGGTTTTTGGCGGCAGCTGGGCTTAGCAGCAGGATCTCTGTGTTGGGAGCTGAGGCTTGGTGCCAGACTGGAGGGCTGAGACCCATGGGCCGAGGAAACAGGCCCCCTAAAGCCTGCCGTGGACTGCTGGAGGCAGAACTGACGTCAAGGTGACTTGTTTTATATGAACTTTCCAATTTGTGTGAAGTAACACCAAGGCTGCAAAGTAACGCATTGTTTTGTGCATTTTGCCTCAACTGTGAATAAACACTGAATGAACTGAAAGAACTTGTCTTACCCTATCAACCACAGCGAAACCCCACAGTGTGCAAAAAGTTGCATAAGCCCTATTTTTAGACTTTTGGAAGCCAGCATTCTGGAGTGAAGGGATGATAAATCATGGCCTTTGTTTTATATTTCTCAATTTTTATTGTAAAATGACAAAAAATCTGATCAAAGGAAGACATCTCATCCATACGCTGCATAAAAAAATTCCTAGAGTAAACTGAACTCTGGTGCAGATGTGTAAACTGCAGAATGTAAATTTATGCTGTGGATCTCCACTGCGAATTTCACCCTTTGCAGCCATTTCCACAGCAAAACTGTGTGTTTTTTCTTGTTGTTTTTTTTTTTTGCTGCAGAATTTGTTGCAGATCTGCAGCAATATCCATATTTTTTTTCACCTTGTGGACGTACCCCAAGGGAGGAATTGCAGATAAAGTAAGTGAGTGCGATTACGTCAAAAGGTCCTTTTGCAGGTCCTCAAAGAAGAAGAAAGAAGACGATGCCGGCTGCACAATCAAGTGGATGAGGTGAGTAATTTTTATTTTTCAACCCCTCAAGCAACATTTTACTAAGCATTCTGTATTAAGAATGCTATTATATTCCTTTATAACCTTGTTATGAGGAAAAATAATACTGTAAATTGACTTATCAATTTACTAACATCATCTAGCAACAATGCGGGAAAATTGCATTGCATCCGCACTTGCTTGCGGATGCTTGCAATTTATCACGCAGCCCCATTTATTTCTATGGGGCCTGTGTTGCGTGAAAAACGCAGAATATAGAACATGCTGCGATTTTCACGCAACGCACAAGTGATGTGTGAAAATCACCACTCATCTGCACAGCCCCATTGGAGTAAATGGGTAAGGATTCAGTGCGGGTGCAATGCGTTCAGCTCATGCATTGCATCCGTGTGGAATACTCGCTCGTGTGAAAGGGCCTTAGTTGTTAGTGCAGCTGATGTATGTTGGCCAAATGTCCCATCTGGCATCAATAACACCTTGTATTGGAATAATAGTCTTACTGGTGTTTTGATATTATATTCCCACTGGTAAGTGTTTTGATACAATATTGAAAGTAGATGATATCTCTTTTACAGTAATAGCAACAAAATGCCACTTAAATGGTTTATATTAATTGTAGCAACTGTTCTTGATAGTAAATAGATCGCTGATAATATGCTTGTTGTCTACATTACCACATTACCGATCCGTGTACCGTCCTGTCGTCCTTGTATCCAAAGTGTGGGCGCAGAGTTTGAATGGCCACTGTACTCTTGTCAGCGTGGCTTGTGTAGCGTCCCATGTGGTGTCCCACGTGTTAGGGAGCTATTGCTTGAATCGGCAGCGAGGGCAATAGCTCCATAACACGTGGGACTCTACACAAGCAACGCTGTCTATCAACATTTATAAATGCCACTGTATGAGCTATTATCTAATCCATGATGTACGTTTGATATTTGATTATTGCTATTCCATTATTAACTGCAAAAGCATAAGTATAGTGTTTTCTTATCTAACCCTTATAACAGTGTATTTCTGCTTTAATAATTTATTATTAGGGTTACTAAGGTTGATAGGTGTATGCCGACTCAACACCTCACAGCATAATAGGTTATTACCTTTAGCCGTAGGGTTGTGAATCATTACTGTATATGATCGTTATTTTAGTTTTTGTTTTATACATTAATTTTTAGCTTTTTATTTTCAACTATTTTTATTTCTATTTCAGTTTATATCTTTGGTAATAAATATTTGCACATCAACTTATATTCGAGTATTCTGTGCAACACCAGATAACCGAGTGCCCTCCAATACATTTACATGCAATATGAATAAACCCTGGTAGTCTGTCCCTGGGCTTGAAAGCAACGTCCAGAGAGACTTTGCTGATTGGAAGGCATCTCCAAAATGTCTACATTTCTCCACTAAAATAATGGCGACTTACACAATAAAGTGAGATGTTTTAGGCTGGTTTTACATATTTTGTGGCATTGTTGGAGTTGTTTTCTTGGGCTTTTTTTTTTTTTTTAGCTGTGTTTTAACTGCAGTTTTTATTGAAAATATGCCACCTCTAAATGTTAGCTGTAAGTGTATGGGAATTATGAAATACAGTACAAACATGCATTTTTTTAAATGCCTTTTCTATTCACTTGTGGTGGGCGTTTTGGATCCAAGGTGGTTTTTATAATCACAGCATGTTCTGTGTAGGGCGGTTTTTTCCGGGCATTTCCATATAGAACTCCCTATAGGAAAAAATTCTGAAAAAATGCCTGTAAAAATGTGTGAAAAAAGCCATAGAAAGCTATTGCAATACAATGCATGAGTTTTATACAGTTTATTACAGATCAAAATACTGCCATAAAATTATGTGTGAAAGACACCTTTTCATGTGTTCTCAATAAATACTTGGAATCCATAGCTTTACATATATTCTGGCATTAAATAAATTGAAGACTGATTTCTTTGTTCACAAGAACATGATTGGTCTAACTAAGCAGTCGACCGCAGCATGTGCTTCTCTAGCAATAAGTAATAATGCCACACTTCACATGGAGCCTGATAATAAAATGTTGATTTGCATATTTCAGCACCAGCAGTGCTAGCAATAATCCCATGATTATATAATTAAGACTCATCTTTAAATTTGTTTTTTCTTTCCTCTTTTTAATTCAGATACATTTTGAACCTTCTGCATATTTCTTCCACTGCTTACTTGCGCAGATAGAAACTTTTATGCTCATAAATGTCTCTAAAACATTGCTCTGACCTACGTTTAACGTATACATGTGAAGTTTCGTTAAACATACATGGCATCCGTCACTGTAGGATTCCATTGTAAAAAACAAAAAAATAAAATAAAAATTTGAATAATGTATATGTTTTTTTATTGGACTCTGTAGGATGTAAAAGTGTTGTGTGCTATGCTTTTGTGCAGTTTTCCCCCCAACATATATGTTAAATATGGGACAAAAATATGATGTGAACAGTCCCTAATATAGTTAAAATGTCCAAAAGACATTCTCACTTTCAACATTTCATATGTGTTCTAAAATCATTGCAACTTTTTTGGAATTGAGCTATTTTTTTTTTTTATAAGGAAGACAATGCTTGTATATCTATCTATCTATCTATCCACATCGGTGAATAAACATTTTTTTCATTTTCATGGATTCTGGAGTGCTGCCTTTCTGCTATTTTGTATACTGGGCAATTATCTAGTCCCCTCAGGCGTGCACCTATTCTGCAAATTTTATGTATTGATTCTAGTGCTGCCAGATTTTTGCTTTATATCTATCTATACACTGTATATTATTCAATAGTTTTTAGAGGGCACTTGACATGTAGACTGACCAGACCAGGCCATACACAGTGTAACGCCCAGTGTTTGTGATGCGAGCTGTTGAATCCCACAGTTGAGGACAAGTCTTCTTCTAATCCAATTTGTTATAATCGGATTACACAATCCTCTGCCTCTCCCCTACCCACACATAGAAATATAGAAATGCACATAATTCACTTTTTGGAATATGTCATATGTCCAAGCTGATTACATATCAAAATCACAATGTGTGAGGTGAAGCAGTAAACTAAGGTCAAACCTTGACAAATTCGTAAAATAATGCAAGAAACACCATATAAATCCTAACTTCAAAAGCGGGCTTATTTTCTGTCAGTCATTTTCTTCTGTACCGTATTCTGGATCTCGAGATTTTATGTCTATAAGGTAATAGTGATATTTATGTGTCTACAATACAACTGTGTACAATCATAAAGTATACCTCAATAGGATCTGTCCCATCGTGGTAATATATTACCGAGCTGTTCATACTGTATATTGTGAACTCTTCTTTCTTTATCTTTATCCCTGAATGGATCTCACAAATGGAAACCAGAACGCCAGTGTGAAAGTAGCCTTAGGCTGGGTTCACACAGGCGTCGCGTTTTGGCTCAGGATGCGTCCCGGGTGCATTGTGGTAAACCCGTGTGAGTAGATAGGCAATTTTAGTTAGTTTTGACTGCGATTGCGTTCCGTTGTTCAGTTTTTATTGCGCGGGTGCAATGCATTTTGCACACATGTGATAAAAAACTGAATGTGGTACCCAGACCCGAACACTGAAGTTTAGGTTTGGGTTCAAAGTTGTGTAGATGTAATTATTTTCCCTTATAACATGGTTACAAGGGAAAATAATAGCATTCTTAATACAGAATGCTTAGTAGAAGGTCAATTGAGGGTTAAAAAAAATAAAATAATTAACTCACCTCCTCCAATTGATCGCGTAGCTGCCGGTCTCCTGTTCTTTTTTCAGGACCTGTCAAAGGACCTGTGGTGATGTCACTGAGCTCATCACATGGTCCAATACCCATGGGCCATGTGATGTGACGTCACCACAGGTCCCTTAGCCAGCAGCTCATGATTAAAGAAGTAAGAAGAGATCGGCAACTACGCGATCAAGAGGAGGAGGAGGTGAGTTAATTTTTATTTAATTTTTTAACCCTCAATTGACCTTCTAGTAAGCATTCTGTATTAAAGAATGCTATTATTTTATTATTTTCCCTTATAACCATGTTATCTTAGTAACCATGTGTGAAAATTGCACCGCATCCGCGCTTGCTTGCGATTTTCACGCAGGCCTATTCACTTCTATGGGACCTCTGTGATAAACGCACAAAGAGGAGCATGCTGCGATTTTTACGCAACACACAAGTAATGCGTGAAAATCACCGCTCATGTGCACAGTCCCATAGAAGTGAATGGGTCCGGATTCAGTGCGGGTGCAATGCGTTCACCTCACGCATTGCACCCGCGCAGAAATCTCGCCCATGTGAACCCAGCCTTAGTGTCTACTTTTAATATTATTTTGAGTTAGTGATTTTTAGTTTTCCCAATAAAAGTAATTAACATTGAAAAATCGTATTTTTTGCCTTCTTTTACAAAACTGATCAAAGTGTACAACCTCTAAATATTATCCAATCTTCTTGAAATTTGGCATATATATCTTTTACATCACTGAGACTCGGGAGGTCATGATAGGGTTATTGGGGAAGTTCTCTTGGGTCCCTCACACACAATCTTACCCATAAAACCCAACCTCCCCCACCCCATCAACCCACCAATAAAGACACTGAGGCAGATAATTGGAATTAAATGGCCACAACAGCCTTTTATTAATATATAACATAACATCAAAACATGTATATCATGAACCCGACGAAGGAGGTCCTAGAAGCCCTAGTCACACTCTAAAACAAGTGCACCAAAAACACCCAGGTAAATACAACTTGCCTCCAGCCGCGCCACACCAGGTCAGAGACCCCCGAGTGCTGTATCCCCTTTAAACCGCCCGATTACCAAAACCTGGGAGTCCAGCCCCACCAATTGAGGCCCTCCCATCCACAAAACACCAAGTCCTAGCCCAGCTTCCAGGACCTCCTACCGCCACAGATGCGCAACTTGAACCAACTAACTCAAGCTTGCGCGCCCCTCCACACCACCAAGCCCGTTCGATCCCGCCCTGCAGACCCAGGGCCCATAAATCCACACCCACAGCATTAAGGTGAACCCCGTCCGCTCTCCAATAAGCCCCCTCACCAGACTCCAAATCAAAATGCCGCACCACCACCGAACCGTTCCGGGCCACAAATTTTCCCACTGCCCTATTCACCTTAATACGAGCCCTATTGACCCGCTCCACCGAACGCGCCTCCCGCCAACTCTTCCTCGGGACAATATCCGACCACACCACCACCAGCCCCGGAAACAAGGCCCACAACCTTAGCAAGTCAAATTTGATGTCCCTTATCAGCTCTCTCACCGGCTTCACCCCCAAATCATTACCACCCGCATGAACAACTAGGACATCTGGGGGACGATCCAGCTGAACAAAACTATGCACCTCCCTCAAAACCCCACCCCACAACATACCTTGATAGCCCATCCACCGGATAGCCACGACATCCCTGCTAATCCCCAACTGCCGCCCGTTAGGCCTCACGTCGGCCCGTATCGCCCCCCAGAAAACAAAAGAATGTCCGATAATCCACACCAACGCCGGCGAATGACCTAAAATACAAAAGAAACAATCAACATCAGAGAACCAGCCCTAAACCACAGACCATCAGACTTCCCCAAGCCGTACATAGGAGCGGAACCTACTAGACTCCCACCGCCCAATCCTCCGAATAACCTAATCACTCACACCCCTCCGCGCAGCCTCCGTGGCTGCCCCAATCCTGAAAGAGTGACCCGTGTAACACCCTGGATCCTCCCCCAGGCTCCGCAAGCACTTCTTCAACACAGCCAGAAACTGATACCGGGACAAAAATGCCCCAGTCTCATGCCGAAGCAACGGGGCGCCCGCCCCCCGCACTCCTGCACCATACTCCCGCAAGCAAACCCCCGGGCACATAGCACAGCCCGGGACCGAAAACAAACAAATACAACGACCCCGCCCCTCCTGATCCGTCTTTGACGCCCTCAGCCGAATCACCACCCGATCCGGGAACACATCCACATCATCATCACGCAACTCCCCAGCACACCGAACACTCCCACTCACCAGTTCCCCCAACCGAAACGCCCCGAAAAAGGCCAGCGAATACGCTGCCTTAAACAAACGAACCTCGCTCCCCGAGCTGCAAACCAACTCAACCTGCACCCCCAGTCTCAGCAACAGATCAAAAGACACCGGCTGACGCCGATCCTCTGACCTCCACCCCCTCCGCCAACCCTTCAAAACCTGCTGAACCACAAAAGCCTTGGTACAATCCACCAACCCCCGCACCCGAAACCCGAACGCTAGGCCCGCCATACACTTGTTAACCCTAGCCACCGACCAACCCTCCTCCTTCTTCCATCCCAAGAACAACACTAAAGGAATCTCACCAGCATCCACCCCCAGCCCCAACATACCACACCAATCCCCCCAAGCAACCCAAGCAGCCTCGTACGCCGCCCACGTACCAGCCGACAGGGACGCCCTGAACAGCCTGTTCACCGTACCTTCAATATCTCCCACAACAACCCCGGGCACTCCATCCCGACGACGTCCGCGTCCGGCGCCAACTGCCGAAAACGATCCCACTGCGAACGAGAAAGAGCATCCGCCACACCATTAGAAACACCCGGCACATGTACCGCCAGCGCCCAAACATTCAATGACAAACAACTCAACACCATATGCTGCAACAACCTGACAACCTGAGGGGAAGAAGCCGACAACTGATTAATTGCCTGCACTACCCCCAAATTGTCACAATGAAAACGCACCTTTTTATTCCTAAACTTATCCCCCCACAACTCCAAAGCCAACACAATGGGAAACAACTCCAACAATGCAACGTTCTTGACCCAACCCCTCTCCACCCACAACGAAGGCCAGCGATCCGCACACCACTGCCCGTTACAATAGACCCCAAAACCAACCCCCCCTGCCGCATCCGAGAAAAGGTCAAAATCCACACTATCCACCGCGTCCCCCAAAACCAGCGCCCTCCCATTAAAATCCTCCAAAAACCGCGCCCACACCCCCAAATCCCCCCTCAACTCCCTCCCCAAACGGATGAAATGGTGAGGAGCCGTCACCCCAGCGGTTGCAGCTGCCAACCGCCTGCAAAATATATGCCCCATGGGCATAATCCGACATGCAAAATTCAATTTGCCCAATAATGACTGCAAATCCCGCAAACGAATTTTAACTAACCGGCTCGCCCTGGCCACCGCCACATGCAAATCCAACAACTTGTCCTCCGGAAGCCTACACTCCATGGCCACCTATCCAACACAATCCCCAGAAAACTAAGCTCAGTCGTGGGCCCCACCGTTTTACCCCCCGCCAACGGAACCCCAAAAGACGCAAACACTGACTGCAACGTAGCGAGCAATACCGCACAAACCCAAGAATCCGCCGGACCCAAACACAAAAAATCATCCAAATAATGAATGACCGACGCGCTCCCCGCTACCTCCTTCACCACCCACTCCAAAAAACAACTAAACACCTCAAAATACGCGCAAGACAGGGAACAACCCATCGGCAAACACCTGTCCACATAAAAACCCCCCTCCCAAAAACACCCCAGCAAATGCAGGCTATCAGGATGCACCGGAAGCAGCCGAAACGCCGCCTCGATATCCGTTTTTGCCAACAAGGTCCCCGGACCCAACCGCCGAACCCACTCCACAGCTGCATCAAACGAGGTATAGACCACCGAACATAATTCGGGGTCAATGCCCTCATTGACCGACGCCCCCTTTTGGGTATGACAGGTGATGAATCAACCGAAACTTGTTCGGTTCCTTCTTCGGAACCACCCCCAAAGGTGAAACCCTAAAATTATGCAAAGGCGGCTCCGAGAACGGGCCATCCATCCTTCCCAACCCCACTTCCTTTGCCAATTTTTCCGCCACCACCCCGGGATGATCCCCTGCCGAACGCAAATTCCTCCCCACAAACGACGGGATCCTAAAACCAAAACTAAAACCTTCCCACAACAACTGCGCCGCAACCCGATTCGGGTACCTATCTAGAAACGGCAACATCTTTTCCACCCGCACCGGCGTCCTGCCCTTTTCCACCATCCGCCCCCCCCCCCCCCGAAACACCGTGACGCTCCATGTCCACCGCTGCAGTTGGTGCACTCGTGCTTGAACTAGCACTTAGCACCGAACTTAAAGGCTCACTCATTAAAGAGGAAACACAGCCCCTTTGCCACCGCTGTTGACACACCTGACGTTCCAGCCCCAGAACCCCCATCCCCCCGAAAGGACTGCCCCTGCCGCCCCGGCGCAGTCACCCGCATCCATAACCCTATATCTTTATGGTCCCACCGCATAGATGGGCGGACCGCTTTCCTCTGCCTAAATTGTTCATCGTACCGAAGCCACCCCACACCCCCATAAGCCTGGTACGCCTCCCCAATCGCATCCATGTAGCAAAATAGCGCTGAGCAACACTCCGGCGCCCTCTCCCCAATCGCGCTAGCCAGTATCGCAAACGCCTGCAACCAATTAGAGAACGTGCGCGGAATCAAACGATACCGCCGCTTCTCGTCCTCCTTCTTCCCCTCCTCACGACGCGTCCTATCCAGGTTAAACCTTTCCAGCGGGAATAATGAAAAAATTTCAATATACTCCCCCTTCCAAATCCTCTCCCTCACCTCCTGCTTCAAATGCGCCCCCAAGGGGCCCTCGAAACAAACATATACCTCCCCCTCCGCTGCATCATCCACCTTGCGCCTCTCCTCCTCCCCACCGGCCTGCGTCTGCACCGAAACCGCCTCACTCGACCGACCCGCCGCCAACGGAATCCCCGCACCAACCCCGCCCGGCCCCAGAGAAGCCTCATGCCCCCCCCCACGCCGGTAACGGAGACACCTCTGCCCCTCCCAAACCAGCCACCCATCCCACCAGACTCCCTAACAGCTGGCTAAGGCCCCCAATTAATTCTCCCTGGCCTCCACCAACCCCTACACCCCCCTGAACCCCCAATGCCTGCAATGAATTCCCCATGGTCCTACCTGGCTGCCCGGGCGCTGTGAACCCCGCAGCCGTGGGTCCAGAATCCTGATGCTCCATCCTCTGCGCCGAGACGCCATCACACGGCCCCACCACGGAACAGGAACCCCGCACCCCAGCCTCCAAGCTGCTGGGTGCGCCGGAAGATGGTGAAGATGAGGCAGGCAGCTCCTCTGCACGCCTGCGCTCCACTGGGCACTCGTCATCCCACTCTGCATCCAAAGGCCTGGGCCTCCTGTGGCCTGACACCACGCGCCCAGCCTCGGTTCCCGCACGTGCACCGCTCCCCGTCACGCGGGCCTCCCCTTCCCTCCCCTCTCCCCACCCACTCTCTGACCAGGCCCGGCAGCTGTTCCTTTCCGTCTATACTGCCACTGTATATAATTTCATTGCCTAAGGCCGAATGCACACGGCCGTTGTTCACGGCCGTGAGCGGTCCGTGGAACCGCGGCCTGGATTCCTCCTGAGAGCCGTACAGTAATACACTGGTATACAGTACAGTACAGTAATACACTGGTATAGCTCATACCAGTGTGTTACTGTATTGCGGCGGCAGCAGGGAGCGCACGGCGTCATAGCAACCAGCTGCCGGGCCTGGTCAGAGAGTGATCTCTACGAGCCACAGGAATGGGAGCGGCATGAAAGGAAGGGGTTGCAAAAAAATTACTGGGGGAGGGGGGCCCCATTCAAAAATTTGCTCTGGGGCCCAGTCATTTCTAGCTACGCCACTGCGTAAACCTGTACAAAAAGCGCACTATGTCAGTATGGTGTAACGGGGTTTTAAGGGGGTCTAAGCTTTTTGTTTATACACATTTAGTGGTTTTTTTTTTCAAAAACGCAGCACTTTTTTTTTTCTTAGAGCAAAAAACTCGCCAGATGTTGCATTCTGACCAATAGCAAATTAGAAAATGCCCTATAAACAATGGGGGGTATCTAATTCATAGGCCTCCCAACAAGAAGTCTAATTGTACCAAATCCACCTGCGCCCCAACAAACAAAAAAAACGCCTTGCCTAATTCATCACCTGCTGTGCTACTAATTATAAATATTACGCTAAATACTGACAGGCTCATCCACTCTGCTCGTCCAATCGCCAGTGATGAGTGGCAGGGGCAAAATTCAAATTCGCAATATTTTGTGAATATTTGGGCGAATATTTGTCATGTATTCGAGAATTCGCAATCGGAAAATTTGCGATTAGAATATTCGCGATCAACACTACTAATCACATTGATAAATGTGCCCCACTGATTTTTTGTAGTGGTGTTTTAATACAGTTTCCAGGCGTAGTTTGCAATGTGCTTTGGGTGTGACATTATTTTTCAGGCATTTCTTCTCTATTGGAAAATAAAGGTCAGAAGAAACGCAACTAGAATATAGGGTGACTAAGGCCCCTTTCACACGAGCGAGTTTTCCGCGCGGGTACAATGCGTGAAGTGAAGGTATTGCACCTGCACTAAATCCTGACCCATTCATTTCAATGGGTCTGTGTACATGAGTGTTGTTTTCCCCGCAACACTTCTGCATTGCGTGAAAATCGCAGCATGTTCTATATTCTGCGTTTTTCACGCAGCCCTGGCCCCATTGAAGTGAATGGGGCTGCTTGAAAAACTGCATTGCATCCGCAAGCAAGTGCGGGTGCGATGCATCTTTCAGTGATGGTTACTTGGAGATGTTGTTTGCAAACCTTCCGTTTTTTTATCACGCGCGTGAAAAACACATCAAAATGCATAGCACCCGCGTGGAAAAAACTGAACAACTGAACGCAATCGCAGACAAAACCGACTGAACTTCCTTGCAAAATGGTGCGAGTTTCACTGAACGCACCCTGAACGCATCCAGACCTAACCCGTCACGCTCGTGTGAAAGGGGCGTAAGACTTCATGCACTCGACAATGTCCGTATTGTGGTTGGCAATTCATGGATCCGCAAAATAAGAACATCTTCCGTGTGCAATCTGCATTTACTAACTCCCTGTCTGCACGTTATATTATTCCTATAATTTCCAGAACAGACATATGGATGTGGGCAGCACACAGATCCATGACATCCATGTGCTTTTTGTTTATTTTTCTGGACCAACAAAAAATAATGGGTCTGTGATGATTATCGCACCTCGCTGTCAACTACGTAGAGCCAGCGAGATACGGTATGGTTATCGTTACCAAGGTGTGACGTTATGCCATCCCTGAGGAGCAGGTAAGGTCAGCTAGGTACAAGTGTCACAGACTCCTCTTGTCCACACGGGCACAGAGAGGCAAAGAGCTGGGGGAGCCTTTTCACTACCCCAGTAAAACAGCGCTTCCTCAGCCCGGTAAGACTGCCACCAGCTTCTCGTTTGATATAAGCCTGGTCCGCTAACAGGATTATATAGGGTGAGAAACCAACCCGCAATAGCGTAAAACTAGGTTGAAACACGGATGTGGGGATTCGTGATCGAGATACCAGAACAGCACACGATTAAATTATATATTTAATTGCCTTAAGGGCTCACTAGACATAACACAATATACACAGAAAATATATACAGTGGTCTGAGTGGTAAATACAGATGGCGTGGTACAACAGGGTTAAGGAAAACAAAAGTCAGTTTACCAGGTATATGAGTCCTTTGGGTTGTGATGAGTTCTTAGCTGTAATCACATGAGAGGCAGTCATGTCAGAAGTTTGCAGGTCCCTCTAAACACATGGCACGATGTGACCCCCCTTCAGAGAAAAAACAAGCCCACTTGCAGGCACGAGCCTTTTGATCTGGAGCTGGCCCCTCCTCTCCCGGCCACAAGGAGGAGTCCACTTTGCCTCTTCTGGGGCTGGCAGCAAATGAGACACAAAACCGATTAGGGCTCATGGCTCCAGATCAGAATGTCGCAGGGAGGTGGTTCTGGGACCAATGGATCCGCCTGGGTTCCGGCTACCAAAAGAGTCCAATACACTATGGACATGTGAATGGACCCTAATAGGACATGTTCTATTTTTTTGCGGAACGGAAATACGAAAACAGAATGCCCATGGAGTACCTTCCGTTTTTTTTGCAGACCCATTGGAATGAATAGTTCCGTGTATAGTCCTAAAAAAAAAAAACGGAATGGACACGGAATGAAAATACGTTTGTGTGCATGAGGCCTTACTCCCATCTTTTTCCTGCTGAGGATATCTCTGCCAATCAGACTCATATCAAGGTATAATGTGTTACACAAATAATTTAGGAGGAGGAAAAAGTAAAGTTTGCTGTGGGCATTAATATGTAAACTATAGCTGGATGTAACTGTAGGTAAGAGCACACATGTAGACCTGTCAGTAGGTTATCTGAAGTTAACTATAAACCTATTATCCTCATGTACAGTATGTGCATAAATGTATCCGGAGTAGCGATCATTCAAAAACACAAACAGTAAACTAAACTGAAGTACTCTCTTGCCACATCGGATAATAACTATTTGCAGTTTGAAGCTGCTTGAAATATGCTGAAGCTTTTTAGGCACGATCAGACCAATGACTGTAATTACACCATCCTGTTTGCTTCTTATCCATATTCTGACAGGTTGCACAACGTAATATGAGTTGATTTTCAGTAAAGCCAAATACATACTGAGAGGCAATAGCTGGGTGGACACCGCAACTCGTCCTATTACTGATTGGAGTGGCGGACATCCATGTAGAAAATAGGAAATTGGTTTGTGTTTTTTGTGTCCAGGCTAAATTGATGCTTTTGCAGAGATGGAAATCTCGTGATATCCCAAAATTGGGTGAATTAGTGTCAGCAATTAATACTACTTTTGCCTATGAAAGAATTATAGCTTTAGGGAATGGCACATTTCAAAATTTTTTGAAAGTGTGGCAAGTTTGGATGACATCTCCATATTGCAAAAAGTGATGGGAAGGGAAGAAGGGAAACATCCCTGAAACCTACCGGGGGATTTAATTAATAACCATAGAGATATGAAGCGTTGGACAACCAAATAAAGAATAAACTTAGATTATAAGGTATGTCAGATATGAAGGAGAGGTGGTGGATCATCTTTTCGCATGCTTCTAAAGTAGGGGACTACGGATTGAAAGGCACATGGTTTTCTGTTTATGGGCTATGCAGGCTTCAAACATGGATGTCATCTATGGAATTTTTTTCTTTTTGTAGTTACTTTTGACAAAGTTATGTCATTGTATTATGTTGTTTTTGTACAACCCAACTGACATTGAAAGTACTGTAATGCGTCTTTACTGTATTGTGTATTACACTAAAATGCCAATAAAAACGATTGAAACATGAGAGGCAATAGCTGGAGTAGATAATAGAATACCGTATTTTTCGCCCTATAAGACGCACCGGCCCATAAGACGCACCTAGGTTTTTGGGGAGGAAAATAAGAAAAAAATATTTTTAACCAAAAGGTGTGCTGTGTGTTTGGTGGGTTTGGAACTAATGGTGGTCTGTGGATGGCACTATTACTGGGGATCTGTGGATGACTGAAACTGTTATAGGGGGGGATCTGTGGATGACGGACACTGTTATGGGGGGGATCTGTGGATGACACACTCTGTTATGGGGGGGATCTGTGGATGACACACTTATGGGGGGGATCTGTGGATGACACACTGTTATGGGGGGATCTGTGGATGACGGACACTGTTATGGGGTTATCTGTGGATGATGGACACTGTTATAGGGGGGATCTGTGGACGACGGACACTGTTATAGGGGGGATCTATGGATGACGGACACTGTTATGGGGGGGATCTCTGGCTTGCACTGTTACGGGGGGGGGGGGAATCTGTGGCTGGCACTGTTACAGGGGGGGATCTGTGGCTGACACTGTTACAGGGGGGATCTGTGGATGGCACTGTTACAGGGGGGGATCTGTGGGTGGCACTGTTATATATGTGCCATCCACAGACCCCCCAGCCCATAACAGTGCTATGCACAGACCCCCCCCCCAGCCCATAACAGTGCCATTCACAGACCCCCCAGCCCATAACTGTGCCATCCACAGATCGCATAATTCATTCATAAAGGACAAGAGTTACACCGCCGGCCGCCCGCCCTGCCTGCCTGAATTCTACAGCATCGATTAAGATGTAAGGTAGTAATAGGACTGAGGGGGCAAGTTTAATAACTATTAATTCAATATGACATATTATATTAGCATACCGGAGCGGCGGGGCGGTGCTATACTACACTGACTGCACCGCCCCGCCGCTATTGCCGGCCCCCAGCTCCTTCTCCCAGTCCCTCCCCCGCTCGCTCTACATCGCAGCTTGCGATGTTAAACTGCCAACATTCGCCCCATAAGACGCAGGGGCATTTCTCCCCCATTTTGGGGGAAGAAAAAGTGCGTCTTATGGGGCGAAAAATATGGTACGTAGCACTCACCATCCAGTAAAAAAATCTCTTATCCTTTATTTGCAATAAACGGGTTCGCAGGGAATGGCTGCAGCAGGCGACAGGCCAGAGGAAGTGCTGCATCCATGCCCCATGTACCGGCTTGTACATGGGGCATGATTTTTTACAGGATGATGAGTGCCACATATTCTATAATCTACTACAGCTTCTGAACTTGTCTTTCACTTTGCACCGTAAGATATCAGTTTGATGAACCTCCTACGTATATATACACACACTGAACAAAAATATAAACGCAACACTTTTGGTTTTGCTCCCATTTTGCATGAGCTGAACTCAAAGATCTGAAACATTTTCTACATACACAAAAGACCCATTACTCTAAAATATTATTCACAAATCTGTCTAAATCTGTGTTAGTGAGATCTTCTCCTTTGCCGAGATAATCCATCCCACCTCACAGGTGTGGCATATCAAGATACTGATTAGATACCATGACTATTGCACAGGTGTGCCTTAGACTGCTGACAATAAAAGGACACTCTGAAATTTGCAGGGGGTGGGGGTCAGAAAACCAGTCAGTATCTGTTGTGGCCACCATTTGCCTCAGGCGGTGCAACACATCTCCGTCGCATACAGTTGATCAGGCCTGTGGAATGTTGGTCCACTCCTCTTCAATAGCTGTGCGAAGTTGCAAAATATTGGCAGGAACTGGAACACGCTGTCGTATACGACGATACAGAGCATCCCAAACATGCTCAATGGGTGACATGTCCGGTGAGTATGCTGGCCATGCAAGAACTGGGATGTTTTCAGCTTCCAGGAATTGTGTACAGATCCTTGTAATATGGGGCCGTTCATTATCATGCTGCAACATGAGGTGATGGTCGTGGATGAATGGCACAACAATGGGCTTCAGGGTCTCGTCACGGTATCTCTGCGCATTCAAAACGCCATCAATAAAATGAACCTGTGTTCGTTGTCCATAACATACGCCTGCCTATACCATAACCCCACCGCCACCATGGGCAACTCGATCCACAACGTTGACGTCAGCAAACCACTCACCCACACAACGCCACACACACTGTCTGCCATCTGCCCCGAACAGTGAAAACCGGGACTCATCCATGAACGGAACGCCTCTCCCAACGTGCCAGATGGTATTGAATATGAGCCTTTGCCCACTCAAGTCGGTTACGATGACGAACTGCAGTCAGGTCCAGACCCTGCTGAGGACGACGAGCATGCAGACGAGCTTCCCTGAGACGGTTTCTGACATTTTGTGCAGAAATTCTTTGGTTATGCAAACCGATTGTTGCTGCAGCTGTCCAGCTGGCTGGTCTCAGACGCTCATGGAAGTGAACATGCTGGATGTGGAGGTCCTGGGCTGGTGTGGTTACACGTGGTCTGCGGTTGTGAGGCCGGTTGAATGTACTGCCAAATTCTCTGAAACGCATTTGGAGACGGCTTATGGTAGAGAAATGAACATTCATTTCACTGGCAAAAGCTCTGGTAGACATTCCTGAAGTCAGCATGCCAATTGCACGCTCCCTCAAACGTTGCGACATCTGTGGCATTGTGTGTGTGATCAAACTGCACATTTAAGAGTGGCCTTCTATTGTGGGCAGTCTAAGGCACACCTGTGCAATATTCATGCTGTCTAATCAGCACCTTGATATGCCACACCTGTGAGGTGGGATGGATTAATATTTGTGAACAATATTTGAGAGTAATGGGTATTTTGTGCATATAGAAAATGTTTCAGATCTTTGGGGCGCAGCCTGGACGTCTTCAGGGATGGCCGCCTAACTGCTGAGCTCCGCCGCATATCTTAAGCTAGGAGATTCTCCCGCTACACCTGCACATCCTACGGGGAAGAAAACATACCCAGGAGCCCCTAGTACCACTCCGGTCACCCACCCGAAGTCCCTGACGCTGGACTCTTACTTCAACACAACGTATAATGCAACAGCTCTCTGTGAACCAAATAAAGTACAAAAACATATTATAATGCTTAGGCTATGCTAATAAAGTAGAGATGCTTGGCAAATACATTTTGTACAAAATTATTTGAGCCTGTCTGCCGCACGTCAAGGCGATCTCTGTAAGACAGGAACCTAACACTAAGTTCTACCTGTTAAGTGCCATGACAGCATGCCATGACAGGGTCCCCTTTTATTTTTATAATTTTTGGCACCAAAATGGCCTCCATTGAATACAGGGGATGCAAGTACCAACATGCATGCCGAGTCCACTACCCACTCCATACCTCTCCTGGTGTCAGGGCCTTCCAGTGAGTGGGGAGGAGCAGGCTAAGCTTTATACTCATGCTAATTAAAATCAGCCTATGAGGCAGACAGGCTGGTCAGGAGTGCACGACCGACTGGAGTCAGCCACACATCCAGTGCAAAATACAATTGAAACACAGAAGGGGTTGGTCAGCAGATCCCATCCAAACGCGCAGGTGCACGCTGCTATGACTGGAAACATAAAACAATACAACATATAATGCAACAGCTCTCTGCGAACCAAATAAAGTACAAAAACATATTATAATGCTTATGCTATGCTAATAAAGTAGAGATGCTTGGCAAATACATTTTGTACAAAATTATTTGAGCCCGTTTGCCGCACGTCAAGGCGATCTCTGTAACACGGGAACCTAACACTAAGTTCTACCTTTTAAGTGCCATGACAGCGACCATGAAATTCAAGGGGTGTAGGTTCCACATGCATGCTGGTGTCTCCTTTGACTTTTACTTCACTCGGAGCACAACTCCTCCGTCACTCGCCTGAAGTGCGCACGTTCATTGTCACCAGACGCAGCGCATAGCGAGGTGAGAGACACGCTCCTCTCCACTTTGTCCCTGCTAGTGGGGGAATTTGTCCCTAGACCCCCAGATAGTTGTGGAGGGGTCTTGATAGCGACACCCCCGAGCCTTCGCGCCAGGCCTAGTTGGCCGCCGAAATTAGCGGCTAAACAACTGAAGCAGGCTGCTACACCATCGAAGCGGCGCCGCGACTGGACTGACCCCTCTGCTGAGGCCATATTCCTAGATGACCACTGAGGGGGACCACAGTGTGGAAGCAACTATCTGATGGCATGGGAGAGGGAGACGAAGAATTACTGCAGCCCGCACAGACTTCCACTCTGCTACATCAGACCCTGCAACACTTGCCTACTAAAGATGACTTCAAGACACTGATATCTGAAGTGAGAAGTGCATGTAAATCTGAAATCTCCTCATTGCGACAGGACTTTAAACAACTGTCTGCCCGCATTGAATCAGTGGAATCTGAACACGAAATGTCGCCCATTTAAAATCTGTGATCTCAACCCACTCTCAAACAATCCGAGAAAATACCTGCCACTTGGAAGATTTAGACGACAGAGGGCGTCAAAATAATATTCGAAACAGGGGACTACCTGAACCTCCAGCAGATGAGAATTTGCAAGCTATATTGTGGGAACTTTTAAATATGATACTGGGAACTCTACAACCACAGGCTATAAAGCTGGACCGGGCACATAGGGCACTTCATCCCAAATCATCTTCTGCACAACCACGTGACGTGATCTGTTGCGTACATACTTTCAGCTGAAAGAAAGCAGCATGGCTCAAGCTCGTTTATTGAAAGCCATAGATTTCCATGGTGCCAAGGTCCAAATATATCAAGACCTTTCCTTGTTGACATTACATAAGCAGAAAGTTTTGCAACCCCTGCTCATGCTCTTGCGAGAAAAGAAAATACCCTATAGGTGGGGTTTCCCTTTTGCCCTAATTGCCTCCAAGAATGGCAAATCGTCTGTCCTAAGGGCCTACGCAAATCTTCCAATGTTTTGCTCTGATCTGGACATTTCCACTCCATCAATAGACGACTGGGAGGTACCTGACCCGCCACCTGTTCCAGCTCTGGTTTGGCAGAAAGTCCGGAAGAAGAGACACCGCTCTCTTCTACAAGATTAGCTACTTGCCTCTAGCTCCCGTGCTGCTCCCCCATGAATTGTCTATTGTGGGATGATCCCCACTGCACATCTCCTATCTCCGCTACTTTATTATGCGCCAACTGAATTAGAAGAGAAAATGTTAGTTTTGTTTTACTTTTCTCTGCCTCTCTGAGCACCCGATTCCTGGGAGCGTTCATCCACTCTCCCCCAAAAAGGGTCCTTTTTACTACCCTAGAGTGCATAGTTTGTTGGCATCTAATTGTTGCACTACATTGATCTCTTACTGGGCACTATTGCCCAAGGTTCCGACATCATGGTGGTTTTTGGACGTGTGTCTGTATTTGTTTGTGTCCTCCCACTCCCTTTTGTGTCCTCCCTTTCCCTCTTCTGTTTTAGGTACCACTGTTCCACTTCACGCCTATCACAAACATCAGAGAACGCTTTTTGCCAGATGGTTCATCAGAAGAATATGTGGTATAAGTTTATTAGCAAGCTTGGTGCTCTTAACCTATTGTCATAATGATAAAATGCATGTCATTAAATGTGAAGGGCCTAAACTCTAATGTGAAACGAAGATTGGCTCTTAATTAACGCCGCTCCCAGAGGGCGGATGTCGTCTTTCTCCAGGAGACACATTTTGACAAGGAGGGTTCCTTCAAATTTACATCTAAATTGTTCCCACGAGTTTACGCTGCCACTGCAGGCAGGAAAACCGAGGGACTTGCTATTCTCTTGTCTGCCAACTGCCCTATCCAAGTAAACTCCCATATATCTGACACTGATGGTAGATATGTTATTCTCAAAGCATCACTTAATGGTGTCCCCTTGGTCTTGTGTAATCTTTATGCCCCTAATTCTTCTCAAATCCCATTCCTTAACAAGGTATTCAGGAAACTCTCTACTTATTTGCCAGCAACAATGATCATTGGTGGAGATTTTAATATCTCATTCTTTGACCATTGGGACAGACTATCTCCACATGCAGCACCATCCCCACCCGCACAACGCAGGCTTTCACAGTGGTTTAAGCACCTGATCAGAAAGTATTCACTTTACGATTTTTGGAGAATAAACTACCCTACCTCTAAGAGTTACACCTTTTATTCCCATCCGCACCACACGCACACCCGCATAGATTATTTTTGAGTTGGGCAATATCTCCTGGTCTGATCATGCACCTATCTTTATCAATATCAAAACATCTGGATATCACACAAAAATATGTCATTGGTGGCTAAATGAAACCCTCCTTGCCAACCCAATTCCTACACAGAAACTTCATGATTCTTTTGTGGAGTACTTTGCTCTGAACCAATCTTCTGTGCCTTCCGTGTCAACGCTATGGGAGGCACATAAGGCGGTTTTTAGAGGGGCTGCATTGCTGTAGGATCTAAACTGAAAAGACACCGTAACCTTCAACAACGCACTCTCAAAACACAGTTAAAAGAATTGGTAACCCAATTACAATCTAAAGCCTCGCGCCATTTGTTACGTCGCATAGTATTGCTACGAACTAGGTTGCATGAATTGGCATACCAAAAAACAAAAAAACTGCTGCTGTTTCCATGGCAAAAATGTTATACCTGGGGCAACAAGTCGCATACTATTTTATGCCAACTGCAGGACTCTAATATCTCAGGATCCCTATTGGTTATGAGAAAGACTGATGGTACACTATTATATGATCCAAAAACTATTTCAACTATGTTTCAGGAATATTATACGACTTTGTATTCCTTTCCACAATGGCTACCAGCTGATCAAACAGAACGCCAAAAACTTTTCCACTCATTTCTAACCCAATGCAACTTACCACAGATATCTAAAGAGGCTATATCTTCACTAAATGCAAAGATTACAATTGAAGAACTACAGGAGGTTTTGAAACAACTTCCAAGCAACAAATCCCCTGGGCCTGATGGCTTACTCTATACGTATTATAAGACGTTTTCTCCCATTCTTCTGCCCCATATAGTAACACTCTTTAATACCTTCCTACAGGGTGCTCTGAAACCTCAATCTATTCTACATTCCTACATAACGCTTATCCCAAAACCGGGAAAAAGATTTAATGGATTGCACAAACTACAGGCCCATAGCTCTTTTAAATTATGATCTAAAAATATTTACTAAAACCCTTGCCAAAAAGCTTGCATTTTGGCTCCACAATTAGTTCACAAGGAGGTCCATTGATCTAATTGAAATTATCAACAAATATAATTCCCCAGCGCTGATATTGGGCCTCGATGCAGAAATAGCATTTGACCGCTTGAACTGGTTGTTCATGTTCTCCACCCTGCGGGCCTTTGGCTTTAAAGGAGCATTTCTGGATGCCTTACATACACTATATGCCCAACCAACAGCAACTATCAAATTCTCACATGCCCCATCGGAGGTGTTTTCCATACATAATGACACATGTCAGGCGTGCCCATTGTCCCCTCTCTTATTTGTCCTTTGTATTGAACCCCTTGCGGCAGCTATTAGTTCCCATCCAGATATACACGGGGCTACGGTTAATAAAATTGAATACAAGTTATCTTTTTTTGCAGATGACATCCTACTTACTTTAACGGACCCTCATGTCACACTACTGAATCTTTTTAAACTACTAGAGACCTATTGGCAGACTCTCAGGTTATAAGGTGAATACAACTAAGACTGAGGCTTTACCGCTCAACCTCCCCCTAATAGACTAACAACCTTAAAAGCTAACTTTCACTTTAAATGGAGTGAGAACTCCATACGTTATTTGGGTGTCAATCTCACTAATATGTATTCCTCCCTGTATGCCAAAAATTTTCCAAATGTCTTCAAGGACCTTAAAGTCCTTAAGAATAAATGGATATCACTACCGATATCCCTTTTTGGCAGCATAGCTGCTGTTAAAATGTCTATATTACCTAAGTTACTATATCTCTGAAACCCTGCCGGTTGCTGTACCCAGTAAAGAACTGAGAGGTTTCCAATGCCTGATACTCAGATTTAGCGTGCTCCACCCTTACCACACTTAAGTCTCAGGGTGGCTTAGCGGTACCTGATATTACCAGGTACTATTGGGCCATACACCTTAGGAGACTTCCAGCCTGGCCCGCACTTTTGGCGTACTCTAGATGAGTTGAGATAGAAAAGTTATGGATAGCCCCTATACAACCCAACTCTCTTTTATGGTCGTCCCTACCAACAGCACTCATCCCGAAACTACTAGGTCCTATGGCCCTCACATAAAATGTATGGTGACACTGCAAACAACTCTTTTTCCTGGCCTCTGAAAAATCATCCATGACCTCTTTCCTATTTAACCCATTGTTCCCAATGAGTATGGAGCCACTTTTTCTAAAACCATGGTTCACTAATAAACTATTCCGATTTGCTGATATTGTAGCCTATAGAACCATACGGATATTACCTTGGGAAAATCTTAAAACCTCATTTAAGTTGCCAGATTCC
The DNA here is from genome assembly GCF_014858855.1 of Bufo gargarizans. NCBI lineage: Eukaryota > Metazoa > Chordata > Amphibia > Anura > Bufonidae > Bufo > Bufo gargarizans. Next base: position 194,835,903 of record NC_058083.1, read on the forward strand.
ACCAATTTCCATCATACTCCATTGCAACATTTTCTCCATAGCTCATCTATTTATCCCCAGGACTGTGACTGTGACGAGGGGACATCCTCTGCGTCTGGAGCAAAGAAGGTTTGTACACAAACATAGAAGAGGATTCTTTACGGTAAGAGCAGTGAGACTATGGAACTCTCTGCCTGAGGAGGTGGTGATGGTGAGTACAAAAAAGGAATTCAAGAGGGGCCTGTATGTATTTCTGGAGCGTAATAATATTACAGGCTATAGCTTCTAGAGGGGTCGTTGATCCAGGGAGTTATTCTGATTGCCTGATTGGAGTCGGGAAGGAATTTTTTATTCCCCTAAAGTGGGGAAAATTGGCTTCTACCTCACAGGGTTTTTTTTGCCTTCCTTTGGATCAACTTGCAGGATAACAGGCCGAACTGGATGGACAAATGTCTTTTTTCGGCCTTATGTACTATGTTACTATGTTATACAATTCTTCCCAGGTGTCTAAACCAACTGCATTTGAAAATTGTGTAAGCTCTCGGACACTACAAAGGACTGATATCAGACATCTATGTTATCTTATCTTCTCCCCCTTCTCCTGCACTTGTTAGGCACGCATATATGACTAAATGGGAAAATATTTTAGATCGCACTATTTTGGCTGGTGAATGGAAAATAATTTGGAATAGGACGGCAATGACTTCCTCCTGTATTACCCACAGGGAGAACTCATACAAGGTGTTAATGTTCTGGTACCACACCCCACAGTTACTGAGACACCTTAACCCCGCTATTTCGGGCAGATGTTGGCGCTGTGGATCGGGAACTGGATCTCAAATCCATATTTTTTGGCAGTGCTCCTTGATATGTCCTTTTTGGTCTATAGTGCAGGACATTCTCTTCCAGATTCTCAATATTAGGTTTCCATTAGACCCTTTTTTTTTTTTGTTGAACATGCCTCCTATCCCATTGAAATGGCACTTCCTAAGACTAACGTTACACATCTTGACGGCTGCCAGACGCCTGGTTGCGAGTTTTTGGAATAGATCTGTCCCACCTTCGCAGCTTGATCTTATTACTAGTGTTGCTGAGGTTAGAAGAATGTAACATTTACCAGCCATACTGGTTAATCAGACTGATCGATTCGAGAAAACTTGGCGATTGTGGGATGAGTATTTTGACACACGCTCTTAGCCATCAAAGGAACTTTTCCCTACCCCTCCTTTGCCCTTTTTGTCTTGTCTTGTGGCGTCTCCCCTTTGTACGTGTTTATTGCCCATATTGCTCTTTTTTGACAAACATCACAATTTACTGTATATACTTTACTGTTTCTTGATAAACTGAGTTTAGTATATGTATCTTGCGGATATCTTTTTGTTATCTTTATCGATATTGGATTTATTTTTGCCTCCTTGATTATACATGCATGTAATGGATGAATGATTGCTTTCATTGGTGTATTACTTTATTATATACAATACTTTATTAAGAAGACAATTACACAAAGAAAATGTTTCAGATGTTTGAGTTCAGCTCATGCAAAAATTGAGCAAAACCGAAAGTGTTGCGTTTATATTTTTGTTCAGTGTATGTGAAGCTGTTTGTGGACATTGCTAATTGAGCTGCAGCAGAGCAAGCCTGATCTTTACAGTACTATACAGGGAGGCAATGATGCAACAGAGAGCTGTGGCACCACCACATGTAGTGTGCCAGCTTGCTATGGTCTGGCGATGGGGTGGATATCTGTCATATCAGTACTGCAGTGTGTGAATGTAGGCAATGGACTCATGCACCATGCCGATACAGCACTGCTTGTACAGCTCCCTAGTACAGAGCAGCATAGTCCTCATGTGTAGCCATACAGGCTCTGTCATAAGATGAATGTGCACAGTAAAATTCTTTAAGAAATGCTGCATTTTTTGATAAAAAATTCCATGACCAGATGTCCCATATATCATGTTGGCCAATAGGAATTTTAGAAACTAAAATACCCTGGGTTTCATAGAGAAATGTTGGTCCCTTGCCATTTTCTTGAATTTGAAGCAGGCACTGGCTAAGTTGTTTGTTTAGTCCTTTTCCTATAGTCTCCTCTATACGAAATATAAACATCGGAAAAAAACTGCAGTGTTGGATTTATCCATACAGGTTTATTCCCTAAAAGTAGCAGTTTTAGGGGAGAATACGTCCATACATACAGAATCTGATAGGGCATGCCACTATTTATTTTCTGTCAGATTTTTACACAATTCGACAGAAAAAACTTTGGTATGTCTCTGTATGAAATTTGAGACATATTGACATAAAGGTCAGGCCCTATGTTCCCTTTTATGGTTCATTACACTATAGTCATAATACAGCCATGTACATCAGGCTCTTCCATGAAGGCCTCTCTTGCTGTAGTTTCTGACTGCATTTCTGTTTTTCTTTTCTATTACAGTAAAAAAACAATACTGTAAGGTTTACAAAAATATAAAAATAATGAAAAAAGGCTGACCCTGAGTTGTACAAAGCTTTATCCATAGAATTTGTCATCCATTTGAGCCATTTCCATCTGAGATCTTTTTTTTTATACAGAAAAAAGTATTGCATGTGTCATCAGTATCCAGTCAAAAGTACTGGATAGGTCATCATCTGTTCGGTGAGGGAGTGACACCTGAGACTTCTGTCGATAAGCTGTTTGAGAAAGCACCAGCTCTCCTGTGAGCACCGCAGTACATGTGTATAGTGGCTGTCCTTGGTATTGCAGCTCAGCTCCATTCACTTCTATGGGGCTGAGCTGCTCCTAGGCCACGTGATCGATGAACATGTTGTCATTGGCCTAGGCGAAGCTGTGAGAAGGACGCTGCCACCTTAAACAGCTGATTGGCCATTAGTTACCCTATTTGCATTTTTCCATTTACGTATAGTAAATCAAAAGCTAATTACTAAAAACCCTGCCTGCTGCTGCCTAGGTTTACTATTTTAGAGTATCTGCTGGGGATGGGGTCGGTGCACTAATCCTTTCTACCCTTCGACTACGATTCAGTTGTTTTTCTTCTAAGTATAAGTCTGCAGCAGCTTTTAAATCTACTGACCACTGTCCCCAACATGGTTTGCCAGATCACTGAAGTCTTCAGGCATTAAGGGCAATGATAATAATAGAACACTTCGCTAAATCCCTGAAGGCTCCAGGGTTCTGGCAAAACATGTCAGGGGCAGTATTCAGTATCTGATCAGTGGGGGGTGACACCTGGGACCACTGCCAATGAGATACTGATGACCTATCCAGAGGATGGATTTTTAGAGTATTTTCTATATTTTGTATTTCTTTGAACATGTGTAATTTATATCTATATCTTAGAGAGGGCTCACCAGCTGCTCCAGAATGGTATGGGTGCACCTGCAGGAGGATTCACCCAGTCCTCTGGAACAATTCAAAAAGCAGGTAACAGTAGCAGGGCACACCAAACACTTAAGGTCACACGGAGGGTTAATTATACAAATTATTTATTAAAGATAGTGACATATGATAATTAAAACTGGGTTCTGTCTAATTAAAACATATAAAAAATGCTGAATGCTAAAATCCTATGAAAATCTAAAAACACATATAATATCCTTGATTGTGTCCGATGGTGAATAAACGAAATATTAGGATAAAAGGTAGTCTTTTTTGAGAGTTTTATAAACTCACACTTTATTCCTTATTAAGACCCAAAAAAGTCAGGTGAAATCGTTGAGGAGGTAATCACTCAAGTAGTATGGCAATACCGCTGGTTTTTTTTTATGGCAATACCGCTGGTTTTTTTACTGCCTGCTTACACAATAGACCGGATCGGTTTACTCACTGTTTCAGTTGATACCGGACCCATTTACTTCACTCGTGGCGTCCCACGTATAGTAAAGGTGATGTTGGCAGTAATGCAGTGCGGTTTGATTTGTTGCGGTAATGTTGGAAAATTCTCGGGATCCTCGGTGGTCGGATGTCGATGCGTTTATTTTTGAGATGGTCTGGTCACTCTAATCCTCAATGCGATTGTCCAGATTTGCAGAGTTACATCAGAAAATACCAATCTCAGCAAACAGCAAGTATCCAGCTTTCCTGGGTTTCAAAGTAAAAGAGCACCGATCCCTCTCTTCAAGCGCTTTTTATCCTCAGATGCCGTATTTGTTTCTCATGGGATTAAGTTACCATACGCGTTTCGGAGCTTATTCCAGCTCCTTCTTCAGTGGTTAGAGTAATTTAACCACTTCTAACCACTGAAGAAGGAACTGGAATAAGCTCCGAAACGCGTATGGTAACTTAATCCCATGAGAAACAAATACGGCATCTGAGGATAAAAAGCGCTTGAAGAGAGGGATCGGTGCTCTTTTACTTTGAAACCCAGGAAAGCTGGATACTTGCTGTTCTTTGCTGAGATTGGTATTTTCTGATGTAACTCTGCAAATCTGGACAATCGCATTGAGGATTAGAGTGACCAGACCATCTCAAAAATAAACGCATCGACATCCGACCACCGAGGATCCCGAGAATTTTCCAACATTACCGCAACAAATCAAACCGCACTGCATTACTGCCAACATCACCTTTACTATACGTGGGACGCCACGAGTGAAGTAAATGGGTCCGGTATCAACTGAAACAGTGAGTAAACCGATCCGGTCTATTGTGTAAGCAGGCAGTAAAAAAACCTGCGGTATTGCCATAAAAAAACCCATCGGTATTGCCATACTACTTGAGTGATTACCGCCTCAACGATTTCACCTGACTTTTTTTGGTCTTATTAAGGAATAAAGTGTGAGTTTATAAAACTCTCAAAAAAGACTACCTTTTATCCTAATATTTTGTTTATTCACCATCGGACACAATCAAGGATATTATATGTGTTTTTAGATTTTCATAGGATTTTAGCATTCAGCATTTTTTATATGTTTTAATTAGACAGAACCCAGTTTTAATTATCATATGTCACTATCTTTAATAAATAATTTGTATAATTAACCCTCCGTGTGACCTTAAGTGTTTGGTGTGCCCTGCTACTGTTACCTGCTTTTTGATGTGTAATTTATGCTCCTTTTTCATATCTGACTGGATCAAGCTTTTACTTTTCTGAAACTAACAGTTTTTGTTAGAACCCCATTTTTGTGTTACTGCTTCACTTTTGTCTATGGAGCAGCCCCTGCTGATCTTTCCACACATGGATGCGAGCCAGCATGGTGTTCTTGTATACAATTTAACAGTAAAGCACTTAGCAAATGCAAATTATTATTGTTGTTTTTATTACTGTTATTATTAATAGCTCTCCTTAGAACAGTGGAATATGGAATAATATGCTCCTTTTTAATATTTTCCTCTTGCTCTTTTAGAGACAGCTCTTATTCTTCTGTGTGACACCTCGGCTGGAGTCTGTGACATGGTGGCAAGCAGTGGCTGTCTATTAGGTAGGTAATTGCAGAGCAAGGAAGTGGCATTGTTATTTAGTGTGGAGGAGGTCTCTCTTACAGGTGGGAATTACAGAGAAAAACCACAGAGGCTAACACAGCAATTTAACTATTTCATTACCATGGCATTCAATGTGTTTGAGGTCCAAGCATGACTGCAGTGTATGCCTGCCAAGTAGATTCACTTACAGAATCAAAGAGTTACTTATTAAATCTGTGGTAAATAATCATTTGGACATTTTTGTAAGCTTGCTGGATTTGATCAAGGTTTTTTTGTGTTGGATTTTATATATATATATATATATATATATATATGTGTGTATATATGTATTTTCCACTTTATAAGACACACCCGATGATGAGACGCACCCCAGGTTTTAGAGGAGGAAAATAAGAAAACATTTTTTTTTTCATCAGACCTCATATCAGATCCTAAGATCAGACCCCCATAAATATCAGGACTTTGGATCAGACCCCCAAATCAGGACATTACATCAGACCCACATATCAGCCCTCCATGTCAGACTACATAAAACCTTATATCAGCCCTTTATTTCAGACTCCCATCAGACCTCATATCATATGACACCCCTCCTCCATATAAAATATCAGGTCACCAATATAACCAGGCTGCAAAAAACCCTTAAAGATAAGGGGAGAGCTCTATTCATTGTAGTCAATGGGACTTCAGAAAAAAGCTGAGTAGCCTCAGCTCAGGTCTTAATAAATTCGCCCCCCCCCCCTTCCTCCATCCACCAGGATAGGAGGAGGTGGCAATGGAGATGGTTCCACAGGTTCCACATATTTCTTAAGTAAGGACCTGTGAAACACATTATGGATCTTCCAGGTCTGCGGAAGATCCAGATGGAATGCCACTGGGTTGACCACAGCAGAGATTTTGTAAGGGCCAATAAATCTTGGACCCAGTTTCCAAGATGGTCCCTTGAGCTTAACCCCTTAGGGACACAGCCTTTTTACACCTTAGGACCAGGCCATTTTTTGCAAATCTGACCAGTGTCACTTTAAGTGCTCATAACTTTAAAACGCTTTGACTTATCCAGGCCGTTCTGAGATTGTTTTTTCGTCACATATTGTACTTCATGACACTGGTGAAATGAAGTCAAAAAAATATTTTTTTTTGCACCAAAAAATACCTAATTTAACAAATTTTTGGAAAAATTTGCAAATTTCAAAGTTTCAGTTTCTCTACTTCTGTAATACATAGTAATACCCCCAAAAATTGTGATGACTTTACATTCCCCATATGTCTACTTTATGTTTGAATTGTTTTGGGAATGATATTTTATTTTTTGGGGATGTTATAAGGCTTAGAAGTTTAGAAGCAAATCTTGAAATTTTTCAGCAATTTACAAAAACGACATTTTTAGGGACCAGTTCAGGTCTGAAGTCACTTTGCGAGGCTTACATAATAGAAACCACCCAAAAATGACCCCATCTAAGAAACTACACCCCTCAAGGTATTCAAAACTGATTTTACATACGTTGTTAACCCTTTAGGTGTTGCACAAGAGTTATTGGCAAATGGGGATGAAATTTGAGAATTTCTTTTTTTTGTCAAATTTTTTATTTTAACCCATTTTTTCCACTAACAAAGCAAGGGTTAACAGCCAAACAAGACTGTATCTTTATTACCCTGACTCTGCCGTTTACAGAAACACCCAATATGTGGCCGTAAACTACTGTACGGCCACACAGCGGGGCATAGAGTGAAAGGTGCGCCGTTTGGTTTTTGGAGGGCTGATTTTTATGGACTGGTTTATTTACACCATGTCCCATTTGAAGACCCCTGATGCACCCCTAGAGTAGAAACTCCCTAAAAGTGACCCCATCTAAGAAACTACACCCCTCAAGGTATTCAAAACTGATTTTACATTCGTCGTTAACCCTTTAGGTGTTGCGCAAGAGTTATTGGCAAATGGGGATGAAATTGGAAAATTTCATTTTTTTGTCTAATTTTCCATTTTAACCCATTTTTTCCACTAACAAATCAAGGGTTAACAGCCAAACAAGACTGTATCTTTATTACCCTGACTCTGCCGTTTACAGAAACACCCAATATGTGGCCGTAAACTACTGTACGGCCACACAGCGGGGCATAGAGTGAAAGGTGCGCCGTTTGGTTTTTGGAGGGCTGATTTTTATGGACTGGTTTATTTACACCATGTCCCATTTGAAGACCCCTGATGCACCCCTAGAGTAGAAACTCCCTAAAAGTGACCCCATCTAAGAAACTACACCCCTCAAGGTATTCAAAACTGATTTTACATTCGTCGTTAACCCTTTAGGTGTTGCGCAAGAGTTATTGGCAAATGGGGATGAAATTGGAAAATTTCATTTTTTTGCCTTATTTTCCATTTTAACCCATGTTTTCTACTAACAAAGCAAGGGTTAACAGCCAAACAAGACTGTATCTTTATTACCCTGACTCTGCCGTTTACAGAAATACCCAATATGTGGCCGTACACTACTGTACGGCCACACAGCGGGGCGTAGAGTGAAAGGTGCGCCGTTTGGTTTTTGGAGGGCTGATTTTTATGGACTGGTTTATTTACACCATGTCCCATTTGAAGACCCCTGATGCACCCCTAGAGTAGAAACTCCCTAAAAGTGACCCCATCTAAGAAACTACACCCCTCAAGGTATTCAAAACTGATTTTACATTCGTCGTTAACCCTTTAGGTGTTGCGCAAGAGTTATTGGCAAATGGGGATGAAATTTGCAAATTTCATTTTTTTGTCTAATTTTCCATTTTAACCCATTTTTTCCACTAACAAATCAAGGGTTAACAGCCAAACAAGACTGTATCTTTATTACCCTGACTCTGCCGTTTACAGAAACACCCAATATGTGGCCGTAAACTACTGTACGGCCACACAGCGGGGCATAGAGTGAAAGGTGCGCCGTTTGGTTTTTGGAGGGCTGATTTTTATGGACTGGTTTATTTACACCATGTCCCATTTGAAGACCCCTGATGCACCCCTAGAGTAGAAACTCCCTAAAAGTGACCCCATCTAAGAAACTACACCCCTCAAGGTATTCAAAACTGATTTTACATTCGTCGTTAACCCTTTAGGTGTTGCGCAAGAGTTATTGGCAAATGGGGATGAAATTGGAAAATTTCATTTTTTTGCCTTATTTTCCATTTTAACCCATGTTTTCTACTAACAAAGCAAGGGTTAACAGCCAAACAAGACTGTATCTTTATTACCCTGACTCTGCCGTTTACAGAAATACCCAATATGTGGCCGTACACTACTGTACGGCCACACAGCGGGGCGTAGAGTGAAAGGTGCGCCGTTTGGTTTTTGGAGGGCTGATTTTTACGGACCGGTTTATTTACACCGTGTCCTGTTTCAACCCCCCTGATGCACCCCTGGAGTCGAAACTCCCTAAAAGTGACCCCATTTTGGAAACTACGGGATAAGGTGGCATTTTTTGGGGGAGTATTTTTAGGGTAAATATAATTTTTGGTTGCTCTATATTACATTTTTGTGAGGTAAGGTTACCAAAAATTGAAATTCTGATATTTCATCTCCATTTGCCATTAACTGTTGAGGAACACCTAAAGGGTTAATAAAGTTTGTATAATCATTTTTGAATACCTTGAGGGGTGTAGTTTCTTAGATGGGGTCAATTTTAGGGAGTTTTTACTCTAGGGGGGCATCAGGGGGGCTTCAAAAGGGATATGGTGTCAATAAAAAAGGCCATCAAAATCGGCCTTCCAGAAACCATGTCGGTCCTTTCCTTTTGCAGCCTCCCTTTTACGGATACAGCAGTTTACGACCACAAATGTGGCGTTTCTGTAAACTGCAGTATCAGGGTAATAAATTTTAACTTTTGTTTGGTTGTTAACCCTTGTTTTCTTACCGGAAAAAACGGACTGAAATGGAAAAGTGCCAAAAATAGCGGTTTTGGCACCGTTTTTTTTGTTTTTTTTTTAACCGTGTTAATCTGGGTAGTTAGGTCATGGGATATTGTTATAGAGGAGATTCTTACGGACGCGGCAATATCTAATAAGTCTACTTTTTTTTACAATTATTTAGGTTTTTGACTATATTATCTTTTTTGATACAACTTTTTTTTTTGGGTATCTCTAAAGTCTAAGTGTAATTTTTTTAATTTTCTTTTAGCCAATTATCTTATGTGGGGGCTCATTTTTTGCGGGATGAGCGGACGGTTTTATTGGCACTATTTTGGGGGCTATATGACTTTTTGATCGCTTGCTATGAAACTTTTTGTTATGTAAGGTGACAAAAAAAAATTTTTTGCACCTATTTTTTTTTTTTTTTTTTTTACTGTGTTAATCTGGGGGGTTGGGTCATGGGGTATTTTTATAGAGGAGATTCTTACGGACGTGGCGATACCTAATAAGTCAACTTTTTTTTTACAATAATTTAGGTTTTAGACTATATTATCCTTTTTGATACCCTAAAAAAAAATTTGTATCTCTAAAGTCTAAGAGTCATTTTCAATTTTTTTTTTTATCTGATTATCTTATGTGGGGGCTCATTTTTTGCGGGATGAGATGACGGTTGTATTGGCACTAATTTGGGGGCTATATGACTTTTTGATCGCTTGCTTTTATTATGTAAGGTGACAAAAAAAAAAACTTTTTTTGCACCTTTTTTTTTTTTCTGGACCGTGTTAGGCTACTTTCACACTAGCGTTCGGGCGGATCCGTTCAGAACGGATCCGCCCATAATAATGCAGACGGAGGCTCCGTTCAGTACGGATCCGTCTGCATTATTTTAGCAAAAAAAAGCTAAGTGTGAAAATAGCCTAGTACGGATCCGTCCAGACTTTCAATGTAAAGTCAATGGGGGACGGATCCGCTTGAAGATTGAGCCACATTGTGGCATCTTCAAACGGATCCGTCCCCATTGACTTACATTGAAAGTCTGGACGGATCCGTACGGATCCGCACGCCTCCGCACGGCCAGGCGGACACCCGAACGCTGCAAGCAGCGTTCAGCTGTCCGCCTGTCCGTGCGGAGGCGAGCGGAGCGGAGGCTGAACGCCGCCAGACTGATGCAGTCTGAGCGGATCCGCCTCCATTCAGACTGCATCAGGGCTGGACGGCTGCGTTCGGGTCCGCTCGTGAGCTCCTTCAAACGGAGCTCACGAACGGAATACCGAACGCTAGTGTGAAAGCAGCCTTAATCTGGGGGGTTAGGTCATGGGGCATTTTTATAGAGGAGATTATTACAGACGCGGCAATACCTATGTCTACTTTTAATAAATTATTTTAGTTTTTTTTGGGTGTCTCAAGTCTGAGAACCATTTTTTTTTTTTTATCCCATGTCAGTCCTAAATTGGGATATAAATTTAGTACTCCATGGAAGTGTGATACTCCCTGAAGCAACCGTCAATGCAGAGGCCCGGATGATCGGGGCATGTGTCGCACTGAGTAGTCGTGTCCTTCCGTATCCCCCTCCTGCGACACACTCTGCACTTTTTTTGGGTTCGTCCCTTCTTTCCAGTATGGGGGACCACACCTGGAAAGTGTTGGCCAGGGACGATCCGGGCGCCTACAGTTCCCGAGGTACTCCGGCCTGCTCTTTCCCGGTCCGAAAAGATCAGGGCCTTGAGGACTGCCTCATAGAACTGGAGGAATGTCCCTGTGCTGCCAGCGCTTCGGGATAGTACAAAAGAGTTGTACATGGCAACCTGCACCAAGTAGACCGCAACTTTTTTGTACCATGCCCGGGTTTTGCGCATGGCGTTATATGGCTTGAGGACTTGATCCGAGAGATCAACTCCTCCCATATACCGATTGTAGGCGACGATACAATCGGGCTTGAGGACCGTTGCCGCGGTACCTCGCACAGGGACAGGGGTGATGCCGTTACCATGAATTGTGGACAGCATAAGGACATCCCTCTTGTCCTTATACCTGACCAGCAACAGGTTTCCAGTGGTAAGGGCACGGGTCTCACCCCTGGGGATGGGTACCTGGAGGGGGTGGGCAGGGAGGCCGCGTTGATTTTTCCGCACGGTCCCACAAGCGGACGTGGATCTGGCGGCAAGGGACTGGAACAAGGGGATACTGGTATAAAAGTTATCCACGTACAAGTGGTAACCCTTATCCAGCAGTGGGTACATAAGGTCCCACACGAGTTTCCCGGTAACACCCAGAGTGGGGGGACATTCTGGTGGTTGAATCCGGGAATCTCGCCCCTCGTACACACGAAATTTGTAAGTGTACCCTGAGGTACTCTCACAAATTTTGTATAGCTTCACGCCATACCTCGCCCGCTTGGAAGGCACATACTGGCGGAAAATGAGTCTCCCCTTGAACGCAATGAGAGACTCATCAACCACGACCTCCCTTCCAGGTACATAGGCCTCCATGAATTTGGCCCCAAAGTGATCGATGACCGGCCGTATCTTGTACAGACGGTCATGGGCAGGATCACCTCGGGGTGGACATGCTGCATTATCGGAATAATGCAGACATTTCCTGATGGCCTCAAACCGGGAGCGTGTCATAACCGTACTGTAAAGTGGGGTCTGATATAGGACGTCCCCACTCCAGTACAGCCTGGCACTGGGTTTCTTGACCAGGCCCATATGCAGCACGAGGCCCCAAAATGTCCTCATTTCGGCTGCACTGACCGGCGTCCAGCCACCGGGCCTGGCCAAAAAGGAGCCCGGGTGTTGAGCGACGAACTGTTGGGCGTACAGATTCGTCTGCTCCACCATCAGATTTACCAGTGAGTCACTGAAAAAATGACAAAAAAAGTCATATTCAGTGTAGCCCACTGTGGAAATCTGGATTCCTGATTGGCCTACAAAATCAGGAATCACGGGCTCGTATCGCTCTGGGCTACACCAGACAAGTTCACCGGCAGGGTGCTCCGGTGGATTTAACTGGTGGGCCGGGAAACCAGTACGAGCCCCAGAGCTGCTCGTACTAGTGTGGGCCACAGGGTCCCTAACATGGCGGTCCCCTTGCTCCGCCTGGCGGCGTCTCCGCCGCCTTGGGGGCTCATCATCATCGCTAGATGATGAGGAGGATGCGGATGACAACAGGAATGTGGGGTCATCCTCATCCTCACTGGGACTCTCGGACTCGGAGGCAAGCTGGGCGTATGCCTCCTCGGCCGAGAACGTCCGGCGGGCCATAGGGGAGTGTGTGTCTGCGTGTATATGTGCGTGTGTGTAACTCTTTATTTGGTGTGCGTGTGTGAGGGGGCACGGGTGTTCACGAACTCACCCTAAAACTAACAGAAAAAAATAAATAAAACTAACTAAAAAAAAGGGCAAAAAAGTGAGGAAAAAAAATTCAAAACTGCTGATCAACCGTCCGAAGTTGATCAGCGGTGGGGTGTGCGATGCGCTTACAGTGGCCGGACGCTAAGTGCCGGTCACAGTCAGCGAACTCAAAAAAAAAAAAAAAAAAAAGTACCCCAAAAAAGGTGGGGGGGGGGGGCAAGTGGCAGGGGGAGGGGGGCAAGTGGCAGCACCCCTGGGGGGTCTAGGGTCACACAGCTGTGCTGTGGACCCCAGACACCCTAACTAGGGTGATGCAATAAAAAGTAAAAAAAAACTAACTTTCCCTTTTTTTTCCCTGCCTATCCCAAACTTTCCCTAGCTGTCCCTATGTACCTGATGGGGTGCTGGGGCACAGATCGGGTCCTGGGGGCACAGATCAGGGGTGCTGGCAGCGATGGTGGACACAAGCAGGCAGCTCCTCTCTCCTCCGGCGCTGGAACACAAAAGGAGGAGGAGAGGGGCGCCTGCCTCTTTTGAATCTGCCGCCGCACCGCCCCCTGACCAATCAGAAAGCGATCCTGAGTGGTGATGTCACCATCACCACTCAGGATCGCTGGATGGTGATTGGTGGAGTGAAATCACACCACCATCACCATCCTGTTCCGGGTTATCGGGTCTTCAGAGACCCGAATAACCCGGAAACGCAGAAACCGCAGGTCTGAATTGACCTGCGGTTTTTTGCGATCGCATACATGGGGGGGTCACCGGACCCCCCGACGCATTTGCCCCAAGTGCCTGCTCAATGTTTTGAGCAGGCACGGGGTTCCGATCGCCGCCGGCCGCGCGGCGGTGATTGAAAATGCACAGGGCGTACATGTACGCCCTGTGTCCTTAAGTACCAGGGCACAAGGGCGTACCTGTACGCCCTGTGTCCTTAAGGGGTTAATGTCTTTAGTGGACAACCACACCGAATCACCCACACACAGGTCCATACGTCTCCTGTCAGCCATCCGTTTATATCTTTCACCCATCTTTTCCAAATTAACTTGGATCTTCCGCCAGATAGATGACAAGGCGGAAGAGAATCTCTCCTCTTCTGGCATCCCAGAAGATCCAGTCCCAGAAAAAGTACCAAACTGTGGGTGAAAACCATATGTGCCAAAGAATGGCGACTTATCAGTGGACTCCTGTCTACGGTTATTCAAGGCAAATTCGGCTGGAGAAAATAACAAGGACCAGTCATCATGGTTCTCGGCAACAAAACACCTCAAATAGGTCTCCAGGTTTTGGTTAGTGCGCTCTGTCTGACCATTCGACTGGGGATGAAAAGCCGAAGAGAAAGACAGTTGAATTCCCAGACGAGAGCAAAACGCCCTCCAAAACCTGGAAACAAATTGCGTTCCTCTATGCCATGTAGTTTTACAATGTTATCGAAAAAAACCTGAGCGAGAGTTTTGGCATTGGGCAAGCTATTTAACTGTATAAAGTGAGCCATCTTACTGAAGCGGTCCGCTACCACAAAAATCACAGTTTTCCCAGAGGAACTCAGTAAATCGGTAATAAAGTCCATAGACAAATGCGTCCAAGGAAGAGACGGGATGGACAAAAGAAAGAAGGGATCCTAAAGGCCTAGTGTGAGCCACCTCCACACCCTTGCGCAACCCTGGCCACCAGAATCTCTGGAAATAAGATCTATAGTTGATTTGCTTCCAGGATGTCCCGCAAGGACTGTATCATGATGTTCCTTGAACACCTTGTATCGCAGTTCAGCAGGAACAAACAACTTGCCTGGAGGACAGAAATCAGGAGCCTCCTCCTTGGCCCCCAACACCTTCATATCCAACTCTGGGTACAGAGCAGAAACCACCACCCCATCAGCTAAAATTGGAGCGGGTTCCTCCGAATCACTCCCCCCAGGAAAACTTTGTGACGCATCTGCCTTGACGTTTTTAACCCCAGGGCGAAAGGAGACCACAAAATTGAACCAAGTAAAAAACAGTGACCACCTAGCCTGTCTAGGATTCAGGCGCTTAGCAGACTGGTAAGCCAAATTCTTGTGGTCAGTATATACCGTAATAGGATGAGTAGCCCCTTCCAACCAGTGACGCCATTATTCAAAAGCCAATTTAATGGCCAGTAATTCTCTATCTCCTACATCATAATTTTTTTCAGCGGCGGAGAGTTTTTTTGAGAAAAAAGCACACGGATGCCATTTGCTAGGGGATGGACCCTGCTCCAAACTGCTCCGAACCCCACTTCTGATGCATCAACCTCCGCAACGAACGGTTGAGACACATCAGGTTGCATCAGAATGGGAGCAGACGCAAAACATTTCTTAATAACAGAAAAGGCCTGTAATGCCTCATCCGACCAGACAGAGAGGTCGGCGCCTTTTTTTGTCATATCTGTCAAAGGTTTCAAAATGGTGGAATAAAGATGAATTTTCTGTAGTAATTGGTAAAACCCCAAAACCGCATCAGAGCTTTCTGATTCTCAGGCCGGTCCCATTCCAGTACCGCCCGGACCTTTTCGGGGTCCATACGAAAACCAGAGTCAGAAAGCAGGTATCCCAAAAATTGTAGCTCCTGGACAGCAAATACACATTTTTCCAATTTTGCATACAATTTATTCTCCTGAAGGATCGACAACACCTGTCTCACTTGATCCTGATGGGTCTCCAAATCGGGTGAGTAAATTAGTATGTCATCAAGATAAATAACAACAAACCTTCCCACTAAATTATGGAAAATATCATTGACAAATCGCTAAAAGACCGCTGGCGCATTAGTTAAACCAAAGATTCTCGAAATGACCTTCGGGTGTATTGAAGGCCGTTTTCCACTCATCTACTTCCTTTAATATGATCAAATTATAGGCTCCTCTTAAATCCAAGCTGGAGAACACCTTGGCTCCGACAGTTTGGTCAAAAAGATCAGAAATCAAAGAAAGGGGATACGGATCATGGACCATAATAAGATTCAATTCCCAGAAATCCAAACACGGTCTAAGTGATCCATCTTTCTTTCTTACGAAAAAGAATCCGGCGGCCACAGGGGACATGGATGGCCTAATATGTCCCTTTGCCAAACTCTCGGCAATATACTTCCACACAGCCTCTCTTTCGGGTTGTGAAAGGTTGTATAGCCAAGACTTTGGCAGTTTAGCTCCAGGGATGAGATTGACCGGACAATCATATACTCGATGGGGGGGCAGCTCCTGAGCTCCACCCTCCGAGAATACATCCGCAAAATCAGAAAGAAACTGAGGTAGGACCGTAGTTGACACCCCTGAGATAGAAGCACAGAGACAGTTGTCCATACAAAATTCAGTCCAGCTACTGATTTGTCTTGTTCGCCACTCAATAGTAGGGTTATGCTTTACCAACCATGGTAAACCTAGAAACATCGGAGCAGGCAAGCCCCTCATAACAAAACAAGAAATTGACTCAACATGTGAATCGCCCATCCTTAACTTAATGTCATGAACAATATGAGTAAAACTCTTTTGTGAGAGAGGGTAGGAATCAATAGCAAACACTGGTATTACCTTTTCTAATGCGCTAGTTCTAAAACCAAAATTTTTGAGAAAATGAAAGTCAGTAAGGTTTATCCCTGCACCACTGTCAAATACCTCAAAATCAAAGTTTCCTGAGTCTAGGGCCACTATGGCAGGCAGGAGAAAACGGGTATTGCAGGGAGAATGCATATTAGCTTGCTCAGACTCACAATTCACACTACCAAGAGTCAGGGAGTTTTTTTCTTTCTCTTTATGTGAATACCTCCGTAGTTTTTCTTTACCGTTTTGAGGTTTAACAAAAGGACACGCATAAACAAAATGACCTTTTTTACCACAGTAGTAACATAGCTTATTCAGCTTCCTAAAGTTCCTATCACCTGAGCGAAAGGAAACCTGGCCCAACTGCATAGGCTCCTCTCCTTCCCCAGATTCAAAAGTCACATCACCCCGGGTACTAGGTGGGACGGATCCATTTACAGACGGGACCCCCCACTTGAGAAGAATCTTATACCTTTCCCTAAGACGTCTATCAAGCCGCACTGCCAAAGACATGGCCGTCTCCAATGAATCGGGATACTCATGAAAAGCAAGGGCATCTTTCAACCTCTCAGATAGCCCCTGAAAAAACTGACTCCGGAGTGCTGGATCAGTCCACCCCGAGTCAGTTGCCCATCTTCTAAATTCCGCACAATAAGACTCCGCAATACGTTCTCCCTGTAACAAACTGTGCAGCTTCGATTCAGCCATAGAGACGCGGTCTGGGTCATCATAAATCAAGCCCAAGGCTCTAAAAAATTCATCCACCGACTAGAGGGATGGTGCACCGGTCGGCAGAGAAAAAGCCCAGGACTGAGCGTCCCCTTTGAACAGAGATATAATGATCCCCACTCTTTGTTTCTCGTCACCAGATGACATCGGCCGCAGACGAAAATAGAACCTGCAGGACTCCCTGAACCAAATAAAATCCTCACCACCCCCTGAGAACCTATCAGGGAGAGTGACTTTAGGCTCTAAGCAGACCTGTTTTCCTCCAACGGCGCCAGACGCCAGAGCATTCTGACACCGTGCAACAGAACTGCGGAGATCAGCAACCTCCAGCGATAATCCCTGCATGCAATCAACCAAGGCATCTAAAGCCTCCATTTCGCAAACAGCAGGGATATGACAGTTTTAAGGTGGGTTATAATGTCATGGAAGGTAAATCAGCGGGGAACTAACCAAACACAGGGAAAACAAACAGAACAATAGACTAGGCCCAAAAGCTAGGGAGAGAGGGTCACCTCCTAGCGATCCCTGAAGCTTTCCCTATACTGCTGTGCACATGTGCATACCCTTATGGTGGATATGCACATGCCCTCGTTCCTACGTCTATATTCCCAGGGACAACCCTGAGCAGAAGGGAAAGGGGAAAAGGTGACCTGCTTCCTCAAGCATGAGGAAGCAAGTGTCTCCCTAGAGGCCTAGAGAAAAAACAACAAGGGAAGAAACAGAGAGGACTTATCTTGAGCTGAGCTGGAGCAGACCATCCACAATACATCCTAAGCCCACAGGAATTAACTATAACCCGCACAGGCCACTGGGAGAAGGAGGAATAAATATCCCCACTAACAATCAACCCAGTACACCTGAGGGAAGGTGGATCCAGCTCAACTCAAACCAAAATAAATAGACGAGTCAAACATGTGCAGCCAGCCTGGCAGATCTCCGCACATTCACAGGGCAAGGCGTGACAGCGGAGCCCCCATCACCAGTGCTGTGAAGCAGTCTCCTCTTTGGTGCTGGTCCCGTCAGTCCGCTTGTGCATTGCCTGTGGTGCTGGTGCTCCTGAGTAGCCCCCGTGGCCCCTGTGAGCGCGTCTCTAGCACCTGCCCGTGGCCTCGGGCGGCAGCTGGCGGCTGAGAACGGGCGGCTGCAAAAGCAGGTAGAGAAGCAGCTGACCGGGGAGCTCGACACCCTGCGCAACAAGCTCCAGGACCTTGTGCTGTATCTCCAGATATTCGATTTATAAGACGCAAAGCCATTTTCAGCCCCACTTTTGGGGGGGGGGGGGGAGAGTGTGTCTTATAAAGTGAAAAGTACGGGTATATAATATATAGATCAACCAAAGAGCAGAAATCACTCGACAGATCGAGTGTAATAATTTACTTTCAGAACTGACATTAGGACTAGTTCCTTTACAGGCCATGTTAGGGAGGCAGATATGAAGAAGGCACATACAAAATAAGGAGATAAAGAAAACTCAACAGCATCAGACTAAATCCACGTACCTATTAATAAGAAAGAACAGCAACTTTGTAACTGCTAGCAGGTTCATAAATAAGGGGGTTTCACAAAATTAGGCCTCATGCACACGACCGTTTTCTTTTTAAGGTCCGCAAAAACAGGGTCCGTAGGTCCGTGATCCGTGTCCGTTTTTTCTTCCGTGGGTCTTCCTTGGTTTTTGGAGGATCCACGGACATGAAGAAAAAATCGTTTTGGTGTCCGCCTGGCCGTGCGGACCCAAACGGATCCGTCCTGACTTACAATGCAAGTCAATGGGGACGGATCCGTTTGACGTTGACACAATATGGTGCAATTGCAAACGGATCCGTCCCCTATTGACTTTCAATGTAAAGTCAGGAGTCCCTATTATACCATCAGATCGGAGTTTTCTCCAATCCGATGGTATATTTTAACTTGAAGCGTCCCCATCACCATGGGAACGCCTGTATGTTAGAATATACTGTCGGATATGAGTTAGATCGTGAAACTCAGATCCGACAGTATATTCTAACACAGAGGCGTTCCCATGGTGATGGGGACGCTTCTAGTTAGAACATACTAAGAACTGGCAGCACCCGATCTCTTACAGGGGGCCGTGATCAGCACAATTAACCCCTCAGGTGCCGCAGGGGGGTTAATTGTGCGTATCATAGTTCCCTGTAAGAGATCAGGGGCTGCCAGGCAGCAGACCCCCTCCCTCCCCAGTTTTAATTTCATTGGTGGCCAGTGCGGCCCCCCCAGCACCCCCTCCCTCAGTGTGCGGCCCCTCCCTCTATTGTATTATTTTCATTGGTGGCACAGTGTGCGGCCCCCCACGACCCCCCTCCCTCCCTCTATTGTATTATTTCCATTGGTGGCACAGTGTGCAGCCTCCCCTCTCCCCCCCCCTCTCCCTGATCATTGGTGGCAGCGGAGAGTTTTGATCGGAGTCCCAGTTTAATCACGGCCACGGATCACGGACGCGGATGCCAATCTTGTGTGCATCTGTGTTCTTTCACCGACCCATTGACTTGAATGGGTCCGTGAACCGTTGTCCGTCAAAAAAATAGGACAGGTCTTATTTTTTTGACGGACAGGAAACACGGATCACGGCCGCTGATGAACAACAGTGCATTTTCCGAGTTTTTAACAGACCCATTGAAAGTCAATGGGTCCGCAGAAAATCACAGAAAACGGAAGTCGTGTGCATGAGGCCTTAAGCAAATTCTATACTTTATGCCTTTAGAGTAGTCCTGGGCAGAGGCGAACTGTGGTTACAAGGTATGATATACAGTTGCAATAAAAAGTATGTGAACCCTTTGGAATTATATGGATTTATGCACAAATTGGTCATAAAATGTGATCTGATCTTCATCTAAGTCACAACAATAAACAATCACAGTCTGATTAAACTAATAACACACAAAAAATGTAATGCTACCATGTTTTTATTGAACACACCATGTAAACATTCACAGTGCAGGTGGAAAAAGTATGTGAACCCTTGGATTTAATAACTGATTGAACCTCCTTTGGCAGCAATAACTTCAACCAAACGTTTCCTGTAGTTGCAGATCAGACGTGCACAACGGTCAGGAGTAATTCTTGACCATTCCTCTTTACAGAACTGTTTCAGTTCAGCAATATTCTTGGGATGTCTGGTGTGAATCGCTTTCTTGAGGTCATGCCACAGCATCACAATCGGGTTGAGGTCAGGACTGGGCCACTCCAGAAGGAGTATTTTCTTCTGTTTAAGCCATTCTGTTGTTGATTTACTTCTATGCTTTGGGTCGTAGCAGCAGTGCTGAACTTTCCCAATTTATAGACAATTTGTCTTACCGTGGACTGATGAACAGCAAGGCTTTTGGAGATACTTTTATAACCCTTTCCAGCTTTATGCAAGTCAACAATTCTTAATTGTAAGTCTTCTGAGAGCTCTTCTGTGCGAGGCATCATTCACATGAGGCAATGCTTCTTGTGAAAAGCAAACCCAGAACTGGTGTGTGTTTTTTTATAGGGCAGCTGTAACCAACACCTCCAATCTCATCTCATTGATTGGACTCCAGTTGGCTGACACCTCACTCCAATTACCTCTTGGAGATGTCATTAGTCTAGGAGTTCACATACTTTTTCCACCTGCACTGTGAATGTTTATATGGTGTGTTCAATAAAAACATGGTAACATTTAATTCTTTGTGTGTTATTAGTTTAAGCAGACTGTGATTTGTTCAGAAATCCATATCATTCCAAAGGGTTCACATACTTTTTATTGCAACTGTATAAGGAACCACATGTGACATGAGCCTTTTTACAGCTGGTAGGTCTGCATGTCCATAGTACAGCAGAATATTAGAACCCAATGGTCCGAAGTAGTAGTATCCTCTGCCTGATGCTGCTGCCATGCATAGCGCTCCTCTTCTCCCTGATAAGGGCTTGGTTCACGTTTGGTTGACGTTTTTCTATACAGTTGAAGTATACAATTTTATTTCAAGAAAAAAAGCAGTCTGGAAAATAATGTATACTGAAAATAGCATACAGGATGCCTATTCAGCTGGATCCAATTGTCATTGTCATTTCATTTCCCGTATGCACAATTATGTAGTCAGCATGCATACATGAGTGCTTACATGAATATAGAATATGTGCTTGTATGTATTTAGTAGGAAGTCTGGATGCATGCATGTATATTATGAGTGTGCCAGTCTACATGTATAACTCACATGAATGCCCAGACTGAAATTTTGAAATAAAGCTGGCCCTGCGATCAGTTTGACTACTGAACAAGTATCCTTGCAGTTCATTCATACTATGCTGCAAATGGAGATAAATCTTATGCGCTAAATAAGGAAAGCACTTCAAAGAAGGTATTAGCCTCCTTACGACCAAGTGCAGTACATGTATGGCGCTTGATCCTGGGCTTTAATCCTGGGAGCCATACATGTACGGAGTGGAAATAAAGCTCATGCAATCTAGCAGGAGCAGGTTGGGACCCCAAAGAAAAGACAGAAGCGGTTTAAAACTGCTTCTGCCTTCTACTGTGCTTAGTGCATAGTGTTCAATAAGCACTATGCAGTAAAAAGAGGAAGCAGCTATGCCGTCTCTATTGGACCCGGAGATTAAGTGATCAGCAGGTATCTGAGAGACAGAGCAGAGCTGTTTGGTCTCAGCAAACCCTGATCATCCCTGCCTGTGTAGAATGCCCCCAAAGGAGGCTGTTTTTCCTGTAACTGGGGCTACTTTGGATGTCTCAGCTACAGCGGAAAAGTGCAAAATAAAAATGTCAGTGTCCCTAAGAGGTCTTTAAAGTAAAACACAATAATAATAATAATAATAATAATAATAAAAAAAACAAAGTAGGGAGACCATTTTAATAAGTTATTTTGGTGCCAGTTTTGTATATTTAAAAAAAGTAAAAGCAAAACAAATGTATTATTTTTTAAAATTTTTCACTGTTTTCCCAAAATAAAAAGAAAAAAAATCTATAAAAAAAACCATAACACAAAAAGCCTTAGGTGTCACGTAAACTAAACGTGGCAAACATTATTTTGACGGAATCCATAACGCAATTCACCTATTACCAGTAAATAAAGCATGAACGAATTTCATAACCGGAAATTCGATCATCCCTAATGGTAACCATCGGGAAGCTGCCATCGCAGCACGGCAGCCCAATGGGGGAGAGAGGGAGCTCCCAAACTCCTTCCCTCTGTTAACTCCTTACATCAGCAGTCGCTACCAAGCATAGCATGTAAGGGGTTAAATGACAGGGTTAAATGCTGATGGCGGCAGCTTTGTTCCTAAACCGCTGCCATATCCATGCAGTAAGGCTGGCTGTGGGGGATGGCAGCATGGCACAGTGCAGGAGCAAGACGGGGCACAAAGGAGGCATCAGGGGCACTAGGTGCACAGAAGGGGCCATACTTGATTTCAGAGCCTGAATACAGCATTTTAACACTGCCTACGTTACGACTGATTAGTCTGTATAGACTACCCAATCAGAGCGATCGTGAGCAAGGGACGACTCTGATTGGTTCCTTGCCGGCTTCTCCTGTGTCTCTGCTCTCAATGAGAGTGGAGATTCTGGGGCTGTGACACTTCATTTAAATGCTGCATGGACACCCGACTCCCTACAGCATTCAAATGTATGGGCTCTGCCGAGGCGAGAGTTCGGTAAAGAAATTCGGCATTCGATTTGACAATGTAAAAACCATTTTAAAACTGCAATCCGATACCTCTAATCCTAAGCCTCTATAGCCCAAGGGGCTGTTGTAAAGCAATTTTCTTAATGCTTTCTAAATATTGTTAAGAACAGCTCAAGCAAGATGGCAGCCCCCATAATCATGTTCAGAAAATAGAATTAAAAAAAATTTGTAATCTTTTCATTTATCTGTAATAAAAATAAATTAGAAAAAAGGATATGTGTTGTTACCTGGTTGTAGATTTTGGTGACACATTTCCTTTATTCGGTTACGGATAAGGAATCTGCATGGCAAATATTTCATTGTCTGGCATTACCATAACAGAAGGCATAACTACTCTTGCAATTGCTCTCCATTCTCTCCTTCAAGAATTCTAGTGTAACGTCAAAAATGTTCATGTGACTAATTCATTAAAAGGATTTAAAGGGGTTGTCCAGGTTCAGAGTTGAACTCGAACATACCCATAATTTTACCCAGGCAGCGCCCCTGATATTAGCATCGGAGCCTAACCATTTTACAGGCTAGGGCAGCGCTAAAGACCGCCCATCAGTGCCGGTGACATCACCGGGCTCACTGCTGGGCGGAAGCCTCCACCTAGCAGCCTTAAGGAGAACCCAGTTCGTCCCCGGAACTCCAGAAAATGCATTTGCCCTGCGTGATTCAGCACAGGGCAAAGGAGATCATTGGAGCATGAACTGTCTGGGTTCAGCTATGAACCCGGACAACCCCTTTTAAGGGGACCCTACGTAGCCGGAGGCAGAATATTTGATTCAGACCCTTCTACTGTACATGGAAATCCACGTCTTAATGTTTTCACTCGATACACAGATTTGGCCAGTAACAGGTTAATGACATCAAAACCTCTTAGATGGAGCTAGGCTCTGCAAATAAAATCTAATATAAAGCGCAGCTATATGCCGCTCCCCCAAGTGAAAACATCCCCCTCATTTTCATGATGTACCTTCCTCACTAATATCTCCTAATCATAACATGCAGCCGGCAAGGTCCATAGCTGCAAATTACCATTCCAATCAGCGACCCCCTGTCATTAATGCATCCAGCTGGGAAAATATACAAGCCACTTAAAAGCCAGCTCTCTCGTCTCTCGCTTACCCCTACCCTCCAACAAAGAGACCGTGGAGAGAGGGGTAGCAGAGAGGTGAACATCTGTATACATGCTGTATAAATGATGATCAGTAATGGAGCAGAGAGTGAAGAGATCTGCAGACTGAGTAACCAGCTGCTCCTCGCAGATCATCTAAAACATGGCATTTTGAGAAAACTAGAACTTATGATGCACTTGCTTACTTTTCCAAACCCCACAGAGACCAGTGTATATTATTGCTAAAATGTTCTAGATTATTTTGTGGTATTCCGACTGAGGGAGGCCTTGAGGGAAACAGGCAGGTTCTGAAGGAGTGAGAGGATGGAAAGTATCTATGGAGAGAGGGTTTACAGAGGGTCAGAAGTAATTAGTTTAAAAGCATGTCTAGCATGGATATGTTAGAAGCTCGCCTTTCCTTCTGTCTTCTACTGAAAACAGCTGGATTACTTCACAAGCAAAACGATAATAAGGATATCACAAGGAACACAGACAAAAAGAAAATGATTTCAGCAGCAAGTCCCTTTTATCAACGTTTCCTTTTCGTTTTATGTAGCAATCATCTGATGCTGGTGAGCGATTTGAGCTTCATATTTCCATTCTGGGTTTTTTCTGCTGTGGGACAAGAGCTCACGTTCAGTCTCTGAGAGCAATTCAATATTACTAAGTCTATAAGTTACAGAATAAAAAATGACTAGACTGCTGACCAACCTCACAGTGATTGACATTATGGAAAACTGTCCTGGGGAACATATAACTAATAATGGATTGCCAGCAGTGAAAGGGTTTATTTATCCCACATTGTAATGCAAGTGGCTATCAGCATTTGGTGGAGGCTCTGATTAGCTCTGAGAGGCTGCAGACACATTAAGCATAAGTGGGGTTTGTAGGTGGGGTGAAAGACATGGGAGGTGGGAGGCGGGAGTAAATCCTGTTATTTTCTCTAATTGTTGTTTTTGCAGAAAGGTAATTAAAATCCTTTTATTTCACACGTCAAGGACCGCAGTGGTAGAAGAGAATGACGCTCAGCCAGACACAATGTGCTGCCTGGTGGGGGAGCCTGGCACACAGTTTGCCAGTCAGTGCCCATCACCTCCAGCTTCATTCCTTTGTAGGCGCACTTTTTTGGTCTGTTAACCATGTAGTAATAAAAGAAAAGAAAAAAACCTAATACACTTTGCATACATAGCAGAGCCAAAATGGCTTTAGAGTTTAGAGTCCCCATTAAGTGTCATTTCCATAATCAATATCCGAGATGCTTTTGTTGATCCCCAGGAGTAAAACAAAGAGGTTACACTTTTGTTCACGTCCACATAACAAAGCAGCACAAAGTGAATATCTATCAAACAAATTATTGATTTTGCTGCATGTGATATTTCTAGATAGCTTTTAACCAGAAATGCCATTACTTGCCATGACACAAACGGTCTAGGGATTAATTGACTATTTAGCTGTCTGGTGAAGGTTTTGTGAGGTCACAGTCAGAAGCAATGGACCTCTACAGACAAGGTAACAAATCTTATATATAGAAGTGAGCTGGGCAGTAAAGTCATTCTGTTCCCAACACGTCTACCCTGAGCTCTTCAGATTCCTTAGCACCAGCTCGTGGGAATCCCTGGAAGACAACACTTTAAGGCTACCTGCACATATTGCGGATTACGTGCGTTTTTTTTTTCTGTGCGGAAAGAACGCAGTGTTAATTTAGAGAAATCTCATACAGTATATACTTAGCTTTTTTTCCTCCATGTGGAAATTGGCCTGCCATGTGGATTTTGAAAACCACAGCAATCTCAATTGTTTGTGTTATCATATTTGGGGGGATCACCCTTTGCAATGCAAGGGTGAGATCTGTGGCAAAGCTGCATCAAATCCGCAACAAAAAACATAAATAACACATGAGATTTTTTTGGTGTGAATATGGATTGCAAGTAGCTTTACAGTAGGGATGGCAAGCAGTTTCAAGGATTCGGGATTTAGGGCAGTTAATATAACTCTTTCAGCATCTTCTAGCAGTCTGAATCCAATAGGAGACCTATTCCAACCTGAGAAGTCCTTTTCTTCATACATTGCAACCA
Organism: Bufo gargarizans; assembly: GCF_014858855.1. Taxonomy (NCBI): domain Eukaryota; kingdom Metazoa; phylum Chordata; class Amphibia; order Anura; family Bufonidae; genus Bufo; species Bufo gargarizans. Next base: position 194,861,675 of record NC_058083.1, read on the forward strand.
CTAGCCCATTGGATTTTTGAGGTCGCAATCATGAACTTCTGGACAGTAGACTAGCCAAATAACTGCTATTAAGTGGCTACATGTGTTATAATTTTTTCTATGTTCTATTTTTTGGTGGAACGAAAATACGGACATACGGAAACGGAATGCACACAGAATAAGGCCTCTTGCACACGACCGTATGGTTTTGCGGTCCGTTTTAAACTGATCAGTTTTTCCGTTTTTTTTTTGTTTCAGTAGTGTTTTTGTTTCCGTTCCGCTTCCGTTTTGCTGTTCCATTTTACCGTTTGGTTTCAGTTTGCGATCCATTTTTTTGCGGATTGCAAACGGAAACGGAAGCATAGAATAATGTTTAATCAGTAAGTACGTAAAAAAATATGGGCTGGGCATAACATTTTCAATAGATGGTTACGCAAAAACGGAACGGATACGGAAGACATACGACTGCATTCTGTATGCATTCTGTTTTTTTGCGGGCAATAATAGGACAAGTTCTATCTTTCAGTGGAATGGAAATATGGAAACGGAATGCATACGGAGTACATTTTTTTTTTTTTTTGCGGAACCATTGAAATTAATGGTTCCATGCAGACCAGAAACGGAATCCACAAAAATAGAACGGACAAACAAAACTAAAAACGTTTGTGTGCAAGAGGCCTAACTTCAGTTTTTTTTTTTGTGGACCCATTGAAATGAATGGTTCCGCATACGGTCCGCAAAAAAAAAGAAACAGAATGGACAATATGTTCGTGTGCATGAGCCCTAATACTTATGTTTCATTTTCATTAAACAAAAACCACACGGAGTGTACATCTGCTATATACAGAACAGACTTTTGGCATACATCTGTCTGGTATGTGACAGCATACCTCATATTAAATTGTAATGGAAAGTGCAGTCATCTACGCTTTCCAATATTAGGGTATCCCACAAAAAAAGTTTACCTATGGTATAAGTTTTAATTACAGTGGGAATCAATGGCAGACCTATATAACTGTATGGCATACAGTTGCATATTCACCGATCAGCCATAACAAAACCAATATTGTGTAGGTCCCCTTCACGCTGCCAAAATAGCTCTGATGTGTCAAGGCATGGGCTCCGCAAGACCTCTCAAAGTGCATATTGGTATGTAGCACCAAGTCATTAACAACTGATCCTTTAAGTAAATTGTGAGGTGAGGTCTTCATGGACTGAGTTTGTTATTCCAGGACATCCAGGAGATGATCGGTGAGACTGAGATCCTACTGAAAGTGGCCACCACAATTAAGGCTGGTTTCACAGAACAGTTTTATTTTCCATTCTTCTGATCCGTCAAAAGAATATAAACCCCCCCCCCAAAAAAACAGGATCCTGTAAAAAATGCATGCATTACTTTTTTATGTCTTAAAAAAATGGATCTCAGATGAAAATGGCTCAAATGGATGCCAAACATGTATGTTTTTCTTTTTAACATATATATATATATATATATATATATTTTTTTTTTTTTTTTTTTTTTTTTTACATCAGAACGGAAAATGAAAAGGTAAAACAAGCCTAAGGGCGCCTTCACACGACCGTTGGTGTCCCGTTCCTGTATTGTGGACCGCATACACGGGCACCGTTCCGTTGTCATTTATTTCAATGGGTCCGCAAATCCGGAGATGCAAAACGGAAGCACGGAAAGGAACACTACAGAAGCACTATGGAGTGCTTTCTGGGGTTCTGTTCCGTACCTCTGCACCGCAAAAGGATAGAACATGCTCTCTTTTTGTGGAACGGAGGGATCGAGGACCCATTCAAGTTGAGGTCTGCGATCCCTATGCACCTGCTATACGGAAGGTGCCCGTGCATTGCGGACCGCAATTTGCGGTTCACAGCACGGGCACGGGACACCAATGGTCATGTGAACGAGCCCTAAGACAGATTGGGGGTAATTGGTCTGCACCAATGTTTAGGTCAGTGGTACGTTTCAAAATAACATCCACCAGAATGCCAGGACACAAGGTTTCATGGCAGAACATGTCCAGAGCTTCTTCTTCCAGGGATAGTATAGTTACGTTGGCTCTTATAAAGTGTGACTATTGCTTTCATCTTTTCATACGGAGTGAGACAGATGCCTTCTAACCGGCCTGTCAGTTCATGCATATTTACAATGAAGGCCTTAATTTATAGAAGTAATAGGTCTCAGGAGACTCACATCTTGATGACTTTTCATTTCTAATATACTTATGGTATTGAATTCAGATTGTTTCAAGGCTGTAGCTGGGATCAATAAGAAGCTATACATTATATAATTTGTTATGAAGCGCTGCTTGTGAGGTCAGATCTCCTTGAATTAACTTGTTCATGACTGGATTGTTCAGCCTTCCTCCAAGGTAGCAAAGTCTTTAGGGGATCCCAGTAACCAAACAGAGATCAGAAGCAGCCAAACAGATGTGTCACAGTGACTAAACAGAGTAAAGATACTTTGAAAACCAGCAAGAGAAGATAAATCACTGTTAAAAACGATTAGCAGAGCATTGCTTACAACTGAAAACACATCAAATTCACTAGAACCCTGCACACAATGCATTCATCGCATCTCTTATGACAGATTTTGTAGATGTATGCCTCCAAAAGCATACCTGGCTACATCATGATCTCAGATGTCAACCATGTACTCACATATTTCCATCGTTTCTGTTCTATATCTTGCATTTTTAACAACAGAGGCAGCATGCAAGTAAATGCAAGTAAACTCCCCAGTAGGAACACCACTCAGGCTTTTGGATCACTAATCCCAAAGTCTGACATAATCTACATTCAAATGAATGACCTTTCCCCTACATTATCACTTGGACTGTGGAGGTAAGCACACATTGCTATCAATAGTCTTCAATCTGTCAATGAAGTCCCCAAAATGCAGCAATCTAGGTAGGTTAAAAAAAAACAGGGTCAGACTGGCACACCATAGTATCAGAGGATACTCAGGGAGCGTAAGATCTGACAATAATAGACCCCTAATAAAACAGGGCTCTTAAAGGGATTGTCTCAGCAGCAAATTGCGGACAACACAGAGTGAATGGGTCCGCTTCCGATCCTCAAAAAAATGCAGACAGAAACTACACCCGTGTGCATCAGACCTTATCCAGTTCTTTGCAGCGTTGGACTGAAGTCCCTTGGGCCCACCAGGGGGAATGATTCTGAAGGCCCACCCTCTGTGTATACAGGACTTTAAAGGGGTTGTCTGACTTCAGCAAGTGGCATTTATCATGTAGAGAAAGTGAATACAAGGCACTTACTAATGTATTATGATTGTCCATATTGCTTTCTTTGCTGGCTGGATTCATTTTTCCATTTAATTATACACCGCTCATTTCCAGGGGTTACAGCCAGTTCTGCAGAGCACATACAAGAGAGCTGGGACAGGAGCTGCTGCACATGCATTCCTATGTGAGCTCCCATGGTCCCGTTCACCAGAGAGGCCGGATTTTTTTTTTCCTATAGTGTGCAAGCACGACCACTGCTGATAGATTGCAGGGTGGTCATAACCGGGGAAACAAGTAGTGTATATTGTGATGAAAAATGAATCAAGCCAGGAAAGGAGGCAATATGGGCAAATCACAATATATTAGTAGGTACCTTGTATTAACTCTGTCTACAGGATAAATGACATTTTCTGAAGTGAGACAACCCCTTTAAGGTCCTATATACACAAAGGGTGGGCCCAAGGAACTTCAGTCTAACTGCGAAGAACTGTATAAGGGCTTATGCACACAGACGTAGCTTCTGTCCGCATTTTTTGCGGATCCATTTACCGTGTGATGTCCGCACCTGCATATACATTCCGCAGTCCGGCGGAAAAAAATAAAACAAGCCCTATTCTTCTGTTTTACAGACAATGATAAGACATTTCTACATACTGTAAGTTTAAAAATAAATAGCGGTATGCAATAAGCTGGGATCCATATTTGGCGGATCCACAATTTACGGATGCGGTCGTGTGCATAAACTCAAAAACTGCAAACCTTAGACAGTAAAATTAGAATTTAAAGTGATTTAGGCTGTCAAAGGAGGAGCATATTTCCTGAATCCAGTTAGATACCAATTTACCCACACGTGCCTATACCATATGAGAACTGGATGGTGTCTGTATAATTCAGTCATCAATCTCTTTTGCAGAAAATGTCCCACTCCGCTGTGACAGCGGCAATGCAATGACTCCTTTTTGTGTGACGATTTAAAACCTCACTGTATCTCAATACTTACTACTGTCAATATTCCATGTTGTCTACAATATTTCAATAAGCGTATGAACATTATACTTGTGCAATATAGATATTATAGATATAAGATAAAAATCACTGGTGAGTATCCTGAGAGGATATTAATATCTGTTTAGAAACAGACAAAATGTCACCAGTAAGTGGACACCCAAACCTTACATCCTCTGTGAACCAGTTTTAATGGCTCATCAAAAAGCCATGTACAGTACTCTAACATGTAACCTTCCGGGTAGGTCCACATGTGGCAGATTTTACTACACAGTCATGGTGAATCTGCAATGTAATGAGCTGCTTTTGCTGAATTTCACCCAAATACACTGAAAGGGATGAAATCCCCAGTCAAAATTAAGCATTTAAAAATCTGACCTTTGCCATTTGGAAAAAGATCTGCAGCATGTGGATGAGATTTGTAATACGCTGCAGTTTTACCTGCACAGGTTTGCAGATAAAATCCTCAGCCTCTCTACCCTGTGTGTACCTACCCTACATCTCCTTGCTATTTAGGGTAGAGATTTCACTCGGTTTTGGAACGTGGCACTTAGAAGACCATTAGTTAGCCAGAGAACTAATACATGGCAATGGCTTGGTTGCCTCAGTCTAATTCATCCATGGGACTGCAGTAAGGTTTCTGTGACACCCATTTTCTGTTTTTCAACAAAAACGGTGGGTGAACAGCCTGTCAGATCCGTCCTGCTGCTAGTGCACGCGTGCCCCCGGTCTACCGCTCCAGCCCCATTGACTATAATGGGGGCGGAGCGGAGTTCCGGCGGCAGCACGGCAGTGCATGCCGAGAGGCCGCCGGAATAAAAGTATGACGTCAATATTGTCAATGGGCAGGAGCGGTAGCCCAGGGGCACGCGTTCACTAGCGGCAGTACAGATTCGATAGGATGTTCACCTGCTGGAACAGCCTGCCGGAGGTCCGTGCTGCTAGTGTGAAAGTACCAACCCCACATTGGAACAAAATCTGGAGCAAACAAGTGTGTGTAATGTTATGATAAGATTTTAAAGTGGTTGTCCATTTTGAACAACCCCATTTTGTTAGAAAGTTTGCCCCAATGTTAAAAGTGTCAAGCAAACCCATTTATCTATCTACTAGATGAGGGGTGAAAGGTGCCTTATAAATCCAAAGAATACATTTTCCATGACTCCAGGGCCCAACTAGACCACTCATTCTATTGTGATCTCAGACTAGGATGCAGCTGTTCGACCAACATTCATTACATTGTCACTTTCAGCACAAAGAAAAAAATTTAGTCAAAGTAACCTGGGTTACTACTGAAGCTACTACAAGCAGAATTGGTTGCCACTACAGCTGGCTTTCAAGTCTTGAGACTACTCCTGAGACTGAGACTGTCCACATGCACGGGCGGACTGGGAACTTAAAGTGGCCCTGGAAAAAATACTAAAAGTAGCCCCATTTTGCAGTCGGGTCCAAATTGGCAGGCAGGGCCAGCAATATCATATTGTGGGATATTATACCAAAAAGATCCCCAACAGAGCCAAATTTCACAATCCATCACAAAATACTGCTGCCAGCAGCAAAAAATACATCCCCAAAAACCTCCACTAGCTGGCTGTGAGGAGGACTCAGACAGCCCCCTGGGCATCAGCCCACCGGGAGATTTCTCTGTAAGGTCTATGGCCAATTTGCCCCTGTCCACATGACTATTCATGTTAGGTAGCGCTTACTTTTTTCCTTTATGTGGAAAATATCTCATACTATGCTGGCAGTTTAGGGGGTTCATATAGGATGAAAGGCTCTCTACAATCTCGGAAGGTCCCATGAACAGTTTTGCAACTTGCTAGAGTTTCACCACTTTCTTGTCTCATTCTGTAAGCTTGTATGGCCTATTGCTTTGAGTTGTTATGGCTCCCAGACATTTCCACATGAGAGAAATGGCATTTACGGTACAACTGAGCAGGGCAGCCCTTGTTGGAAATGCGTCATCCTATCCCAGTGTCATGTAAAAAGGTGACCACAAACATTAGATGAATTGTCCAAACCCATCATTTTTGGTTGAATTGGCTGATGGTTTCATGTATATGGGGAACCAGCCAGTGATTTCCCAATTAAAGAGGTCAGGGTGGTTTCAAGCATGTTGGATTTCAGCATGTTGGTTTCTCCATCCTTGTCTCCTCTCCGATTGAAATAAACTTGCACATTTGGCAAAGCATCAATGTTTATGCTGGTGTCAAAAGGACTATGAATTCATGCATTAACCTGTTAACATGTTTCCAGGGAGAATCCCATCTCCTAGAAGTGTAAGAGCTGTACAATATGCATGCCGTGTCTCCGTCTTCTGACTACAGCTGCCTGCCTGGTGCTGTTCTGTCCCTATCTTGTTAGTTAATTACCACTAATGGAAAGAAAGGCATTGCTGGCAGACGGCCAGGGAAATCAGAGGCAAGTTGGGAAAAGTTTCATAAATTTAGTGTAAGTATCAATTTCAGAGGTTGCTGTCAAGGGAGGAGTATATATATGTAGATGTTGTTTGAAGGGCAAATGCAAAAGTAGAAAAGAAATTGCACACTTAGAGAAGGGAGTGAGTGCCAGGGCTAGGCAGGGGGAGACAGAAGAGGGAGAGTCATTTCTTATCAAGACATTCAGATTAGAATATTAGATTTATAATATGCTGCTATGGTTGTGTCTGGACAAAAAAATCAGGAAAAAATCTTGGACTCTATAACCCCAGATAAAATCTATATTTTTAACATTCTAGTGCATTGATTAGAGTTTTGCTGCAATTCAAGCACAAACTGTTACATTCATGTGATGTACTCCAACTCTAGTTGATCAAAACTGAACTTCTCAAACTTTTCACCCGAGGCCTCACCAGCCAGAACATGGTAATGCCTGGGCCTCGTCAATGCCCCAAAGAAAAACAAAAAAACATATTGCTCAATTTAGTACATTAATAGCATACAAAACTAACTATTATTGGTAGCAATGGATTTATATAATTACAAAGATTTTCAGCTCACCTGAAATTTGGTGCAGATGCCCATTCCAGCGCCAGACAGGCAAGACCCACAGCAGTATACACCAGTAAGAAGAAAATTGTCACAATTGCTGCAATGGTGTTTAACTTCCCAGCAAACAGCACCAGCTAGAAGACAAAATAGTAGGATTTATGGAAAGGTAAAGCAAGAAATATGTCAGACAAGTCTAAGAAGAAGCTCATACAAGGGTCAGGTAAACTCCCTTGATTTGGCCTTCAGGGCAAGGACACACACTGCAGTCTCCACATGCAGTCAAAATCGCGCCCCATATGATGACCAATGGCCGCATGATTGTAAGGGTAGAACTGGGGTTTTACCCAAAAGATTGTGCAGCCACGTGAACTCAGTTTCAGAATCAGGCAGACATTGCAATGATGTGTCCCTACCCTTAGAAAATTCTCTGGATCTACAGGTCTTCATCGTTTCCAATAAAGCCATACAATTCCCCTGTATACATGGGCGTAACTATAGCCATATCACTTGCTACGGACCCAGAGGTTGGGGGGCCCTACAACAGCATTGTGCCTTTTTAAGGGGAATAACAATATGGTGGCTTTTTGATATAATGTTGCTTTTCTGACATATGGTGCTATTATACATACCTTTTATTATTGCTACTTATGTTGCTGTTTTATGTTTCTTACACTAGGTGGCAGGGGCCTCATGTTATTTTGCTATGGTGTCCTATGAATTACAGTTATGCCCCTGCCAGTCTATCTCTTAATTAATCCGGAAAAATTGTGCCATGTTCTTCTGGATGCCATACTGAGGTATTCCCCCTTAGAGTTAAAGGGGTATTACCAACTTATTGATGATCGATAACTGATGAATGCAGGTCACACCTCTATGGTGAGAGTACAAATGCATGGATTAAGCTGGGGGCTAACTTCACCTGAATTTACCAGGTTCTTACAGGGCACAAAAATCTGCAAACTCAATTGAAAATTATAGTAAACTGTACCATTGAAACATAAGTGACTGAACTTTGATTTGGTTTTGCTCAGTCCGCCCAAGTCATTTTTTTTACTTACAATATTTGGTCATTCACTTATTTTGTTCAGTATCAGTATGTGTGCCAGTATGGACAAAAAGTGGCATGCAAAATGTGGTAACGTTAAATAGGACAGTGGCGCTCAGTGGAGAGGAGTGGGTACAGATAGCTATGTGACTTGGGATTCTCTGAGAGGAAAAGCTTTTCAGGCACAAAATTAATTAGGAATAAGTCTGATGGTATGAGGCAAAGCATTCCACTGGATAATTACATAAATATACCAGATATACAAAAGCAACCCTATGAAGTGACACTAAAATCTGGAGAACCTGTAAGATACCTATTGACAATCATACCCCTGTCTAAAAGACGTGTAGTACAATTCCATACAATACAATGTTTAGAGACAGTCTAGGTCCTAAACCTAGGTGGGATAATGGTAGGGATTTGTAGCACACTGGCATTTTCATGGAGAAACAATGGAAATGGGAGCAAAAGGGTGGATAAATAAATAAAATAATGAAAAAATATAGCAGTGTCACTTTCTATTTGGAGGAATGGACTTTTTTAAGTAAAGTCGACAGTGGTGATTTATCTGCCAGGTTCATGGCCATAACCCTTTGTTTGCACACTTTGGCCCTCAGTCCAGGAGCATCATGCTGGAAGTTGATGACTCTTTAACCGAATAACAGAGCACAGAGAGCAGACACCATCTATCAGAATAAAGGCTGCTCTCCCTGCTCCTGCAAACCTATTTGTTCATAGCATTAGTCCCAGTGCACTGGGATTTGTGGAGAAATAGAATTTCTCTCTGCAGGAAGACAAGGTGAGAAGCCTGATAAAGAGCAATATGTTCATTATGTACCTGACAGGAGGAGATACCATAATTACTGCAGTTAATGAACTCTGCTACCTAATCCAAGCCCAAAATACTGTGTAGAGCCCAGATTCTATGGGTGACTGCTTCATTGTTTCACAGACCTACCACAAAGCTTTCATTTTTATATGTCACTGCTAAGAAATCATATACGCTCCAGGGGAAAACTTTTATTTAAAAAGAGGGTCAGAATGGGTTAAAGCTAAAACAATAATTAATAACCACCTCATCTATCTCCCGTGCTCCAGTCCCCACTCCCTTCTTCCAGGAAATGGCTTGGATTGCCCAATAAGTCACTGCTGCCACCGGTGATTGGCTGAGTGGGCAGTCCAGCCATTTCTTGTCTGTCAATCTCAGACCTAAAAAGTGAAGGGGAGCTGTAAAAGCGGATAGGTCAATGCAAGTATTGATTATTATCCAGTTCAATGGGACCAAGGTCGCAGTAACCAGCTCTATCCACTATACAATGGGTGCCTCTGTGTAGTTCTGGCACCAGCTCTCCTGCAGAACAGCTGATCAGCGGTGGGGGTGTCAGACCCTGGGCGATCAGGTACTGAAGGCCTATATTGAGGGCTGGCCAGTCAATATAAAACTACTTGAATCTTCTTTAAGGGTGAGACCAGATGAGGTGCATAAAATGCAAAATAGAGGAAGGAAATTGTGTAGCATTTTACTGTAGCAGGTATGGGGATGAGCTTTAAAGGGAACCTGTCACCTGGATTTTGGGTATAGAGCTGAGGACATGGGTTGCTAGATGGCTGCTAGCACATCCGCAATACCCAGTCCCCATAGCTCTCTGTGCTTTTATTGTGTAAAAAAAAAAACGATTTGATACATATGCAAATTACCCTGGGATGAGCCAGAGCTTGAAAATATGACTCTTCTCTGGTCACACAAGTAAGATATGACTCTTTTATGTTAATTTGCATAAAAGGCGGGAAGTACATAAATGTATAATACTTATTGAATTCGTCTGCAAATGAAATTAAAAGTGTCATTTATATGTTTAGGGTAAAACAATGAACATTTAGAAACGCTCAGTGAGGGTAGCATAGTAGAGGTGGCGGGTTCCCTTTAAACAAATCTCATCCAAAAGAACCTGCATGAAAACTCACCTGCAGTGCGGGTTTTTAATCCCCAGAATGTGAATTTATGCCGCAGATTTCACTCTTTGCAATGACCAGGGTGAAATTTGTGGTAAATCCACAGAAAAATCCACATATAAAAAGTATATGTAACTTTTTTCCTGACGGCTTGTTGTCCATTTTGCTTTGGCCCCTGCAAAATCAGCAGAAGATTATCTGCAGTAATATACCTTTAACGGGGATGTACAACTTCTTTGGCTTGTCAAACCCAGCCTGCAGTAACTGTTGAAAGAAGAATCATACTCACCTGCTACCCGTCACTCCATTCCAGCTCCCTTCAGTGGTCTTCCTGTAAAGTTCTGGACAGACAGGGTTACTAGTGCTGCTGCAGCCAATGACTGGCCTCCGCAGTAATGTGCCTGACTGATACATCACTGCTGGATCTTGTTCTGCTTGGTGACACATCACTGCTGAGGTAGTCACTGGCTGCATTGGCACACCCTGTCTGGCTGGACATAACTGGGACCAGAAGACTACGTAGGGTAGTCAGAGAGCCTGATGGATCAGCGGGTGCAGGCAAATATGATATTATCAACAGTTACATCAGGCTAGGGTTGAAAGCTAAAAAAAAATTCAAAAAGCTGGACAACTCCTTTAATACACCATGGTTCAAACTGCTTCACATTTGAACATACCCTAGAAACGTTAGTGTGAATGCAGTCATAGTTTTGTATTCCTGCATATGACGTTTCAAGCAGAGGGAGAAAGAGTTAACATACTAAATACCTTATCTCACTTCTCAATTTTACTCTTTACTGTTATTTCTTCTCAACCCCTCCTGCCCCATCCCCTTATAAAGCATCAGCTTGCCCTTGATAGATAATATGTTTAACACTCCATCAAGCGAAGTCTGGCAGCTTAACATGAAGATCAGGAATAAATAACAAGGCAGGTGCAGGGGAATGGAAGTGACATGACACCGCTAAATGGTCAATTACCTTTTACCAATGGGAGCCATATATATGCAAGACACAAGATAACCATGCTACAAAAAATCATCAAGAATCCTTCCATGCACGGTGCTATATAAATAACTGGGCACCAGAAGGTTGTGTGTGCCCATTCAGTACGGTAGAAGACTGGAGAATGTGGTAAAGGAAGACACATACTTCATCCCCTTACATATCCACCTCTGGTTTGGGAAAAAGCTTCTTTAAACTGCACAGAGAAATAGGATATACTACTAAGATGTTGCAGTTGATAACTGCATAAAATTTTTTATTCAAAACTCATGCAGTTTTGTCATGTGATAATTGGCCTCACATTTTTTTTATAGGCAAAATGCATTTATTTTGCGTTTCACCTATAAAATTGTTTAAATTCTTTTTTATTAAGTTTTGAAAGTTCAAAAAATAATTCTGTTTCACAACAGGGTAATAGTGAAAAACTATAACATATAGATGTGGATAAGATTGGATTACAAGGTCATGACGTGTATTACAATGAAATAAAATAACATTCTAGTATCGACTTGTAAAGAAAATATTTCTAGCTATTAAAATCTAAGTTATTGAACTTATAGCAGTTGGTGCTAGAATGACATACAAACAAATAGCAAGTTCGGACCGGAGTTTTTATGACTGATGATATGTATGCCATTTGTTTATGTGCCTATACCACGACAGTGTCCTTAATACTTGGAAATTGTGGAAGCTGACAACTTCTAGATCACTGTGTGTGAAAATCTATTTGAGTCATCCCAGCTAAATCTAAACAAAAGAACAGTAACTTGGGGTGAGAAAAACAAAACAAAAAGAACGGGAGAAGTATGGGGGGGGGGGGGGAGGGAAGGGAACCAGGCTTAATCTACCTTTATAAGTACAGGGTCAGAGTGATGAAGCTGAATAGTTAAAGATGTTCAGTTATGACGTCTTTTTCTAAAAGTTTAATCCAGGGGTCCCATGTTTGATGATACTTAGGTATATTGTCGTCTCTAGTCAATCTAAGCGTCTCGTAGTTGTGTAGAGTATGCATCTCTTTTAGCCATTCTGAAATAGACGGGGGAATCTTTTTCCTTCCATAATTTAGGGATAAGTAGTTTGGCTACGTTTAACATGTGAAGTGTTAAAGGGTGTTTGATAGTGGATGTCCGTACATCGAAAATACTGAATAGTATCAGGTTTGGGGGAATTTTAGCTGTCGTATTAAAGGTTTTATTGACTATCGTGGCAATGGATCTCCAGAAGGTCTCTAATTTTTTGCAGTGAACCCAAATATGGGATATAGTACCTTTTTCCGCTTCACATCTCCAACACAATGGGGATATGTCTGGGAACATGCGATTGAGTTTGATGGGGGTTCTGTACCAACGTGAGACTATTTTGTAGTGGGTTTCTTGTATTTTGGGGCTAATAGATTTAGATCTCGCGTTCGCAATAATGTCCTTTATCTCAGAGCTATTGAACTCCCTACCAAGCTCTACTATCCACTTTCCAAGGTACGAGGGGGGAGAGGTGGGGTTGTTGATTATGTTATAGATAGTGGAGATAGCTTTTTTAACCGGAATATTTGTACTGATGCTTTTTTGTATGGGTGTTAAGGGATTGACATAGGAATGATGAGTTTCGGACTTCATTATATGATCTTTGAGCTGTGAATATTCCCTGAAGGAAAGGTCCAGTTCTGGAAAGTATCTATTAAAATCTATATGTGAGATAAAGTCATTGTCATGTATTAAACTCCTTATTGGTGCGAGATATAATTCTGCTATGCAGTCAATTTTATAGGTGAATCCTGGAGCTAATGGACCAGAAAAACCAAAAGTATTTATATATTATCAGATATAAAAAATACCTAGAAGACAATGGTTGCAACAAAAGATTAGCCAGAATCCTACAGAAACAAAGAAACAGGTCACATATAACTAGAATAAGAGACCAGACTAACCACCTATGTAGCACCTCAATGAGTATTACGAACGCGTTTAGATCCTTTTACGAAAAATTGTATAATATAAATAAGTACACCCCTGACCAAGTAGAAATGAGAACCAAAATTAGAGAATTTCTAAACTCAATAGAAATACCCAAATTGACCGCTGATCAGCAATCGAAGCTACTAACCCCCTTCTCACAATCCGAGTTAGAGTCGGTACTAAAATCTCTCCCCAATGGTAAAAGCCCTGGCCCGGACGGTCTGACCGCAAGTTATTACAAGAAATTCCAATCGTCCCTAATTCACCACATGTGCACCTATTTCAATAATATTGCAATTAATGACTCATTCCGTCCAGAATCCCTCAACGCCCACATCACATTAATACCTAAGGAAGACAAAGACACAACATTATGCTCCAACTACAGACCAATTTCCCTGTTAAATGTAGATATTAAAATTTATGCGAAAGCCCTAGCGAACAGACTAAAGAATTTGATCCCAAATATCATCCATAACGACCAAGTCGGCTTTACAGAAGGTAGGGAATCTAAGGATAACATATACAGAATTCTCCATGCCATACAATACGCGCAGACAAAAAATATACCGCTCACGTTTGTAGCAACGGACGCTGAGAAAGCGTTCGACAGGCTAAATTGGTCTTATTTAGAAGAGGTCCTAAACGCTTTTGAATTTCCCCAGACATTTGTATCCAAAATTTTGGCCATGTATACCTGTCCATCAGCTGCTGTAAGGGTTAATGACTCACTGTCAACCGCCTTCCAAATTTCAAATGGCACGCGTCAGGGGTGCCCCTTGTCACCCATTCTGTTTATCCTATCTTTAGAACCACTGCTAATTAAGGTAAGATCCAACCCTCATATCCAAGGTATTAATACATCCAAGAAGCAACACAAAGTAGCGGCATATGCCGATGATACCTTATTCATGATAACCAATCCCCTACATGGGATCCCCACGCTATTGAAAGAATTGGAAGAATTTAGCTCTATTTCTTACTTCAAGATTAATCTACATAAATCAGAAGTATATAATGTCACCATGCCCCAATCAGTATGGCAGAAGATCATCTCTACTACCCCCTTAAAACCATCTAACACTTCCTTCAAATATTTAGGCATCAATATAAGCAGGAACTTCAGGGAACTATATGCATTGAACTTCCTTCCTCCTTTAAAGAACGTGGAATCAGCCTTCAAAGAATGGGAAACACTGTACGTTTCCTGGTTCGGGCGCATAAACACCATTAAAATGATGATACTCCCCAAAGTCCTATACATTTTACAGGCTTTGCCTATTGATATCCCTAAATATTTCTACAACACTCTGAAGAAGACGATTTTAAAATTTATATGGAGATCAAACAGTAATAGGATACAATATAGTACTGTCTCTATGCCTAAGGCGAGCGGTGGTCTGGGGGTACCTGATTTCCTAAAGTACCACCAGTCAATACACATAGCAAAGTTAATGGAATGGTTTATTAAACCTTCCAGAAAGAGATGGATAAATATAGAAGGAGAGTCGTTGCCCCCTGAACACCGCTTACTACTGTGGAAAACTGTAGAAAAACTTCACCCTCATAAAACTAAAAAAAACAGGAGACCCACTGACTAGTTTCTCCTTAAAGATCTGGCATAAGACTAATAAAAAAACGCAATTTCTGACTTCTAACATCGCCGTGACCCCGGTGGGCGCAGTAATCCCTCCCCACCTCAAAGATTTAAAAAATAAAATAATGAAATAATGAAAGAGGAAAATCACTGTAAAACAGATTTTTTTTTTATGTGGTCATCAACAGCACCTCAGTGTCTATATGTACAGCTGCTGCATACTTTTTCTTAGTATTGGTTCCAGTGAAAGGGACAAAAAGCTGTAATTAGTTGGCACTGCCGCTACAATGAAGGGGATGCAGCGCTCACACAAGTACCGTAGCCCTTTCAAGCAGCTGATCGGCATGGATGCCGATCAGCTGCTGATTATGATCTGATTATTGATGACCTACCTTGAGTATAGCTCATCAATATCATGAAAGTGAACAACCTCTTTAAGGATGCAGCATAGTTTGGTACTTTGGTACATCTTTTCTGTTTCTTAGTCTCTGCATTTAAAAGTCATAACTTATATATTTTTCTGTCAACAAAACCATATCAGGGCTTTTTGTAGGATAATTTGTATTTTATAATGACACCATTTTGGGGTATGTACATTGGTGCTTAAAAGTTTGTGAACACATCACAATTTTCTTTATATTTCAGCATAAATTTTACTTCAAACTACATCAGTATTTCACACAAGTCCTAAAAGTAGATAAAGATAACCAAATCAAACATGTGAGTAAAAATATTAGACTTGATCATTTATTTATTGATGAAAATAATCCAATATCACAAGTCTGAGTGGTAAAAGTATCTGAACCTTTGGTTAGCAGCTAATTTTAGTGAAATTAGAGTCTGATAAGTGGGTGAACTGTTTTATTTAACCCTTTGGCTACCGGAGTTTTTTTTTATTTTTGCGTTTTCATTTTTCTTCCTTATATTCCGTGAGCCATAACTTTTTAATTTTTTCAGTCACATAGCTGTATGAGGGCTTATTTTTTGCGGGACAAGTTGTACTTTCTAAAGCCACCATTAATTATGGCATAAAATTTTGTGGGAAGCGGTAAAAAAAAAATCTAAATGGGGTAGAATTTGAAAAAAATAATGCAATCCCTCCACCGTTTTACGGGTTTTGTTCCCACAGGGTTTTGTTTACGGTAAAACTGATACCCTTGATTATCTGGGTCAGTACGATTACAACGATACCCCATATGTGTAGGTTCTTTATGTTTAAATAGTGTAAAAATAAATTGAAACTTTGAGAAAAAAAATTTTTTATATCACCATATCCTGACATCACTTTTTTATACTTATGTCTACTGAGCTGTTTAGGGGCTCATTTTTTGCTGAACAATCTGTACTTGACTTTGCATGACTTTTTAATCACATTTTATTACATTTTTTGGGGTAAGAGAAGCAATGAAAAAATAGCAAATTGGCCATTTTGACCCTTTTTCCCATTACGCCATATATTTGTATTTTGTTTTCTATTTTAATAGAATAGGCATTTTCTGTCCCGGTAATACCCATGATGTTTATAGTTATTGTTATTTCGGTATTTATTTTTAAATTATATGGAAAGGGGGTGATTTAAACTTTTATATATTTTTTTAATATATTTTTTAACATTTTCTTTTAATTTGTTTGTGATCATTATGTGCCTCATATGAACTTATTAAAAAAATAATAATTTTGGTTTATCAGGAATTTATTATTAGCTTTTTTGGTCACTTTTGCTCATTTGTTATCCTGGCCTGCCATCTGGTTGCCAAAATAAGAATTGCAGTTTGAATACTGTTAGCCTACTCAGTAAGGCAACCAGTATTCAGCGCAACTACCTGTGCCCAGTTTTTGCACATTTAGGTGCCGTGATCTCACTTGATCACAGCATCTAAAGCATTTATTACAGCGATCTGCATTATTACCGGTCACGGTAATTAGCCGCAGGTCTCTGCTGTACGAAAGAGCAGAGACCTGCCGGCCATGACGCCCGCTGCACGTGCGAGCCGGCGCCATGTTTACACATCGCACCAGCGCCATACATGTACGGCGCTGCTAGCCTAAGGGTTAAAGAACTGGAATCTATCAAAGTCTGATCTTCACAGCATATGTTTGTGGAAGTGAATCATGGCAAAAAAAGCAGAGATTTCTGAGGACCTGAGATAAAGAGATGTTGATTCTCATTAGGCTTAGAAGGGCTACAAAACCATCTCTAAAGAGTCAGACAATCCCCAGTCAGACAGACTGTGTACAAATGTTGGAAATTGAAGACCATTATTACCCTCCCAGGAGTTGCAACAAATATCACACCAAGAGCAAGGTGTGTAATAGTTCGCAAGGTAGCAAAGGAACCCAAGATAACCTCTAAGCAACCAAATGCCTTTCTTACATTAGCCAAGTTTAATGTTCATTAGTCCATCTTCAGGACACTCAACAACAATGGCGGGTATGGCAGGAATGCAAGGAGAAAGCAGCAGCTCTCACAAAAAAACATTGCTGCCTGTCAACAAATTGTCAAAGGCCACATGGATAAGCTAGAAGGCTTTTAGAATAATACTGAATGGATGAAACCAATATATAACTTTTGGTTTAAATGAGAAGAGTTATGTTTGAAGAAAGGAATGCACTGCATTCCAGGATAAAAACCTCATCTCATCTGTGAATAACGGTGGTGGCAGTATTATAGTTTAGGCCTGTTTTGTTCCATATGGGCCAGCATGGCTTGCCATCATTGATGGAACAATGAATTATGACAGCAAATTCTAAAGGAAAATGTCAGGACATCTGTCCCTGAGCTAAATCTCAAGAGGACCTAAGTCATATAGCAAGACAATGACCCTAAGCACACAAGTCATTCTACTAAAGAATGGTTAAAGAATAAATTGAAATTTTTGGATTGGCCAAGTCAAAGTCCTGACCTTAATCCAACAGAAATAGTGTCAAAGGACCTGAGGCAATCAGTTCATACAAGAAAACCCACTAACATAACAGATTTAAAGTTTTGTATGGAGGAATGGGCTAAGATTCCTCCAAGCTAATGTGCAGGACTAATTAACAATTACTGGAAATATTTAGTTGCGGTTATTGCTGCACAAGAGGGTCACACCAGATACTTTTGCCACTGACAGACATGTGGTACTGGATCATTCTCCTCAATAAATAAATTACCAGGTTTAATATTTTTCACTCACTTTTTTAATTTATGTTTCAAAGGAATATTTATTGAAAGTGAAACATAATAAGACGTATCAATACAAAGTAAAAGATAGAATGTGGAACACACATAAGTAAAAACATTAATGGGTGATATTCCTAACGTAGCATATACATCAGTCAGTTATACAGAAATATGAGACGCCAGTAGGGTCACACAATCAGATATACATACAATCCAATCCATTAGGGCCTCTGATGGATACCTCTTTTCAACTAATACACCCATTTATAAAGTAACACAATAGCAAAGGTCTGTGGAGTAGGGGGAGGACAGCCAGGGCTCCCATAACTTTTAAAAAGCATTAAATGTATCCATACAGATGTCCGTTAGCCGCTCGTAGAGTAGGATCCTATTAATCCTGTCTTGGACAGCCTGGTAACTCAATGAGGAAGAACGCCATTTGAAAGCTATGTGGATTCTAGCTGCTAAAAGTATAAATTGCAATAATTTAAATCTGGCATATGTTAGCCAAGAGGGTTTATCCCCCAGAAGACATAAAGGGAGTGATGTAGGATAAGTACATCCTAAGGCCTCTTGCACACTGCCGTGTTTCACGGCCGTATGCGGGCCGTGGAACCGCGGCCTGGATCCCTCCTGAGAGCAGGAGCGCACGGCGTCACTGGTTGCTATGACGCTGTGCGCTCCCTGCTGCCGGCACAGTACAGTAATACACTGGTATGATCTATACCAGTGTATTACTGTACTGTGCCGGCAGCAGGGAGCGCACGGCGTCATAGCAACCAGTGACGCCGTGCGCTCCTGCTCTCAGGAGGGATCCAGGCCGCGGTTCCACGGCCCGCATACGGCCGTGAAGCAAGGCAGTGTGCAAGAGGCCTAACACTGATGATAGTAGGCTACTTATTTGGCTCCAAAACCTCCTATCGGGCAGGTCCACCAGGTGTGTAGCATTGTGCCCTGCTCCTCACATCCTCGAAAGCACCTGGAGGAAACCTCAGGATAAATATGGTGTAATCTAGTCGGGACCATATAGGTTCTATGTGGGATTTTTATAGATGTCTCTGCTAATTTAGTTTGCCACGACCCCTTGGTAAGAGTCTGGGAGCGCTGGTGCCATCTGAATAATGAATATTCCATATGCATTTCCTCCTCCCACGCTTTCATATAAGGCAGTTTGGCTCCTTCTGGAGCTGCATTAAGTAACCCGTAAATCCGAGATAACAGACCCTGCTTATATAACGAATATGTAACTGATCGTTGAAAAGTCAATGGTTTGATTAGTCATCCTTAAGTTAAGGAGTGTAAGAAGGAAAAACATTTCTTTGATTTAGTTATCTTTATCTACTTTTAAGACAGGTGATAACTGATGTAGTTTTAGGTCAAATTTATGCAGAAATATAGAAAACTCTGAAGGTTTCACAAACATTCATGCATTACTATACAATATGTTGTATTTTTTGGAAAAATTAGGTTGATGTGAAAAAACACTGGAATCCTCAGTGATAACAACACATACATACATGGATTCAAAAGTACTGGGAAATATACATAAATGATTTATATTTCTCCTTCCTGATGGATCCACTTTTGGCTTTGGCTCAAAAACTGCATCAATAACTGAAGCAGTATTTTAAAAAATGCTGCATGATTCTACTCATATCTATTTTGTTGGACCCAATCCTGATTTTGGCTTAAAATACAGATATTTAAACTGTACCAAAATTGCCTTTTGAAAACAAGGCCTTGAATTTTTTTTTTTAGCAAATCGACAAAAGAGGACTTACATTCACAGATATATTACCGTGGAAAATGCTCTTAAATGTGGGAGGGCTGAATCTGTGTGTAGCCTCTATGAGCAAAACGATTTATTTCTATATAAACGTGTATCACTTTAACAACTTGATAGTATAGGTATAATAGAAAGACATGTTATAGAGTGACATCCTATGTTGTTTTTTTCAATAGCTTTTAACCTTTATTGTTCTTTTATGCTTCAGGCACATCTGTCATTTTTATGGTGGTACAAGGTTTTTTGTAAATCACTGGCATCACAGAAAAATAGGTACACTGCAAAATGGATAGTCAGTGCTACAAAATGTAAAAGGCAAGTTTCTCAATCTGTTCGCACAGGTAAATTGCCCCAAAAGGGGTGAGTCGGCCACTGAAAGAAAATTAGCAATAAAATGTGTAAAAGAAAGTGACATGGTCATGAAAGTCTGTATACATCAATGACATGTTTTATAAGTTCAGTGCATATTTACATGTGGAGGATGAAACACATTGGAGACTACTATCCAAAATGATATGCTGGAAATACACGTAAGACCCTGATACTTTATTCCCTAGTCACATTTCCTTTTACTGTTCTTTTATGTCTTGCAATGTACATATTTCAGTTTTACAGCTGCACAGACATTTTTTGCAAATTGATGGAAATGTTAAGAAACAGGTGCATGACAGCAGTCTGTACTTTGGGATTTGTACACTAAGGCAGGGAATACTGTTTGTTAGCGGTAAATTTTCAGACAAAATAGATTTCTGAAGATGCCTGACTCAATGCTAATCAGGCTCAAAAACACTACAAAAATGACTTCTAAAGATGAGGGGGACAATAATCATTTGAGGTTGTTTTTGTGTGAGTTTTAAGTCTGGCTTTGCTTTGTGTGCCTGTTCCGAATTTATGAAGTGGTGCACCTTAATATATATTTGGTGTGAATGCAATGTGCTTTACACCTATATGTGTTAAAGTAGACTAGGAGGTTGTCTGGCAAGGACTTGTGAATTTTTTGCAACATTTGCAAAAGTCACACATAGTAAATGTGCCATAATCCAAGTCTAATCTCTGCTTTAGCCCTTAAACATGGACCACTATTAAAAGTGGTAAGGAACACCAAATGTCACAAAACATGTTTAAAAAAACGGCAATCGCCATGATTTGCAACATTTCTAAGCCACAAAACAGACGTATCTGATCTGATAAATGCCCCCCCCCCCCTGTGCTTTACCAATTAAGTCCAAGAACAGAATAAAAAAGTGCAGTTTACAAATATACAGTATGTTAATGTAACATGCAATAAGATTCAAAAAAGTGCAAAAGATAAACCTAATAAAAAACACCTTCGGGGAGGGGATTATGGTTTCAAAATTCAGCAAAATAGATCTTCTGTGACTTTCTGGCCTTATTTGTGCAAATAATTACAGTAGTTTCACTCCAGATTTATCACTTAATATTACTTCATTAAAAGGGATGTAAAAAAAAAACTGGAGTAACATTTCTAGACAAAAGTATTAGGTTTAAAAAGTAAAGGGTTCCTGTAACCTGAAAATTAGTATTAAGCTGGCTGACATTAGTAATGTGCTAATGTCAGCTGAACATAACTATATTAGTGCCATCTCACTGTCTAAAGCCTTTATTGGAGAAAAACTAACTTTTATAATATGCTAATTAGCCTCTAGGAGCAGTGGAGGGCGTTTTTCGTCATTTGCCAGAAATTAAGCACATCCTTCAGCAGTTCTAGTGCCTAGACCAAAATCTACTCAGCTGGAGTAGATTTCAATCCTCATTTATATCAGTAAACTGGCACAAATGATGAATGTGCTGGGACTGATGTCCCCATCCTCATCACGCCCTGCTCTCGCAACTGCCCCTTTTCAGAAGGTGGCAGGTTGGTGTAGAAACATCACTTGCACCTAAATTAAGGCACAATGGTGTTTAAAATCTTTTTATACTAGTTTCTGGTGTACAGGGCATACTTTCCTTTTAAGTCCCCTTAGGGGACTTCAGCCCGAGTTTCCTTACACCTGGGAGCCGTCACAAGGTCCTAAGCTGCCATAGCAACCATGAAATCAGATCCCCGCAATTCTGCCACAGAACTCTAATTAGAGGGAGCCCTCTCCCTCTGTCTAACTGCTCAGATGCTGCGGTTGCTATTGGCAGCGGCATATGGAGGGGGTTAAATAACTGGGATCGTAATTATCTTTAATCTCATTGCCAGTGGGTGTCAGCTGTATTATACAACTGGCACCCACTGTGTATGCAGCTTATGAGCCTGCTCCATAAATACCCTGCACACATATGATGGATATATCCGTCATCCACAGAAAAGGGTTAAAGGTAGTCTCTCAGAAGTTTTGACCATGCAAAACTACTGACTGTACTAGGTAGGGGTTGAGGAGAGGAAGAGCAGTACATACGGTACATACCTTTTGCGTAGTGTTTCTTATCAGTAGTGTTAATATGTTTTATTCTGCTAGATTCTGCTCATGCAAGTGCCCTGGATAAGGAGCTTCAAATTAAAGTGTTCTTGTCTGCACTGATCTGCTTCATAACCCCCTCCTCTCTGCTTCCAGTGACAGCTGTAGCATCCAACCAGGAGACTACTACAACTGTAACTCGGAGCAGAGGGAAGAGGCTGGGAAGCAACTCAAAGCATAGAGCAGAGTGCATTTCTCAGAGCACTTGCAGGAGCAGACTATAGCAGAAGTTTATATTCTTACAACTCCTGATAATAAAAACTCCAGAAAAGATATGTTTGTATTGCCTTCCCAAGCCCCAACTTATTGCTATCAACAGTTTAACCCCATACCTGAAGACAGACTACCTTTTAAAAAATGCATTAAAAATGCATCTCCCAATAACTAAGTAGGTCATAATGTTTGCAGCAGTAATACAGAGCAGTGTGTCTTTCAGTGCTATGATATTCACATGTGAGGTTTCTGTCAGTATAAAATAATTGTTCACATTCACCGTCAGGTACACAAGGGTTTATTTATTTCTATTACAAGCATTACAATAAAAATACAATCAAAGAAATAAAAAATCTAAATGTGCTAAATGCAGCAAGACAGTAATATAATACAGTTTCTCACATTAGCATTTTTTTTCAATAAAGATTCTCTCTCTGAACCCAGCTGCTGATTTGAGATATTCCATTTCATTTTGCCTTTCTGTTCCATTCCAGCAATATTTTTCAGCTTTGTTTTCTTTAGCCCTTTAAATATCCCCATTATATATTTCCTCAGCAGCAGACAGTGTGACCACTAGGTTGTCAGGACACCCTGCCTGAACATCACTGATCTAGGTAATCGACTCTTGGCTGTCAAAAGTAAATGATGAGCATAGACTGTGATAGAGCCGTACTCTGCAAACACTGACCCATAGCCAGGGGAGGGATGGTAAATGGGGCTGGGGGACAGCCAAGCAAGAGTAAATCAGGTATATTTACTATAAATTATGTAAGTTCCTTTTTAGTGATCTATTGAAACACAAATACACAGCTAAAAGTAGAAACACATCAGGTGAGATTTACAGTATCATCTCCCTGCACCTTTTTGTGGTGTAAAAAAGTTGTACGTTTTTAAATGTCACTTGCGCTGCCTTTGGCACTTTCTAAAAAGGAATCGTAGCGAGGGCTGGGCCAGCAGGTCCGCCACATTTAACTTCATTTGTGCCTCTTTGCAAACGAAGAGAAGAAATCTATGGCAGCTCTGAGCTGCCATAGATTTTATTCTGCTGCACGGAAAGCCGGAGGATACGCCTAATTTATGACAAGACCTCCGCCTAGTCATAAATTAGTTGCATACTCATCAGTGCAGGAGATTATAAAGACTGATGGAAAAACCCTCTCTTAAACAAATCTCCCCATCACTCTTTATGTGCTGCATCAATGCCTGCACAGCACATATCACCCTTTATAGAAAGGGATGCAAATAAGCTCTTAACAAGCTCTGCCTCTGATGCCACCAGATGTGAGGCAGCTATCCTATAAGGGTCCATTAACATGTCCGCAAGTGTTTTGCAGTCCACAAATTGTATGATGTCCGCATCTTTTGTGGCCCCACTGAAATAAATGGGTCCGCACCCGTTACTCAAAATTGTGGAACGGATGCAGACCCATTCATGCGGACGTGTGAATGAACCCTAAGGGCTCTTTCACACGAGAGGATGCGATGAGTGGAATCCGCTGTGTGAAAGAGTGCCAAGCCCTGCGCCGGACAGCAGAGACACGGAGCATTAAGATGATTGATAATGCTCTTTGCCTCTGTGACCTTTTTACTACAAAATCACAGCGAGATAAAGTTGTCACCATGATTTTGTAGTATAAAGGTCACAGAGAGGCAAAGAGCATTATCAATCATGTTACTGCTCCGTGTCTCTGCTGTCCGGAGCAGGGCTTGGCACTCTTTCACGCAGCGGATTCGACGCACGACATCCGCTCGTGTGAAAGAGCCCTAAGTCAATGCTCAACGCTTTAAATAGTCCTTGAGACATGACTTGGATAACAAATAAGCCAGCACCTAATCTGCAGACAGCTGTTTTGGGGTGATTGTCCCTCATCAGTGCAGAGCAGAGAGTAGTGGCTTAACTGGATGAGAGGCCTTAGGCTACTTGCACACTACCGTATGTTTTTTTTTCTGTATTTTGTAAAAAATCCTTTTTTTGTGGAACGGAACATCTGGCCCCTAATAGAACAATACTATCCTTGTCCGTTATGCGGACAATAATAGGACATGTTCTATCTTTGAACGGAACGGAAAAACGGAAGTGGAAGGCATACGAAGTACCTTCAGTTTTTTTTTTGCGGATCCATTGAAATGAATGGCTCCGTATACGGAATGCAAAAAACGGAACGGAAAAGAAACCTTGTGTGCAAGAGGCCTAAGTCTGGATTTGGGGGGGGATAGAGGATGATCTTGTTAAGAGCTTATTTGCATCCCCTTCTTCCCAAAATTCCAGAGCATGTATGGCCTATAAGTCTCCTTAACCCTATTAAGCCGCTCTGTCCCCAAGGAGAGATGGTACCCACCCTTTTTAACAATAGAACCAATGTTAGCGCATGAATCTTAGAAAAGTTAACTGGCATCATGTATTCTTTTAATGTCCTTTTCTCTTTGTAAAGGGATAGAGAAACTTGACTGCTTTCTTTTACAAACAGTGCCACACCTATCCGTTGGTTGCTTCTGGTATTACAGCTCAGTTACAATGAAAGGAATGAAGCTAAGCTGCAATACTGCAGACACATGTGGCACTACTTTTCACCAAGGTATTTAAATTCTGAAAGTCTATAGCATTTTAACCATCATTGCCTCAGATTATCATCAATGGTGGGTAATAACTCTGTGGTTCGAATTATGTCAACTAATTATATATATATTATGGGGGGGGGAGCTGATACTTGGTAGCTGTGCAGGAAGCAGGGACACAGACAGGATAAAGTTCAATTTAAGTGTTTTCATTTCACACTTAGATATTCAAACAGCATAGCCTTAACAAATTGGCTTAAACAAACAAAACCCTGCTGGCTGAGCCAGTAGCTATTACAACAAGACAGTCCCTGACTATATGTGGGATCGGCTACTCGGCCCACAGGTACGTACAAAGGATACCTTCTGTCATCAATAGTCAGCTTCTCCGGGTATGGCCACACTGCTCAGCTCTACAATGAGCTTTAAATTAGGCCCTAATGACCCATGTGCTATGGAAGCCCAGCACCGAAGCCCGGGTGGAGTGAGCCTTCCACTGCCAACCTCACTCGCTCCAGTATAAGCAGGTCCCAGTAAATATTTAACAATCTGTCTATGTTAGCTATGGCTAACATAGACAAAACAGGCTATCAACCCTGCTTATCCTGTGTCTGAGTTAACCTTTCAGTTCCACAGTTTAACTATTTCAAAGGCAGATATTGATTCTCCCAAACCATGCCCTTCTCACAATACATATATTGTGACACAGTGAGGTGTTGTGTCTGGTAAGGCAGGTACTTTCCTCCCAGTATGTGCGGCTGGGCTGGTTTCCAGCCAGGTGAGGTCAAATACTGGACAGGAGTTTACGGTCAGTGTTTTGGCAGCACCTGGCTGCAGTTAAGTAGGCAGCTGGGCTCAGCAGAAATGTCTCTGTTTAGGGGATCTGAGGCTTTTTGCCGCACGCTGGGGAAACAGGCCCCCTAAAGCCTGCTGTGGACTACTGGAGGCAGAACTGCCAGCAAGGTGACTTGTGTTATATGAACTTTCCATTGTGTGTGAATTAACACCAAGACTGCAAAGTTACGTGCTGTTTTGTGCAATTGCACAAAGTGTGAATAAACATTGACGTTTTAAGTTAAGAACTAACTGATTTTCCTAGTCTACGACGTAAAGTCATAGTTTTATTAAGACACGGAGGCGAATATTGCTTTCTCTTCCTTTACTGATCACCATAGCAGCAAGGAGAAACAAAAAACAAATGCAAATGGTCACCATAGTAACCCATACGTCCCACCCCTACAGCCCCAATATAAGGCTGCGTCCAAGGTGGTACTTCCTCTTTCTCTGCGAACCAGTCCATAATAACCGATGAACAACAACTCCGGAACACTCAAAGAACAATCCGCGCCAACGAAACCCTCAGAATCCAAGCAGGAACTCTCCAGCGACAGGATCCACATCAGGGGAAGGACTGGAACCAACATCCAAGACTCTCAGCAAATCCAACGTGGAAGAAGCAGGAGCCGGAGGAAAAACCTCATCCAGAACAGGAACAATCCAGGGCAGGAAGACTCAACCTGAAAGAACAAGAGACATAAACTCCGATAAAGCGAGATCATGGCCCAGCCAAACCCATCTCCAGCGGACACCAGAGTTCCAGGCCGATGGTAAGCATACATACAAGCATGAGCACATAATGGCGAACAACTGAACCTTCACAGTGTATAACAGTTCAAACCCGGCCTACCCACTAAATACAGCTAACAGGCCAAACACACCCCCATACCACCAGAGCCCAGGGGAGGGAAGGGAGGGCAATATTCGCCTCCGTGTCTTAATAAAACTATGACTTTACGTCGTAGACTAGGAAAATCAGTTAGTTTTACATCAGACACGAAGGCTTCATATTGCTAGTTCAAAGCTGGTTAACCAAGGGATCAAACAAATGAGGAGGAGGACGGAAATAATACTCACGGAAAGTGGAGGCACTCGACCAGTCCGCCAATCGCAGGATGTCCTCCAGGCGAGCCCCCGAGACCGCCAAGGAGGTAGACGCCGCCCCGCGCGCCGAATGAGCTGTAAACACCGAAGTGTCCACACCGGCAAGAGCCATAACCCATTTCAACCAACGGGCCAAGGTGGGGCTAGTCACCGGGCCGAACGGGTGACGGATGGAGAGAAACAACTGTGGCACAGCCGGAGACCTGTGAGGACGAGTCCTGGCCTCGTATTCTTTCAAACAAGCTACCGGACACAAGGCCGGGGAAGCCGGAAAGCTGGGGTACGAAACGACCCGGATGTTCGTCTTCGTGCGTCTTGAAATGTTAAATGCCACGCCCTCCGGGGTGAAGGACCTGGCGTCGTGGTCCAGAGCCCGCACATCAGAAACTCTTTTACAAGAAATCAAGCAAAAGAGCGTGAGCAACTTCGCGGAAAGCTGACGTAAGGAAAGGTCAGCATTGGTAGGCCAAGAGGACAAAAAGGTAAGCACCAGGGAAACATCCCAAGTGGAAGAAAACCTCGGGCGGGGAGGCCGAGATAGACGCGCGCCTCGGAGGAGGCGCGAAACGGAAGGATGCTGTCCTGCCGGAACGCCGTCAAACCCTAGATGTGACGAAGAAATCGCCGAACGAAAAAGGTTGATCGTTCTGTAAGCCTTACCCCCTTCAAAAAGAGAGGTGAGGAATTGAAGCAACTGAGCTACAGGAGCTGAAACGGGATCCAGGTCCCGTTCCAGGCACCAGCCAGCCCAAGTTCGCCAGGCCGCCCGATAAGATTTTCGGGTGCCGGGAGCCCAAGCGTCGTCCAAGAGGCGCCTAGCTGCCTCCGAAATTCCGTCGACCGCTCCTGGAGTCCTGAGAGCCGGCAGGCCATCAAACGTAGGGATCCGTCCAGGAGCAGGGGGTGGGGAGTCCCCTGAGGGCAGCGCAGGAGAGAGGTCGGGTTCGGCAGAAGGACTGGAATGTCCACCAGAAGCTCCAGGAGAGACGGGAACCATACCTGAGAGTCCCAGAACGGGACTATCGCCACCAACTCCGCCCGATGGCGACGCACTTGGAGAAGCATCCGAGGAATCATCATGAATGGGGGAAAAGCATAGAGAAGGTCGGAGGACCAGTCCTGCAGAAACGCGTCCGCCGCCATCGCCTCCGGATCCGGGCGCCAACTGTAGAACCGAGGGAGGTGAGCGTTGAGCCGGGAGGCGAACAAGTCCACGGAAAAGGGCCCCCATCTGGCTGACACCTCCGAGAAAATCGACGGGTCCAACTGCCAGTCGCTGCCGTCCGTAAGATGGCGGGAACTCCAATCCGCCCGCACGTTGTGAAGTCCCGGCAGGTACTCGGCCTGCACCATGATGTCCCTGGAGAGACAATACGCCCAAAAATCCTTCGCCAACCCCGCCAGGGTAGCAGACTGGGTTCCGCCCAAACGGTTGATGTAGCGAACCGCTGAAATATTGTCCATCCGGAGACGGATACATGCATTGGCCAAACCGTTGGTAAAACTCTTGACGGCCAAAGAGCCGGCCAGCAACTCCAAGGCATTGATGTGCAAGCGCGTCTCGACCTGCGACCAAGGTCCCCCGGTGGAGACCCCGTCGCAGTGCGCTCCCCAGCCCTGAAGGCTCGCATCCGATTCGATGGTGAATTCCGGCTGGAAGCCAAAAATCGCCCTGCCGTTCCAAGCTTCCAGATTGGCGATCCACCAACGGATCTCTTCTTTGGCCTCCGAATCCAATTCCACCATGTCCGCAAAGGAGGCCCCCGAGCGGAGGTGCGCAATCTTCAAGCGCTGTAGGGCCCGGTAATGCAACGGCGCCGGGAAGACCGCCTGTATGGAGGATGCTAGCAGGCCGATGATGCGGGCTAGATGACGCAGGGACAGGTGGGCACTGGTCAACGCCCGTCGCAGTTCCTTGCGAATGGACCGTAACTTGTCCCCCGGCAGGCTGAGGGATTCCGAGATCGAGTCCACTGTGAATCCTAGGAAGTCCAACCTCTGGGAGGGAGTGAGCCAAGACTTCTCCAAGTTGAGCAGGAAACCGAGCGACTCTAGGAGATCCGACGTCCATCGGAGGTGTTGCAGCAGTGACGATCTGGATTGATGCATCAGGAGGATGTCGTCCAGATATATTATGAGGCGCACCCCGCGACTCCTCAGCCAGGCCATGACCGGACGCAGGAGCTTGGTGAAACACCACGGAGCCGACGACAAGCCGAATGGAAGGCATGTGAATCTCCAGACCTCGTCCTTCCAGAGGAAGCGAAGGAGATCCCTGGAGTGGGGGGCCACCGAGACCGTCAGGTACGCGTCCTTCAGATCCAGCTTCACGAGCCAATCCCCGGGGGAGAGGAGGTCCCGAAGCAGATGGATGCCCTCCATCTTGAAGTGTCGGTACCGCACGATGCTGTTTAGCGCCCGGAGATTGATGACGGGACGCATCTGCCCCCCTTTCTTCTGGACCAAGAAAATGTTGCTTATCACCCCCCTTGAGCGGCCGTGGGCTCTCTCTATGGCCCCCTTGAGGAAAAGGGAAGAGAGCTCCTCGTCCACCCGAGCGGAGTCCGATCCCCTCCGAAGAGAGGCCGGCGGGAGTTGCACTGAGCAAGGGGTGTCTATGAGCTCTATGGAGAAACCCCTGACCGTCATCAGCACCCACGGGTCTGATGTAATTAGCTCCCAAGCGTGTAAAAAATGCCGAAGTCTGCCCCCTACATAAGGTACCGAAGAATCCCCGTCCGGGGTCTGACTTACCGGATGATTTGCGGGGAGCCGTGTTTCCTCGGAAGGAACGGGAGCGCCATTGTCCCCCTCTGGATGGGAAGAACGCCTGGGAAGACCGCTGGTCTTGAAACGCAGCTCGCTGGGAGAAGGAGCCTCTGGATACACCCCTGCCTCGGGTGCTGGAGCGGCCGGACAGACGGCCCCTGTTGCTGCCGGCCCTGTGAGAGACCCGGCCCTGGAAGACTTTGCGCATAGTGGCCTGCGCCTTGTCCAGAGCGGAAAAAGTGCCGACGAAGCGGCTGAGGTCCTTTATAAAGGAGTCCCCAAAAAGCAGGCCCTCCGCCTCTTTGCCCGTCTCCGTCTGGGCGAGATTAATGAGCTTGGGGTCTATCCTAAGCAGGATGGCCTTGCGCCTTTCCACAGATAGGGACGCATTGGTTCCCCCGGCGATGCAAATCGCCCGCTGGGCCCAGCCCGTGAGCTCCTCAGGGTCAATGTGGGAACCCTCCTGTCTGGCGGACTCCGCCAACTCCATAATTTTTGCCAGTGGACCGAAAATATCCAGGAGCTTGTCCTGGCAGCCTCTAAGGGCCGAGTCCAAGCCCTTCTTGGCATTCCACCCCGACTTAGACAAAAATTGGGTCATCTTTGGATCCACGACGGGCGTGTCGCAGACTTTATGGGGTATAATGGGCCGAGGGCACTCAGCCCGCAGTTTACTGCGCGCCTCCTTGGACAGAGGACGGCGGGCCCAATGCTCCAGGTAACTGCTAATTTGGGAATCGGGGAGCCACTCCGCCGATCTGGGATGGTGGAGGGCCTCAGGATCAAACATGGGAGCCCCGGAGGAATCCAAAGGGAAATTGTCAGCAGAGGCAGAGGAGGAATCCTTAGTTAAAGGCACAGCAGGGGGAGTGGCAATGGGGTCGGAACCCCGAGGGGAGTCATCCTCCTCAGAAAAATCAGTAGCCTCTGCTGGATCCTCCGGGCCCGAACCCAGATCCGAGTCAGAGACGGCATCCGCTAGGGCTCTAGCGTGTTTCCACACCCGCGATTTATCAGCCTGGCGGGGACAAGCTCTCTTACGCGACCTCAGCGCGTCGTCTGGGGTGGTCATCAACACACCGGTCATTGTCTCCTGTCCAACAGGAGGTTCAGCAGCAAACGAGTGCTGCGCAGTCTCAGGGGGAGCAAGTCTGGCCCCAGCTAGGGGGTGTGCAGACAGGGCCTGGGAGATGGTCTGTGACAAGACAGTGGACATGGAACCCATAGCCTGTAGGATCGCATCAGACACAGAGCGCTGGATGAGCTGCGCCTGTGAGTCTGAGTCAGAGCGACTAGCATTGCCAGGGAGGGGGGCGGGGGGGGATTGGGCAGAGGGGTCCATGCTGGTCAAGCAAAAGGAACAGGGTACCTGTAGGAGGAGGGCTGGGAGGAGAGCCAGAGGCACAAAGTAAGCCGCGCTAGATAAATGAGGGGTTAATCACCCCAGGAGCGAGAGGAGCGGAGCGCAGCACAGGAGAACCGGCAGCAGGCACGCAGGAGACCGGAGGAAGCGAGATCTCGCGGGAACGGGAACCAAAATGGCCGCCAGATCTCGCGAGATCTCGCTCCAGCCAGCCAAAGAGCGCGAAAGTGGGGAGAAAAAAGCCGCCGAGCCGTGCAGCAGACGCGTGCAAGACGGGGGGCGTGGCCCAGCACAGGGGAGGCAAAGATGGCGGTAAGGCTAGCGACCCTGCCAGGCACAAAGGGACCCCCAAGTAAGACTCCCCAAGGGAGAAAAAGAGCGGAGAGAGGGAACGAACGGAGCCCCAAAAGGAGAGGGTACCAGGGGAAAACGCTGCGCGCGATTAGGCCCCCGAGATACTGGGGCAGGCAGAGGTTGCCCAGACAGGGAAAAACCTAAGGGGCAAGGAAGCAGGATAAAAGATATATCGCTGCACCAAACCTACCCCACCTAAAGGGAGGAACAAAAACAAGCCCCAGGGATAGAAAATAACCCGGGGAATAGACAGTAAAACGAATAAACACTTAGGGAATAGAGCAGTCAGCAGATAAAATTAACATGTTACTTATCTGGTGAGCAGCAAGAAAGAGGAAGTACCACCTTGGACGCAGCCTTATATTGGGGCTGTAGGGGTGGGACGTATGGGTTACTATGGTGACCATTTGCATTTGTTTTTTGTTTCTCCTTGCTGCTATGGTGATCAGTAAAGGAAGAGAAAGCAATATGAAGCCTCCGTGTCTGATGTAAAACTTCTATTTTGCCTCTGTACTGCGCCTGCTTACCATATCTACCAGAGGGAAACCCCACAAAATATATATATATATATATATATATATATATATTGGACTTTTCTATTTAGCTCACTAGTCCGAGCAAGTCCAATGCTATCGAGACCAAGACAGACTTTAACCCCTTAAGGACTTAGGGCGTACTAGTACGCCCTGTTTCCAGAGTCCTTAAGGACCCCAGGGCGTACCGGTACGTCCTAACTTTAAATCGTGATTGCGGCGTGGCGGGGGATAATCCGAACAGGATGTCCACTGAAATCATTCAGCGGGCATCCTGTCACAACGCCTGGGGGAGTCATGTAACCCCCCCGCATCGGCGATCGCAGAAAACCGCAGGTCAATTCAGACATGCGGTTTGCTGCATTTCCGGTCCATTCAGGTCTCCGGTGACCCGATGAACCGGAAAAAGACTGATCGGTGGTGTGATTACACACCACCAATCACAGTACGAACATTTGGGAGAGGCAGTGCTGGCCGTGGTACTGATGCCTGCTGTCCAGGGTGCTGATTGGTGCAGGGAGAGAGGCGCGAGATTCAAACTTCCAGCGCTCCTCTCTCCCCTCCTCTTCCTGTTCAGCACCTGCACCCTGCAACACCGTCCTCACCAGGCTCCTGCGATCCCCCCATCAGCACCCATCACCCTCCAGGTAGGTTAGGGTCAGTGAGGGAAAAGTTAGTAAGGAAAAAAATTAAATAAAATCACTTTTATCAAAACTTTTTTTTTCAGCTTTGAGACCCTAGACCCCCCTGCCACTTGCCCCCCCCACCACTTTTTTTTTTGCGTGCGTGTTACCACATCGCCCGCCCCACTGCCGATCAGCATTGTACCACTGATCAGCAAGTTTGAACTTTTTTTTTTTTCTAACACTTCATTTTTTTTTTTTTTACTTTTTAGTACGCAAACACCCGTGCCCCCACACACACGCACATACAATAAAGGTTTACACGGACGCACATACACACGCAGACACACACTCCCCTATGGCCCGCCGGATGTTCTCGGTGGAGGAGGCATACGCCCAGATTGCCTCCGACTCCGAGAGCCCCAGTGAGGATGACCCTACGTTCCTCTTGTCATCCGCATCCTCCTCATCATCATCTGATGACGATGAGCCCCCAAGGCGGAGCCAGGGGCCCCACATGCTAGAGACCCTGTGGCCCACCCTAGTACGAGCCGCCCTGGGACTCGTACTGGTTTCCCAGCCCACCAAATAAGCCCACCGGAGCCCCCTGCTGGTGAACTTAGCTGGTGTCCCCCTGTGGATTTTGAGCCTGAGATTCTGGATTTTGTTGGCAATCCAGGAATCCAGATTCCCACAGTGGGGTTTACTGAAATGGACTTTTTTAGTTTTTTTTTCAGTAACCCATTTGTGAATCTGATGGTGGAGCAGACGAACCTGTACGCCCAACAGTTCGTTGCTCAGCACCCGGGCTCCTTTTTGGCTAGACCTGGTGGCTGGACGCCGGTCAGTGCAGCCAAGATGAGGAAATTTTGGGGCCTCGTGCTGCACATGGGTCTAGTGCAAAAACCTAGTGTCAGGCAATACTGGAGTGGGGACGTCCTCTACCAGACCCCACTCTACAGTATGGCCATGACACGTCCCCGGTTTGAGGCCATCCGGAAATGTCTGCATTATTCAGATAATGCAGCATGTCGTCGTCGCCGGTCATTGATCACTTCGGGGCCAAATTTGCGCAGGCCTACGTACCTGGAAGGGAGGTGGCGGTTGATGAGTCTCTCGTTGCGTTCAAGGGGAGACTCAGTTTCCGCCAATACATTCCCACTAAGCGGGCGAGGTATGGCGTGAAAATGTACAAAATTAGTGAGAGTACCTCAGGGTACACTTACAAATTTTGTGTGTACGAGGGGCGAGATTCCCGTATCGAACCCCCAGAATGTCCCCCCACTCTGGGTGTTAGCGGGAAACTTGTGTGGGACCTTATGTTCCCACTGCTAGATAAGGGTTACCACTTGTACGTGGATAACTTTTATACTAGCATTCCCTTGTTCAGGTCCCTTGCCGCCAGATCCACGTTCGCTTGTGGGACCGTGCGGAAAAATCAACGCGGCCTCCCTATCTACCCCCTCCAGGTACCTATCCCCAGGGGTGAGACCCGTGCCCTTACCAGTGGAAACCTGTTGCTGGTCAGGTATAAGGACAAGAGGGATCTCCTTATACTGTCCACAATCCACGGTAACAGCACCACTCCCGTCTCTGTGCGAGGTACCGCGGCAACGGTCCTCAAGCCCGATTGTATCGTCGACTACAATCGGTATATGGGAGGAGTTGATCTCTCTGATCAAGTCCTCAAGCCATATAATGCCATGAGCAAAACATGGTACAAAAAAGTTGCGGTCTACTTGGTGCAGGTTGCCATGTACAACTCTTTTGTACTATCCCGAAGCGCTGGAAGCACAGGGACATTCCACTAATTCTATGAGGCAGTCCTCAAGGACCTGATCTTTTCGGACCGGGAAAGAGCAGGCCAAAGTACCTCGGGAATTGGAGGCGCCCGGATCATCCCTGGCCAACATTTTCCAGGTGTGGTCCCCCATACTGGAAAGAAGGGACGAACCCCAAAAAAGTGCAGAGTGTGTCGCAGGAGGGGGATATGGAAGGACACCACCACTCAGTGCGACACGTTCCCCAATCATCCAGGCCTCTGCGTTATTGATTGCTTCAGGGAGTATCACACTTCCATGGAGTACCACATTTTTATAATCCCCAACAGTCCCCTAGAGAACATAAAAAACTATGGCTCTCAGACTTTGGAGACACAGAAACAATTTTTTCCCCCAAAAAAATATTAGTTTTAGTGCAGGCTTCCTCAAAACTGCGGCCCTCCAGATGTTGTAAAACTATAACTCCCAGCATGCCCAGACAACCTACAGCCATCAGCAGGGCATGGTGGGAATTGTAGTTTGAGGATGCCTGCTTAATGTCTCCAAAGTCTGAGAGCCATACATATTGGGCATCGCCACGTCCGTAAAAATCTACTCTATAAAAATAATAACATTTAACCCAACCCGGATGAACAGCGTTTAAAAAAAAAAGTGTAAAATAAAGCCATTTTTTGTCATATGCACCCCAAATTAGTGACAATAAAACCGCCATCTCAGCCCAAAAAAAAAAAAAAAACTGTAGCTCCCAGGCTATGGAGATACTAAAATATTTTTTTTTTTGTTCCTAAAATGATAATATAGTGTAAAATCTAAATACATTTTAAAATGTAGACATATTAGGTCTCGCCGCGTCCGTAAGAATCTGCCCTATAAAAATAACATTTGACCAAACCCCTCGGATGAACAGCGTTAAAAATATAAAATAAAAACGTTCCCCTCCTTCTATGTCCTCCCTTTTGGCCAAACAGTAGTTTAGGACAACATATGGGGTGTTTTTGCAAACTACAGAATCAGGGCAACCCATATTGAGTTTTGTGTGGCAGTTAATCCTTACTTTATTACTGGAAAAAATGGGTTAAAATGAAAAATTTTCAAAAAAATTAAAATTTCTAAATTGTTTCTCCATCTGCCATTAACTCTTGTGGAACACCTAAAGGGTTAACAAAGTTTGTACACTCAGTTTTGAATACCTTGAGGGATGTACTTTCTTAGATGGAGTCACTTTTTTGAAATTTCTATTCTAGGGGTGCAACGGGGGGCTTGAAATGGGACATGGTATAAACAAAACAAGTCCTGCAAAATCTGCCTTGCAAAAACCATATGGCGTTCCCCTCCTTCTATGTCCTCCCGTTTGGCCAAACAGTAGTTTACGACTACATATGTGGTGTTTCTGCAAACTGTATCATGGCAATCCATATTGAGTTTTGTTTGGCAGTTAACCCTTGCTTTGTTCCTGGAAAAAATTGATTATATTGGAAAATTTTCCCCAAAAAATCGAAATTCTTAAATTTTATGTCCATTTGCCATGAAGTCTTGTGGAAGACCTAAAGGGTTAACACAGTTTGTAAACCCAGTTTTGAATACCTTGAGGGGTGTAGTTTCTAAAATGGGGACATTTTTGGGTGGTTTCTATTACGTAAGCCTCACAAAGTGACTTCAGACCTGAACTGGTCCATAAAAGGTGGGATTTGAAAAATTTCTAAATTTGCTTCTAAACTTCTAAGCTATGTAACATCCCCCAAAAATAAAATATCATTCCCAAAATGATACAAACATGAAGTAGACATATGGGGAATGTAAAGTCATCACAATTTTTTGGGGGTATACTATGTATTACAGAAGTTGAGAAACAGAAACTTTGAAATTTGCAAATATTTCAAAGTTTTTGGTAAATGTGGCATTTTTTATGCAAAAAAATTTACTTTTTTGACCCAATTTTAGCAGTGTCATGAAGAACAATATGTGATGAAAAAAACTATCTCAGAACAGCCTGGGTAAGTAAAAGCATTTTAAAGTTATCAGCACTTAAAGGGCTTCTGTCACCCCACTAAAGTAATTATTTTTTTTTTGGCTAGTTACATTCCTTATAGTGCGATATATGAGAATATAATGGTGTTACTTACTTTCATTCAGCCGTTTCTTATAAAAACAAAGTTTTATAATATGTAAATCAGGTCTCTACCAGCAAGTAGGGCGTCTACTTGCTGGTAGCCGCCGCAAAAACCGCCCCCTCGTCGTGTTGATTGACAGGGCCAGCCGCGATCTCCTCCTCCGGCCAGCCCTGTCAGCATTTTAAAAATCGCGCGCCTCTGTTCATTCGGCGCAGGCGCTCTGAGATGAGGAGGCTCGTCTCCTCAGAACTCCCTCAGTGCGCCTGCGCCGATGACGTCTTCTCTTTCGGTGATGTCATCGGCGCAGGCGCACTGAGGGAGTTCTGAGGAGACGAGCCTCCTCATCTCAGAGCGCCTGCGCCGAATGAACAGAGGCGCGCGATTTTTAAAATGCTGACAGGGCCGGCCGGAGGAGGAGATCGCTCAAACCGGGAAAACCCTGTTGATGCCTGTGGCACCTCCCATTTGACAAACATGAGATAGGGCAAATTACAATCCCAGTCCTTTCCATCTTTATCAACCACCTTTTTAAGCATCCTTTTAAGTGCTCTAATGAACCTTTCATAGCTCCTTAGTAACAATGGACATAAAAAGTGTTCCCTGGTCTGTAGAGAATTTCTGCTGGGATATCTGTACGGGTGAACATTTGGAAGAGTTCTTTTGCTATCACCTTAGATGATGTGTTCCTGAGAGGTATTGCTTCGGGATAGCGGGTGGCATAGTCTAGGTCAGGATAACCAAGATATGCTGGTGATCTCTTAGGAAGTTGGCTGACTAAATCCATAGCAACGCGCTCAAAAGGAACCTCAAATGTTGGCAGCGGTATTAGGGGGTTACAAAAATGCGGCCTAGGGGCGTTGATTTGACAATCAGGGCATGAATGGTAGAAATCCTCTACAGCCTTATAAATACTAGGCCAGAAAAGTTCAGTTCAATGCACTCTTTTGTTTTCTCCACCTTTAAATGCCCTCCCAGAAGATGAGCTAGTTTCAACACCATACGGATATGAGACTTGGGTACAACCATTTGCTCTACAACCTCTATTTGTGTTTTCTTTACACTGTAAAGTAAATCATCATGTACAGCGAAGTGGGGGTACACCAAACCCTGCCTGGTTCCTGGGTCATTTTTCTAGGCACTCGCTAGACTGGGATCCCTCATCTGTTCAGTACCAAAGCGGCCCCAGGAGACTTGTAAGTTTAAAAGCTCTATCTCCGGAGGAGTTTCCTCAGGGTCCTCCTCTAGGACCTCTATTATAGATCCGGATGAAACGATACCATATATGTCTTTTTTTTTTTTTACATTTCACACAATAAAAACATTTTTAGAAAAAAAATCATGTTTTTGTGTTGCCATTTTGTTAGAGCCATATTTTTTTCATTTTTCTGGCTATAGTCTTGTGTGAGGGCTTGTTTTTTGCAGGACTTTTTTATTGCTACCATTTGGGGTTCATAAGACTTTTTGATTGATATGTTTTTTGGCATATTTATTATATTTTTTTTTACACCGTTCACTTGATGGGGTATATCATGTGATATTTTTGTAGAGCCAATTGTTTTATATATATATATATATATATATATATATGGTCTTGTGTGAGGGCTCATTTTTTGCGGGATGAGGTGATGTTTTTATTGCTACCATTGTGTTGTACATACGACTTTTTATTTGATTAACATTATGTTTCTTGGGAGGTGAGCTCACAAAAAAATCTGTTTTGAGGCAATATTTATTTTTAGTTTTTTACGGCGTTCACCTAATGGGGTAGATCATATGATATTATTATGGAGTCGGTCGTTGCAGATGTGGTGATACCAAAAATGTCTATTTTATTATTTTTCTTCAATTTTTTTAAAAATAATTAAATAACGGACTTGGAGGAATTTTTTTTATGTGAAACTTTTTATTTCTTTTTTAAAAAATTTTATTTTACACTTTGTGTCCTCCATAAGCTCATACAAGACCTCTGGGGGACATTTACCTTGATTTTTTAGATTTTTTTAACTATTGATTTCTCCTGTAACTGGGGCTGACATAGTAGCCCCAGTTACAGGGGAAATACACCCACCAGAGAGGCTGTACAGCATAATACAGCACTGTACAGCCTCAGTGCAGGGCTGATCAAGGTCTATGGAAGACCCAACAGTTCTTGCACTCACCCGGCCCCGGCGATCACATAACCGCTAGCCCGGGACAGGTAGCGGCATAGTGCTTCCTGATCTGTATACACACCGCTCGTTGAGAGCTGTGTATCCAGCGATCTGGAAGGCAGGGACACCCAGGAACCCTTTTCTCTGGGTTGCCCTGTTGTCACAGACAGCGGGCCCCCCGCTCTGCAGCTGCATGATTACCGTGCAGCTGCCATCTCTGAATGGACGTTCCAGAACATCCATTCAGAGATAAACAACCAGCCCAAGGAAGTTTATACTCAATGGACGGTCGTAAAGTGGTTAAGAGTACTGTCACTTTAAGGATATGTCCTTATCCTCCACCATGTGTGGTCTTTTCTATTTAGCTCACTGTTCCAAGCAAGTCTAATGCTATAGAGACCCAGATAGACTTTAAGGTTTCAAAGCGCAGTCCTTTCTGGCATTTATTGTCAGAGTAAACAGGCAGCACATGTACAGGATGCACGGTTCAAATAGAAAACATAGCATAAAGAAACTCTTGCTCGTCCGAGCACTAGTTAGACAGTAATGTACCTGACTGTACCAAATAAAACACAGTAACGGCAACCAGTACCTTCTGCTCACACAGAGCAACTACACTGTTTGTCTCTCTCCCACATAATGCAGCCTGGGTGTTTAGGTAGGCCTCAGCCCAGCTGAATTAATCAAGTGGCTGCACAGTAAATTGTTCCAGGGCCAGGAACGGAGCCCGTCACCATTTATAGGTGAGAAACCTAGGTGGAATATATATGCCATTTAACACTTTGCCTGATACCACGTTACAATATATATACAGTAGGGATTATAATTTTTCCAAAGATGTGATTTTCATATGACTTTGCATACACCCGAGTCTCAGTGATGTAAAAGATATATATGCCAAATTTTAAAAAGATTGGATAATATTTAGGGGTTGCACACATTGATCACTTTTATTACTACTCTCCCTCCTGTAGCTAGGAGGTAGGTCTAAAAATGACTTCAGTTTCAGGATCCCAGGGGCTATGCATCAAGCAAGGTGAATGGCAAAGGCAATATATGCACTTAAAATTGTCCTCTTCCCTAAACAGTTGAATATTCCTCAACAAGAATTGAAAGGAATGAAACGGGTTGCACATTTTGTCAGCCTCATATATGTTTGCTTTTTGCACGAGGCTATTGTAAGTCGATGGGCTCCAAAGAATGATTTGGATATGCTACAGCTTCTGAGCACTTACCCATATGCAGACGTAAAAAAAAAGTGCTCTCACAGTTGCTAAGAGACACATTTGGTATCTGTCAAAAACAAATGTAGGATTGGCTTTTTTATGGACGAACATATTACTCAGGCTGTTAAGGAAAATATGACTAAAAATTTAGAAACCAAACCTGCAAAGAAAAAGGAAATGAAACGATTTGAGGATAAAAACCTAGTTTTTGAAGGAAAAGACCTGAGCCATTTCGTTACTAATAAAACAAAGACTTTCTTTGAATTGTTTGGGATCCACGAAGTGACAGAATACTGCCGTGATTCTCTAAGAAGCCATGTTAATGCTCTTAAGGTTGTCAATGATACCATAGAAAGAGGAATTGCTCTGATAAAAAAAGTTTAACGAATCGGTCAGGGACGAACAACAAAAACAATTCTTGTTGAGGGTAGTCGAGCATCACAGAAAAGTCGCCACCAAGCTAACAAAAGAAGGGATTGCATCGTTCAAAGTTGATTAATATAACACGTTTTGCCTATCATACTACCGATTAATCTTAGTGTCTAGTTTTAATATTATTTAAAGTTTGTGATTTCTAGTTTTCCCATGAAAAGTAATTAACATTGAAAAATCTTATTTTTTGCCTACTTTTACAAAACTGATCAAAGTGTGCAACCTCTAAATATTATCCAATCTTCTTGAAATGGCATATATATCTACTACATTACTGAGACTCAGGGCATACGTAAAGTCTGCAAAAAGTTTACATTTTATTTTTTTCCATTACAAAATGAAATATATAATATACAGTTGAAACCAGAAGTTTACATACACTGTATAAAAGGACACATATGCATGTTTTTCTCAATATCTGACATGAATTTAGAATATACAATTCCTGTTTTAGGTCAATTAGGATTACCATAATTATTATTATTATTTGTCAAATGCCAGAATAATGAGAGAGAGACTGTTTTAAGACATTTTAATTACTTTCTACAATGTTAAAAGTTAACATCACTAAGATTACTATGTCTATAAAGAATTCTGGACTGCCGATATGATGATGTCATGTGTTTGGATGCTTCTGTTAGGTTTGTTGGCAACATCTGAGTTATTTAGAGCACAGTTGTGGATGTATTTAAAGGGAACATGTCACCGGGATTTTGTGTAGAGAGCTGAGGCCATGGGTTGCTAGATGGCCGCTAGCAACCCAACTCATCTCAGGTTAATTTGCATATGTATCAAATCAGTTTTTTTACACAATAAAAGCACACAGAGCTATGGGGACTGGGTATTGCGGATGTGCTAGCGGCCATCTAGCAACCCATGTCCTCAGCTCTATACACAAAATCCCGGTGACAGGTTCCCTTTAAATGCATACCTGAAACACACTGCTTCTTTGTGTGGCATCATGGGAAAGGCTAAAGAAATCAGCCAAGATATCAGAAAGAGAATTGTGGACTTGCACAAGTCTGGCTCAACCTTGGGTGCAATTTCAAGATACCTGAAGGTGCTTTGTTCATCTGTACAAACAATTATACGCAAGTACAAACAAGATGGGAAAGTCCAGCCATCATACCGCTGAGGAAGAAGACGGGTTCTGTGTGCCAGAGATCAATGTGCATATCAACCCAAGAACAAAAGAAAAAGACCTTGTGAAGATGATGGCGGAAGCTGGTAAGATTGTGTCAATATCCACAGTGAAAAGAGTATCGTATCAACATGGGCTGAAAGACCACTCTGCCAGGAAGAGGCCATTACTCCAAAAGAAACATAAAAAAGCCAGATTAATGTTTACAAATGCACACAGGAACAAAGACCTATATTTTTGGAGACATGTCCTATGGTCTGACGAAACTAAAATTGATCTTTTTAGACATAACGACCATCATTACATTTGGAGGAAAAAGGGAGAAGCTTGGAAGCCTAAGAACACCATCCTGCCAACTGTGAAACATGGGGGTGGCAGCATCACGTTGTGGGGTTGTTCTGCTGCAGGAGGGACTGATGCACTTCACAAAATAGATGGCATCATGAGGAAAGAAGATTATGTGGAAATACTGAGAACATCTCAAGACATCAGCCAGGAAGTTAAAGCTTGGGCGGAAATGGGTATTCCAAATGGACAATGACCCGAAGCATACTGCCAAACTTGTTACAAAGTGGCTTAAGGATAACAAAGTCAATGTTTTGGAGTGGCGTTCACAAAGCCCTGATCTCAATCCTATTGAAAGTTTTTGGTCAAAGCTGAAAAGGCAGGTGCGAGCAAGGCGACCAACAAACATGGCTCAGTTACACCAGTTTTGTCAGGAGGAATAGGCCCAAATAATTATAATTATGGTAATCCTAATTGATCAAAAACAGGAATTGTTTATTCTGATTTCATGTCAGATATTGAGAAAAATATGCATATGTGTCTTTTTATATAGTTATGTAAACTTCTGGTTTCAACTGTGTATATATATATATATATATATATATATATATATATGCATTGCTACCACTTGAGTAAAACAATTACCATTTACCTGTACCAAAAACCAGGACATGATGACAGACATCCATGGGTTACCACCCTTCGATGTTTTCTTTGCTGGTAATAACAGTTTTCCTATGGAAACATGCAAAATAAATATATCATTAACCTAAAGAAACATTATCAATAGAGATGAGCAAATTGCTCAAAATTCAATTTTGGTTCGATTCAGTCAACCAATTTGATTCGGGACCGAATCCATTCTACTCAAATCTAA
Organism: Bufo gargarizans; assembly: GCF_014858855.1. NCBI lineage: Eukaryota > Metazoa > Chordata > Amphibia > Anura > Bufonidae > Bufo > Bufo gargarizans. The sequence goes on from NC_058083.1 coordinate 194,904,220, forward strand.
GGTTCTCCAACTGGCTTAACAATCTGCAAGAGCTTTTTAGCGTTATCTTAGTGGGGTGGCATTTATTACCACATAAGTGTCATGGGCAGTGTGGTGGCTCAGTCAGTATTAAATCTGATCAATGACAAAATCTGCATGGAATTTGTATGTTCTCCCGGTGTTTGCGTGAGTTTCCTCCGGGTATTCCGGTTTCCAAAACTCCAAAGACAACTTTTCGGCAGATAATCGCTAACAAGCATTCACATGAACGCTTGTTAGCAATCATCTGTCAGTGTAATACTGCCACCAATTGCGCAATGAACGAGCTCGATCATCGGGCTATTCAAAGCTTTTGTCAAGTTGAAAAATTATCATTTACAGGTGGCAGATCCTAGTGTCTAATAACAATTTGCCGCCGGCAAACCACTATACAGCATGGGGACGAGTGATGGCATAGCGATCGCTCATCCCATGCTGTGGAGGAGATCGCTGCATGTAATAGCAGAGGCCTCATCTGGTGATTGCCGAGAGGGAACGCTTTCCTCCTGACAATCTTCTGCCACATCAGGCTGTGTAATACAGCCTTAAGATTGTGAGCCCCATTGGGGACAGTGTCCTAGTAATATCTGTAAAGTTCTGCAGAATATATCAGCACTATATAAGTGATTAAGATAAATAAATTAAAAGGATTCCTAACGAAAAAGTACAAACTTTAAAGGCCAGGTTGTCTTAGGGCATAGTCACGTGTGCTGGGTCCTCTGTGGATTTTCTACAGGATCTGGCCACAAACAGTGTCATAAAAATAAAAAAAAAGTCCAAAATCAGCTGTGACATTGCTGTTGCTATCACAACATATCTTCCCATGCTTTCAACCTTTGCACTGCAAAATCAGTAAAACCCACAACATAAACTGACATGCTACAGACTGAAAACCCAAAGTGCAAATTAGTCTACATTGAATGTTTCCTCTGTAGATCTGGATTCGATTTTTTAGCATTCACTTTGCTTGTACTGAAGATGATGTGGATTTTATGTATGAAATTCCACTGTGGAGAATCCTCAGAGTTCCCATCACATATGGCTGTACCCTTACGGTGTATTCAGAAGAGCAGGTAGTGTGCCAAGATCAACAACTCCCGTGTATTTTAACATGAGTTGACATGGCTTTGCAATGCTGTTTTTTTTTAGCTGTGCAACTTGTACATACATAACACTTTTAAACAATGTCTATGTGTTGTGGCAGTTGAGCTGCCAGAGGGCCACATGATGGCCATTGAAAGGGTGTAGCTCACCCAGAGGAGCCTAGTGAGAACAGAAAAGTCCCGGCAAAGCATGGAAAGGGGGTGTTGTTTGCACCAGGAGTGTGTCATCAAGGGGCCAGGCCTTGGTGGAGTAAAGGCTCTAGATATAGGTGGCCACTAAGCTAGTTGGTAGACACCAAGCTACTTAGCTTAGCTGGCTCCAGCTAGTCCAGGGCGGACTTTTACTGGGAACAGGCAATGTGTTGGGTGGGTGCCTGTTCCCTATGCTTCACTCCGGGATTTAGGAATATGCCCATGTCCAGGGATGCTATTTAATCCTGGTGCTGGACTTGGGTGGGGCTCTCAGTCTGAGGAAGGAGCAGGCTGTGCTAAAACCTGTGGGAGCTGGGACCTTCTGACCCTGTGTAGGATAAGCACTGCTGTGTTTTGGGGAGCTGGGTAGTAGACTCGGATCTTCCTAGAGAGGGACTATACTCTTTAGTCAGTGGCCAGACGGCTGAGGATTTGTTTTTATTTATGTTTTGGTTGCTGTTAGTGCATGAAGACTGCCAAATAAATGCACTGTTTGGACACTAAAGCCTTTGTCTGGAAGAAGTCTGTGAGAATGACCCCCGAATAAAAAGACGATCCCTTACAGTGTATACACCTAGAGGTCCAAGTGGCATCATGTGCATTAATTACGAATTTTGTCTTCCACACAGGATAATATTGGCACCATTAAAGGCGTTGTCTCACTTAAGCAAATATCAGAGAAAGTTAATATAAGGCACTTACTAATGTATTATTATCCATATTGCTTCCTTTGCTGGCTTGATTCACATTATACACTGTTTGTTTCCATGGTTACAACCACCCTGCAAGCCAGCAGCGGTAGTGGTGTTTGCACACTACAGGAAAAAGCACCAGCCTATCTACGCTCCCACAGTCCTGGCGACCAGAGAGGCCGGTGCTTTTTCCTATAGTGTGCAAGCACGTCCACCGCTGCTGGATTGCTGCGTGGTGATAACATGAAAAGAGGCAGTGTATAATGTGATGGAAAAATGAATCCAGCCAGTGAAGGAAGCACTATGGATAATCACACTACATTAGTAAGTGCCTTGTATTAACTTTCTGTACATGATAAATGCCACTTACTGAAGTGAGAAAATCCCTTTAACAATAAAGAATCTGTTGTGGCATGCCCTACTGCTAAAACAGCTTATGCCATGTTGTGGCATTGTTATCAGAACCACAATCAAGCTGATCAAGAATTTTTCAGAACACTTTTTGGACCACTCAGGAGAGATCATAAAGAAGATGCAAAATGTGAATGGTTTCATAAAAAATAATCCTGGATAAATGTAAAAATGGAAGCAAACAGTATTGCTTTTTTACATTTTGTCTGTTTTTGAGCTGTAGGGATGCAAATTAGCCATTGTAACCCAAAATGTTCATCATTTTACCCAATGTAAACAAACACATTGTTTGTCCCACTAAAATCCAACAAAGAGAGGCTTGGTTCAGCAATTTTCCTATTACTTTTCAACATTTCAGCAGTACGTGTAACCTGAAAGACTATGAGAGAGGTGGAATGGATTTATGGAAACGTCTCGAAAGTGAGATGAAGAGGACAGACAAAGCACAAGACTGTATGACAAGTCTCATAAAAGGAATAAAGACTAACAAAGAGCAAATGAAACATTTCAAAATGGCTGTACTAATTTGATTAGCACACACACAATGTATTAAAATTACACCCTCGTTTCTGATAGATTTGTACAGGTTTTTGAAGACAATAGTGACTTTCAAAGTGAAAGCCATTAAATGCCATGACTATACTGAGATGACTGCAGAGGTACAGTGGAGCATGTCACACAATGCATTATAATATGGGCCGAGCCCGTACCATGCGGCTAACAGCGAAGCAGTGCCACAAAAACACAGGATAATAGGACAGAAGAGCTATTACAAGGAGAAATTACTAGTGTTAGGCCCTGGTATGGAATACAGCAAAATAGCAATCATCCTAATTGTAATGACGCACAGTGTGTTTGATGGGTAATTTACAAGACTTTGTGGTGATAAATATGCAACTGGTAAAAAGGAAAAAGCTGCAAGCATTGCACTATATTCATTTCCCATCCCAGGCAGCCTCTGGTATGAACACCAGTGTGATGCTCTGTAAATGGTTAAATGGAGGAGATTAGAGGAGACTGTCACGCATTAAGTGTGCAAAGTGGCCAATATTTCATACATAGAAACACCAGCGGGGACAGCAAGAGGAGCTTTAAAAGCTTCTTCATTTTCTTTCTTAGTTACAGTTGTAGATATTTAGGGTGTGCGTAGAAACTGCAGTGGTCAAGGAGGCAGCAGCCACAGGAAACAGTTTTTTGTATTGCTGCTACTACTGGTAGATACATGAAATGTGTGCACCATTTCAAAAAAGTTGCTGTATAGCGTCCTGAGTAAACGTAATAACAGAAGACAGCAACGCTCAACTCAATAGACCTCTTCCTCCGCTGTCACACTCAAAGCTCAGATACTCAGGGGTGGACTGGGAACTTGAAGTGGCCCTGGAAAAAAAACTTAAAGTAGTCCCATGTTGTAGGAGCAGGCAGGCAACACAAGTAGGAGGTTTAGCAATACCATAGAGAAAAATACCTTATACCGCAGTGCCCCAAAAGCTTTTTTCTGTGTTGGTCATCAATAGCTGCCCTTTTCTGTTCTCCTCCTCCAGTTGTCTCTGATTAAGATATGGAGCAGAGCTTAGGAAGTGAGATGTGGACCACAGAAGTTGAATTCAGGAGGACATGTGAGGTCACTGGCAACAGAAAGGAGGGCTTGGGTGACCCCCTGGGCATCGGCCCACCAGTAAATTTCCCTGTAAGGTCTATGGCCAATCTGACCCCTGCAGATACTGGTGAGGTCCTAAAACTGTAAGGCTGCATTAGCTGTCTCTGTGACATGTACTAACCAAACAGAGGCTCAACTAGAGTAGATAAATACCTATTTTCAACTACTTGACTCTGCAGAATAACTTCTTTGCTAGACAGAGAAAATCTGACGCCCATATTTCCACCATGCCACAAGCAGACAATATGAATAGGTAAAGCAGCTTTGGAGAGAACCTCAACAACCTCATCTCCCTATATCTTAGCCTAGATCTTTGTCAGTTTGATAAGAGTGAATTCTATATCCGAACAGGCATTGTGCGCGCCAGGGTTCAAGGAAATGTGTCATCAGAAAATGAACTATTGTTTACATCATGTTCTTATGTTTAACATATTTTTAAAGAATTTGGATGATGTTATTTTAATTTTCCACATCAATATCTATATTTAAACAAAGACCATAAAATCCTGCAGTTTTCGTACTGGCCACTAAGCCTAATAATAGGCGCCAGTTCTTGGTCTGTACAGATCACTTTACTGCAGTTACAGTACTTGCTTATTTGTAATTGTCAAAGCTCATCTATTCTTCCCTTGTATGTACAATGACCTCTGAACAGATCACAGAGCATGCCTAGATAACTATCCCATAGAAGTCCATGAGGTCCCCTCCTGTTCATTGTGTCTATTGCCCATGGGGCTGTCGTAGAGCAATTTATTTTAATGCTTTGTAAATGCTTTAAGAACAGCTCAGGCAAGAAGGCCGCCCCCATCATGTTCACAAAATAGAATAAAGAAATCTGCCATTAGAAAATAAGAACAGATGAAAAAGTTGATTTTTGGTGGCACATTTCCTTTAAGTAGTAGCTTGATATTTCAAGGGTGGTTTGCACCTTGATCGATGCAGGAAATCCAATGCACAAAAACAGTCAAAGACTAACTGGAATAATTCAGGAATCTTGGGTTTTGGGAAGACTTAAGCTGGGTTCACACGGGCGTTGTGGGTGCGTTGTGGGAAAAGATGAGGGTGCGTTGCGGGAAAATGCACGATTTTTCCACGCAAGTGCAAAGCGTTTAAATCGTTTTGCAAACGCGTGAGAGAAATCAGCATGTTTGGTACCCAAACCCGAACCCAGACTTCTTCAAAGAAGTTCGGGTTTGGAATCGGTGTCGCTTAGATTGTATTATGTTCCATTATAACATGGTTATAAGGGGAAATAATAGCATTCTTAATACAGAATGCTAAGCAAATTAGGGATGGAGGGGTTAAAAAAAAAATGTAAACGCACCTCATCGTGATGGACCATGTGATGAGCGCAGTGATGTCACCAAAGGTCCTTTTCCTCCCAAGTCCTCAAGGAAGAAAAAAGAAGACGAGTCGGGCGACGCGAATAAGTGGATGAGGTGAGTTTAATTATTTACAGATTTTTTTTAACCCCTCCATCCCTAATTTACTTAGCATTCTGTATTAAGAATGCTATTGTTTTTCTCTTATAACCATGTTATAAGGGAAAATAATAAAGATCGGGTCCCCATCGTGATCGTCTCCTAGCAACCATGCGTGAAAATCGCACCGCATCTGCACTTGCTTGCGGATGCAATGCAATTTTCACGCAGCCCCATTCACTTCTATGGGGCCTGCATTGCGTGAAAAAAACGCACAATATAGAGCATGCTGCGATTTTCACGCAACGCACAAGTGATGCGTGAAAATAACCGCTCATGTGCACAGCCCCATTGGAGTGAATGGGTCTGGATTCAGTGCGGATGCAACGCGTTCACCTCACGCATTGCACCCGCACGGAATTCTTGCCCGTCTGAAAGGGGCCTTAGGCTTTTAATCAGTGAAATACCCATGAATAAAATTCTTCTATTACCACCAGAAAAGGCAAACAAGTGTATGTGTATAGTTTTTTTAGTGGGGGATGGGTGGATAATCATGGGGGGGGGGAATTTAGGAAATTATATTGAGACTTTGTTTCAAAGAACCATGGACTGCAGGGGCCAAATCATAGATGTCTTCAGCTGCCAAGTGCACATGCAGCAGGTCAGCTAGTTCATAGGTAAAAAATAATCTGCTGACAGATGTCCTTTAAGTTTGTCCTGAGTGTTATTTCACTTTCTATGCCACCCCTTTATTTGAGTGAGACTGTGACAAGTTTTGCTACTTTTTGAAATGCTGCAGTTGATAAATCTTGCTTTAATCAATGGGCTAACTATTCCCACATTCCAACACAGTTTTCAGAGGTGGAGGGAGCGGTGTATATAAGCAAAATGTCACTCAGTGTTTGTGACTTTTTGAAGCCAGAACTCTGGAGCGCAGAGCTTCATAAATTCCCCCGACAGTATTTTTTTATGCATCTCCTATCTTATTATACAGGTCGATTAAGCAAGCGATTGTTGGGAGGGATGTGTTCCCTCCCAGCAATCACCTGCTAGCTAAGGGAGGAGACCATTGCTATTACATGCAGCGATCTCCTCAGCAAGAGGTGGTGAGGAGCAATCATTACGCCATCGTTCATTCCCATGCTGTCTAGTGCTTAAAAATCACAATTGCCCAATGAACAAGTGGTTGCTCGTTCATCGGGCATTCGGCGGCAGTATTAAGGTGCATTTACGCGGCCCGAGAATTGGGCAGATTATCGGGAATGACCATTGCTGAGAATCTAGCCATGGAAATGTGCCGCCGATTAACTGATGATTCAAACGTTTGTCCATCGGGTGATCCTGTCATTCATGCTGCTCAGAAACCATGATTCTGTATGAGGGAAGCGATCTCCTTCTCATACAATGAAGGAGATCGCTGCATGTAATTGCAGTGGTCTCCTTCACCAAACTAGCAGCCGCCTGATGGGAAGGAACACTTCTTTCCCGACAATCAACCGCTCAGTTAGCCCATGTAAATCCAGCTTTACACTGCAACATGATTGCTAAGGAACATTCGTATGAACTATCGTTAGTGATCATCTGCTGCTGATTTCTCAGCAAGTGATTGCTAACAAGCGTTCGTTTGAACACTTTTTGCGATCATCTGGCAGTGTAATACTGCTAACGATTGTCTGATGAACGAGCAAGTGCTTGTTCACTGGGATGATTTTTAAGAACGCTGGCAATCCACTAGACAGCATGGGGACGAGCGATGGCATAGCGATTGCTTCTCCCCATGCTGCGGAGGAGATCGCTCCATCTGATAGCAGCAGTCTCCTCCACTTGCTAGCAGGCGATTGTTGGGAGGGAACGCTTCCCTCCTGACAATCGCATGCTCAACCAGCCTATATAATACAGGCTTTAGACTTTGGAAGCTCTCGCTGAACAGCCAGGTTTGTAAAAAAAAAAGAAGCAGCATGGAGTTTATTACCTCCCCCATAAATTACCTAAGGCCGACATCTGCAACTATTCACAGACCTGATTCAATGTTCTGCTCGTCTGCTTTTTATATCCTTTCTTTTTAACCTAAATGACAGTATAATGTGCAAAACCATTGTATTATACTTTTCAAGTCATATTTCCCCAGAAATAAAGAAACAAAATCAGCAGAGTTAATGACCCGATCAAACAGGAATCCTCCATCCCCGGTTGCAGGAATTTGCAATCTGCCCGTCTGTCTTCCATCTGATGTTGTTCTCCTAGGACTCGGAATGGGCTGTTGTGTAATACATATGTATTTGAAGCACTTATTGTACTGGAATGTGCATTAATATGTAGCATCCTCATCATGTAAAACAGCATCCCAGTTGTGTCGCTGAGATGAACATCAGTTTTTTTTTTAACCAAATATACAGGACCCTGGAGTGATGTTTGTCTTAAGAATTTAGCTCTAGTTGCTAAACAGAACTAGTTGAAGCTGCCCAGATATTAACATGGTGCACCATTATGGTTTTCAGTCTAAATTACTGTTAAATTATAGCAAAGATACAAGAACATAATGCCTCTTCTGACCAAGTAGCTCAATGTCTGGAGATTAAAAATAAATGTGGTTTGTTGAATGGATATGTTTCGGAAAAATGCCACACATCAAAATTTATACAGGTTTTCTCACTAGGAATCAAAATGTGTTGCTCCTTTGAGAACAGGTCCATACAAAGTAGGAAACAAGTGAATTACTATGCTAAAAAATTCTCGAAGCTACAGAAACCAACAGAAGAAAGTTTCAAAGCAGCTGTGAACAACAGCATGAGATATACAGTATTTTCACCCCTGCCCAGAAAGCCACACAAAGAATGAGAGCCTTATCACTATTGCACCCCTTCTCTTTTTCTCATTATCACAGACACTCAGGACAGGATTTCAGAGAAAGGCCGTCAGAGAGACGGACAGAAGACAGGACACCGCTGCACAGGGCTGCCTTCAGAAACCTAGCCAAAGAAAGCATTGATATTCCAATCGCTCAAGTGATAGCTAGGAGCCTCTGCCAAGGATGGAGAGGACTTGACAAGGACGTCCAGCAGGATGAGTGAGCAGCTCTTGGAGAGGATGGGAGAAATTAATTCAAATGGAAGAACAGATAAGGAGAAAAAGTTTAATTATAAAATGTCAGGAAAAAGAAGGGAGTCTGAAAAAAAACATATGGGCTAAATAAATCAGACCACACCAGTAGTCACACTGTAGCTTTCCTGCCATGTACTGTTTTATCACACTAATTCAAAATATGACAGCCTTAACATATTGCGAATATGCAAAAGGTACAGTGATCATTGGCGAAGAAGTCCATTCCTTTCATTCATTTGAGCATGTCATGTTTGTGGCATACAATTTAGTAATATAATCATAGAGTTACTTATATAAAGGATGCTTGCTGTGGATTCAGGGAAGTGGCGAAAATGGGGAAGAGAGGCAGGCAACACACAGGTGGGAAACTATCAGGGTGTATCTTCCTCTTCCTCAGCACCATTGGGCAATGGCACTGTACCTTTTTTAGCACAGAATCAAACTCCTTATCAGTTACCGGACAGGAACAAAGGAGACTAGAACCGGGCACCAATGACAACTTACAGGTGATAAATCTCTCTTCACGTATACTAAATTAAATGGAGAATAATGTATTAAAGAAAGGTCTCTCATTTATCCCGACTACTGAATTTAATCTCTTTACATGGGTGAAAGATTTACACCTTTTTTGTAGGAAGATCAAATGAAAAAAGTTATTTAACAATACAAATAAACTATCTTATGAGAAGTTAGGGATTAAGGAAAGTAAAGTCTCAGATCTAGAAATCTTTATGGAACTCTGAGAGGAGGGTTCTGGAGAAGGCCCCTATACGGCCCCTATACGGATCTATGTCCCAAGAGTACCAAGATGCCTCCCCCTTTTAACTATGAATACATTAATATTTTTATACAGATGGTGACCTCTGACCTTGAACAACTCAGGGTCAGATGGTCACGTTCACAGAATCTATCTGTAATAGAACAAGAGGCCTTGAAAACCCTTGAAAGGGATAAATTAATGATTATCAAGCCGTTTGAAAAAGGTGGCAACTTGGTAGTATTGGATCATGAGAGATATTCCAAGATGTGTTTAGACATTCTAAGGGACCGAGAAGGTTACCAAGTATTACAAGCAGATCCTACAGATATGTTTCTCATGGAACTCAAAACCATCCTTAAATCTGGGTTTGAGATGAAGGTGATTAGTGAAATAGAGTATAGTTTCATTCTTCCAGTTGCACCTCAAATTGCAACCTTCTACGGGCTCCCAAAAATTCATAAAGGGACAAATCCACTTAAAGGTCGTCCTATTGTGTTGGGCATTAATTCATTGTTACAGAACTGTGGACTCTATTTAGATTGGGGTCTAAGACAGTTTGTTCTTTCCCTATCTTCATAAACAAGGGACACCATGGATTTTTTAAAATAAAATAGACAATTTGAATATAGATCCCCCTTGTTTACTTGCCAGCATTGACATTGAATCAATCTATAGTGTGGTGGCTTACTATTTACGCACCAGGGGTGCGCACTGCAAGGCACATGATGCTTTTGTACTAAGACTTATGGAATTCACCCTTACTCATAATTTTTTCTATTTGATAAACGCTTCTACCACCAGCTCAGGGGGACGGCAATGAGTAGCCCCTGTGCGCCCACTTATGCCAATCTCTTCCTGGGCTGGTGGGAGGACACTATTGTATTTCCCGATCGTGATGTCTGGTGGAGTAACAAAATACCCTAAATGTCAATGAGTTGGGTCTCAAGTTTACCTATGAGATTCAAGAAAATTGTATCACATTTCTTGATGCAAGCAAGCAAGGAGAGAGACTAATAACTACAATATTCAGGATTCAGGAAGTCAACAGCGACAAAAACTATCCTACACTGGGATAGCTATCATCCTCCAGCCCTAAAAAGAGGCATTCTAAGGGGGCAATAGGAATTTCATCTAGAGGCTAGGAAGCTCTATAAGAGATTTCTAGATAGGGGATACCCGTAAGCAATGCTGCAGAATGCTTATAAACAGGCTGTGACACAGGACATGACTGAACTCCTCACCCCTAGAAGACCACCAGAACAGGGACAGGCACTCATTCGTCTGATCTCCACATTTGATGTTGCCAATGTAAAGAGCAAAACAATTTTGAACAAATATTGGCCCATTCTTTTAATAGACCTGTCACGGAACAGCGGGTGTGAACCGACTGTGCCACTGACTGGCTATACTCTGGAGGGGCGTGTCTAAGCAACTACTTGGTTTTTACTAGAGCCTCAGATGGTGAGGATAGACTTGAGCCATTAGGGTAGTTGCCAGGGGCTACTCCAGAGCAATCCCAGAGTCAGTGGCAGCTGGTCCAGGAGATACCTGGGTAGGTACCAGAAGTACACGTGTAGTCGGGCAGGTGGGGTCGTTAACCAGGAACTACTGTGCAGTACCGAAGGATGAGGCAGAGGCATAGTCAGACAGGCAAAAGGTCAGGGAAGGCAACACAGGAACAGGTCAGGCAATTCGGGTCGGCAACAGTAGAGACAAGACAAGCAGGCAGGGATCAGACAATAGGCAGAGTCCAGGAACTAAGTATAAATCAGGAGCACACAAGAGTATCAGGAACCAGCAAACTCAAGGACCTTGACACTGAGGCTTCTGGGAAGAGGGCAAAGCCACTTAAATACCTGCATGAGAGGCAGGGTTGGTCAACGAGGTCACGTGACCTAACCCACACAGCCCAGTGAGTGATGCGCTCTGCCCTTAGAGCAGTATATGAAACCAGCTGATGTCATGCTGTGTCCAGTGCTGAGTGGAAGCTGTGGAGCGGAATCCTCAAAAGCAATACCACCTACAGACACAGAGCCCAGGATGGCAGCGATTAAATGGGAAGCACTGACCACAGAAAACTGCTGAGCGCGGCGCACAGCAGCCGCTGTTACAGGACCTGGATTTGTGTAATGCTGTCTCCCTCTATCCAAATATCACTTACTGTAAGAGGAGAGGTTTACGAGACCGTCTAGTGCATACCCATTATGTGTCCCCCTGGTGGGATGGGTACATGGCTAGAATGTAGACCAGTGGGCATGTTTCACTGCAGGACATGTAAAGTGTGTGATTTTATATTCGTATCAAAAACAATCTTTTATGCATTTTGGTTTTGGCCGCTATATCCTTCCCATATGGACCCCCTGAGGAACCCGAGTTGGGGGAAACGCGTCGGGTTAAAATGGAATAACCCTATTAGGGCCTATTAGGATAGGTACGAGGGCGGAGAGGCTCCACCATCAGGGGTTGTCTCCGGGCTGAGGATGGAGACAAGGTCTCTATAGGGAATATTAACCCATTGGGAAGCTTCCTGTTTTTCCCTAAAACCCCTCCCTCTTTTTTTTTTCTTTGTATTTTTTCATTCTCTAGTATGTACTTACCTGTTGATTAGTGCTGTGATATCCATTAGTGTGACCTATCAGGTCTATTTTTAAATAATTCTATTAAAATGGTGATTTTAGGGTCTTTGGTTGATATTTTTGGGGTTTAGGAATTTTCCTCAAGGAGTTGTTCACTAATTTACTACTGATGTGACCCCAACACCCCTGACACCACAGCTTTTTCAATGAAGTTCTGACACCGGAAATGCACAGCTCACAGTACTGCTGCACTGCTCCCATTGATTTGAATGGGAGAAGAGCTTAAATTACTAGTACCATTCACTACACAATGGACAGAGATATGTATTTCCAGGTGTGTCAGACCCCCGCAGATCAGACACTGATGGCCAATCCTGTAGATAGACCAGTAAAATGATTGTCCGCGTTATTCATATTGATTACCTATCTTCAGGATTGGTTACCTGCTTGCTGTCACACCCCCAGTGGTGAGCAGATGTAATTACAGCTCTGCTGTCCCCACTTCTAGAGGATGGCTCTGTACTAGTATTCACTTGAACAGCCCCGTAGAAGTGAATGGGATGGCTTAGGTGTAATTACATCTGCTCACCGCTGCAGTTGCGATGGCAAGCAGGTAAGCAGTGAAGAAAAGCCAGCACTCACATGGAGCAGGACCTTCTCTTCAAACAGATGATCGGCAGGGGTTGCAGGAGCTGACCACCTGCCAATCTGATATTGATGATCTATCCTGAGGAAAGGTCATCAATAAAAATAAAGCGAACAACCCCTTTAATAGTAAAGGAGTGGACAACAGTTTTTAGGCCACACAGTGGGAGCTCCCTCTCTACCACAAACCATCCCCCATACTACATCACAAATTAATGTAGTCACACCCCCTCACCCTGCAGTATTATCTTTCCCCCACTACCACAATCTACCAATACAGAGCTCTAGCAAACCTCACATTATTCATTATGACAAATGCGAGAATATACATAGGTTAGTAGATTAAAGGGATTCTGTCACCAGTTTTTTGCCCCTCCATTTAAAAATATGGTTATGTTCAGGGAGCTTTAGTGATTCCTAATGTGGTCTTATAACTGAAATCTGTAGGCTCATTTTGTCTAAAAAAAGTTTTAACTAACCTGTCATTCATCCAACTAAGGTGCCCAAGGGGATGTGCATGTCTTCCAGATGCCGCCCGCACCCCCCGCCGTTCGTGCCCTGCTCCTCCTTTTCTGATATCAGCGCCGCCTCAGAATCCTTTGTTACGCCTCTGGCTCTCCCTCACTCCCCCCTCCTTCTCTAACATCTCGCTCGTGCGCACAGGCCTGTGCCTGATGCGCCCGTCATGGAGCGAAGTGCGCATGTGCCGGCACTTCGCTCAACCTCCCGATAACCTGAACACTGGCGCCAGCCTGTGCGCACGCGCGAGATGTTAGAAAAGAAGGAGGGGGGAGTGAGGAAGAGCCGGAGGCGTAACAAAGGATTCTGAGGCGGCGCTGATGTCAGAAAAGGAGGAGCAGGGCACAAACGGCGGCGGGTGCGGGCGGCATCTGGAAGACATGCACATCCCCTTGGGCACCTTAGTTGGATGAATGACAGGTTAGTTATAAAGTTTTTTAGACAAAATGAGCCTACAGATTTCAGTTATAAGACCACATTAGGAATCACTAAAGCTCCCTGAACATAACCATATTTTTAAATGGAGGGGCAAAAAACTGGTGACAGAATCCCTTTAACAATTATGTAGGATAACACGGGGTCCAGCAGAGGACATAAACCATTTTCTTACCTGTAAGATGTCATCTAGATATTCTGATATTCTTTAGTAAGACAAACAACTTTTTTTCTGCTGTTTAATTTTTGGGGGAAGTATTAACTTGTTTTTACGCAACCATATGGTGTAACAGTGTGAGTACTTGCATGCTACTTATACTATTGCAAGGAACTGTCATTTTGGAGGCATAAGCCACAGTAGGAAAAGGAGACAGACGCAGAGGATATAAAAATTAACACTTTAAATAATAGAAATCTAAGTGTATCAGGGCTTTATACATATTAGGGCTCTCACTGCTTTCAGTTTGTCTGTTTATTCATTCCAATGGCATCAGTATCTCATCTGTTATTCACATCCCCTTGTCCTAAAAAAAAAAAAAAAAGGAAGAATGTCCACCCAGTGGGCCACACAGAAATGTGCCCATGTGCTATCCTTTTTTTTCATGGACTCTATGACTTGAATGAGCGAGTCTAGCATGATAATCTGCTGTGATTTTCCGTGGAGAAAGACAAACACATAAATTAGCCTATTGACTTCAATGGGTTAGTGTTCATTCCACGTGCTGTTAGTTCTACACTCGGACAGCACATGTATGTGAACACTGCATGTCTGAACCCTAAGTCCTAAAGGATAGCCCAATATGAAGTTTAATGAAGTTTTATAAGATCAGTTTTTTTTTTAAAGAAAACAACAAGAGCATATCTTAGGGTACAGGCTATATAATACCATGTCCACATACCCTCTACCCCTAGCTAATCTGTGTGCCATTAAATGGTGCATCCAATGCTCATGGAGCAGAACATCTCAGTAAAGCCTCGTTCACACGTCATTGTTTGGTCAGTGATTTCCACCAGTGACTGTAAGCCAAAACCACGATTGGAGCCTCCACAGACATAAGGGGAAGATCTGCACCTGTTCTATGTTTAGAGCCGCACCTGGTTTTGGCTCAAAGTCACTGATGGAAATCACTGACCAAACACTGGCGTGTGAATGAGGCACAAGTCTGTGTTCATACCTGGGTTGGAGGATCCTAACAAAGCCTCCGTTGCACACTCAAGATTTGATGAACAATGCAGTGCTATTTGTTCTGTCAAGGAACGGACACCATGGCACAACCTGACAGACCCTGTTATAAGTCAGTGGGGTTTCTCAGGCTGTGTTAGTTAATATCATGTGATGGATCCATCACCATTTTGATTAAATTTTTCTGCTCCTGAAATGGAACGAAAAAACAAAATTGAAAAAGATTTAAAAAAAACAACAAATCTAAACTGATCTGGGCACCTCTAGAGTTAAAGGGAGTGTGTCAGCAGTTTTGTCAACACAACACTGCTGACAGACATAGGTAGGGGACAGGAGGTGATACTGTCCTTGGTTTTAGTGGCAGCAGTATGGAAAAAATAAAAGTAGAAATATGCAGGCGTCAATCCAGAACATGATCCATACCACAGCCCCTCACCTCTGCTGATAGTGACAGAAGACTGCTACCGCCACACACACAGCTGGCGGGAGGGACTGGGGAGCTGCTCAAACACTGAAGCCTCCGGGGTCACCCTCAGTACACTTGCTGAGGCAGAGCCTGCAGGATTCTTAGTCGATTATTTCAGAACCATGTCCACTAAAACCAAGGACTTGGGTATGTATCACCTCCTGTCTCTAACCCTACCTGTATCAATAAAACTGCTAACAGACCCCCTGTTAACTAGTACTCCTTTTATCAACTCCATTAAAATGGTCACAGCATGTGGGTAGTAGTACGTTTATGTTTCAAACATGAAGTTCTGAATTTTACCATGCTGTGACCATTATAAGGGATTTGCAATAAATATTTTAATTTCAATGGCGCTAGGATCAATGTGCTTTCATATGGATTTGACTTATGGAGCTGGCAAGCCTGACCAGCACTATGCAATAGGAAACACAGAGAGCTACGGCAAGGAGAGCCTTCAGTGAGCTCTACCACTGCATACGCAGCCTGATACAGCATGTGATGGAGCATGCCACAAAGAATAAATATCCATGTGCCTCCATAAAAAAATGTCTATCACTTTTTTATTTATTAGCCCTTACACAGATTCATTTTTCATTGTATCTCAATTATAAATTGTGCTGGATATCGGCGAAGAGTGGAGTAACTACGTTTTTGGGCTAAATAAATGTAGTTTATTTTTTATTTTAATCAGAATTTACAAGATATTGAAGCAGAATTGCAGACAATTGATCTCTTGATCCATCCCTACATAGTTTAGCAATATAAGCACTGATTGGACAGTTTCAGTTCTGTAGGAACAAACTGACAATTAAGCTGGTCGCAGTTGAGATAATGATCGGCTGCAAATGAATGATCCCACCAGGTAGTTTCCCAGCACGGCGGATTACATTTTTAGCAGACAAGAGAGTCTACCGTCGGCGACCGCCAACGCTCGTTCACGCTAGTTTTCCAACTTTAATCTTATGTGTATGGTCATCTTTAGGAATAACACAATCACCAGATCACAAAGTTATAAGGAAATATGCTTACAAGGAAACACTATGGTAACCATCTGGAACCAAAACTAACAAACTCACAACCTGCTACCAGTCCTTATCCACTCTGGAAGCTAAGGCTACTCCTGGGTTCTTCGCCAGGGTCTGCCACAAGTCTGCAAGAACTTGGCTGCTAAGGACCTGGGTTACATCTGCAGAGTAAGATAGTGTGAGCTCACTAGAAGCAGACCTACCAGAATGACTAGGAGTTACAAAGAATAGTAGACAAGCAGGGTCAAAACCAGGAGAGCAGAATACAGACAAAATAGCAGACAAGGGGTTAATCCAGAAACTAGCCACAGTCAAAATACCAAGAGAATCAATACAGACAAACTGTTAATCCAGAAGGCCAGTACACAGGCATGTCCTACAGAAAATTAGCACTGTTCGGGGCAGGCAGAACTTCTGAGAATCTACTACTCTATGTAGATGCATGGCAGTGCCATACTGTTAAAATTTTAATGACTGACTAGCTTTCTGTATTTTTTTTTTATCCATCCAGCGACTGGGTCATTTCTATGACATTGTCATAAACGTTTTGGGGAGTGTCCTGTTTCTTTTATGCTGTTATCGTCATTTGGACCTTTAAGCTGCTGTCCAGTAAATGTTTAGGTGTACCAAAATAATGAGGAAAATAGCTATACATTGAAATATTTGGGGATTAGTAACTGTAGTGAATTAGAATCATTTGGTATACAGTTGTTGAAATTAAAGAGCAGTGCCCATCAATGTAAAACTGCACATATTTTATCAGGAGAACAATGGGTACATTTACTGGTACACTCACTATATGTATTGAAGGGGCTGTTCTCCTTCAGGAGACACGTGGCATGACCTACAAAGGGAAGCATACTTATCTGCTCCCTGCTGCTGGATTCCGCTCACTCAGTCCACCACCACTCCTGCCTCATTCTAGTCTCCGTGGTTCACATCAATGGCTGGCCGCAGCGTTGATGTGTCCCACATGCTTCACGTCCTTGGGTCATGTGACACATGGGAGACCCGTCATTGTTGGGGCCAGTTTTTGGCTACAGTGGCCACGTGACCTGTGTCCAGCTGGATGTTGAAAAGCAGAGACCAGAGTAAGGTAGCAGCTGTGGGGGACCAAAGGAGTTGGAATCCCATGGCGGGGAGCAGGTCAAGACATGCGGGAGGTCTGGCAGACACGTCCCTCGAACAACCCTTTTAACGCACATGCTGAATAAAATTTTCTAATAGTATAAGGTTTTAGCATATAGCTGACATATCACAAAAAAAAGCATAATAATACAGTTCAACGATTCTCAATTCTGGTTAGTCTGACATCCAGCGACATACTGAAAAGTATTAAGAAGACAATTTCTGTATTTTATGTGTACCTGACAAAAGGAGAATGATGAACCATAGGAAATATTTCATACATATATTTCACTTCTGGGTATACCCGAATGCATTGTGCAAATCTAAGTAATTTCTTCAGCAGCTGAATAAGAATAAAACTCACATCTACAAAGCAAGACCTCTTGGAGGTAATCTTTGTGAGGGTACTCTAATCAGAACAAGAGGTCTGAAGACGTAGAAATGCATTGCTGTGTTATTATCAATCTTGCTCATAAAAGGGAGGGGAACTCATTTTCACTTCTGAAATAGAAAATCTTGGCTGAGAGAGCCCCTCAACCCCACCAAAAAGATTCTAATTTATAGGAGGGTTAAATATGTGATATCTTGCTTAAAGGAAAACTACACTTCAGACTTTTAAATTTACATAAAATGTTGAGTATCTTTGCAAATACTTGGTTTTACTGACTTTTTAGTTACCGTATATCATGTTTTTAAAATGTTGCTGAATTTCAGCTAACAGTGAGCAGGGCAACGTAGGACCTCATATTGACACAGTTAAACTGTCCTATACATTAGATAAAACAGCTAAACACATAAAACTGAAGTTTTTATTAAATGTTAACCAAACCATCAACATCAAACCCCAGTCAGCTCAACAGGTGATTAGTCATGATTTTTTTGTCTGAAATGAAATTTGGCTGACTGTGGACTGATCACTTGCTGCATATACGTACACAGAAAAAAATCATTTTTGCTGGAGTGCTTCTTTAAAGAGGTTGTCTATACTTACCTGCTCTCCACCGCAC
This sequence comes from Bufo gargarizans, assembly GCF_014858855.1. Classification (NCBI taxonomy): domain Eukaryota; kingdom Metazoa; phylum Chordata; class Amphibia; order Anura; family Bufonidae; genus Bufo; species Bufo gargarizans. The sequence goes on from NC_058083.1 coordinate 194,922,563, forward strand.
CATCTGGTCTTCAACGGAATTATGGTCCCCGTTTGTAAACTTCCTGCATGGACAAGGTCCCAAGCGCCAATGCAGCCAATGACTGACCTAAATAGCAAGTCAGTGCTGGGTCATATGCTGCTTGGGTTATGTCACTGTTCAGGCCAGTTAATGGCTGCAGCAACACAAGTAACCCCGTCCGAAAATTTACATATGGGGACGAGAGGCCTGGTGAAGACACCCTGGGAGCCATGGAGTCTGAAAAGAGCAGATGGGAGCAGGTATAGTTCTCTTTACAAGTACTGCTGGACAGGGGACATTTAAAAACAAATATGTCACGAGGGTGTCACGACCTATTGCTGACCATGTTGTGCCTGGGGTCAGAACATCGCAGCGGGTGGCTACTCGCTCGGTTTCAAGGGATCACTCCATGACCTAGTTGTGGGAATGGATTCCGGCGCAGGTTTTTCTGCTTTGATTTGCAATCCCTTTTGTCCCATTTAGGAATCTGCAGCTTTTCCTTTCAGCTGTCAGCCACTCCTAGCTACTATATATCCCTTGTTGCCAGATATAGACCTTCATTCCAGATTTTCTATTCTGACCTTTGGTGGAGTTGGAGTTGCTGTGGAGTAGTGTTGAGCGTGAATATTCGAATTGCAAATTTTAATCGCGAACATCGCCACTTCGAGAATTTGCCAATAATTAGAATATAATGCTATATACAGTTGCAAGAAAAAGTATGTGAACACTTTGGAATGATATGGATTTCTGCACAAATTGGTCATAAAATGTGATCTGATCTTCATCTAAGTCACAACAATAGACGATCACAGTCTGCTTAAACTAATAACACACTTAGAATTAAATGTTACCATGATTTTATTGAACACACCATGTAAACTTTCACAGTGCAGGTGGAAAAAGTATGTGAACCCCTAGACTAATGACATCTCTAAGAGCTAATTGGAGTGAGGTGTCAGCCAACTGTAGTCCAATCAATTAGATGAGATTGGAGGTGTTTGTTACAGCTGCCCTGCCCTATAAAAAACACACACCAGTTCTGGGTTTGCTTTTCACAAGAAGCATTGCCTGATGTGAATGATGCCTTGCACAAAAGAGCTCTCAGAAGACCTACGATTAAGAATTGTTGACTTGCATAAAGCTGGAAAGGGTTATAAAGGTATCTCCAAAAGCCTTGCTGTTCATCAGTCCACGGTAAGACAAATTGTCTATAAATGGAGAAAGTTCAGCACTGCTGCTACTCTCCCTAGGAGTGGCCGCCCTGTAAAGATGACTGCAAGAGCACAGCGCAGACTGCTCAATGAGGTGAAGAAGAATCCTAGAGTGTCAGCTAAAGAATTACAAAAGTCTCTGGCATATGCTAACATCCCTGTTAGCGAATCTACGATACGTAAAACACTAAACAAGAATAGATTTCATGGGAGGAGGATACCACAGAGGAAGCCACTACTGTCCAAAAAAAAAACATTGCTGCACGTTTACAGTTTGCCCAAGAGCACCTGAATGTTCCACAGCAGTACTGGCAAAATATTCTGTGGACAGATGAAACCAAAGTTGAGTTGATTGGAAGAAACACACAACACTATGTGTGGAGAAAAAGAGGCACAGCACACCAACATCAAAACCTCATCTCAACTGTGAAGTATGGTGGTGTTGGCATCATGGTTTGGGGCTGCTTTGCTGCGTCAGGGCCTGGACAGATTGCTATCATCAAAGGAAAAATGAATTCCTAAGTTCATCAAGACATTTTGCAGGAGAACTTAAGGCCATCTGTCCACTAGCTGAAGCTCAACAGAAGATGGGTGTTGCAACAGGACAACAACCCAAGGCGTAGAAGTAAATGAACAACAGAATGGCTTAACCAGAAGAAAATACACCTTCTAGAGTGGCCCAGTCAGAGTTCTGACCTCAACCAGATTGAGATGCTGTGGCATGACCTCAAGAAAGCGATTCACACCAGACATCCCAAGAATATTGCTGAACTGAAACAGTTCTGTAAAGAGGAATGGTCAAGAATTACTCCTGACCGTTGTGGACGTCTGATCTGCAACTACAGGAAACGTTTGGTTGAAGTTATTGCTGCCAAAGAGGTTCAACCAGTTATTAAATCCAAGGGTTCACATACTTTTTCCACCTGCACTGAAAATGTTTACACGGTGTGTTCAATAAAAACATAGTAACATTTAATTCTTTGTGTGTTATTAGTTTAAGCAGACTGTGATTGTCTATTGTTGTGACTTAGATGAAGATCAGATCACATTTTATGACCAATTTGTGCAGAAATCCATATCATTCCAAAGGGTTCACATACTTTTTCTTGCAACTGTATTCGTATTCACGAATAGTTTTGAATATTCTAATCGCAAATTTATCGCAAATATATTACATTGCTAATTTTCACAATCAAGTAAACAATGACTGGAGATCACAAATTCTTGAATTAGCGAATTTATGGCAAATATTCAGCCAAGAATTTGCGAAATATCACAAATTCAAATATTGCCTATGCCGCTCATGACTACTGTGGAGCTGTTGGAACAATTGGAACTGGTGTTGTCGGATCTCCGGTTCTCTCCTGTTTGTTGTCTCGCTTCGGGGATTATATGTGGTGTTAGGGCTGTTTCACACAAGCGGATGCCGTGCGTGACATCCGCTGCATGAATTACAGCCAAGACCCGATGCGGACTGCAGAAGCATTGAGCATTAACATGATTGATAATACTCCGTGCCTCTCTGTGATCTCTTTACTACGAAATCACAGTGAGATAAAGTTGTCACTGTGATTTCGTAGTAAAGAGATCACAGAGAGGCACGGAGCATTATCAATCATGTTAATGCTCCGTGCTTCTGCTGTCCGCATCGGGTCTTGGCTGTAATTCACGCAGCGGATGTCACGCACGGCATCCGCTCGTGTGAAACAGCCCTTAGTGTTGTTTGTCCTTTCCCTGTTGTTAACATAGGTGTCAGTGGGGAGGAATAGTGCTCTCATCGCCCTACTCACTACCTAGGGCTTCTTTCAGGGTAAGCCAAAGACGAGGCACATGATCGGCGTACGGGTGAACAGGCCATCTAGGGATGTCAGGGCAGCCATTCTTAGATGAATTAGGGGTCACCACTCCTCCCTCTCCCTAGTGAAAGAGTACCCTCCTCTCTGCGCCGCACGTCTGTTACCTGTCATATCAGACGTGATAAAATATCCTGTATGACCTCTTCAAGTGCATTATGCAACATAAATGTTGAAAGAGTGCACACAAGCCAAACCAAGATTTCAGGAAGGATCTGGCGGACTTGGGTACGAATTGGATGAATTAAACCATACAAGAATGCTCAAAAACCAGGGCAATTTATAAAGTTATTCATTTTTATAGACATTTTAATTGTGAATGTTGTTGAAAAGCAGAGTTCTAGAAGCAAAATTGGATATTAACCAACACTGGGATAGGAGACAGACAACAAATAACAGGTTTTCTTCTTTTACCAGCTTCCCCACTATGACAAACCAAGGCAATAAACTCACTTAATTAGCGGAAAAAAATAAAAGCCAAAAGATGGATAAGGCAGATTAATGAGTTTTTTTAAAAATATCAAGAGCTATTTGCTAATACCACCTACTGAAAGACATTGTCAGATGACAAATTAGTGGTAGTAAAGTACATACTACCAGCTGCAGGCTGATAAAAGGCATTACAATATAATGACATTTCTTTCAAAAGACGACTAGGTCAGGTGGCCTATGACTAGGAATAGTGTGTATTGAATGTATAGTTAGTTGATTTGATTGCATTTTGTTTTGTTTTTTATTACATGAATATTCTACAGTGATATTGAATATTGTATATACTTGGCAGGCTACATATGGATACTTACCAAACAGCTCATCCTTTGCCATTGCATACAGAATACGGGAGGCTCCTATCAAGTTACTCATGGAAGCTGAAAGAGTTGAGCAGCAAATTCCAATAGTGACAAGAGGAGGCCAGACATTAATATCTCGTAAGAAGCTGTAATCATTCTGCAGCAGAGTCCTGAAAACAGACAACACTGATAAATGCATTTACTAGGACACAGTTCTAGTTTTTAATGAATATACTATGAAGTGGCATCTGCATTACACTACTGTCCTTGTTGCGATGCTATGAAATGCTATGCCCAGCCCATATTGCTCATGTGTTTGGTGATTAATAAGTTACTGTTTCTGATCCGCAAAAAACGTATTGCATACAGAAACCATACGGATAGGTTTTGTGGAATAACGGAACGGAAGAGGACTTAAGTCAGAGAAAGAAAAAAAACTCAGATACGGAACAATGGATCCGTGAAAAACGGACAGTAAAACAACAACAGTCGTGTGCATGAGCCCTTAGTGATATAGTATTTGTATCTGAAAGCATACAGGGCACAGCAGAGAGGCAACTCCTCCAGCCAGCTGTCTTACACAGGACAGTGAGGAGGAGGTGGTGGAGGTACCTGATCTCCTCGGACACAGAGAGAAGATTGTTTAATATCTATTTTACGGTATTAATTGTAGTATGCTAAAAATAGGATCAAAAGAAAGCAAGGGATTAATGGGAGAAGTGCTGGGATAATCTTTTTTTTATTTTTATTGCTAAGGCCTAGTTCACATATCAGTGTTTAGTCAGTGATTTGCATTAGTGATTGTGAGCCAAATCGAAGTGTGGGTCAAAATCACAGGTGCCAATCTTCCCATTATACCACTCCTGGTTTTGGTAATACTGGTGGGAAACACTGACCAAAGCACTGATGTGTGAATTAGCACATAATGTTACTTTAAAGGGAGTATGTCATTTGTTTTATTGATGTAAAACCGCTAACAGAAACAGATAAGAACAGGAGGTGATAACACACTGTGGGAGACATTTACCAAGACTGGCGATTTAGACCCCGGTCTTAGGCCTAGTCCGCTGTAGCTTGAAACTCTTTAGTTATGAGGAGGCGCCGGCCTCTACATAACTTTGGCGGATAATCCGGGGGCCGTTCGACAAGATTAAATCTGCGCCAGCTCCTTTGCTTGCGTAGATTTAAGTAATTTTCTATGACAAAAACAGGCATAGAAAATGAATGAGACAGGCCTGCTGCTCCGCCCTCATCTCCGTCCACTTTTCTCAGCACTCGATTAAAGAGGCATAAGTGTCGTACACAGGGAAAAAGGTGCTGGTTTTGCCACAAAACACCTTTGCAACAAAATCTGCACCTTAAATAAGCCAAAAAGTGGTGTATATTTTTTTTTATAAATTACCTCTTTGTTTTTATTTTTAATCAACGTAGTGCTGAAAAAATTAATCCCACAGGTGTCGGTCCTGCAAGTGCACCTGGGGCGGAGAGACAGGATACAGTGCTTTAGGCTCAGTCTATGAGCTGCTCCACAGCCCTCGCCTCTGCTGTGCGTGACAAATGTCCAACCCGGACACCGCTGTACAGTCAGGTCCATAAATATTGGGACACTGACACAATTCTACAATTTTTACCTCTATACACCACCACAATGGATTTTAAATTAAACAAACAAGATGTGATTTAACTGCAGACGGTCAGCTTTAATTTGAGGGTATTTACATCCAAATCAGGTGAACGGTGTAGGAATTACAACAGTTTGCATATGTGCCTCCCACTTGTTAAGGGATCAAAAGTAATGGGACAGAATAATAATCATAAATCCAACTTTCAATTTTTAATACTTGGTTGCAAATCCTTTACAGTCAATTACAGCCTGAAGTCTGGAACGCATAGACATCACCAGACGCTGGGTTTCATCCCTGGTGATGCTCTGCCAGGCCTCTACTGCAACTGTCTTCAGTTCCTGCTTGTTCTTGGGGCATTTTCCCTTCAGTTTTGTCTTCTCAATAGGATTTAGGTCAGGTGGTTGACTTGGCCATTGCATAATATTCCACTCCTTTCCCTTAAACGTTTTGGTTGCTTTTGCAGTATGCTTTGGGTCATTGTCCATCTGCACTGTGAAGCGCCGTCCAACGAGTTCTGAAGCATTTGGCTGAATATGAGCAGATAATATTGCCCAAAACACTTCAGAATTCATCCTGCTGCTTTTATCAGCAGTCACATCATCAATAAATACAAGAGAACCAGTTCCATTGGCAGCCATACATGCCCACGCCATGACACTATCACTACCATGCTTCACTGATGAGGTGGTATGCTTAGGATCATGAGCAGGTCCTTTCATTTTCCATACTCTTCTCTTCCCATCTCTCTGGTACAAGTTGATATTGGTCTCATCTGTCTATCCATAGGATGTTGTTCCAGAACTGTGAAGGCTTTTAGATGACGTTTGGCAAACTCTTATCTGGCCTTCCAGTTTTTGAGGCTCACCAATGGTTTACATCTTGTGGTGAACCCTCTGTATTCACTCTGGTGAAGTCTTCTCTTGATTGTTGACTTTGACACACATACACCTACCTAGAGTTGTTGCAATACCAAATTTTTGATTAGATTTCGATACCATTAAAAAGTATTGCGATACTCGATACCATTCGATACCACGCGAAAAAAATAAACCCCAAAAAAACATGTGCACTCATTTTTTTAAAATGGCGAATCGCACAGTTTTTATAAAAAATTTCTGTTCCAGCGTTCACCGCATAGATTTTTTTTCTATTTTAATAGTTTGGACTTTGTGGACATGGCGATATGTGATATGCTTATTTATTCATTGTTTATATATTTAATATGTAATTTATACTTAATATTTTTTATTTATTTATTTTTAAACTTTTTATTTAATAACCATTTCCCCCCTTAGGGGCTAGAACTTGGGATTTTTTCATCCCTTGTCCTATTCACCCTGATCTATCAGGGTAATTAGGACCTCACACTGTCCCTGCTGCTCTGTGCAGACAGCAGCAGGGAGCCGACTATGGCAGCCAGGGCTTCAGTAGCATTCTGGCTGCCATGGTAACTGATCGCAGCCCCAGGCTTACACTGCTGGGGCTCCGATCAGAAGCTGCCACTGCCACCAATGAAGAGGAGGGGAGGGAACCCTGTGCCCACTACCACACTGAGCCACCAATGATTTTAATACTGGGGGGGCTGAGAGGGGGCGGGCGCACTGCGCCACCAATGATAATTAACCTTTAATACAGGAGGCAGGTACTGGCAGCAAATCAGCGGCAGTTAACCCCTCAGGTGCGGCACCTGAGGGGTTAACTGCGGCTGATCGCAGCTCCCTGTCAAAGGCAGGGTGCCGGCTATGTGATTTTGCTGTTGGCACCTGCCTCCTGTATGTGTTAAAGATGTGGGTCAAGTATTTAAGTAGCAGGCTACATAGAGCGGCGCCCAGGGATCTCCCTGCACCTATTATTCCTGGGTGCTGTTCCGTTCGTCCGCTGTGCCCCAGTTACCGTCTCCTGCTCCGTATGCTAATTACTACTATCGGAGCGATGGGGCAAAGACATCAGCTTTACTCCTGGGCGTTCCGAGAAGAAACGCACAGGAGAGAAGCTGATGTCTCTTCCCCATCGCTCTGATAGTAGTAATTGGCATGCGGAGCAGGAGACAGTAATGGGGGCACAGCGGGCAAACGGAGCGGCACCCAGGAATAATAGTAGGTGCAGGGAGATCCCTGGGCGCTGCTCTGTGTAGCCTGGTAACTTAACTAAGTCCGAACCCATAAAAAAGGTCCTCCTATCATTGGTGGTGCAGTGCGACCTCCCCTCCTCCGCACCTCTCTCCCCATTGGCAGCGGCAGCACATGGGGGAGGGAAAGACCGCTTCCTTCTCCCCTGTGCTGCTGAGGTAACATGAGCGCGCTCACAGCAGTGCGCTCATGTTCAGAGATACTAGACTGCGCAGCAGCGCAGGCTAGTATAGAATAAATGTAGTATAGACAAAAGTATTGATTGGGTATCGAAATTTCGATACCCGCAACAATCCTACACCTACCTCCTGGAGAGTGTTCTTGATCTGGCCAAATGTTGTGAAGGGTGTTTTCTTCACCAGGGAAAGAATTCTTCGGTCATCCACCACAGTTGTTTTCTGTGGTCTTCTGGGTCTTTTGGTGTTGCTGAGCTCACAGATGCGTTCCTTCTTTTTAAGAATGTTTCAAACAGTTGTTTTGGCCAGGCCTAATGTTTTTGCTATCTCTCTGATGGGTTTGTTGTGTTTTTTCAGCCTAATGATGGATTGCTTCACTGATAGTGACAGCTCTTTGGATCCCATCTTGAGATTTGATAGCAACAGATTCCAAATGCAAAAAGTGCACTTGAAATTAACTCTGGACCTTTTATCTGCTCATTGTAATTGGGATAATGAGGGAATAACACACACCTGGCGATTGGTTCCTTAACAAATGGGAGGCACATATGCAAACTGTTGTAATTCCTACACCGTTCACCTGATTTGGATGTAAATACCCTCAAATTAAACCTGACAGTCTGCAGTTAAAGCACATCTTGTTCGTTTAATTTCAAATCCATTGTGGTGGTGTATAGAGCCAAAAATGTTAGAATTGTGTCGATGTCCAATATATGGACCTGACTGTATATAAGAACAGCACATAAGTGATAAGCCTCTGCACTGACGTGCTATTCTTGCACACTAGACCAGTGATTAAATGCATAGTTCACATGAGTGGGGGCAGGAGCTAAGGTGCTGGATCAGAGGGACCTTCATTAGGTTAGTGACTTATTATTTTACACACAGACTCAGCCTTTGCTTAGCTTTAATTCTTGGTTGGACAACCCCCTTAAAGGGAACCTGTCACCGGGATTTTGTGTATAGAGCTGAGGACATGGGCTGCTAGATGGCCGCTAGCACATCCGCAATACCCAGTCCCCATAGCTCTGTGTGCTTTTAATGTGTCAAAAAAACGATTTGATACATATGCAAATTAACCTGAGATGAGTCCTATATGTGAGATGAGTCAGGGACAGGACTCATCTCAGGTTAATTTGCATATGTATCAAATCGTTTTTTTGACACAATAAAAGCACACAGAGCTATGGGGACTGGGTATTGCAGATGTGCTAGCGGTGATCTAGCAGCCCATGTCCTCAGCTCTATACACAAAATCCTGGTGACAGGTTCCCTTTAAGGAAGCCTGTTTCAGTGACAAGTGCTCTTTAAGTTTTACCCATAACAAACATAACATAAATGGAATCTGCACTCGGCAGACTTTTAGTGACTGCCTACTCCTGTTATAGTATCTACATGGTATCTATTAGGTTTTAGCTGTCCTTCAGTGGTGTGTACAGTATATAGAAATGCACTTTCCATCATTAGAACTAGTATGAGGATAGATACAAGCTTTTACTTTTTATATACCATTGGAGATAACAGGAAACAAAACTAAAATAAAAGCTTGAAATTACCTACTTAAGTCAACTCAAGGTCCCTTCCTTCCAGTAAGAGGTTAAATACGAAAAAACTATGCCTTTTACTCATAACAGAAATATAAATATGAATGACACACACGGGTCCCTGAATGTTGCTGAATTATTACTGTGCATTAAGATATTAGGATGTGACAGCTATAATTGTAACGCATTTCAGTCCCTTTCTTGCTAATCAAAAGTGCAGAAATAAATGTTATTTATGAGTGCACTTTCTAGCCTTGGAAACTGGTGGGGGGTGAACGGCTCCTCCCCCAACATCTCCGCCACCCACTCATGACATGATGAAAATCACAATGCCCCCACCACCTGAGTCAGGAAAGTAATGGTAGAGACCAGCACAATGATACAAGCATACAGATCTCACATGAAGACCTCCAGTGACCTGACGTGATCACAATTATTCACAATACACTTTTCAGGCAGAAAGGCATCTGTCCATATTATGTCATGGGGAAGAGGCCTCGTTTTATTCATGTACCAATTAACCCTCTTTTGGAACACGGTAAAACCACCCTATCCAGCTAGGGGGCGCTGTAAAAAAAGCCAAATCTATTTACTGTGTTTACAATATGAATGTATTGTTCCTATACGAATATGATTTCTTTACACAAATACAGTGCCATCAATCATGGAGAAGAGCCAGCTGGCCCTGGAAATACATAGTTACTAGTCATGGGAGGAGACATCTAATGACAACAAGATGAGGTTAGCCAGCTGGCTGCGAATGTGAACAGTCACAACTGCCAAACTGCGCGTGCAACATAATTACTGAAACCCCAATTGCCATTCATTCCAATTACTCTCGATAAACATTGGCCTCGTGGAGTCAACTGCAGGTAAATAAGAAAAGCTTGTTTTACATGCATTTAACCGGCCTGCTGCTCAAGACGATATTATACAGACACATACAGCGGAGGTTTGGAGGGCGTGCAACAGCAGTGCAATAGTCTTAAAGGGGGTCTCCCAGAATGAAGACAATGAAAATACATAAATATTACTTTATTATAAATATATTCCCAAATATCTTTCATTAGTTATAATGGAATGTTTTGTCTGGGGGGCAATCATTAGGAGAAATAAAATGGCCGCCGTCCTATTAGTACACAAAACCGGTCCTAATCACACAGGAGGACAAGTTACTTCACAACACGGAGGTAAAGAGCTGCCTCAGCCTCCTCTCTGCTCTGCTTGTCAGGGATTATCCGCTGGCCCCTTCCCTGCCCACACCACTCCCCTTCTTCTTAGAACTGGCATGGAAGAAGTAGTAAATTCGCCTGCAAATCCCTTTTGTGACTGAATATGCAACAGATATATGCCAAAAACTGAGCAGCGTCTAGAGCAGGGGACGGCAACCTCCAGCACTCCAGTTGTTGTGAAACTACAAATCCCAGCATGCTCCATTCCCTTCTATGGGAGTTCTGAGAACAGCCAAGCAAGTGTGCATGATGGGAGTTGTAGTTTCACCACAGCTGGAGTGCCGAAGGTTGCTCATCCCTGGTCTAGTGCAAGTCTGAACTGTGCTGGTATCTGGCTTTCTTTACAGGATTGCAGGAGATGTGAGCGATGATCTGACTGAGAGCAGCAGGGAACAATACAAGCTTACTAGCAAGTACTGGAAAAACATTTCCTGACTGCTCCTTAGGCCTCTTGAACACGAACATATTTTATTTCCCTTTCCGTTCCGTTATTGAGGTTTCCGTTTGCGGTCCGTATGCGGAACCATTCATTTCAATAGTTCCGCCAAAAAAAGGGAATGTTCTCAGTGTGCATTCGGTTTACGTATTTCTGTTCCGCTAAAGGATAGAACTTGTCCTATTATTGTCCGCATAACAAGGATAGTACTGTTCTATTAGGGGCCAGCTGTTCCGTTCGGCAAAATACGGAATGCACACGGACGTCATCCGTATTTTTTGCGGATGCGTTTTTTGCGGACCGCAAAATACATATGGTCGTGTGCAAGAGGCCTTAAGAGGAGAGCAGCGAAAGTCGGATTTTTATCTTATGCCTGATAAAGCAAATTTGCAAATGACATTTATCATGTAGAGAAAGTTATTACAAGGCACTTACTAATGTATTGTTATTATCCATATTGCCTCCTTTGCTGGCTGGATTCATTTTTCCATCTCATTATACAAGACGTGTTTCCATGGTTGGGACCACCATGCAATCCAGCAGCAGTGGCTGTGCTTGCACATTATAGGAAAAAGAGCCAGCCTGTGTGCCTCCCTTTGATCCCAGCCACCTACCAAATAGTTTGCCATCTTTTCAGTTGGCCACTAAATGGTACAAACCACTGAATTGTATTATAAACTGTCAGAAACACTTGATTATAACCTTATAACACAGCATCAGCATGGCTTTTTAACCTCTTCAGGACAAATGACGTACCGGTACGTCATGTTGCCGTGGTACTTAACCCCTTAAGGACACAGCCTTTTTACACCTTAGGACCAGGCCATTTTTTGCAAATCTGACCAGTGTCACTTTAAGTGCTGATAACTTTAAAACGCTTTGACTTATCCAGGCCGTTCTGAGATTGTTTTTTCGTCACATATTGTACTTCATGACACTGGTGAAATTAAGTCAAAAAAATATTTTTTTTTGCACCAAAAAATACCTAATTTAACAAATTTTTGGAAAAATTAGCAAATTTCAAAGTTTCAGTTTCTCTACTTCTGTAATACATAGTAATACCCCCAAAAATTGTGATGACTTTACATTCCCCATATGTCTACTTTATGTTTGAATTGTTTTGGGAATGATATTTTATTTTTTGGGGATGTTATAAGGCTTAGAAGTTTAGAAGCAAATCTTGAAATTTTTCAGCAATTTACAAAAACGACATTTTTAGGGACCAGTTCAGGTCTGAAGTCACTTTGCGAGGCTTACATAATAGAAACCACCCAAAAATGACCCCATCTAAGAAACTACACCCCTCAAGGTATTCAAAACTGATTTTACATACGTTGTTAACCCTTTAGGTGTTGCACAAGAGTTATTGGCAAATGGGGATGAAATTTGAGAATTTCTTTTTTTTGTCAAATTTTTTATTTTAACCCATTTTTTCCACTAACAAAGCAAGGGTTAACAGCCAAACAAGACTGTATCTTTATTACCCTGACTCTGCCGTTTACAGAAACACCCAATATGTGGCCGTAAACTACTGTACGGCCACACAGCGGGGCATAGAGTGAAAGGTGCGCCGTTTGGTTTTTGGAGGGCTGATTTTTATGGACTGGTTTATTTACACCATGTCCCATTTGAAGACCCCTGATGCACCCCTAGAGTAGAAACTCCCTAAAAGTGACCCCATCTAAGAAAATACACCCCTCAAGGTATTCAAAACTGATTTTACTTACGTCGTTAACCCTTTAGGTGTTGCACAAGAGTTATTGGCAAATGGGGATGAAATTAGCAAATTTCATTTTTTTGTCTAATTTTCCATTTTAACCCATTTTTTCCACTAACAAATCAAGGGTTAACAGCCAAACAAGACTGTATCTTTATTGCCCTGACTCTGCCGTTTATAGAAACACCCAATATGTGGCCGTAAACTACTGTACGGCCACACAGCGGGGCGTAGAGGGAAAGGTGCGCCGTTTGGTTTTTGGAGGGCTGATTTTTATGGACTGGTTTATTTACACCATGTCCCATTTGAAGACCCCTGATGCACCCCTAGAGTAGAAACTCCCTAAAAGTGACCCCATCTAAGAAACTACACCCCTCAAGGTATTCAAAACTGATTTTACATTCGTCGTTAACCCTTTAGGTGTTGCGCAAGAGTTATTGGCAAATGGGGATGAAATTAGCAAATTTCATTTTTTTGTCTAATTTTCCATTTTAACCCATTTTTTCCACTAACAAATCAAGGGTTAACAGCCAAACAAGACTGTATCTTTATTGCCCTGACTCTGCCGTTTACAGAAACACCCAATATGTGGCCGTAAACTACTGTACGGCCACACAGCGGGGCGTAGAGGGAAAGGTGCGCCGTTTGGTTTTTGGCGGGCTGATTTTTATGGACTGGTTTATTTACACCATGTCCCATTTGAAGACCCCTGATGCACCCCTAGAGTAGAAACTCCCTAAAAGTGACCCCATTTTGGAAACTACGGGATAAGGTGGCATTTTTTTGGGGACTATTTTTAGGGTAAATATGATTTTTGGTTGCTCTATATTACATTTTTGTGACGCAAGGTTACCAAAAATTGAAATTCTGAAATTTCATCTCCATTTGCCATTAACTGTTGAGGAACACCTAAAGGGTTAATGAAGTTTGTATAATCAGTTTTGAATACCTTGAGGGGTGTAGTTTCTTAGATGGGGTCAGTTTTGGGGAGTTTTTACTCTAGGGTACATCAGGGGGGCTTCAAAAGGGACATGGTGTCAATAAAAAAGGCCATCAAAATCGGCCTTCCAGAAACCATGTCGGTCCTTTCCTTTTGCGGCCTCCCTTTTACTGATACAGCAGTTTACGACCACAAATGTGGTGTTTCTGTGAACTGCAGTATCAGGGTAATAAATATTAAGTTTTGTTTGGTTGTTAACCCTTGTTTTATTACTGGAAAAAACTGATTGAAATGGAAAAGTGCCAAAAATAGCGGTTTTGGCACTGTTTTTTTTTTTTTTTTTTTACTGTGTTAATCTGGGGGGTTAGGTAATGGGATATTTTTATAGAGGAGATTTTTACGGACGCGGCAATACCTAATAAGTCTACTTTTTTTTTACAATTATTTAGGTTTTTGACTATATTATCTTTTTTGATACAAATCTTTTTTTGGGTATCTCTAAAGTCTAAGGGTCATTTTTTTTTTTTTTTTTATCCAATTATCTCATGTGGGGACTCATTTTTTGCGGGATGAGCGGACGGTTTTATTGGCACTATTTTGGGGGCTATATGACTTTTTTATCGCTTGCTATTAAACTTTTTGTTATGTAAGGTGACAAAAAAATTATTTTTTTGCACCTATTTTTTTTTTTTTTTGACCGTGTTAATCTGGGGGGTTGGGTCATGGGGTATTTTTATAGAGGAGATTCTTACGGACGCGGCAATACCTGATAAGTCAACTTTTTTTACAATTATTTTGGTTTTAGACTATATTATCTTTTTTGATTCAAATTTTTTTGGGGGTATCTCTAAAGTCTAAGGGTCATTTTTGTAAAAAAAAAAATTATCCAATTATCTCATGTGGGGGCTCATTTTTTGTGGGATGAGTGGACGGCTTTATTGGCACTTTTTGGGGGGCTATATGACTTTTTGATCGCTTGCTATTAAACTTTTTATTATGTAAGGTGACAAAAAAAACCTTTTTTTGCACCTTTTTTTTTTTTTTTTTCCTTGACCGTGTTAATCTGGGGGGTTAGGTCATGGGGTAGTTTTATAGAGGAGATTATTACCAACGCGGCGATACCTAATATGTCTACTTTTAATAAATTATTTTAGTTTTTTTTGGGTGTCTCAAGTCTGAGAACCAGTTTTTTTTATCCGATGTCAGTGCTAAATTGGGATATAAATTTAGTACTCCATGGAAGTGTGATACTCCCTGAAGCAACCGTCAATGCAGAGGCCCGGATGATCGGGGCAAGTGTCGCACTGAGTAGTTGTGTCCTTCCGTATCCCCCTCCTGCGACACACTCTGCACTTTTTTTGGGTTCGTCCCTTCTTTCCAGTATGGGGGACCACACCTGGAAAGTGTTGGCCAGGGACGATCCGGGCACCTACAGTTCCCGAGGTACTCCGGCCTGCTCTTTCCCGGTCCGAAAAGATCAGGGCCTTGAGGACTGCCTCATAGAACTGGAGGAATGTCCCTGTGCTGCCAGCGCTTCGGGATAGTACAAAAGAGTTGTACATGGCAACCTGCACCAAGTAGACCGCAACTTTTTTGTACCATGCCCGGGTTTTGCGCATGGCGTTATATGGCTTGAGGACTTGATCAGAGAGATCAACTCCTCCCATATACCGATTGTAAGCGACGATACAATCGGGCTTGAGGACCGTTGCCGCGGTACCTCGCACAGGGACAGGGGTGATGCCGTTACCATGAATTGTGGACAGCATAAGGACATCCCTCTTGTCCTTATACCTGACCAGCAACAGGTTTCCAGTGGTAAGGGCACGGGTCTCACCCCTGGGGATAGGTACCTGGAGGGGGTGGGCAGGGAGGCCGCGTTGATTTTTCCGCACGGTCCCACAAGCGGACGTGGATCTGGCGGCAAGGGACTGGAACAAGGGGATACTGGTATAAAAGTTATCCACGTAAAGGTGGTAACCCTTATCCAGCAGTGGGTACATAAGGTCCCACACAAGTTTCCCGGTAACACCCAGAGTGGGGGGACATTCTGGGGGTTGAATCCGGGAATCTCGCCCCTCGTACACACGAAATTTGTAAGTGTACCCTGAGGTACTCTCACAAATTTTGTATAGCTTCACGCCATACCTCGCCCGCTTGGAGGGCACATACTGGCGGAAAATGAGTCTCCCCTTGAACGCAATGAGAGACTCATCAACCGCGACCTCTCTTCCAGGTACATAGGCCTCCATGAATTTGGCCCCAAAGTGATCGATGACCGGCCGTATCTTGTACAGACGGTCATGGGCAGGATCACCTCGGGGGGGACATGCTGCATTATCGGAATAATGCAGACATTTCCGGATGGCCTCAAACCGGGAGCGTGTCATGGCTGTACTGTAAAGTGGGGCCTGGTATAGGACGTCCCCACTCCAGTACAGCCTGACACTGGGTTTTTTGACCAGGCCCATATGCAGCACGAGGCCCCAAAATGTCCTCATTTCGGCTGCACTGACCGGCGTCCAGCCACCGGGCCTGGCCAAAAAGGAGCCCGGGTGTTGAGCGACGAACTGTTGGGCGTACAGATTCGTCTGCTCCACCATCAGATTTACCAGTGGGTCACTGAAAAAATGACAAAAAAAGTCATATTCAGTGTAGCCCACTGTGGAAATCTGGATTCCTGATTGGCCTACAAAATCAGGAATCACAGGCTCGTATCGCTCTGGGCTACACCAGACAAGTTCACCGGCAGGGGGCTCCGGTGGATTTAACTGGTGGGCCGGGAAACCAGTACGAGCCCCAGAGCTGCTCGTACTAGTGTGGGCCACAGGGTCCCTAACATGGCGGTCCCCTTGCTCCGCCTGGCGGCGTCTCCGCCGCCTTGGGGGCTCATCATCATCGCTAGATGATGAGGAGGATGCGGATGACAACAGGAATGTGGGGTCATCCTCATCCTCACTGGGACTCTCGGAGTCAGAGGCAATCTGGGCGTATGCCTCCTCGGCCGAGAACGTCCGGCGGGCCATAGGGGAGTGTGTGTCTGCGTGTATATGTGCGTGTGTGTAACTCTTTATTTTGTGTGCGTGTGTGTGGGGGCACGGGTGTTCACGAACTCACCCTAAAACTAACAGAAAAAAAATAAAATAAACTAACTAAAAAAAAGGGCAAAAAATGTGGGGAAAAAAATTCAAAACCGCTGATCAACCGTCCGAAGTTGATCAGCGGTGGGGTGTGCGATGCACTAACAGTGGCCGGACACTAAGTGCCGGCCACAGTCAGCGTACACGAAAAAAAAAAAAATGCACCCCAAAAAAGGTGGGGGGGGGGCAGGGGGGGGGGGGCAAGTGGCAGCACCCCTGGGGGGTCTAGGGTCACACAGCTGTGCTGTGGACCCCAGACACCCTAACTTAGGGTGATGCAATCAAAGTTCAAAAACTAACTTTCCCTTTTTTTTCCCTGCCTAAACCAAACTTTCCCTAGCTGTCCCTATGTACCTGATGGGGTCCTGGGGGGCACAGATCGGGTCCTGGGGGGCACAGATCGGGTCCTGGGGGGCACAGATCGGGGTGCAGGCAGCGGTGGCAGACACGTGCAGGCAGCTCCTCTCTCCTCCGGCTCCGGAACACAAAAGGAGGAGGAGAGGAGCGCCTGCCTCTTTTGAATCTGCCGCCGGACCGCCCACAGACCAATCAGAAAGCGATCCTGAGTGGTGATGTCACCATCACCACTCAGGATCGCTGGATGGTGATTGGTGGGGTGAAATCACACCACCATCACCATCCTGCTCCGGGTTATCGGGACTTCAAAGACCCGAATAACCCGGAAACGCAGAAAACCGCAGGTCTGAATTGACCTGCGGTTTTCTGCGATCGCATACATGGGGGGGTCACCGGACCCCCCGGCGCATTTGCTCCAAGTGCCTGCTCAATGATTTGAGCAGGCACGGGGTTCCGATCACCGCCCGCCGTGCGGCGGTGATCGAAAATGCACAGGGCGTACATGTACGCCCTGTGTCCTTAAGTACCAGGGCACAAGGGCGTACCTGTACGCCCTATGTCCTTAAGAGGTTAAGGACACATGAAGTACCGGTACGTCATGTATGGTTCTGTTCACCGCCACCCGGCAGGCGATGATCGGAACCCGGTGCGTGCTCAAATCAATGAGAAGGCACCTTGGCTAGATGCGCTAGGATCTCCTCTGATTGGTTGGTGGGCGGGCCGGCGGGAGATTCAAATGTTGCCAGCGCTCCTCTCCTCCTCCTTTTGTGTCCCGGAGCCGGAGGAGAGAGGAGAGCTGCCTGCACGTCGTCGATCTGTGCCAGCATCACCCCATCTGTGCCCCTTGCCCACCAGGACCCGATCTGTGCCCCAGCACCCCCCATCTGATTAGCAGGTACTTAGGGAAAGTATAGGGAAAGGTTGGGCTAGGCAGGGATAATAAAGGGAAAGTTAGTTTGATAAAAACTTTTATTGCATCACCCTAAGTAGAGTGTCTGGGGTCCACAGCACAGCAGTGTGACCCTAGAACCCCCAGGGGTGCTGCCGCTTGCCCCCCCCCCCCAACTTTTTTGGGGTGCAGGATTTTTATTTTTTGTGTACGCTGACTGTGGCCGGCACTCTTAGAGTTCGGCCACTGTTAGCGCATCGCACACCCCAACACTGATCAACTTTGGACGGTTGATCAGCCGTTTAGAATATTTTTTTTCACTTTTTTGCACTTTTTTTAGTTAGCCTTTTCTTATTTATTTTTTGGGGCGAGTTCGCGAAAACCCGAGCCCCCACACACACACACACCAAATAAAGATTTACATGCACCCACATACACACGCAGACACACACTCCCCTATGGCCCGCCGGACATTCTTGGCCGAGGAGGCACACGCCCAGCTTGCCTCCGAGTCCGAGAGTCCCAGTGAGGACGAGGATGACCCCACTTTCCTGTTTTCATCCGCGTCCTCCTCATCATCTAGCGATGATGATGAGCCCCCAAGGCGATGGAGCAAGGGAATCGCCATGTTAGGGACCCTGTGGCCCACCCTAGTACGAGCAGCTCTGGGGCTCGTACGAGTTTTCCGGCCCACCAGTTAAATCCACCGGAGCCCTCTGCCGGTGAACTTGTCTGGTGTACCCCAGAGCGATATAAGCCCGCGATTCCTGATTTTGTAGGCCAATCAGGAATCCAGATTTCCACAGTGGGCTTCACTGAATATTACTTTTTTTGTCATTTTTTCAGTGACCAACTGGCAAATCTAATGGTGGAGCAGACGAACTTGTACGCCCAATAGTTCGTTGCTCAACACCCGGGCTCCTTTTTGGCTAGGCCCGGTGGCTGGACGCCGGTCAGTGCAGCCGAGATGAGGACATTTTGGGGCCTCGTGCTGCATATGGGCCTGGTCAAGAAACCCAGTGTCAGGCATTACTGGAGTGGGGACGTCCTCTACCAGACCCCACTTTACAGTACGGCCATGACACGCTCCCGATTTGAGGCCATCTGGAAATGTTTGCATTATTCAGATAATGCAGCATTTTGACCCCCACCCCCGAGGGTATCCTGCCCATGACCGTCTGTATAAGATACGGCTGGTCATCGATCACTTTAGGGCCAAATATGTACAGGCCTATGTACCTGGAATGGAAGTAGCGGTTGATGAGTCTCTCATTGCGTTCAAGGGGAGACTCATTTTCGGCCAGTATGTTCCCTCCAAGCGGGCGAAGTATAGTGTGAAGCTATACAAACTTTGTGAGAGTACCTCAGGGTACACTTACAAGTTTTGTGTATACGAGGGGCAAGATTCCCATATTCAACCCCCAGAATGTCCCCCCACTCTGGGTGTTAGCGGGAAACTTGTGTGGGACCTTATGCACCCACTGCTAAATAAGGGTTACCACCTTTACGTGGATAACTTTTATACTAGTATCCCCTTGTTCCAGTCCCTTGCCGCCAGATCCACGTCTGCTTGTGGGACCGTGCAGAAAAATCAACGCGGCCTACCCTCCCCCTTCAGGTACCTATCCCCAGGGGTGAGACCCGTTCCCTTACCACTGGAAACCTCTTGCTGGTCAGGTATAAGGACAAGAGGGATGTCCTTGTACTGTCCACAATTCATGGTAACGGCATCACCCCTGTCCCTGTGCGAGGTACCGCGGCAACGGTCCTAAAGCCAGATTGCATCGTCGACTACAATCGGTATATGGGAGGAGTTGATCTCTCTGATCAAGTCCTCAAGCCATATAATGCCATGCGCAAAACCCGGGCATGGTACAAAAAAGTTGCGGTCTACTTGGTGCAGGTTGCCATGTACAACTCTTTTGTGCTGTCCTGGAGCGCTGGCAACACAGGGACATTCCTTCAGTTCTATGAGGCGGTCCTCAAGGCCCTGATCTTTTCAGACTGGGAAAAAGCAGGCCGGAGTACCTTGGGAACTGGAGGCGCCCGGCTCGTCACTGGCCAACACTTTCCAGGTGTGGTCCCCCATACTGGAAAGAAGGGACGAACCCAAAAAAGGTGCAGAGTGTTTCACAGGAGGGGGATACAGAAGGACACCACTACTCAATGTGACACGTACCCAGATCATCCGAGCCTCTGCATTATTAGTTGCTTCAGGGAGTATCACACTTCCATGGAGTACTAAATTTATATCCCAATTTAGCCACTAACATCGGATAAAAAAAAATGGTTCTCAGACTTGAGACACCCCAAAAAATTGTAAAAACTAAAATAATTTATTAAAAGTATACAAATTAGGTATCTCAGCGCCGGTAATAATCTCCGCTATAAAAATACCCCATGACCCAACCCCCAAGATTAACACAGTCCCCCAAAAAAATAAAGGTGCAAAAAAAGATTTTTTGGGTCACCTTACATAACAAAAAGTTTAATAGCAAGCGATCAAAAAGTCATATAGCCCCCAAAATAGTGCCAATAAAACCATCCTCTCATCCCGCAAAAAATTAGCCCCCACATGAGATAATCGGCTAAAAAACTAACAAAAAAATGACTCTTAGACTTTAGAGATACAAAAAAAAATAGTTATTAGGTATCGCCGCGTCTGTAAGACTCTCCTCTATAAAAATACCCCATTACCTAACCCCCCCAGATTAACATTTCAATCAGTTTTTTCCAGTAACAAAGCAAGGGTTAACAACCAAACAAAACTTAATATTTATTACCATGATACTGCAGTTTACAGAAACACCACATTTGTGGTCATAAACTGCTGTATCAGTAAAAGGGAGGCCGCAAAAGGAAAGGACCGACATGGTTTCTGGAAGGCCGATTTTGATGGCCTTTTTTAATGACACCATGTGCCTTTTGAAGCCCCCCTAGAGTAAAAACTCCCTAAAAGAGACCCCATCTAAGAAACTACACCAATCAAGGTATTCAAAACTGATTTTACAAACTGTATTAACCCTTTAGGTGTTCCTCAACAGTTAATGGCAAATGGAAATGAAATTTCAGAATTGTACCCTAAAAATAGTCCCCAAAAAACGCCACCTTATCCCGTAGTTTCCAAAATGCAGTCACTTTTAGGGAGTTTCTACTCCAGGGGTGCATCAGGGGGGTTGAAACAGGACACGGTGTTAGTAAACCGGTCCATAAAAATCAGCCCTCCAAAAACCACATGGTGCTCCTTTTTCTCTACGCCCCGCCGTGTGGCCGTACAGTAGTGTACGACCACATATGGGGTGTTTCTGTAAACGGCAGAGTCAGGGCAATAAAGATACAGTCTTGTTTGGCTGTTAACCATTGCTTTGTTAGTGGAAAAAATTTGTTAAAATGGAAAATTTTGCAAAAAAAATACATTCTCAAATTTCATCCCCATTTGCCAATAACTCTTGTGCAACACCTAAAGGGTTAACGACGTTTGTAAAATCAGTTTTGAATACCTTGAAGGGTTTAGTTTCTTAGATGCGCAGTAACTTCCTGTCCCTCCCCTCATCGTCGGACATTTTGGATCATCGACTTGATGAGACTGGTAAGTATATGAAGTTTTGTCTGTTTGTCTATCTATTTCTAGGAGGGGGGGCTGCTGGCACTTGGGAAGGGGTGTGTGTATGTCTGGGTAGCTGGAACTGGTGGGGCAGCTGGCATGGGGGGGGCTGAGGGCACTGTGGGAAGGTTGTTTGGAACTGGGGGGCTGATGTCAATGTGGGGGGCTGCTGGCACTATGCGGGGCTGCTGTCTCTGGGGGTGTTTATGGCACTTGGGGGGATTATGGCTCCTGTCGGATTATTTTTTTTAATCATTTTATCATTAGGGTCGTTCCAAAAAAAATTAAAAATAAATGCTATTTAAAGAAAGTTCTGCGGTGGGCAAGCACCAATCCATATTTTAAAAAGTAAGTATTAAAAAAAAATTGTTGATATATGTGGAAATAGTGCTCTAAACAAGTTCCTTTAACGCTATCTGCATTTTGTCTGGTATTCTGTTGCGTACAGATATCAAAGAAACAAACGATTGATTGGAGAAACCCACCCAGAAGGCGCCGGCGTATTCAGTGGCCGGTAAGTATAAAATCAACACTTAAAGTTTGTATTGTTTGATTCGTTGCATTAATCATTATGTGCTCTTATTATAGATTTCTTCATCAGCGGAGAGCTCTCCGGAAGTGGCCGGCTCACCTGCCGAATCGCCAGCGTCCAGGGGATATATATATACAGTATATATATATATATATATATATATATATATAGATATATAGATAGATAGAGATATCTTAATTTTTTTTATTTATTTAAATACATTCTTTTATTTTTTATTTTATTTATTTGTTTCAGCAATCTGCACCTAGAGCCGCCAGCGAGGATCCCCCAGTCGCCTCCAGAGTCCGCAGGAATGAGCGTGGCGGTCGTAGACGTGTAAGTCTTGAATTAAGTAGTTTTAATTTGCATTTTGTATCAGGATTTATATTTAATTTTGTATTTCCTTTTTTTCAGGGTTCTGTAGGCTCCACCAGGGAAGATGAGGAGTTCAGGCTTCCGACCATAGATAACCTGCTCCTCATCCAACTGGTGGAGGCGCGTCCATCATTATGGGACCACTCCGACCGCCACCACGCTGATCATCGTCGGACCCAGCGGCTCTGGAGGGACATCTGTGCTGAAATTTTCAAGACCTGGGGGGATCTAAATGCGGCGGCTCAGGAGAAATATGGTAAGTAAAACAATATGTATTTTAATATATTAAAATATTGTTCTTTTCCTTTCATCATGCTGATTTTGTATTTGTTGGCGATCTATCCAGGACCGCTTCAGGAGGGATTTTAATAAGGAGGTTCAGGCCCCGAGTGGCTCCGGAGGAACCTCAGGGACCACATACATCCATACGGCGGCCCTGGGGTTCCTACGAAAGACAATGGCACCAAGAAGGTAAATATTTTTAACAACTGTTAAAAAAAATTGTAAAGGGGCTGTCTGAGACAGGGTAGCGTTTGGCTCCCCTTTTTTGGCCAGCCCCCTACAATCCGTCTGAGTGTAAGGGGCTGTCTGAGTCAGCGGAGTGTTTTGGCTCCCCTGTTTTGGCCAGCCCCCTACAGTCAGAGGGACAACTGTTCTCTCCTTCTGAGTGTAAGGGGCTGTCTGAGTCAGAGGAGTGTTTGGCTCCCCTGTTTTGTCCAGACCCCTACAGTCAGAGGGACAACTGTTCTCTCCTTCTCAGTGTAAGGGGCTGTCTGAGTCAGAGGAGTATTTGGCTCCCCTGTTTTGGCCAGCCCCCTACAGTCAGAGGGACAACTGTTCTCTCCTTCTGAGTGTAAGGGGCTGTCTGAGTCAGAGGAGCGTTTGGCTCCCCTGTTTTGGCCAGCCCCCTATGGTATACGGTAGACATAGCATAGAACATGGATGTTTAATTTAACCGCTTTAAGTCCGCCCATAGGATATAAACGTCCTATGGGTGGACCTCTATTTCTGAAAGCACGTTTTAAAACGTCCTTTCAGAAATAGCAGCTGCACGCTAATCATGCAGCTGCTGATCGGGTTGCCCGCTGTCAGTGACAGCAGGGCAACCCAGAGATAAGGCAGGGACAGTTCCCAGGTGTCCCTGCCTTCTAGATCGCTGCAGACACAGCGCTCACCGCTCACCGCGCTTCCTGTTCCTGCTTCCTGTTCCTGCCCGGCGGTCATGTGACCGCCGGGACCGGAGCTGCAGGAGCTGTGTGAGGTCATACAGAGACTTCGATCAGCCCTGCTCTGAGGCTGTACAGCGCAGAATCACGCTGTACAGCCTCTCTGGGGGGTGCATTTCTTCTGTAACTGGGGCTACTATGTCAGCCCCAGTTACAGGAGAAATCAACAGTGAAAAAAAAATGAAAAAGTGAAGCAAATGTCCCCCAGAGGTCTTGTATGACCTTATGGGGGACGAAAAGTGTAAAAAAATAAAATAAAAAAATAAAGGGTTGAAAAATAAAAAAAAGTTTCACATGTAAAAAAAAAAAAGGTCCCCAAGTTAGGAATAAAAAAAAAAATTAAAAATGGAAAAAATAAAATAAAATAGACATATTTGGTATTGCCACGTCCGTAAAAACCAGCTCTATAAAAATATCACATGAGCTAACCCCTCGGGTGAACACCGTAAAAAAAAAACCCAAAAAACTGTGTCAAAACAAGCAATTTTTGTCACCTTGCATCACAAAAGGTGCAACACCAAGTGATCAAAAATGCGTATGTCCCACAAAATGGTACCAATAAAACCGTCACCTCATCCCGCAAAAAATGAGCCCCTACATAAGAAAATCTCTCAAAAAATAAAAAAAATTATAGCTCTTAGAACATGGAGACACTAAAACATCATTTTTTGGTTTCAAAAATGCTATTATTGTGTTAAAGTGAAACAAATAAAAAAAGTATACATATTAGGTATTGCCGCGTTCGTAAAAATCAGCTGTATAAAAATATCACATGAGTTAACCCCTCAGATGAACACCGTAAAAATAAATAAATAGAAACTGTGCTAAAACAACCAATTTTTTGGTCACCTTGCCCCATAAAGTGTTATAATGAATGATCAAAAAATCATATGTACCCAAAAATAGTACTAATAAAACTGGCACCTTATCCCCTAATTTCCAAAATGGGGTCACTCCTTGGGAGTTTCTACTGTAAGGGTGCATCAGGGGGCTTCAAATGGGACATGGCATCTAAAAACCATGTGGAGTTCCTTTTCTTCTGCGCCCTGCCGTGTGCCCATACAGCAGTTTACGACCACATGTGGGGTGTTTCTGTAAACCGCAGAATCTGGGTAATAAATATTGAGTTTTGTTTGGCTGTTAACCATCGATGTGTTAAAGAAAAAATTGGATTAAAATGGAAAATCTGCCCAAAAAGTGAAATTTAAAAATTTGATCTCCATTTTCCTTTAATTCTTGTGGAACGCATAAAGGGTTAACAAAGTTAGTAAAATCAGTTTTGAGTAACTTGAGGGGTGTAGTTTCTACAATGGGGTCATTTATGGGGGTATCCACTATGTAGGCCCCACAAAGTGACTTCAGACCTGAACTGGTCCTTATAAAGTGGGTTTTGGAAATTTTCTTAAAAATTTGAAGAATTTCTTCTAAACTTCTAAGCCTTCTAACGTCCTAAAAAAATAAAATGACATTTCCAAAATGATGCCAACATAAAGTAGACATATGGGGAATGTTAAATAATAAATATTTTATGAGGTATCACTTTCTGTTTTAAAAGCAGAGAAATTGAAATTTAGAAAATTGCGAATTTTTCACATTTTTGGGTAAATTTGGGATGTTTTCATAAATAAAGGTGAAATATTTTTACTCAGATTTATGACGATCATGAAGTACAATGTGTCACGAGAAAACAGTCTCTGAATGACTTGGATAAATAAAGGCGTTCCAAAGTTATTACCACATGAAGTGAGATATGTCAGTTTTGCCAAATTAGGCCTGGTCAGGAAGGGGGCAAATGGCCCAGATGGGAAGTGGTTAAAGAACAATTTATAACTTTCCTTATTTTTTTCCTACAGAAGAGCTAGCAGCACTCGGGAGCCTGAACAACCTCCTAAGGCGGAACCGGAACAGATCGCCAGCGCCAGCCCTCCTGTCCCTCATGTACCGGCTCAGGATAATTCGGGTCCCCTACCGGATCCCTCTGCTCAACAGAGGCTCTTAGGTTTTCGCCACAATTTGAGAGCCCTGGTGAGCGGGCAGAGATCCGGTAGGCCAAATCGAGCTGATTATGCGAACCTTGTAGAGGTAGTTTCCGACGCTCTGAAAGGTTTTGCCGAACATCAGAAGGAGTTTGGTACTGACTTGATTCGCCGCTGGGAGGAGGTGGAGTCGGCGATTCAATGCAGCCCAAACTACCATTATGGGCTAAGTATAATCAGTTTGATGGACTCAATGACGCCCAAGCAGTTACATGAGTTTAAGATCATGCTACAGAACGAGTCATGGAAAATTATGCACCGCCCCCAACCCCCCCCCATCCCACACCAACCCCCCCATCCCACACCAGTGGCCAGTACCGCCAAGCTTTCCCTTCCCACCCCTGAGCATGTGTTACCTTCTGTTTCCTATTCTTCTCCTGCCCAGTATTTTCCTCCTACTTCTTTTCAAACTCCCTCCACCTCTACACATGCTCGGGTCCCCTCCTCCACAGACCCTTCCTTTCTCCACACCCCACAATTACACCCTGCATCCTTTCCTGTGGCCCGTAGTTTCACCTCAGTAGATCGCCAGGACAGAGGAGATACCATTGGCAGCCCCAGACCATCAAGCCCACGACATTCCACCTCCCCTCGCCGTTATGAAGAATTAGTTTAAAAAAATTATGTTTATATATTATTTTTTTTTCAAGTATCACAAATAAAACATTTTTTATAGTTTACTGCACTGTGTCTGTGTTTTTATTGTCCTGTACAGGGAACCTTGGCACTACAGCTGTGTTGAAATTAAAACTACCCTAGTATCACTACTGTGCGTCTATTATAACACCCTTGGTAGTTTTTATATCAAAACAGCATTAGTGCCAATGTTGTAAGATCCATTAAAACCTGACCATCAATAATGAGCTATCTTTTGGCTCTTTATTGATCGTAGACCCTATGATTGGCACATGAACAAGCAAATGCTTGTTCATTGTTCAATCTTGTGCCCTTTCATATGAGCCCTTGTGGAAGTCACGGTCCATCAGCATCATCAGGAATTCATTAATAAATTGTAATTTTACCGTTTAACGATTTTCCAATGACGCTCTAATATAACTAGTGTGATTACCACAAGGGACACGCAAGGGACATACAGTTTTTAAAGGGGTATTCACATGGACAATGGGGGGATTTCACTTCAATATGCCCCCATTGTCTGATAGGTGTGGGGTCTGATAGGTGTGGGTAACATTGGTAGGACCCGCACCTATATTGAGAACGGAGCGGGGAGCACTGTTGCTGGAGGACAAGAAATTTCCCATGGTACGTCCACCACCAAGCGCTAATCCCCGCCTCTCCCATAGAAACTAATTGGAGGGCGGCAGCGCAGTGCGACCACTTCCACTTTCTTTGCTCCGTTCTCAATATATGTGAGGGTACCAGCGGTGGGACCCGCACCTATAAGACAATGTGGGCATATCTTAGTGGTATGCCCCCATTGTATGAGATGAGAAAACCCAAGGCCTCTTGCACACGACTGTATGCCCCAAGAGACATACGGTCCGTGAGCGGGCCATATGTCCCGTAGTGGTATTGATCGTGCGCACAAGAGTACACAGCATCATAGTGTACAATTATTCTGTGCAAGTTGAGCTGCCCACGGGGATATTGTCTTGCACTAATAGATCATATGAGTGCGGGACAATAGCCCAGTTTGCGGCACAACATGGTCAGCATCATGATGCTCTGTACTCCCGAACGCATGATCAATGACGATCAGGGACATATGGCTTGCTAACGAACACTATACATCTTTAAGTGCATGTAGTCGTGTACAAGAGTCCGAAAGGTGTGGTCTATTATCAAAGCCGGACCAACTTTGAACTTCAACAAGATAGCCCTGGAGAAATATAGGAGCATTACAACCCTATGGATCTGAATACATGAAGATGGAACCTAGAGATGCTTCTCATTCCAAAACGGATCCGCTAAACGGATGGCAAAACGGAAACCAATGTGACAAACGGATCCGCAATACAGACGGATCCGTTTGAACGGATCCGTCTGAATGGCTTCCGTTTGGATCCGTTTAGTCAGTTTATTGACGGATCTGTTTGAAATGCATTTCAAACTGATCCATGAAACGCAAGTGTGAAAGTAGCCTAAGCCTTGTAACAAAAAATAAAATAGAATTCTCAAAATGATCCAAACATGAAGTAGACATATGGGGAATGAAAAGTAATAACTATTTTTGGAGGTATTACTATGTATTATAGAAGTAGAGAAATTGAAACTTGGAAATGTGCAATTTTTTTTACAAATTTTTGGTAAATTTGGTATTTTTTTATAAATAAAAATTAATTTTTTTTACTTCATTTTACCAGTGTCATGAAGTACAATATGTGACGAAAAAACTATCTCAGAATGGCTTGGATAAGTCAAAGCGTTTTAAAGAGGACCTTTCACCGATTATGACACTGTGAACTAAGAATACAGACACTTAGAGCGGCGCCCAGGGGTCTCACTGCACTTACTATTATCACTGGCCGCCGCTCCGTTCTCCCACTATTCCCTCCGGTATCTCCGGCCACTAAGTTATAGTAGGCGAAGATTTCAGTCACTAAGTTATGGTAGGCGGAGTATGCCCTTGTTCTGCTCTAGTGCTGGCCAATCGCAGCGCAGAGCTCACAGCCTGGGAGGTTATTTTCTCCCAGGCTGTGAGCTCTGCAATGCGATTGGCCAGCACTACAGAAGAACAAGGGCAGACTCCATCTACCATAACTTTGGGACCGGAGATACCGGAGGGCATAGCAGAAGAACGGAGCGGCGCCCAGGGATAATAGTAAGTGCAGTGAGATCCCCGGGCGCCGCTCTACATGTCTGTATACTTAGTTCACATTGTAATAATCGGTGAAAGGTCCTCTTTAAAGTTATTACCACTTAAAGTGACACTGGTCAAATTTGCAAAAAATGGCTTGGTCCTTAAGGTGAAATAGGGCTGTGTCCCAAAGGGGTTAAAGGATAACTGTCATATTTTTTTTTATTTGCTAGTTTATTAGAGCTAGGCATGTATACCTGAATTAGTCTGTCAATGATTGCCACAAGATCTGTAATTACCTTATAATAATAGCTTTCATTAATGTCCCCTGTCCCTTTCCACTGCTCCCTTAAAAGACCGTTGCTATGGCTTATCTGTCTCTGGCTAGGAAGACAGAGGGGCGGCCCTTCACACTGCATGCCTGCATTAGGCTTCAGAGTGAGGAGGCGTGTCTCTCAGTAATCCAATCTGATTGGCTGGCAGGAAGCTGCTGGTTACAGCAAATTTGTATGTGACCTGAGGAAATGCAGTTTTGGCCTCAGAGAACTGGCAGAGGAGCCATCTTGAGAAGATCCTCATAATGTAGGATTCAAAACAGCCGTAACTAAGGGGAAAACTCAAGGAAAACAGTGGTATGTGAAGAAACTAAAGATTGCTTTATGCATAATGCTGCTGCAGCAGTAACATATGCCAAAATAGATTTTTTATTTTTTTTAATGAAAATATGACAGTTATCCTTTAAAGGATCAGTCCTGCCAAACGAATCTGATTATCTTCTATGAAAAGGTAAGTCTCAGACACAGTTTTGCCTCTATACAAAGAGTAATGTGTACAATTCTACACACCTGTGTATAAAATAGAAACACCAGAACACACAGTGGGTACAGAGGAGTGGGACCAAAATAATTAAAGGGGTTTCCTCATCTTGCTTTTTTACTAAGGCGAGACGGGATTCATTCCCGAAACCTTGGAGTGCAGTGGAGCTTACTGTTTCCATAGCTCCCATTATGGTGCATGGTTGTTACAGAAACCGCGTAGTACAGCAAGCTATGCTGGGTTTATTTAGTTAATAAAAAAAAGACTGCATAGGGTTGATCTACCGTATTTTTCAAACTTTTTTCTTCCAAAAGTGGATGAAAAATGATAGTGCATCTTTTAAAGCGAATACAAGTGGCTGCTTTCATGATGAAAATGCTCATTATTATGCAGGAGGCACGGGGAGCAGTGATCATAGTGCTTGCTATACTCACCACTCCCTGGTCTTCCTCTATGTGCCGAACGGCTTGTATCCTGACTGCATACAGCATCAGGACGTAGTTCACGTACTTCAGATCGGTGAGTGCAGGAGAGACCACTGGACCTGCAGAGTGGGGGGGGGAGCTGGAGAGATATTTATTTTATATCTCTGATGGGGGTCTGATCTAAGCTCTGATCTGAGGCCTGACATGGAGGTCTGATCTGAAATGGTTGTCTGATCTGAGATCGGAAATGGGGGGGTTGATCTGATATGGAGTTCTGATCTGAGGTCTGACATGAGGATTTGATCTGATAGGGGGAGTCTGATCTAAGGTCTAAGGTGGAGGTCTGATATGGGGGTCTGATCTGAGGTCTGATATGGGGGTGTGATTTGAATTCTGATGAAGATTGGGAGTCTAATTTGGGAGTCTTATGAAGATTAGGGGTTTGTTCTGAGGTCTGATAAAAAATATTTTTTCAAATGTTCCTCCTCTAAAACCAAGGTGCATCTAATAAAGCATAAATATTGTAATTACAATGTATTTACAAATATATAAATGGACAATACAGAGATCTTGCTGATGATCTTTTTACACCTAAGCCTATAATCAAGGGGCATCCTATACATCTAAAAGAAAAACGGTTTTACCATTCTCGTAAAGAAGGATTCTATACTGTCAGAGCATTGAAACTATTGAACTTTCTGCCATCAATTGTTGTGATGGTTGATTCATTAACCAAGTTTAAGAAGAGCCTGCATGCCCTTTTTGAATGCAAAAATATTGGTATGAGATTTCTGGAGATGGGATCTATCCAGGGATTTATTCGGAAAGGATTTTTTTTCTCCTTAATATGGGGCAATCAGCATCCACCTAATAGGGGGTTTTGCCTTTCTTTTTTGGATCAACATGATAGGATTATAGACTGGACTTGATGGACCTGTGTCTTTTTTCAACCATACTAACTATGTACGTAACACCAAATGGAGGTTCTGAGACATGGAGATTAGGATGGAAAGTTAAAGGGGTTGGCCGCTTCAATGTTTATTTTCCTACTGTTTATAACTTGTAGAGCCAGGACAGGAAATGGAGAACAGCAGGGACTAAAGCAGAGTTGTAGCAGTAGTTAATTAGTGGAAACTATTTTTAAACCCCTTTATGGGGGTAGTCCAGGTTCAGAGCTGAACCCGGACATATCCCCTTCTTCCCCCACTCAGCCCCTTGGACATGAATCGTTCAGGGCAAGGGCTTTTTCTGGAGATCTGGTGACATACTGAGTTTCTGCTAGGCGGAGGTTTCCGTCTAGCAGTGATGCCGGTGATGTCACCGGTACTAAAGGGCAGGCCTTAGCGCTGCCCTAGCCTATAAAACGCATAGGGCAGCGCTAAAGCCTGCCCATTAGTTATGGTGACGTCACCAGGAACACTGCTAGGCGGAAGCCACCGTCTAGCAGTGTAAAAATTGAAACAAAAAAGCCCTTGTTCTGCGCAATTCAGCACAGGGCAAGGGAGAGCATCAGAGGGGCAGAGTGCAGGAAGAAGTGGATATGTCCGGGGCGGGTTCAGAACCACTTCAACTGATCTAAAGTGTAGGTACTTAGTGCTGGTGGTCAAAGCCCTTATGTAACTATATTGTTTTAGCTTTTACTGATACAAGAGAAAAAAAGACTGTGCTAATGACAGTCACCAGGCACATAAGAATGTCGTGTACATAGCCATGACCCATTCCCTTTGTTCTTTTTATATAATTTTGCAAATGACACTGACGTATTCCTATATATCTAAAAGCAGTCCAGAAATGAAAGCTTTATAATTTATTCATTGGAGTCATTTACAGCTCTGATTTCCCTTGGGATGAAATTTTGCATGAGAAGTTTAGCTGCATCATGTCCCTCTGTACTGTTCTCAGACAACCACGCATGTAGCTTACATATTACACATATTTTACCTGTACAGTGTTCCTTCTACAACCATACATTACAATTGTACAGAAATAGAGCTCGTGTGTTATTTACAGGAATTCCTCCATTAAAGGGCATCTGTCGGCAGATTTGTACCTATGAAACTGGCTGACCTGTTGCATGTGTCCTTGGCAGCTGTGTTGGTCCCATGTGCATATGTGCCCTGCACTGCATATTGCTGTGAAAAATAAATTTTTATTATATGGAAATGAGCCTCTAGGAGCAATGGAGATGTTATTGTTACACCTAGAGGCTCAGCTCTCTCTGCAACTGCTGTGCCCCCTGCATCTGAAGGACAGGCAGCATAAACGTCATCACGCTTGGCACTATCAATCAGGGGGCGTGGTAGTTGCAGAGAGAGCTGAGCCTCTAGGTGTAACAGTAACGCCCCTGTTGCTCATAGAGGCTCATTTGCATATATTAAAACATCATTTTTCTCAGCAATGGGGGCACATATGAACATGGGACCAACACAGATGCCTTCAGCTGCCAAGTGCACATAATGTAACAGGTCAGCAAGTTTCATAGGTTCAAATCTGCAGACAGATGCCCTTTAACAATATTTGGCTAGCTCGGTGAATGGAACAGTGGTCATGCATGTGCATTACCACTCCATTTACACAGGGGACTCAGGGACTTAATTGTCGTGATCACTGGGAGTTCTAGCAATATATCTGTGTAGCATGAAAACTCTAACATGATGTAGAACTGCCTACAATCCTATGCAAAATCACAGATAGCAGAGGGTAACACTAAGGGGTCACAAATGACAAATTCAGCCTTACATTTGTCAAACGCAGCTCTAATAGATATTTAAATGAGACATCTTTCAGTGCTCTGTCCCCCCTTTCACGCATCTTGATATTCCGCTAACCTCCCTCTCCAGGTGATGTTGTTGTTTCTTTATGCAGCAGTTTGCTGATGGTAAAGTCACTTTATCGACCGGGAGCTGTTAAACAGCCTGTGATTATCTGCATGAAAGTCAGCCAGCCTTGAAGCGATGTGACAGGAATGGCTGTATTCTAGTTGATCTTTACTTAATAGGGATTTCACTTCATTCACTCAGGAGATTTCTTCTGTCTGTACACTTACTCCATGACAGGACTATTCAATGACGCCACTTATACAAGAATCTATTGAATTACATTTTTGGGAAGTATATAGAGAATCATAGCCAGATACTCATGATATCGTACTGAGAACCATTATTTATTTGAAATAGCAATCCTCCATGCAGACAAATGTAAACTACCGCATGCAGTGTCTGTGAAACACAATCTGCAGATTTGGAAGCTTCTAAACGGCATGTCCCAAAGTTCAGAGGGTCTTGCTAGGTCACTAGCAACAGTATGTAGAGTGGTGTGAAAGTATTCATCATAGTGAACTGTTTGGGAGCGTTAAATAACATTTTTATTTAACCAAGAGGTTAGACAAAACAATCCTTAAATTACGGTGTTACTTTATTTGATTAAATCGTATTCCCATCTCACAAAGTGATGATATCTCGCTAAGATATGACATTAGCCCATGATTGTTGGGGGGGGGGGGGGGAGAGGTCTGATCTCTGGGAATCCCAATGATCACTTGTTCTCCTTTCAGTGTGCACTGGCCAATGTGAAGATTATGATCAAATTGCTATGGTATTGATCGGTGCCTGTTTAAAGGGAGTCTTTCACCTATACACCATTCTCAGCATTATTGTACCCATATGTAAATGCTACTTACTGTTTAGCTGTCCGTCGCTTATTTCCTTCAAAAAAACACTTTAATCCAATATTCAAATTAGGTCTGAAGGTGCCCAGGGGCGGCATTCAAGCGGCCGGTGCCCAGGCCCCTCTTCGCTATTCATATGAAACCCCTCCCCTTTAAACACTCAGGCCGGCCCTAGGTTCTTCTTATTACCGCCTCCCTTCAGTGTGAAATGCCGCGCCTGCGCCATGCATCCGAATCGCCGCGCCTGCGCACAGCATTACCTATTATGGGCATCGGCATCCAAGCGTTTATTGCGCATGCGCTGGCCCCAACATCCCGATCTAGCCAGCGGAAGTACTAAGCCTTCTGTATTATGAATGCTATTATTTTCCCTTATAACCATGTTATAAGGGAAAATAATTACATCTACACAACCTTGAACCCAAACCTTAACTTTAGTGAAGAAGTTCGGGTCTGGGTACCACATTGCACCCGCGCGATAAAAACTGATTGCAATTGAGTACCTACTCGCGCGGGTTATCCACATGCTGTCCGCATCCGTGCGGCCATTGCACAAATTATAGAACATATCCTATTCTTGTCCGCTTTGTCTTCAAGAATAGATAATTCTAGAAAAATGCGGCATGCACAAGTCCAGTTTGAAGACCTCAATATTCATATGGTCATGTGCATGAGGCCTAACTTTACAAGCAGCTGGTAGCATAGTTCCGCTTAACAATAAAACAAATTCCATACCGCTGGCTGTCATGTGTAATGAATCAGCACTTTGTGATGACATCACAATACTGTGCCTATAGCACAAACTCCACCTTCCAGAATGAAAATTCTTAAAGCATAATTTGTACAGACTCTGAACCAGCAGGGTGCTATTTGATGTGAGAGGTCAGAGCTAAGCCTGAGTTAACATACATCAGTTGAGTCCAGACAGATGTTTCATGCCTGACCTGGACACAACTGACACCTTTTTGCACAATGTGCACAGAGGGAGTTGTTTTTTCTGTACAGTGAAATAGAGAGACATCCAGCATTACAACTAATGAGTGAACGCCAAAAACAATCCAAAGAAAACAATGGGATCAGTTCTGACAAAGTTTTCCCAAAAATACAATGGATGGCCAAATACAGTTGCAAGAAAAAGTATGTGAACCCTTTGGAATGATATGGATTTCTGCACAAATTGGTCATAATATGTGATCTGATCTACATCTAAGTCACAACAATAGACAATTACAGTCTGCTTAAACTAATAACACACAAATAATTCAATGTTACCATGTTTTTATTGAACACACCATGTAAACATTCTCAGTGCAGGTGGAAAAAGTATGTGAACCCTTGAATTTAATAACTGGTTGAACCTCCTTTGGCAGCAATAATTTCAACCAAACGTTTCCTGTAGTTGCAGATCAGACATGCACAACGGTCAGGAGTAATTATTCACCGTTCCTCTTTACAGAACTGTTTCAGTTCAGCAATATTCTTGGGATGTCTGGTGTGAATGGCTTTCTTGAGGTCATGCCACAGCATCTCATTCGGGTTGAGGTCAGGACTCTTACTGGGCCACTCCAGATGGTGTATTTTCTTCTGTTTAAGCCATTCTGTTGTTCACTTACTTCTATGCTTTGGGTCGTTGTCCTATTGCAACACCCATCTTCTGTTGAGCTTCAACTAGTGGACAGATGGCCTTAAAGGGAACCTGTCACCGGGATTTTGTGTATAGAGCTGAGGCCATGGGCTGCTAGATGGCCGCTAGCACATTCAAAATACCCAGTCCCCATAGCTCTGTGTGCTTTTATTGTGTAAAAAAAAAAACGATTAAATACATATGCAAATTAACCTGAGATGAGTCCTGTACCTGAGATGAGTCAGGGACAGGACTCATCTCAGGGTAATTTGCATATGTATCAAATCGTTTTTTTTTTACACAATAAAAGCACACAGAGCTATGGGGACTGGATATTGCGGATGTGCTAGCGGCCATCTAGCAGCCCATGTCCTCAGCTCTATACACAAAATCCTGGTGACAGGTTCCCTTTAAGTTCTCCTGAAAAATGTCTTGATAAACTTTGGAATAAATTTTTCCTTCAATGATAGCAATCTGTCCAGGCCCTGACGCAGCAAAGCAGCCCCCAAACCATGATGCCCCCACCACCATACTTCACAGTTGGGATGAGGTTTTGATGTTGGTGTGCTCTGCCTCTTTTTCTCCACACATAGTGTTGTGTGTTTCTTCCAAACAACTTTATCAACTTCATCTGTCCACAGAATATTTTGCCAATACTGCTGTGGAACATCCAGGTGCTCTTGTGCAAACTGTAAACGTGCAGCAATGTTTTTTTTTGGACAGCAGTGGCTTCCTCTGTGGTATCCTCCCATGAAATCCATTCTTGTTTAGTGTTTTATGTATCGTAGATTCGCTAACTGGGATGTTAGCATATGCCAGAGACTTTTGTAAGTCTTTAGCTGACACTCTAGGATTCTTCTTCACCTCATTGAGCAGTCTGCGCTGTGCTCTTGCAGTCATCTTTACAGGACAGCCACTCCTAGGGAGAGTAGCAGCAGTGCTGAACTTTCTCCATTTATAGACAATTTGTCTTACCGTGGACTGATGAACAGCAAGGCTTTTGGAGATACTTTTATAACCCTTTCCAGCTTTATGCAAGTCAGCAATTCTTAATCGTAGGTCTTCTGAGAGCTCTTTTGTGCGAGGCATCATTCGCATCAGGCAATGCTTCTTGTGAAAAGCAAAACCAGAACTGGTGTGTGTTTTTTATAGGGCAGCTGTAACCAACACATCCAATCTCATCTCATTGATTGGACTCCAGTTGGCTGACACCTCATTCCAATTAGCTCTTGGAGATGTCATTAGTCTAGGGGTTCACATAATTTTTCCACCTGCACTGTGAATGTTTACATGGTGTGTTCAATAAAAAGATGGTAACATTTAATTCTTTGTGTGTTATTAGTTTAAGCAGACTGTGATTGTCTATTGTTGTGACTAAGATAAAGATCAGATCACATTTTATGACCAATTTGTG
The DNA here is from genome assembly GCF_014858855.1 of Bufo gargarizans. Lineage (NCBI taxonomy): Eukaryota > Metazoa > Chordata > Amphibia > Anura > Bufonidae > Bufo > Bufo gargarizans. Next base: position 194,959,080 of record NC_058083.1, read on the forward strand.
CAGAAATCCATATCATTCTAAAGGGTTCACATACTTTTTCCACCTGCACTGTGAATGTTTACATGGTGTGTTGAATAAAAACATGGTAACATTTAATTCTTTGTGTGTTATTAGTTTAAGCAGACTGTGATTGTCTATTGTTGTGAATTAGATGAAGATCAGATCACATTTTATGACCAATTTGTTCAGAAATCCATATCATTCCAAAGGTTTCACATACTTTTTCTTGCAACTGTACATGGAAACCCAGCCTAAGAGCACATGCACACGGCCTTATGTTCGGTCTGCATGCGATCCCATTCATTTCAAAGGGGCTGCAAAAGATGCGGACGGCACACCCTGTGTAATCTGTTCTGCAGCCCCAAAAACATGTCCTATTACTGTCTGTTTTGTGGACAAGGATAGGACATTTCTGCAGAAGTTAAAAAATAAATGGTGGCATGCACTCGCAAAACACTTAGGATAAAGTGCATGAGCCCTTAGAGGAAGGTGGTGGAATTCGGACATTTTGTCAGTTAGTAAAAGTCTTCACTCTGTTCCTTCACAGACAGCGTAGGAAAAATCCAGTACTGTTCAGAACAGGACAATGAGTATCCCTACACAACCTAGAATACAGAAATGTCCCACAAACCATATAAAGCCTACAAATAAATAAATCATATTTTTAAACCCTTATGACTATTACTGAAAGACTCTTAATGACCACATTTTCTTTTTGTCTCTCAGCTTTTCACCCACCATAACTGTATTTTTCATTAATGTGGCTGTATGAGACTTCAGGTCAAGAATATAGAAATAAATATATTTTTAAAGGGGTTATCCAGTAAACGATATTTATGACTTCTTCTTAGAATAGGTAATCGGTTTCAGATCTGCAGGGGTGCACCACCAGGGACTCCTGCCAATCAGCTGAAGAGGCCTTGAGTGCTGCAGCCTCTTCCTAGGCCAGTGACATCACTGTACATTGGTCACATGGCCTAGTTGCACCTCAGCCCTATTTAAGACAATGGGGCTGAGGTGCAATACCAAGCACTGCCACTATAGGATGTACAGTGCTGCCTTTGAAAAGCTGGCAGGAGCCTGCATCGCTCACCAGAGCTTCACTGAGGGCAGCGGCTCCCTGAAACAGTGGAATGGTGCAGAGACTTGGACCCCCCGCTAATGTGATAATGATGACCTATTCTGAGAACAGGTCATCATTATCTTTATCAGGATAACCCCTTTAACCTTACTTTTTGTTTGCTGTTAATTTAATTACCCAGGTTATGAAGTTGATGTGGATACCTTACATGTATAAGTTTTGTGTTTTTGTGTAATGCATGCGCTATATGCATTAAATGTATTTTACATACATTGCATGTATGAAATGTGTTTTACATTAAAAGAGTTTTCCAATCTGAAACAGTTATGGTATAACGAAAGGATATGCCATAAATCGATATGGATCCCACCTCTGAGCCCACCCTTATCTCCAGAATGGGGCCTCAAAATGAAAGAAGAGCAAGCCATGCATATGGGGCCACTCTCCATTCTCAACTATGGGAATTCCAAGAGGTGGAGGTATACTGTAGACATGCATGCACGACTTGCTCTCCATTCACTCCTATGGGACATCAGAAAATAGTCAAGTGTCATTGCTTGCTATTATTGGAAGTCTCATAGCAGTGAATGGAGAGGACGACAAGCACTTTGGGACCTCTTTCTGGAGACAGGAAAGGTCTCAGAACGATATGCCATAAATGTCTCAGATGGGACAACTCTATAAAATACTCACTTTTTATTTTATTGGGGGTAATTTTGACTTTTTTTATTGATTCTTCTATTACATTTTTTTATCTCATTAACGGAATACTATTTTAAAACGTTATTTCATAAGTATAATGTATTAGTATTTTCTTGTATGCTAATACATTATGCTCTGTGCTGCTATAACACAGGCTGTTAGGGAAATGGGCAGACAAGGTGAGTGGGACCTTATGAATAAGGCTACTTTCACACTTGCGGCAGTAGGATCAGGGGGAATAGCCTGCCCGGAGCGGTGCTAACGCTAGCCCACCGTGCCGCCAGAAGTCTGCTCCCGCCCTCGGCAAACAAGCTGAGAGGCGGCTGGTCAAAAAGTGCAGCACACTGCGTTTTTTGTTCAGCTGCCTCTCAGCTTGTTTGCCTTGCTGCGGCCGGTCCTCCGGCCCATCCTCATTATAGTTAAAGGGGCCAGAGTGGACTTCTGGCGGCACGGTGGGCTAGCATTAGTATGGATCCGGCAGGCTGTTCCCCCGCCGGAGCAGCTTTCTGAACCCTGCTGCAGCAAGTGTGAAAGTAGCCTAAGTGTCACTCTTCTCAGGCAGCGCATGAATGTCTTTCAGCATGGACTGCAATGACTGTACAGTAAGATCTTGGCAACCACCTTACATTAGCTGATACGTGACTGATCTCTGAAATCACCATGTCTGTCACTACCCTTCGCCCTCAGTGAGGGCAGCATAAAATTGACGACAAGTTCCCTTTAATTAATATTAGCTTTAATATACAGCACCTCTCCGTATGGGCTCAGACGGCCGTATGTTGCTTTCCGCATATGATCTGCAATTTTGCAGATTAGATGCGGACCCATTCACTTTTATGGGGCCCAAAAAGATGTACCATGTGTTGTCCGCATCTTTTTTTCCATTCCACAGCCCCACAAAACAAATAAAACATGTCATATACTTGTGAAAATCAGGACGTGGCCCTATTGAAGTCTACTGTATGTGTCTGCAAAAATGCAGAATGCAATCCGTTTTATTGCGGACATGTTGAACTGACCGCAAAAAAATGGACTTGCATTTTTGCAGACCGCAAAAACCATACGGTCGTCTGAATGAATGTTCTGCAGCCATGGTCCCGGGAACCCTGAAATTTCTTCAGCTCTGATCAGTGGTACCCTAGAAGACCTGTCACTTATCATCTGATTTCAGCTGTCTGAAAGATGCTTTATAAAGCCAAATTCTAGCCCTTTTAGGAGTACCTCTGTGGTAATAAGGTTTATATGATGAGAATGTGTACATACATTATTCTGACATCATACCGTCTGCAGAGGAGCACTGACAACAATTTTCACTAATACCATCTGGTGCCAATGGAAGGGTTAACACCCTGCCACTAAACTGCAGAAAAGAATCAACACTTACTCAAAATGAATTTCTGACCAAAAGAGCGAATCTTGGAATATCTGCCTCGTTACCCAGCTCTGCCCAAAGAGTCAGCTTCCCCTAATTAATTCTCTGCTCAGCCAGCCAGCAGATGCTGCGTTTGACAGCGTTGTTGGATTTCAATCTACAGAATAATAACCAAAACAAGCAAAAAGATAGGCGAGTCGGTGGGAGAGTGTTTAGTAGGTGAATGCACACGCACAATCATATGGAGGCCAAAATGACTTATTCTAAATTGCCAGTGAATTCAATTTAAGAAGAAGCAGCTTTTTCCCGACTGATATTGACTCTCTCTGGCCCAGCACTGCGTGAAGCCCTGTGAATAAACTCACATAGCAGCATTAATATACCCCATCCTCTTGTACATGCATATGACGTCCAGGCAATAAACCAACAGCTTTCAACAATGAATTAAAAGAAAATGGACTTTAGAAACAAAACCTCAGCCCGTCAATTATTATAGATAGTCTAATTTCCCCTGACACCCTCCCCCTATCTCATAAGATTTATATTTTAAAGGAATGTGGGCTCACATAAGCTGCTTCTGACCCCCGTACACACCGATAAGCCCCAGGCTGGAAAATGCCCCTCTGAGCCGGGATTGCTGCCATCTGCTTGTGCTGATCGGAGAAGTACAGCGCAGCAAGAGACACAGAGACTGATGTGCTGCTGGATGCATGAGGACTGCTGCAAGCAAAGTCCAGTAACCCTTTACTGGTCCCATCATGCTGCTTATGAAGCTTGTAGTTACTGATAGAGAAAAGAATAAAACCTGGAGGGATGAAATGCAGTGGAACTGATGAAAACGGTGTTCTTCCGCATTGTTGTTTCACTGGACAACTAGGAAAAGCCTTGTGGGAATAGTTTAAGCTGAATATTTTTTTAGCAAAATTCTATTGATCTTCAACATATACAGGATAAAATGGTATCTCGTTCAGAACCTGGGAGCACATTCATGCCTCCTTAACCACAGGGAGCATGACATAGCTACAGGCTCCCTCATTCCGATCAACAACTTTGCTTTGCTCTGAAACACTGCTCCGTTTTATAGAAACAGTTTACAGGACAGCTGGGTCTGCTGGATGGCTGCACTTCGGCTATTCCCAGACCTGTCCATCAAGCATGGGAGCCACCAAGCGGACACTTCTCCCTGTGCCTGGCTCTTTCTTAAAGAGCATCTGTCAGCAGATCTCTACCTATCAAACTGGCTGACCTCTTGCATGTGCCCTGGGCAGCTGAAGGCATATGTGTTGGTCCCATGTTCACATGTGCCTCTAGGTGTAACGGTAACGCCCCCTTTGCTCCTAGATGCTAATTTGCATATATTAAAACTTCATTTTTTTTCAGCAATGTGGACACATATGAACATGGGACCAACACAGATGCCTTCAGCTGCCAAGTGCACATGTAACAGGTCAGCCGGTGTCACAGGTACAAATCTGCTGACAGATGCCCTTTAAGGGTGGGTTTACAGTACACTAGCGTTATGGAGTCCGTTATGGCTTTCTGTTATAACAGGGTTATAACGGAACATAACGCAATCCATAGGATGGAATGCAAAACGGAAGCCTTTAAGAGGCATTCCGTTTTGCTCCGTCCTAATAGAAGTCTATGGGAAAACATAACGGATCCGTCTAGGTCCCATTATGCAAGACGGAAAACAAAGTGCTGTTGACAGGACTTTGTTTTCCATCTTGCATAACGAGACACAGACGGATCCGTTTTGATTCCCATAGACTTCTATTAGGACGGAGAGCAAACGGAATGCCTTATAATGGCATCCATTTTGCATTCCGTCATAATGCAAGTCTATGAGCAGCAAAACGGATCCGTCCCACCTGTCTTATGGATTCCGTTATGTTCCATTATAACCCTGTTATAACAGAAAGCCATAACGCTAGTGTGAACCCACCCTTAACCCTTTCAGGACCAAGCCATTTTTCACCTTTCTGCCCAGGACATTTTTAGCAAATCTGACATGTATCAATTTGTGTGGTAATAACTTTAAAACGCTTTTACTTATCCAGGCCATTCTGAGATTGTTTTCTCGTCACGTATTGTACTTCATTACAGTGGTAAAATTGAGTTTAAAAAAAATAATTTTAATTTTTTTTTAAAAAATACCAAATTTACCAAAAGTTTAGAAAAATTAGCAAATTTCCAAATTTCTATTTCTCTACTTTTATAATAGATAGTAATACAGTACCTCCAAAAATAGTTATTACTTTACATTCCCCATATGTCTACTTTATGTTTGGATCATTTTGTGAATGCCATTTTATTTTTTGGGGACCTTACAAGGCTAAGCATTTTAGAAGTAAATCTTGAAATTTTTCAGAAAATTTCCAAAACCCACTTTTTAAGGGCCAGTTCAGGTCTGAAGTCACTTTGTGAGGCTTACATAATAGACACCACCCAAAAATGACCCCGTTTTAGAAACTACACCCCTCAAGGTATTCAAAACTGATTTTACAAACTTTGTTAACCCTTTAAGTGTTCCTCAAGAATTCGTGGAAAATGGAGAAGACATTTCAGAATTTCACTTTTTTGGCAGATTTTCCATTTTAATAAAAAAAAAAAAACAAGGGTTAACAGCCAAAGAAAGCTCAATATTTATTGCCCTGATTCTGCAGTTTACAGAAACACCCCATATGTGGTCGTAAACTGCTGTACGGGCACACGGTAGGGCACAGAAGGAAAGGAACGCCATATGGTTTTTGGAAGGCAGATTTCACTGGGATAATTTTCAGCTGCCATGTCACATTTAAAGCCCCACTGATTTGTTGGTACTATTTTAGGGTAGATATGATTTTTGGTTGCTCTATATTACCCTTTTTGTGAGGCAACATAACAAAAAATAGCTGTTTTGGCACCATTCTTTCTCTTTTATTTACAATGTTCTAATGTTCAATGTGCTAATTTTATAGAGCAGGTTGTTACGGATGCGACAATACCAAATATGCCAACTTTTTGGGGTTGTTTGTTTCAGTTTTACATAATAAAGCATTTTTGAAAAAAATATTTTTTTTAGTTTCTCCATATTCTGAATAGTTTTTTTTATTTTTTGGGCTATTGTCTTAGGTAGAGTATCATTTTTGCGGGATGAGATGACGGTTTGATTGGCACTATTTTGGGGTGCATATGACTTTTTGATCGCTTGCTATTACACTTTTTGTGATGAAAGGTGACCAAAAATGTCTTTTTCGACACAATTATTAAAAAAATATATTTTTTTTACTGTGCTTTCCTGAGGGGATACCTCATGTGGTATTTTTATAGAGCAGGTTGTTGCGAATGCGGCGATACCTAATATTTTTACTTTTTTATTTTTTTATTTTTTTACATTTAACACAATAGCATTAACACCGCATTTTTGAAACCCCAAAAAATATCATGTTTTAGTGTCTTCATAGTCTGAGCACCATATTTTTTTTATTTTTGGGGCGTTTGTCTTAGGTAGGGGCTCATTTTTTGCGGGATGAGGTGATGGTTAGATTGGTACTATTTTGGGGGGCATATGACTTTTAGATTGCTTGGTGTTGAACTTTTAGTGATGTAAGGTGACCCCCCAAAAAATTATTGTGTTTTTTTTTACTTGAAACTTTACATTAATTTTTTTTTAACTTTTTTTTGTCCCACTCTGGGACTTCAACTTTTGGGGGGGTCTGATCCCCTTTACAATGCATTACAATACTTCTGTATTGTAATGCATTGGCTGTCAGTGTATTACTGAATGTAATACACTTCAGCCAGCTTGCCTGTGAGATCCAGGGGGCTGGATCTCACAGGTTCTCCCAGAAGGCAGTCACGATGCCTAAGGAAGGCATCGGGCTGCCTTCCTGCCATCGGGTCCCCGTCACAGCAGCGTGGGGACCCGATGGACACCCCGCACATGTCTGAAGCCCGCACGTGTCGCTGTCAGTGCTGATTGCGGCTGTGCAGGGGTTAATGCACCGGCATCAGTGATTTCACCAATGCTGGCGAATACAGCAGGGGTCCGGCTATTAGCGACTGCCAGACCCCTGCCGTGGATCGGGCAGGTGCTGCAGCTCCTGCACCCGCCTGATCAGCGCGCCATACATGTACGGCGCTGGGCGTTAAGGGGTTAAATGTTTCCTCTGAAATGCAGCAGCAGTTCAGAGTAAAACATAGTTCATTGTACTAAGGGAACCTGTCAATATCTCATGGTGCCAATGGTTAGGACAGCATGTACCACCTGTGTTAGGCTAGTTCCACACTATCGGTAAAGAGAGCAAGCTGTTCCTTGCTGGAGCTCTCTGAATGCAACATTGCAGGGCGCTACCTGAATGCCCCCCAGAGAGCTTCAGCTGCCGGATCTCTTTACCACTTGTGTGAAACTAGATTAATATAATAACATAGTACTAAGGCTACTTTCACACTTGCGGCAGTGTGATCCAGCAAGCAGTTCCGTCATTGGAACTGCCTGCCAGATCCGCCGATCTGGATGTGACTGAAAGCATTTGTGAGACGCATCCGGATGCGGATCCGTCTCACAAATGTATTGCGAGAACGAATCCGTCTCTCTGCTTGTCATGCGGACAGACGGATCTATTTTCCTTACATTTTTATGTTTTAGATAGAAGAGGGATTTAGTAATAATTGTGAAAGGAGTTGTCTTTCAAGACAAAATATATGAAATACAGTAAAAGCAAGATACTGACATTGCAGAATTGGCCATTGTTTACTGGGCAGTCTTTAAAATGTAAGGTCATGTATTACAGCAGTCTTCAAGATAATATAATAACATCACACCACTGAATAACAATGCAAAACATGCTACCTGTACAAAGTAAAATCTACAGAACTGCAGAGTAAATTTATTGATTTATGAATAATGGATCCCATTAATGAGCTCTGTGCCTTTCTAATGCATAAATCCTATGACAGCATTCCTCGGGAATGGTGGTATAACAAAGCAATAGAGAACAGTCCAGTAGTTTCTACATAACTGGGAACAACCAACCTATGTGTCTGTCATTCTATTCCAGGGGGTACTATTATTCCTTGTGTATAGCGTTGAGTAGAAAGAAGGAATCTTATAGGCCATGCAATACGGTAGCTATACAAATTACCACTGTTTCCAAAAAAGAAAACAAAGGGGTAGATTTACTAATGAAAATATGACAAATAACTGGCGTACACATACATGTGACATACATTACTAGCCAGTCTAAGGACGTGACAGATTTATCAGCCAGCATCAGCCACACAATACTGTCTAAAGGCTGCAGTACACAGCCTGATGTGGCAGACAGTTGTCGGGAGAGAAGCGTTTCCTCCCGGCAATCGCCTGCTCACTAGAGAAGGAGACCGTTGCTGTTACATGCAGCGATCTCCTTCGCAGCATGGGGAGAAGAGATCACTATGCCATCCCTCATCCCCATACTGTACAGTGGTATGCCAATGGCAGATCGTTATTAGACACCACGATCTGCTACCTGCAAATGATCATTTTTTAACATGTAAAATTTTTTTCGATTGCCCAATGATTAGGCGTTTGCTTCTCCATCGGGCAACTGGGAGCAGTATAACACTGCAAGATGAACGCTTGTTAGCGATCACCTGCCTAGAAATTGTCAGGTGTAATACAGGCTTCAGTTTATACGGTCTTACTTTTAGATGTCTTAGTGATCTGTTTCTTCTGTTACATGTCCTTCTTCAGAGATGTCCTTGTTTCTGCCATCCACATTATTTACAATAGCTAAAGCAGGTGTGGTATAGAAACCACTTGATGGTGCTCAACTGTGTGGTGAAATATTTCACTTGGTCCAGCGGTTTGAGGAAATTTACTGCTAATAAACTACTTGTTATGTTGGCAGCCCATGCATACCACTATCCTGCTACTAGGGGCAGGCATGGACGCAGCTCGACTCGCCCTGTGACTGCTGCAATTCCCTGCTGTCTCCTCAGTTAGTCGAAAATTATATTGTACCGCCACTTCCAATAAGTGTGGTGGTATCGGTTTACACCCACAATATACTGATAAATTTTGTAAACTGGATTATTTAAAACATAACCTTTACTAGGTTGCTTAAAATATATTTCATACTGGGTGAGAGACAGAAATAACAACTAACATAACAACCTCCACTGTATCTCATACACCAAAGAATATATGAAAAAATGGTTGGATCTCACCTCATCCGAGTCTGATCCACAATCGCAGAGGGTGGTCCTGGCAGTTGGTGGTGCCTGAGACCGGTGTGACCGGGGTGCTGCGTAAGTGATGGCAGTGTTGACCTCCTATTAAACCCTATTCTGGCTTTCCTGCCTGTCTAGGGGTGGGGGGCTATTATTCACACCTACCTACCACAATGGAGCACCCGCCCCGACAGGGGCGACCCCACACCGAACCTTACCCTCGGTATGGGTCTGGTATTCTATGTAACCCTATTACATTGCCCTACATGCCATGTTTCCATCTTCTATCACAGACATCATCAGGGGACTTCACATGTATTCAAGGGTATTCAAAGATCAGGGTGGTTTTAACCTCCAATCAATCAGAGATCAGGGTGGTTTTCGCCTCCAATCAGTAGGATAGTTGGTGACTCTTATCCTCACTGGAACATGGGAAGTGTCCCATGTCAGTAACTGTCTCACCCAAACTAACAATGGTCCGGGTGACCACCCGGACCATTGTTAGTTTGGGTGAGACAGTTACTGACATGGGACACTTCCCATGTTCCAGTGAGGATAAGAGTCACCAACTATCCTACTGATTGGAGGCGAAAACCACCCTGATCTCTGATTGATTGGAGGTTAAAACCACCCTGATCTTTGAATACCCTTGAATACATGTGAAGTCCCCTGATGATGTCTGTGATAGAAGATGGAAACATGGCATGTAGGGCAATGTAATAGGGTTACATAGAATACCAGACCCATACCGAGGGTAAGGTTCGGTGTGGGGTCGCCCCTGTCGGGGCGGGTGCTCCATTGTGGTAGGTAGGTGTGAATAATAGCCCCCCACCCCTAGACAGGCAGGAAAGCCAGAATAGGGTTTAATAGGAGGTCAACACTGCCATCACTTACGCAGCACCCCGGTCACACCGGTCTCAGGCACCACCAACTGCCAGGACCACCCTCTGCGATTGTGGATCAGACTCGGATGAGGTGAGATCCAACCATTTTTTCATATATTCATTGGTGTATGAGATACAGTGGAGGTTGTTATGTTAGTTGTTATTTCTGTCTCTCACCCAGTATGAAATATATTTTAAGCGACCTAGTAAAGGTTATGTTTTAAATAATCCAGTTTACAAAATTTATCAGTTCACTCCTCAGTTAGTCGCAATAATATAGTACCACACTTCTGAAACTTGAACAGACAGAATTCTCAGTACACAGAAATCATTTTGCCATAAATCTGGAGTGGGGTTTACGATTCACCAAATTTATAAAGTTCTGTGTGCCTGAATTATAAATTTGTCTCATGTTAAGACTGCAATTCTTATGCATAGTGCAAAGTTCGATAGTATTAGTAAATCTGTCCCAAAGTTCTTTTTGCTCTGCACTGAAGAGGAGCAATCAACTTGAAAAACCTGCTTGCAGATGATGTACTGGCCCTGCTATAATCCTAAATTATGTCTCAAGGCCTGTTTAAAAGGTGACTTATAGGACAGTGACTTCCAACAGGTGGCACCAGAAGTAGAGTTGAGCGAACACCTGGATGTTCGGGTTCGAAAAGTTCGGCCGAACTTCCCGGAAATGTTCGGGTTCGGGATCCGAACCCGATCCGAACTTCGTCCCGAACCCGAACCCCATTGAAGTCAATGGGGACCCGAACTTTTCGGTACTAAAAAGGCTGTAAAACAGCCCAGGAAAGGGCTAGAGGGCTGCAAAAGGCAGCAACATGTACGTAAATCCCCTGCAAACAAATGTGGATAGGGAAATGAATTAAAATAAAAATTAAATAAATAAAAATTAACCAAAATCAATTGGAGAGAGGTCCCATAGCAGAGAATCTGGCTTCACGTCACCCACCACTGGAACAGTCCATTTTCATAAATTTAGGCCCAGCACCCAGGCAGAGGAGAGAGGTCCCGTAACAGACAATCAAGCTTCACGTCAGCCACCAGTGCAACAGTCCATTGGCATATATTTAGGCCCAGCACCCAGGCAGAGGAGAGAGGTCCCGTAACAGAGAATCTGGCTTCATGTCAGCAGAGAATCAGTCTGCATGTCATAGCAGAGAATCAGGCTTCACGTCAGCCACCACTGCAACAGTCCATTGTCATAAATTTAGGCCCAGCACCCAGGCAGAGGAGAGAGGTCCCGTAACAGACAATCTGGCTTCATGTCAGCAGAGAATCAGTCTTCATATCATAGCAGAGAATCAGGCTTCACGTCAGCCACCAATGCAACAGTCCATTGTCAGATATTTAGGCCCAGCACCCAGGCAGAGGAGAGAGGTCCCGTAACAGACAATCAGGCTTCACGTCAGCCACCAGTGCAACAGTCCATTGGCATATATTTAGGCCCAGCACCCAGGCAGAGGAGAGAGGTCCCGTAACAGAGAATCTGGCTTCATGTCAGCAGAGAATTAGTCTGCATGTCATAGCAGAGAATCAGGCTTCACGTCACCCAACATTGGAACAGTCCATTGGCATATATTTAATCCCCAGCACCCAGACAGAGGAGAGGTTCATTCAAATTTGGGTAGCCTCGCAATATAATGGTAAAATGAAAATAAAAATAGGATTGAATGAGGAAGTGCCCTGGAGTACAATAATATATAGTTAAGGGGAGGTAGTTAATGTCTAATCTGGACAAGGGACGGACAGGTCCTGTGGGATCCATGCCTGGTTCATTTTTATGAACGTCAGCTTGTCCACATTGGCTGTAGACAGGCGGCTGCGTTTGTCTGTAATGACACCCCCTGCCGTGCTGAATACACGTTCAGACAAAACGCTGGCCGCCGGGCAGGCCAGCACCTCCAAGGCATAAAAGGCTAGCTCTGGCCACGTGGACAATTTAGAGACCCAGTAGTTGAATGGGGCCGAACCATCAGTCAGTACGTGGAGGGGTGTGCACACGTACTGTTCCACCATGTTAGTGAAATGTTGCCTCCTGCTAACACGTTGCGTATCAGGTGGTGGTGCAGTTAGCTGTGGCGTGTTGACAAAACTTTTCCACATCTCTGCCATGCTAACCCTGCCCTCAGAGGAGCTGGCCGTGACACAGCTGCCTTGGCGACCTCTTGCTCCTCCTCTGCCTTGGCCTTGGGCTTCCACTTGTTCCCCTGTGACATTTGGGAATTCTCTCAGTAGCGCGTCTACCAACGCGCATCTTGTACTCGCGCATCTTCCTATCACGCTCCAGTGCAGGAAGTAAGGTGGGCACATTGTCTTTGTAGCGTGGATCCAGCAGGGTGGCAACCCAGTAGTCCGCACACGTTAAAATGTGGGCAACTCTGCTGTCGTTGCGCAGGCACTGCAGCATGTAGTCGCTCATGTGTGCCAGGCTGCCCAGGGGTAAGGACAAGCTGTTCTCTGTGGGAGGCGTATCGTCATCGTCCTGCCTTTCCCCCCAGCCACGCACCAGTGATGGACCCGAGCTGCGTTGGGTGCCACCCCGCTGTGACCATGCTTCATCCTCATCCTCCTCCACCTCCTCCTCATCCTCGTCCTCCTCGTCCTCCAGTAGTGGGCCCTGGCTGGCCACATTTGTACCTGGCCTCTGCTGTTGCCAAAAACCTCCCTCTGAGTCACTTCGAAGAGACTGGCCTGAAAATGCTAAAAATGACCCCTCTTCCTCCTCCTCCTCCTCCTCCTCCTCCTGGGCCACCTCCTCTTCCATCATCGCCCTGTTTTCTCAAGGAGACTTAGAAGTGGTATTGTAACGCTGATAACGGCGTCATCGCCACTGGCCATGTTGGTGGAGTACTCGAAACAGCGCAACAGGGCACACAGGTCTTGCATGGAGGCCCAGTCATTGGTGGTGAAGTGGTGCTGTTCTGTAGTGCGACTGACCCGTGCGTGCTGCAGCTGAAACTCCACTATGGCCTGCTGCTGCTCGCACAGTCTGTCCAGCATGTGCAAGGTGGAGTTCCACCTGGTGGGCACGTCGCATATGAGGCGGTGAGCGGGAAGGCCGAAGTTACGCTGTAGCGCAGACAGGCGAGCAGCAGCAGGATGTGAACGCCGAAAGCGCGAACAGACGGCCCGCACTTTATGCAGCAGCTCTGACATGTCGGGGTAGTTGTGAATGAACTTCTGCACCACCAAATTCAGCACATGCGCCAAGCAAGGGATGTGCGTCAAACTGGCTAGTCCCAGAGCTGCAACGAGATTTCGCCCATTATCACACACCACCAGGCCGGGCTTGAGGCTCACCGGCAGCAACCACTCGTCGGTCTGTTGTTCTATACCCCGCCACAACTCCTGTGCGGTGTGGGGCCTGTCCCCCAAACATATGAGTTTCAGAATGGCCTGCTGACATTTACCCCGGGCTGTGCTGAAGTTGGTGGTGAAGGTGTGTGGCTGACTAGATGAGCAGGTGGAAGAAGAGGAGGAGGAAGTCGAGTAGGAGGAGGTGGCAACAGGAGGCAAAGAATGTTGCCCTGTGATCCTTGGCGGCGGAAGGACGTGCGCCAAACAGCTCTCCGCCTGGGGCCCAGCTGCCACTACATTTACCCAGTGTGCAGTTAGGGAGATATAGCGTCCCTGGCCGTGCTTACTGGTCCACGTATCTGTGGTTAGGTGGACCTTGCCACAGATGGCGTTGCGCAGTGCACACTTGATTTTATCGGATACTTGGTTGTGCAGGGAAGGCACGGCTCTCTTGGAGAAGTAGTGCCGGCTGGGAACAACATACTGTGGGACAGCAAGCGACATGAGCTGTTTGAAGCTGTCTGTGTCCACCAGCCTAAATGACAGCATTTCATAGGCCAGTAGTTTAGAAATGCTGGCATTCAGGGCCAGGGATCGAGGGTGGCTAGGTGGGAATTTACGCTTTCTCTCAAATGTTTGTGAGATGGAGAGCTGAACGCTGCCGTGTGACATGATTGAGATGCTTGGTGACGGAGGTGGTGGTGGTGTTGGTGGTACATCCCCTGTTTGCTGGGCGGCAGGTGCCAACGTTCCTCCAGAGGCGGAGGAAGAGGCCGAGGCGGCAGCAGCAGAAGAGGCCGAGGCGGCAGCAGCAGAAGAGGTAGCAGGGGGAGCCTGAGTGACTTCCTTGGTTTTAAGGTGTTTACTCCACTGCAGTTCATGCTTTGCATGCAGGTGCCTGGTCATGCAGGTTGTGCTAAGGTTCAGAACGTTAATGCCTCGCTTCAGGCTCTGATGGCACAGCGTGCAAACCACTCGGGTCTTGTCGTCAGCACATTGTTTGAAGAAGTGCCATGCCAGGGAACTCCTTGAAGCTGCCTTTGGGGTGCTCGGTCCAAGATGGCGGCGGTCAGTAGCAGGCGGAGTCTCTTGGCGGCGGGTGTTCTGCTTTTGCCCACTGCTCCCTCTTTTGCTACGCTGTTGGCTCGGTCTCACCACTGCCTCTTCCTCCGAACTGTGAAAGTCAGTGGCACGACCTTCATTCCATGTGGGGTCTAGGACCTCATCGTCCCCTGCATCGTCTTCCACCCAGTCTTGATCCCTGACCTCCTGTTCAGTCTGCACACTGCAGAAAGACGCAGCAGTTGGCACCTGTGTTTCGTCATCATCAGAGACATGCTGAGGTGGTATTCCCATGTCCTCATCATCGGGAAACATAAGTGGTTGTGCGTCAGTGCATTCTATGTCTTTCACCGCTGGGGAAGGGCTAGGTGGATGCCCTTGGGAAACCCTGCCAGGAGAGTCTTCAAACAGCATAAGAGACTGCTGCATAACTTGAGGCTGAGACAGTTTCCCTGGTATGCATGGGGGTGATGTGACAGACTGATGGGGTTGGTTTTCAGGCGCCATCTGTGCGCTTTCTGCAGAAGACTGGGTGGGAGATAATGTGAACGTGCTGGATCCACTGTCGGCCACCCAATTGACTAATGCCTGTACCTGCTCAGGCCTTACCATCCTTAGAACGGCATTGGGCCCCACCATATATCGCTGTAAATTCTGGCGGCTACTGCGACCTGAGTTAGTTGGTACACTAGGACATGTGGATGTGGCAGAACAGTAGCGTGTGTGTGAAGTTATTCTGAATGACCCTATGTGCACCTTAAATATTATATACCCTTTTAGGGATAGATTTCAAATAGCTCTGATATAGCAGAAACCACTAAATTATGAAATTGCTAAATTGGGAATTGTATTTCAACCCAGAACAAAAAATGTGCTTTGACGGACACTAAATAACTTGCCCAGCCAGAACAGTACAGCGGTAACGACAGATTTAGCGGGATATAAATTTGAGGCCTAGTATTTAGGCGCTGGGTGACCGGTATGGATTTACTGACAGAATTAGACTTGGAAATGCACAGTAGCGTGTGTGTGAAGTTATTCTGAATGACCCTATGTGCACCTTGAATATTATATACCCTTTTAGGGATAGATTTCAAATAGCTCTGATACAGCAGAAACCACTAAATTATGAAATTGCTAAATTGGGAATTGTATTTCAACCCAGAACACAAAATGTGCTTTGACGGACACTAAATAACTTGCCCAGCCACAACAGTACAGCGGTAACTACAGATTTAGCGGGATATAAATTTGAGGCCTAGTATTTAGGCGCTGGGTGACCGGTATGGATTTACTGACAGAATTAGACTGGGATATGGCCAAAAAATAACCACACTATTGCTGGTTAAATGCACTTGGTGTGACAGGCGCAGCTTGCCCCTGATGTAATATATGGCCAAAAAATGAACAGACTATTGCTGGTTAAATGCACTTGGTGTGACAGCTTGACCAACCACACTACTGAGGGTTAAATGCACTTGGTGACGGGCGCAGCTTGCCCCTGATGTAGTATATGGCCAAAAAATGAACAGACTATTGCTGGTTAAATGCACTTGGTGTGACAGCTTGACCAACCACACTACTGAGGGTTAAATGCACTTGGTGACGGGCGCAGCTTGCCCCTGATGTAGTATATGGCCAAAAAATGAACAGACTATTGCTGGTTAAATGCACTTGGTGTGACAGCTTGACCAACCACACTACTGAGGGTTAAATGCACTTGGTGACGGGCGCAGCTTGCCCCTGATGTAGTATATGGCCAAAAAATAAACAGACTATTGCTGGTTGAATGCACTTGGTGTGACAGCTTCACCCTGATGTAGGCTTTAGCCAAAAAACAACCACACCATTGAGGGTTAAATGCACTTGGTCGCAGCTTGTGCTGGCGCACCACAAGACACAAAATGGCCGCCGATCACCCCAGAAAAAAGTGACTGACAAACGGTCTGGGCAGCCTAAAAACAGTGAGCAATTGAGTATCAGCAGCTCAATGACCCACAGCTGCAGATCGATCAATAATCAAGTCCTTTGGAGGAGTTAATCTGCCTAATCTCGCCCTACTGTCGCAGCCGCAACCTCTCCCTACGCTAATCAGAGCAGAGTGACGGGCGGCGCTATGTGACTCCAGCTTAAATAGAGGCTGGGTCACATGGTGCTCTGGCCAATCACAGCCATGCCAATAGTAGGCATGGCTGTGACGGCCTCTTGGGGCAAGTAGTATGACGCTTGTTGATTGGCTGCTTTGCAGCCTTTCAAAAAGTGCCAAGAAAGCGACGAACACCGAACCCGAACCCGGACTTTTACGAAAATGTCCGGGTTCGGGTCCGTGTCACGGACACCCCAAAATTCGGTACGAACCCGAACTATACAGTTCGAGTTCGCTCATCACTAACCAGAAGCACACTTTCTTTTTTTGTAAAGAGAGCTACTCTACGTGATGTGATATGTACAGGTACACCCGACTATACCTGCTGGAATTCACTTCCAGTATGCTTTATCTAAGCTGGTATCGCTGGACAAGGCATACTGATTAAATACAGGAAAATGTAAAAACAGAACACCTGGAAAACATAATGCGATTGATCGGAGATTGACAAAGTATAAACTGCTAGTGGTGCTTGGTGTATGATCACACAACCAAGGTGGTGCCCCCTTTACTGTGGGTTCTGCAGCAGGGTATATGTTGAGGCAGGGTCACATTAATACTGGGTGGTATCTTCCCTTGCAGCGATACAGACTTCCACTGCATGACTGACTGCAGAGGTGATGTGTCCGTAAACCACGTGACTGCTGCAGACAATCACTGGCCTGAGAGGCTTGAGATTGACTGCAGCAGTCAGAGGTGGTGTATAGACACATCAACACTGCAGCAAAAAGCATGACTTTGCAGCTGTAGTGGCGGGGAGCAGAGGGGGTTTTGGGGTGAGTGTAATTTTTTTATATTTTGATACCTCTACAGGAAAAAACTTGGACAACCTCTTTAAAAGGGAATCCATCACCAGGTTTATGCTGCTATATCTGACCTAACTACTGAAAAAGACTGATTCCACCACAGTCCTGAGGATGACTGCCAGCTTTCTTCCTATACCATGTACTGTATATGGAGAAAGCTGCCAATTACAGTAGCAGCAGGGAGCTGGCAGGTCATTAAAAGGGTATTCTGGTTATCCCATAGAATGGGGATAACTATTAGATTGGTGAGGGTCCTACAGCTGGGACTCCCACTGATCATGAGAACGGGTAACCTGTACCCCGTGGAGCCCCAGAAATGAACAAAACGGCTGTTTGCGCATGCCTGCTGCTGCTCCATTAATTGCTATTGAAGTTCCAGAGATAGCTGAGTACAGCCGCTCCATTCATTTCAGGGGGCTCCATTTGGTACAGGGTCCCCGTTCTGGCGATTGGTGGTCCCAGTGGTAGGATGTCCACCGGTCTAATAGTTATCCCCTATCCTATGTATAGGGGATAACTTTGCATAACCAGAATACCCCTTTAATATCAATGACTCCAGAGCTTGCACATATCATTCACTTCGGCGCTCGAGTCCCACGGCAGCTGCTAAACCATGCTTGTATGAAAACTACAGCACAAAAACGCTAACTGACACAGTGTGTGAATCAGGGTCTTAGAGGCAGGCAAAAAGGGGGACTAAGGAGACATTAGAGCCTAGTGGTGAAAGGAGGCTGGAGGAAGTGAGCTGCCTCACTGCAGGAGTGATTTCCAACTGCAGAAGTGGCAGTAGGTAGTATGCAGTATTTGCCAAAATTCAGTCTGCTATTATTAGACAGTGATTACACAGCAGGAGGGGTTGAAGTGTTTTTGTAGCACATATTTGCAACTGATATCTTTTAAAGGTCTAGGTGCTGAACCTTCACTTCAGATTATACCAGTTCAGATAAGCAGAATAAAAAGGTATATTGTACTTTTATTTTTTTAAAGGCAATCTTTGATATTCAAAATGTAGAATTTACTGTTATATAGCACAGAAATATTAAACTCCTGCTTGACTCCACACTCATTATATTGATTCGAAGAATAACCTTCCTCTGCTTTGTAAAACAGAATAGAGATCATGCGGACATGAAACCACTGCTTTACGTTAAATGACCCTCAAAAGACTTTAACAACAGTAGACATTCGGCCCTTGCTGAAATGAATTCCGCAACAGCACTCCTTCCAGAAGGAGCCTTGAACAAAGTAGACCCTATTAAACAAAATGTCTTCTGTATTAATAGGAGGCTGAGATAGGCATGTTGAATATTTAATAAGTGCTCTAAAAGCTTGCTTAAAATTGCTGTGAGTGCCCATTCCAATGGATAATACATCTTCCTAAATAAGGTGTCAGAATTCAGCAGCCATGGGAGAACAGCAAGGGATAAGGTGTTACCCAAAGACATTATAAAAGGTTCTTCAATTTCCTTATTTCTTCGTAATTTAGGTATTATAAAGTGAAATGCTGACATATTCTTAGTAAAACTGAGAACACGCCACTCTTTACCACGAGTGATTAAACTAGGTGGTGTTCCTCAGTGGTTATTCGTATCTTGTGTTCATCATTACAATTGTGATATGTGGTTATTGTTTTACAGTTACATTATTTTCAGACAAGGCTGATACAATGTGCCCTTCACATCCAGGGTTATCATGGCCTACCAAAGAAATTCTCAAGGTCTGACAAAAGGTTTTGCCTGCTAATCATTTTTAGGAGAAAAGGTAAGAACAGCCATTCAGCGGCTTGTGATTTATTCTGATTCCAGGACAGCCTTAAAGGGAACCTGTCATGTGTTATCACCCCATGAACAAACTAGCCCTTATTACAATTACTCATTTCAATAGTATATTCCTCCCCCTTTTTTCACATTAGTAATATAGTACCTTTGCATTCCTTGTTATTCATTTTCCCAGCAATTATTAAAGTGAACGAATAACGTCACAAATCACGCCCCCATTTTTCATCATCTTATTATCTATAGCTCTTTTTTTATTTTTATTGCGGCTCCGAAGTCTCGTTTCAAATCTTGTGCATGCGCACAGAAACACCACTCTCCCAGCATTCTTTCTTATACAACACGCATGCGCCAGTTATTTTCCTTCCAGAAGCATCAAGTTGTTGTTTAGTCACGCCAAATGACTCCCGCTTCTACTGGTTTACCGGAAATGAGGATAGACCGCAGCAGTATATCCCCGACACATGCGCAGTTCACTTTATGATGTTTGAATGGGAGTCATTACACTAGTCAGACAGCGCGCATGCGCCGGATTTTGAGCGTCTTAGCAAGTGGATAGGGGAGTGGCTACAGTGCTGAATAGAAAAAACGCTGGACTCAAATGAAAGTTATGCGTCACGCTGGACTCAAATCAGCTCATTAGCATGCGGCGCGAGACTTCTTTACATGTATATTATGAGGCTAACCGGTTGTCACACCACTAAGTGAATAAATCTGAAGGTACTTTTTAACAGTTAATAATTGTATATAATGAGTTATATTATAATCAAATACCCACATGACAGGTTTCCTTTAAATTTGGAACCATTTTGCATGAATATTTGCAGAGGCTGTACTGAAGGTATCCCATACGTCTGATAGGAAGGTGGACTGCTCCTATCATGTAAAACCTAAATAAATATGCATAACTCATTAAAATCCTGTAGTAATCAATTAAGTATAGACAAATGGGTTTTAAAGTCATGTACCTGAAATCACTGGAACCCCATAATGTCTCTGGAGCTCTAGGGTGCTTAAAATCTAATTTATTTAAAGGGAACCTTTCATTGGGTTAGGGGGTACTAAACCACGAGCATGCCATTATGCAGCTAGGTTTTAGGGGCACACACCGGCCCATAGCAAACCCATCTGTTCCAATGAAAACTGTTTGCCCTGGAGCCCATAGAACTCTAGTTACGCCACTGATTGGCCTCTACCATTTTTAAAGGCATTAGGACCAGAGTTGTGGAGCACCTTAATTGTTGGGACATTTTGTATATTGATTACTAATTGTTTAGAATACACTATACACATTTGGTATTACGTTTCTGCTTGTCCCCTGTTCCCTATTTGTATGTGCTGTGGACTAGGCGATGTATGGGAGAAACTGACTTTTGCCTACCAGATGTCCCACTTGGCTTTTTCATCTTCTGTGTGGACTGTTTTTTCCTGGTTTTTATGCAAATGGTTCTAAATATCTGTTAATAAAGATATGATTTGTTTTGCATGAAAGTGGGTCCGGCTGTAGGTACCTCAATAGTTGGCATACCTCAAGTATTTAGTTTAATATACCCAAAGAATAGAGAATCTATAAGATCATAATAAATACTCATGGTTGCTTCCTTCTAGAAACAGCACCACCCCTTCCCATGGGCTGTGTTCATTTTTACAGCTCAACTCCTATAAATTGAAGGATGATGAGTTGTAGTCCAGTGGAAGGAAGCAGATGTGCTATCTTTATTCTCATACAAAATACTTCCTAACACAGCATTTATATTAAGATACCAGTCAGGATAGATACAGACATTTAACAAGTTATCCCCTATCGACAGAATAGGAGCTAGTTATTGGATCGCTGGGGGTCTGACCATTGGGATCACTAGCGGGGGCAATGTACCCCAAAATGAATGGAGCTTCTGGCTGCGTAAGTGCCAAGTCCTTCCATTCATTCTGTATGGGACTGACAGAAGTAGCCAGGTGCTGTACACGGCTATCTTTGGAAGTCCCATAAAGAATAAATAGAGCAGCATGGTGAATGCTCAAACTTTTAATTTCAGGGTACAAGGCCTCATGATCAGTGCCGATCCAACGATTGGAGGCCACAGTCTAATAGTTATCCTCTATCCTGTAGATAGGAATACCTTGTTATAGCAGAAAACCCTTTAAACATGTCCAATTATTGGACCCTATGATTTTGCGGGGGGGGGGGGGGGGAAATTATTGAACATATTCTGAACTAGAAAAGGTTATTGTCTTCAATTAACTTATACTGTTCTGTGCATCTTAACCACTTCCCATCTGGGCCATTTGCCCCCTTCCTGACCAGGCCTAATTTTGCAAAACTGACATATCTCACTTCATGTAGTAATAACTTTGGAACGCCTTGACTTATCCAAGTCATTCAGAGATTGTTCTCTCGTGACACATTGTATTTCATGATAGTCATAAATTTGAGTCAATATATTTCACCTTTATTTATGAAAAAATCCCAAATTTACCCAAATTTTTAAACAATTTGCAATTTTCTAAATTTCAATTTCTCTGCTTTTAAAACAGAAAGTGACACCTCATAAAATATTTATTACTTAACATTCCCCAAATGTCTACTTTATGTTGGCATCATTTTGGAAATGTCATTTAATTTTTTTTAGGACGTTAGAAGGCTTAGAAGTTTAGAAGCAATTCTTCAAATTGTTAAGAAAATTGCCAAAACCCACTTTTTAAGGACCAGTTCAGGTCTGAAGTCACTTTGTGGGGCTTACATAGTGGATACCCCCATAAATGATACCTCCATTGTAGAAACTACACCCCTCAAGTTACTTAAAACCGATTTTACAAACTTTGTTAACTCTTTAGGCGTTCCACAAGAATTAAAGGAAAATGAAGATCAAATTTTTACATTTCACTTTTTGGGCAGATTTTCCATTTTAATCCAATTTTTTCTTTAACACATCGATGGTTAACAGCCAAACAAAACTCAATATTTATTACCCAGATTCTGCGGTTTACAGAAACACCCAACATGTGGTCATAAACTGCTGTATGGGCACACGGCAGGCCGCAGAAGAAAAGGAACTCCACATGGTTTTTAAATGCCATGTCCCATTTGAAGCCCCCCTGATGCACCCTTACAGTAGAAACTCCCAGGAAGTGACCCCATTTTGGAAACTAGGGGATAAGGTGCCAGTTTTTTTGGTACTATTTTTGGGTACATATGATTTTTTGATCATTCATTATAACACTTTATGGGGCAAGGTGACCAAAAAATTTGTTGTTTTAGCACAGTTTTTATTTATTTATTTTACAGCGTTCACCTGAGGGTTTCGGTCAAGTGACATTTTTATAGAGCAGATTGTTGCAGACGTGGCGATACTTAATATGTATACTTTTTCTTAATTATTTAAGTTTTACACAATAGCATTTTTGAAACAAAAAAAAAATATGTTTTAATGTGTCCATGTTCTGAGAGCTATAGTTTTTTTTATTTTTTGAGAGGTTTTCTTATGTAGGGGCTAATTTTTTGCGGGATGAGGTGACGGTTTTATTGGTACCATTTTGTGGGACATACGCCATTTTTGATCACTTGGTGTTGCACTTTTTGTGATGTAAGGTGACAAAAATTGCTGGTTTTGACACCGTTTTTTTATTATTATTTTTTTACCGTGTTTATCCGAGGGGTTAGGTCATGTGATATTTTTATAGAGCTGGTTGTTACGGATGCGGCAATACCTAATATGAATACTTTAATTTATTTCACTTTAACACAATAATAGCATTTTTTAAACCAAAAAAAATCTGTTTTAATGTGTCCATGTTCTGAGAGCTATAGTTTTTTTTATTTTTTGAGAGATTTTCTTATGTAGGGGCTCATTTTTTGCGGGATGAGGTTACGGTTTTATTGGTACCATTTTGTGGGACATATGTCTTTTTGATCACTTGGTGTTGCACTTTTTGTGATGTAAGGTGACAAAAATGGAATTTTTTGACAGTTATTTATTTTATTTCTTTATGGTGTTTATCGGACTGGGTCGATCATGTGATATATTTATAGAGCCGACCGTCACGGACACGGCAATACCAAATATGTCTATTTTATTAAATTTTTTCTATTTTTTACTTTATACTTGGGGAATTTTTTTTTTTTACATGTGAAACTTTTTTTTTTTTTTTTTTTACACTTTTTGTCCCCCATAAGGTCATACAAGACCTCTGGGGGACATTTACTTCACTTTTTATTTTTTTCACTGTTGATTTCTCCTGTAACTGGGGCTGACATAGCAGCCCCAGTTACAGGAGAAATGCACCCCCCAGAGAGGCTGTACAGCGCAATACAGCGCTGTACAGCCTCAGTGCAGGGCTGATCGGGGTCTCTGAAAGACCTCACACAGCTCCTGCACTCTCCGATCCTGGCGATCACATGACCGCCGGGCCAGAACAGGAAGCGCATAGGGCTTCCCGCTCTGCATACACAGCGCTCGGTGAGCGCTGTGTATGCAGCGATCCAGAAGGCAGGGACCTGGGCACTGTACCTGCCTTTTCTAAGGGTTGCTGTGCTGTCACTGACAGAAGGCAACCCGATCAGCAGCTGCACGATTAGCGTGCAGCTGCAGTTTCTGAATGGATTTTCTGGAACGTCCATTCAGAAATAGAGAACCACCTCCCGGACGTTTATAGTCGTGCGGACGGGAGGTGGTTAATTAAAATCGACCTTATTTTATTAAATCTTTCCCTGAAAAAATACTGTGATTGATTAGAACTGAAAATCTATCACTGATGCTCTTCACCCACAGGAATATCAAGTTTTTTTTAAAGATCTGGTGATATCATATAGCTTACATAATTCCAAAGAACACACAACAATCCCTGATCTGATCAATAAATAGTGATGATTTATTCACCCATCCATATAACACAGCAAAGTTTCAGCTCAATTAGCTTTTTTCAGGCTTGATAAAAGCTCTGCTGAATGAATAGAAATGTTGCATCTTTGCACATATGGGTGAATAAAGAACAACTTTCATGGATGCCTTGAGAGTTCTCTGCCTTTCTTTAATTAGATAGATATGAGATTTATAGACAGATAAATAGATAGATTATCTATCTATCTATCTAATATCAATCACCAAAGCGAAATTTCAGTCCTCTTAGGATGTGTTCAGGGTGCATTCAGTGAAGCTTGCACCATTTTGCAAGCAAGTTTAGTCAGTTTTGTCTGTGATTGCGTTCAGTTATTCAGTTTTTTCCGCACGTGTGCAATGCATTTTGATGCGTTTTTCACGCACGTAATAAAAACTGAAGGTTATAGGGCCACAAACAGCCGCTGTGCCGTTCACACTATT
Organism: Bufo gargarizans; assembly: GCF_014858855.1. NCBI lineage: Eukaryota > Metazoa > Chordata > Amphibia > Anura > Bufonidae > Bufo > Bufo gargarizans. Next base: position 194,983,730 of record NC_058083.1, read on the forward strand.
TGAAATAATCTAGATAGATCACAATCATCATTAAGAAAAGCCATGTGATGAAAATTTCTAAGCTTTATAAATACCCAAGCTCCTCCAACCCTGTGCCCAAAAAAAAGGGTTCTTCTCAGCAGCTGCCTAAGGCCTCTTTCACACGGGTGAGATTTCTTCGTGGGTGCAATGCGTGAGGTGAACGCATTGCACCCGCACTGAATCCGGACCCATTCATTTCTATGGAGCTGTGCACATGAGCAGTGATTTTCACGCATTACTTGTGCGTTGCGTGAAAATCGCAGCATGCTCTATTTTGTGCGTTTTTCACGCAAAGCAGGCCCCATATTAGTGAATGGGGCTGCGTGAAAATCGCAAGCATCCGCAAGGAAGTGTGGATGTGGTGCGATTTTCACGCATGGTTGTTAGGAGATGATCGGGATGGTGACACGATCATTATTATTTTCCCTTATAACATGGTTATAAGGGAAAATAATAGTATTCTTAATACAGAATGCTTAGTAAAATAGGGATGGAGGGGTTAATTCTTTTTTATTATTATTTAACTCACCTTAATCCACTTGTTCATGCAGCCCGGCTTCTCTTCTTTCTTCTTCTTCTTTGCTGTGCAGGAGGAAAAGGACCTGTGGTGACGTCACTGCGCTCATCACACGGTCCATCACATGATCCATCACCGTGGTGATGGATCATGTAATGGACCATGTGATTAGCGCAGTGATGTCATCAAAGGTCCTGAAGAAAGAAGAGAAGCTGGGCTGCGCGAACAAGTGGATTAAGGTGAGTTAAATTATTATTATTTTTTTAACCCCTCCAGCCCTATTTTACTAAGCATTCTGTATTAGGAATGCTATTATTTTCCCTTATAACCATGTTATAATGGAAAATAATACAATCTACACAACACCTAACCCGAACCCGAACTTCTGTGAAGAAGTTCGGGTTTGGGTCCCAAACATGCTGATTTTTCTCACGCGCGTGCAAAACGCATTAAAATGTTTTGCACTCGCACGGAAAAATCGTGCATTTTCCCGCGACGCACCCGCATCTTATCCGGTCCAAATCCATGACGCCCGTGTGAAAGAGGCCAAACACTCTGAAAATGGTTGAGGCACACAAAACAGAATGGCTGAGACCCACAAAGCAGGAGAAGGCCATAGGAAGACAGCAAAGCGTTTTCAGGTTGTCATTTCCTCAGTTTGAAATGTAATTAAGAAATGGCAGTTAACAGAAACAGTTGAGGTCAAGAGAAGCTATTTGTAGGATTTTGAAGATTTAACAGACTCTGGAGTTGTGGTACATTGTTCTACTGTTCAACGAAACTTGCACAAATATGGCCTTCATAGAAGAGTCATCAGTAGAAAACCTCTCCTGCATTCTCAACACAAAATTCTGCATTAGAAATTTGAATAAGAACATTTAAACAAGCCTGATGCATTTTGTAAACAAGTTCTGTGGACCCATGAGGTTAAAGTAGAACTCTTTGGCCACAACGAGCAAAGATATGTTTGGAGAAAAAAGGGCACAGAATTTTATGAAAAGAATACCTCTCCAACCATTAAACATAGGGGTGGATAAATCATGCTTTGGGGTTGTGTTGCAGCCAATGGCACAGGGAACCGGGAAGAATGGATTCAATGAAATTCCAGCAAATTCTGGAAGAAACATAACACCAACTGTAAAAAAGGTGAAGTTGAAATTAGGAAGGCTTCTACAAATGATCATAAGCACATTTCAAAATCCACAACAGACTACCTCAAAAGGTGCAAGCTTAAGGTTTTACTATGGCCCTTATAGTCCCCTGATCTAAACATCATTGAAAATCTGTGGATAGACCTCGGAATATGAGGAAAACATATGTCATCAGAAACTCCTACACTGAAAACAGATGCAGTGTTAAGGTAAATAGGAAAATAATCGCTTATTTCCAGCAGAGCCGAGGAGTCAGACAGGGTTGTACCCTAAGTTCAATCCTCTTTAACATCTACATCAATATGCTAACAGCGACTGCAGTTGTCTTCTGCACCAGTTCTCACCCTCCCTGACACCAAGGAGAAATTTCTGCTGTACACAGACGATTTCATCAATTGATAAAAGTCTCCAAGACAACCTACAAATCCTGGAGAAATTTAGCACCACGTTGGCACTGTCCATCAATCCAAAGAAAACCAACATCATGGTGTTCCTGAAGAGAAACATGAAAACAGCCAGGCATCATTCCTTCCTGCTAAAACTATCCACTTACAGAAAAGAACAGAGTCACCTACCTGGGTGCCAATCAGGGAGTTTTAAACAAGCCATAGAGATACTAAAAGACAAGGCACCTTTTATGCCATCAGAAGGCTTCTGTACCATCTCAAACCACCAGTCTGTAATGACCGGTGTCACGCACAGGGAGGAAGGTGTCACGCACAGGGAGGAAAACAGGGAAAGCCCTGCCTAAGGGAGAGGGAAAGGTGGTGACCCCTAACTCACCTTGCGGCTGGCACCTGACTGCCCTGACGTCCCTAGACGGGTTCCTCACCCGTGCGGCGATCACGTGCCTAAACCCTGGCTTTCCCTGAAATGAGCCCTAGATAGTGAACGGGCCGGTGGGATCGCTAGTCTTCACCACTGCACTAAGAGGGAAACACCAGGGAGAGGACAGACAAACACAGACAAACACAAACACCCAGGTGGACGACAACAACTGTCCACAAAGGTCCAACAGGCATCCGGAGGGTAGCGTTCTGAATTAACAGTCAGAACGCAGCAACACAGCTCCAGTGGGTCAGGATAGATGTCCAGGCAGGAAGCTCTATCTCTGGCAACCAGAGAAGTGTGAGAGAGGAATATAAGGAGGTTTGGGAGTGCTGGACAAGGAACAGCTGAGGAGAAGGAGCTACGGATCCCTGAGTGAGCCAAAAGGGTTTGCAAAGCAAACCCAGAAAGCTACCATAAGGAAAACAGCCCTATCTTAAATAGAGCGTGCAGCCAACCGCTGCGACTTCCTGACCCCGGGTATAACGGAGTCAGGCGTGGTTCTCGATACCCTCGTGACACAGTCACAGTCTTAACATCTTTGATAGCATAATTGCCCCAACTCTTCCATATGGCAGCAAAGTCTAGGATCCGGATACATACCCAGACTGGTCACAGTGGGATTCTGGCCCAACAGAACTATTTCAACTGGAATTCTGCAAGCAAGCACCGTCTCCAAGTCCATCGGAGCACCTCAAACTGTGCCTGCCGAGCAGATTTGGGCAGATTTACACTATGCATTGTTTCCAGAAGAGGCCTTGCTGCTTTGCAACGCCAAGAGGCCCAAGAAAAGTGAAGCACCCCAGAACAATTCGCCTAAACCCATCCTGACCAAACAACCAACCTGAACAGCCTCACAAAAGGTGAAATCCAGAAGACAATACACAAGGGCAAAGAGGAATACCGTATATCAGTGTCTGGAGGAATGACATAAGAACATGACAGAAACTAACAATATACAATATACCAGAGCCTACAGAGGGAGTACAAACTGTCCCCATATCTGGAAAAACTACTCAACCCCAGAGGCTGACAGATCTCGAGCTGGAACAGACTGTGCACCCACAGCTCATCGAATCCAGGTGGCACTGACAGAAGTACAAGGCAAGGGAGGGCAGACTGTACCAACAGTGCAACCATGAGGACGTGCAGGATGAGGCCCACTTCCTGAATCGGTGCCCCAAATACTCATCCGTGAACGACACCCACTTCAGGAGACTGTTTGATCTTTTCCCAGACTTCACCTCCATGTACAGTAGGAGGAAGTGAAACTATCCATACTGCTAGAGGTAGAGGAAAAAACATTCATAGCAGCACAATATGTCAGTGCCTACCATAGACTGAGAGGAGCGTAATATGCCATGGACTTCTATACCCTGACCGTGGATGTGTCCATTACTCATCCCCATTCCTACATTTTTACCACTTGCTTGGAATTGGCATTTTAACCACTTCCCTACAGCCGTGAGACCACGGCATCTGACAGCTAAAAATCCTGGCAGCATGTGCTCCTGAAGCCGGACCACCTTCCCCTTTAGTAATAATAGGCCTAAGCCTTTAGTAATAGGTCTACAAGGCTTCCTAGGCTATTACTGATATATTCCATTAGAGACCTGCAGGTTGTTGTTAGACCCTTGGTTGCCTAAAGTAAAAAAAAGTTGACAAATAATTCAAATCGCCCCCCTTTCCCCAAAATTTAATCAAAAAGTAACATTAAAAATTGGTCTTGTAAAGTAAAAAGCGTACCAGAAAAAACGAAATGGACAATTTGCAATTTTTTTGCGCTTCGCCTTCCCCAAAAAAAGGAATAAAAAGTGATCAAAAAGCCATACACACTCTGTCATGTGTGACACAGTGAGAGGTTTGGTCTGGGAAAGAAGGTTTTCTCCTCCTGGCATGTGCTGCTGGGCTGATTTACAGCCAGGTGAGGTCAAATACCGGACAGGATTTTAAGAGCCGGTCCGGGTTTTGGCAGCACCTGGCTGTCCTTAAGAAGGCAGCTGGGCTCAGAAACGGGGTCTCTGTGTTGGGATGGGGTGTCTTCTTTCCGAAATGGGGTCACATGTGGGTATTTATACTGCCCTTCCTTCATGGTATCATTGAAGAGTCCTCACACAGCTCCATAGACATAACTTGAAAAAAAGTTATTGGGGTCAGAATATGGTAATGCAAATTAAAAAAATATCTTTTTCAAAGCTTTTATTTTTTAAGTATTAAAACACAAGAAAAACTATACAAATGTGGTATCACTGTAACCGTACTGACCTAGAAAATGAAGGGCATACGTCAGTTTTACAGCATAGGGAAAGTTGTAAAAACGAAACCCATAATACCATGGTAGAATTGCTTTTCTTTTTTTATTACACTCCATTTGGAATTTTTTCAGCTTTGCACTACATTGCATTTAATATTAAATGGTGCCATTAGAAAGTGAAACTTGTACCGCAAAATACAAGCCCTTATATGGCTATCTAAATGGAAAAATAAAAACATTATGGCTCTAGGAAGCCAGAGAGTGAAAAACAAAAATGCACAAATTTAAAGTCACTGCGTCATGATGGTATTAATATTGATAGATAGAGGCTTCTTTGTACAAATAGGTGGTAAAAAGAAACAGCACAGTGATAATGTCAAATTGCAGTAGAAGATGAACCCAATAGACTGTAAAACTGAACTGAAAGTTGTGTCCATTTTCTAGTGCTGATACTACTACAGAGTTGGTACTACATTCAGAAGTGTACTGGTCCTTGTCATATGTAAAGCAATATAATAGATAAATAGATTAAATTCTAAACTATTTTCATTGTCTAAACTTAACTTTGTTAACCCCTTGAGAGGAAAGAAGCGGTTCCCAGTATTTCAGACTCCAGATTATTTTAGGATACTCAGATTGACAACTTTAAGGTAATGCTTTTGCATGAAAACAGTTCCTCTTTTTGTAAAAGGGTATTTAAGTTTAAGGCCTCATGCATACGGCCGTTGTGCGGCCGTTCCGTGCATTGGGGACCGCAATTGTCATGTCATATTTATTTGCGGTGCAGAACAACTAAAATAAACACCATGGAAGCACTCCGTAGTGATTCCGGTGTTCCGTGACTCCGTTCCTGATCTCCGGAATTGCGGACCTATTCAAGTGAATGGGTCCACATAAGAGATGCATGGTGCACACGGCCACCCAAGGGTCATGTGCATGAGGCCTAATGCATACATGTCTTTGTAGTGTTATGCTATGCTATGTCCTGTTATAACACTGGTCTTTTGTGGTTTCCTTACTAACTTGTACTTGTCTGCAGAGAGTAGAATTTAAAGGGATTTTCTGGGACTACAAAATAAATATTAGTTTTTATTCTCAGCTAAAGCTACTTTCACACTGGCGTTTTGGCTTTCCGTTTGTGAGATCTGTTCAGGGCTCTCACAAGCGGTCGAAAATGGATCAGTTTTGCCCTAATGTATTCTGAATGGAAAAGGATCCGCTCAGAATGCATCAGTTTGCCGCCGTTCCGTCTCCATTCCGCTTGCTGCGTTTTGGTGTCTGTCTGACGAACTGATCCGTTCTGACAAATAATGTAAGTCAATGGGGATGGATCTGTTTTCTATGACACAATAGAAAACTGATCCGTCCTCTATTGACTTTCAATGGTGTTCAAGACGGATCCATCTTCGCTATGTTAAAGATAATACAAACGGATCCGTTCTGAATGGATCCAGACGTTTGTATTAACTGAACGGATATGTCTGTGCCGATCCATGACGGATCCGCACTAAACCCGAGTGTGAAAGTAGCCTAACCCTTTTAAGGCAGAATCCACTGACTACTAACGCAATGGTCTTCAATCTTTGGCACTCCAGCTGCTGTTAAAATATGATGGGCAACATTTACAGGCCATGCTAGGGGTAGTAGTTTCACAACACCTGGAGAAATGCATGTTGGAGACCACTGCTCTTAACCCTACGGATACCGTTTTGATTTTTCTTCCCTGTCTTCCTTGAGCCATAACTTTTTTATTTATCTGTTCACATATCCATATAAGGGCTTGTTTTTTTGCAAGACAAGCTGTACTTTCTAATGCCACCATTTAATGTGGCCTACAATGTAGTGAGAAGCGGGAAAATTACAATTGGGGTGGATTTGGAATAAAACACAATTCCTCCATCGTTTTCCAGGTTTTGTCCCTCTGGCATTCCCTTTATGGCAAAACTGACATGTACACTTCATTCTCTGGGTCAGTATGATTACAACGATACCACATATGTATAGATTTTACCGTATATGTCTGTCTAAATACTGTAAAAATAAATTAAAACTTACTTCTTTTACATCACGATATTTTGACTCCCATAACTTTGTCTACTGAGCTGCGTGGGGGCTAATTTCTTGTGATACGATATGTAGTTTTTATTGATACTATTTTGGACTGTGTGTGACTTTTTGATCACATTTTAAAAAAAAAATTGGGGTAAGAGAAGCGATGAATTTTTTTTCGCCATACTGGAAAAATATCTTAATAGTATGGGCATTTTCAGATGAGTGATGTCCATAATATTTATATTTTAATATTTATGTATTTATTTTTTTTATTCTAAGGAAACAGGTGATTTAAATTTTTATATTTTTTATATAAATTTTTTAAACATGTTACATTTTTTTTATGTTTTTGTAGTCAGTCTACAAGGCAACCATTTTCACAATTTTTTTAATTCAATATTACCATACTGCAAATAACAGCATAGTAATATGTGAATTGCTGATTTCTTATGTTGGCCTGCTGCCTGCCAACATAGGAATTGCAGCTCTATTACGCTGGGTCTATTCATAGAGACCCAGCCTATTAAAGTGAATTACCAGCATCCCCAATCACTGCACGGGGATGCCAGTGTTAACCCTCCTGTACAGACAGGTATTCACAGGGCTGCAAAAAATGCAAATATATAAATGTATAAAATAAAGGTTTTCCTTGGTTCCCCTTTCTCAGTGTTTGTTTACACATAAAAACACAAACACAAATCCAATCAGATGTTTATGGTACAGGTCACTGACCAATCAGATTAGAAGAAAAAGTGCATGATAGCCTCAGAGCAGTTTATAGTGGAATGTGTGGAAAGGGTCTGCCTGGTCTTGGCCCCTAGTTTTCTAGCGCACCACCCCCTTCCCACATCCTGTATTGGAATGTCCTTAAAAAGTTTGGAAATGTTTGTTTAATCCCTTAAGGACCTTCGCCATACATGAACGGCGCTGGTGAACGTGAATCAAGGACCAGCGCCATACATGTGCACCTGCCTGATCAGCAGTACAGACCCAGCAGTCACTGACAGCCAGATCCCTGCTGCTGACGCTGGCATCGGTGAAAACACAGATGCCGGCGTGTTTTGTATGCTGTGGTCAAAGCTGACTGCAGCATGCAGAGAGTTTACGGAGGGTACGGCTGCCCTACGCTTCCCCATCGGGTCCCCCCTCTTCAGTGGGGAGGACCAGATGGCAGAGAAGGCAGGCCCGATGCCTTCCATAGGAATCGGAGCTTGCCTTCTACAGAAGCCTTCTACAAAAAGGTGTATGCCCCCTAAAATAGTACCAATCAAACAGTCACCACATCCTGCAAAAAATGGGCCCCTACATAAAACAATCGGGCAAAAAATAAATAAAATATGTCTCTAAGAATATGAAGACACTAAAACATGATTTTTTTTTTTTGTTTCAAAAATTATTTTATTATGTTAAAAGTGAAAAAAAAAAAAAAAAGCAGACATATTAGGTATCGCCGTGTCTGTAACAACCAGGTCTATTAAAATATCACATGACCTAACCTCTCAGATGAACACCGTAAAAAAATAAAATAAAGACGTTGTCAAAAAAGCAATTTTTTTGTAACCTTACATCACAAAAGTCATACACACCCCAAAACAGTACTCAATAAACCGTCATCTCATCCCGCAAAAAATGAGCCCCTACATAAGACAATCGCCCCAAAAAATTTAAATAAACTATGGCTTTCAGAATATGGAGACACAAAAAAAAAATAAAAAATAAATGCTTTATGTACAACTGAAACAAACAACCAATTTTGTATCCGTAACAACCTACTCTATAAAAATAGCACATGATATAACCTGTCAGATGAACATTGTAAAAAAAATATATATATATATATATATATATAAAAAAGAAACCACCGGCGGCACCACCCTCAAAAATTGGTAAGATAAAGATGGGTGCAAAATCCAAGTACGGCAGCAGGTGCTTACCCACTTATAGAAATGAAAAAATTGGACTGCACTCCAAGTGTGTCTTCAGGAAAATCTGTTTAATCACCCATAAATGGCAAAGCGACGTTTCGGCTCCAACTGAGCCTTTCTCTGAGAAAGGCTCAGTTGGAGCCGAAACGTTGCTTTGCCATTTATGGGTGATTAAACAGATTTTCCTGAAGACACGCTTGGAGTGCAGTCCAATTTTTTCATATATATATGTATAAACAGTGCCAAAACAGCTATTTTATGTTACCTTGCCTCATAAAAAGTGTAATATAGAGCAATCAAAGATCCATATGTACTCTAAAATAGTACCAACAAAACTGCCACCTTACCCCATAGTTTCCAAAATGGGGTCACTTGGCTTGGATAAGTAAAAGCGTTTAAAGTCAGTTAGGTCCATATATATTTGGACAATGACACAATTTTTTTATTACCTGTTTACTAAAACATATTCAAGTTATAGTTATATAATGGACATGGAGATAAAGTCCAGACTTTTAGCTTTCATTTGAGGGTATCCACACTAAAATTGGAGTTTCAGCTCCTTTACATGTGGCACCCTGTTTTTAAAGGGACCAACAGTAATTGGACAATTGACTCAAAGGCTGTTTCATGGGCAGGTATGGGCAATTCCTTCATAATTTTATTCTCAAACAAGCACATAAAAGGCCTGGAGTTGATTTGATGTGTGGTGCTTGCATTTTGAAGATTTTGCTGACAAGTAAACATGCGGTCAAAGGAGCTCTCCATGCAGGTGAAACAAGCCATCCTTCATCTGCGAAAACAGAAAAAAACCATCCGAGAAATTGCTACACTATTAGGAGTGGCAAAATCTACAGTTTGGTACATCCTGAGAAAGAAAGAAAGCATTGGTGACCATAACAATGCAAAAAGACCTGGACGCCCATGGAAGACAACAGTGGTGGATGATCGCAGAATAATTACAATGGTGAAGAGAAACCCCCTCACAACAGCAACCAAGTGAACAACACTCTCCAGGATATAGGCATATCAATATCCAAATCTACCATAAAGAGAAGACTGCATGAAAAGTAAATACAGAGGGTTCACTGGACGGTGCAAGCCACTTATAAGCCTCAAGAATAAGAAGGCTAGATTGGACTTTGCTAAAAAAAAAAAACATCTTAAAAAACCAGCACACATCTGGAAGAACATTCTTTGGACAGATGAAACCAAGATCAACCTCTACCAGAATGATGGTAAGAAAAAAGTATGACAAAGGCATGGTACAGCTTATGATCCAAAGCATACCACATCTTGTGTAAAACACGGCAGAGGCAGTGTGATGGCTTGGGCATGCATGGCTGCCAGTGGCACTGGGTCCCTAGTGTTTATTTATGATGTGACAAAGGACAGAAGCAGCCGGAGGAATTCGGGAGTTTTCAGAGACAAACTGTGTGCTCAAATCCAGCCAAATGCAGCCAAACTGATTGGTCGGTGTTTCATAATACAGATGGAAAATGACCCAGAATATAAAGCCAAAGCAACCCAGGAGTTTATTAAAGCAAAGAAGTGGAATATTCTTCAATGGCGAAGTCAGTCACCTGATCTGAACCCAATAGAGCATGCATGTCACTTGTTAAAGACTAAACGTCAGACAGAAAGGCCCACAAACAAACAGCAACTGAAAACTGCTGCAGTAAAGGCCTGGCAGAGCATTAAAAAGGAGGAAACACAGCGTCTAGTGATGTCCATGAGTTCAAGGTTCAGACAGTCATTGCCAACAAAGGGTTTTCAACCAAGCATTAGAAATTAACATTTTATTTCCAATAATTAGATTTTTCCAATTACTTTTAAACCCCTGAAATGAAGGGATTAAGTTTAAAAAATGCTTTAGTTCCTCGCATTTTTATGCAATCATTTTGTTCAACCCACTGAATTAAAGCTGAAAGTCTGAACTTCAACTGCATCTGAATTGTTTTGTTCAAAATCCATTGTGTTAATGTACAGAACAAAAATTAGAAAAATGTTGTCTCTGTCCAAATATATATGGACCTAACTGTATCACCACATAAATTGACACATGTCAGATTTGCAAAAAATGGCCTGGTCCTTAAGGTGAAAAATGGCAGGGTCCTGAAGGGGTTAAAGACAAGATGGAATCAGTTATAATAACAATATGTTATTAGGTTGTACCCCTAATCTAAGTGCTGTTAAAGGGGTTCTCCAGAAATAAAAAAAAATGAAAATACTTAAATATATTCACAAATAACTTTCATTACTTAGAATGGCTCGTTTTGTCTTGGGAGCAATCATTAGGAGAAATAAGAATGGCCGGCGTCCTATCAGTACACACAAAATCTGTCCTAATCACACAGGAGGACATGTTACTTCACCAAAATGAGCCATAGTGCTGCCTCATCCTCCTATCTGCTCTCCTTGTCAGGAATCATGATCCTGAATACAGGTGAATCTCTGTGGGAATGGAGATGATGAGGAGACATGAGGAGGGTGAGGTGTAGATAATGAGCAGCAGCACTTGTATGCAGTCTCCATTACCACAGCTGTCCTGTCTGTCCTCTGTACTTCATGTCTCCTCATTAACTAAATTCCCCAGAGATTCAGCTAAAGTTCTTATCATCTGTATTCAGGATTATAATCCCTGACAAGTAGAGAGGAGGAGGAGGCAGCTCTTTACCTCAGTGTTGTAAAGTAACCTGTCCGCATGTGTGATCAGGACAGGTTTTGTGGGAACAATGGGACAGCGGCCATTTTTTCCCCCTTGATGACTGCTCCCCAGACAAAAAGAGCCATTAATAATAATGAAAGGTATTTGAGAATATATTTATAATAAAGTAATATTTCAGTATTTTCATTTTCTTAATTCCCGGAGAATCCCTTTAACAAATCTGTATGGTCAGTTATAGGCTGAAATCTTACATTTATCCGTTTTTAAAATCATGTTGCATGGGACAATTTAATGTCACCATTGTAAAACCTTCATTGCATAACTGTAGCATACAGCGACATCTGCTCTTAAATGGCCCATAAAAAGGAAAGTGGTTCCATGGCACACATTTGCCTCCTCACATTCAAGTCAAGTTACAGTGGCCTCTCCAGTGCCAGTGTATATTGAGGGCAGGAGTGACCTGCAATAATTTCATGGGCAGCACATCCACAGCTGTCTGAAATGTAGCAGCCAATCAGTGCTTATCATTAGAGCCAACCCTCAGATATAAGTTGGGCATAAATTGGTATTCTGGCTTTTTGATACTGATCATCAGATCACTGAAAGTCTGACACCTGGCACCCTCACTAATCTGTTTTGGGCAGAGACACTGGAATCAAAAGCTAAACAGTGGATGGAGCCAAAAGCACAAGACTCCATGTACTATCCTTTTGATATGTCATCAATATAAAAAAAAAAGCTGGAATGCCCCTTTAATAACTATAATAACTACAGTAATATATCTTTAAAACATCTTTACCCTTTACTAGCCCCCCCCCCCATATAACCCCTCTCTTGCATATTTAAATAAAAATCCTACATTCCTGCAGTTTTCGCACTAGCCAGTAAGCCTAATAATACGTCAATACTTCCTGGTTTGTGGACATCCTATTCCCATAACAGTGCCCACCACAGATCCCCCTCCCCATAACAGTGCCATACACAGATCCCCTCCATAACAGTGCCATCCACACATCCCCCTCCCCATAACAGTGACATACACAGATTCCCCCTCCCCATAACAGCCCCGGCCCCGCCACCCACAGCAGTATTCCTTAACCGACAGTAACTTACTTTAAATCACCGCAACTTTATTACCTTACAATGAAGGGTGGCGACGTAACGTCACTTACTCACGTGACGTGCCTGCTCCGCCCACTTTATTAATGAAGCAGGCGGAGCATGCGCGTCACCTGAGTAAGTGATTTAAAGTTCAAGTACCCACAGACCCTGACCGCCCGCATAGAATTGAATTGATCGATTAATCGTTACAGCCCTAATTAGTACAAACAAACCCTGTCCTAATCACACAGGAGGACTTCATAACACTGATGTAAAGAGCTGCCTCATCCTCCTCTCTACTTGTCAGGAATCATGATCCTGAATACATCTGATAACTAGCTGAATCTCTGTAGGAATGGAGCTCATGAGGAGACATGAAGTACAGGGAGGACGGACAGGACCAACTCTGGTAATGGAGACTGCATACAAGTGCTGCTACTCATTACCACACCTCCACCCTCCTCTCTGTACTTCATGTCTCCTCCTGAGTTTCATTCATACCGAGATTCAACTGAAGATCATATAAAACTGTATTCAGGATCATAATCCCTGACAAGCAGAGCAGAGAGGAGGATGAGGCAGCTCTTTAGCTCAGCATTGTGAAGTAACTTGTCCTGCTGTGTGATTAGGACAAGTTTTGTGTATACGAATATGACGTTGGCCATTTTATTTCTCCTAATGTTTGCTCTTCAGACAAAACAATCCATTATAACTCATGAAAAGTATTTGGGAATATATTTATAATAAAGTAATATTTACCGGTAAGTATTTAGCTTTTTTTTTTCCATATTTCTGGAAAACTCTTTTAAGGCTCCTTTATATAGCCCAAACATATTGGGAGGTCACCATTAACCTATGTTAGTAGGAACGCTCGTTAGCAATAATTTGCCAGTGTAAAGGTGCCGCTGATTACCTAATGAATGAGCAAAATGCTTGTTCATCAGGCAATTGGATCTTTTATGGGGACACCTAAATCATTGTTTGCTGGGAGCAGATTGTGCCATCTAAACTGACACTGTTGCCAGCAAACAATGATTCTGTATGGGGATGAGAAATGGTATTAGTGATCACTCCTCCCCCTACTGTGGAGGGGATCTCTCCATGTAAATGCATTGCTTCACCGACTAGCAGTCAATTGTGCATTGAAAAGGGACCTTAAGCTATGGACTAAAGAAATGCTACTTACCCCATACATATGAAATGTTCAAGCGCCAAGATTTTCAAACAATGAGAAGTTAATATATTTTCTATCATCACATGGTAAAGACGAATGATCATATTTCATGTAATCAGGTGATAAGCGATGGGCTAAATGATGCTGAAGTTTTAATTGCCATGCTGGTTCCATATGCCTGCCCCTGAGCAATGCAGTGCCAAACTTGTCAGATGAAAGACAAGAAGCAGGGTTCCTCTGCTAAGAAGTCCTTATAAGAAGTGGCAGCTTCAAATGAAGTCAGTGGAAGAACTGTATCTGAATGACAATTGCAGAATGTCATATATGCCTGACTAAAGTGAGACTAGATTTCTGAAAACCATTATGAGAATTAAGAGAAGCGAAAAACCAGCGCGCCTTGCTTTAATGGCCTGCAAATAATGAGCCGTTATTGGTATACTTGAAGCCAGATAAATACATATTCTTGGATGAAAGTGGCTCTGAGTGCAAGGGTGACATTTCGAGTCAATTAAACATAATTTTCTTGGCACCCATATATTATTACAGATAAAGAAAGGAAGAAAAAAAAAACTCTTATGTTCGTATTTTAACATAAGACTGTGTTGCTGAAAACACAATGAACATGTAAATGACACGGTTTTCTCTTAATAGCCTTGCACATTGCGGTATGTGATGGACCACAATGTGGTCAGTGCTATGAGAGCAAGATGAGGGCTTTTCAGATGGCATGATCTACCTGGAAGTAAGGGACAAACAAAATGCAACAGCACTCTGCAAACACAAACAATAAAAACAGTACATACAATAATGCCATACTCACTATATAAAATACTAACACTGCATTGTAAATGTGAGATTCTAGGCAAATACTTTTGTACAAAATTATTTGTGCCCATCTGCTGGCATCAAGGCGATATCTTCAAAGGGTTTCTACCATCAGAATTACTGTTATGTAGCTGACTGACATTAGAGTTTTTTACATTTGTCCCTGCAGCCGTTCTGCTAAAATACACACTTTTACAATATGCTGTCAATCAGCAGGTCAGAGGCCGCACCAGGTGGAACAATCAGTCTGGGATAAGAGCCCAGTCCAGACTGTTAGGAGCAGGGAGAGTCTGTGTGCAGCAGAGGCCTGGGAAGGCTCTGTACAAGTGGGCTCAGACGAGCTGGCTGAGGGGCCACGGGGCTAGGTGTTAGCCTGAACTTTGGGGGACTCCGCGAGGTCTTGGAATCGACGGTCGCTAGGCCAGAGTCAGGAGGACTTCTGGGCCACAATCCCCCAAAGGGTACTGGACTTTGTTACAGACTTGAAGTGCTGGATTGTTAGGCTGGGAAAAGTCGCATGTTCTTCCCGTGTGTGAACGGGGCTTTCAGTGAGGTAGGGAGTCCTCATGTTTAGTTAGAGCCCAGCCGGGCAGGTGTTTTATTTGTATTGTTTGTTTTGGTTTTGCTGAGGTGCCAAATAAAAGCAATGTTTGGCCCCTAACCCTGTGGTCGATGAAGATCATTGTGAGAATGACCCCCGAATAAGAGGGGATCCCTTACATATAGTGGATGATGCGGGCAATAACAGCAGGTTGCTAGAGGCAACGACCTGACGGAAAAGAGCAGGTGCTGCTGAATGTTGCCAAGGATTTGCTGTGTTGCTGTGCAGTGATTTAAAGGGCCGGAAGCCTGCTTGTTCGCTGGAGCAGGTGCTGCTGGAAAACTGCTAGTTAATCTGGACTTTTTTTCTTCTGAGGTGCAAGCTGTGCAGGGATTTAAAGGGCACAGTAAAAGAAACTGACCTGTCAAAATGGCTGCCAAATGGTGGAGCGCGTGGGAAATGTCCTGTGTGATGGTGATCGGGGGAATCCCGCTGGTGGTTATACTAGACTCCCGCCAACAAGTGTCTCAGGTCCTGCCCAAAATTCTGGACTTTGTGACAAGAGGGCCAGAGACAACAACTAAGGTGTCACTTACCTTCAAAACAGACTATGGCCCTGTGCAATGGGAGCTCTTAAAATGTGAGACCCTGGAAGTGGAGTTTGTGCTTGGCAAAGACTTCCCATTATTTTGGCAGCTGTGGAGCGGAGAAAATGCTACAAATTGTGTACCTGGAGAATCCGATGAACAGCAGATATGTGCCGTTGCCAAGGGCAACCGTTGGGAAGACAAAGAGGTGGAGAGCGGTGCGGTTCTCAGGAGTGCATATCTTCCCTGCGACTGTGTCCGGAGTCCTAGAGAGGAAGTGCGGAGGTGCAGTAAAGCTGTTGCTAGGAGCAACCACAACCTTGATGAGTCCGCGGGAGAGAATGTCACTGCTTTACCGGAATGGTTGATTACAAGGGGTAAGATTGTTCCAGCAATTACTTGTATAGCTGACAAAGTGACAGTGAGCTCAGCTCTGGAGGGTGGGCATGTTAATGACCTGTGCCCTGGTACCTCAGAAGCTGTGAACTGGGGTATGAGCCGGCGTCAGTTGCTACCTGCCAAGCTGGGAGGTGTTGAGACACCGGGAATAGAGACTGCTAATGTGTGACATTATGGTAAAGGATAGTCCAATCCAAGTGTTGGTGGACAGCGAAAGTTAGGTGAGCCAGCTTGGTAGCTGGGGACTATACGAGGAAGTTGCACAATAGTTTAAGTGATATACCACTGAAAACAATGGTGCCAAGTTTGCGGATAGGCATAATGGCAATGTGGATACTAGTGAAAAATATGATAATGGTGATTATGATGATGATCCTTTTCCTTGCAGGCTGTGATTGGGGAAGGAGCTCCCCCTCTTGGTAAAAATGTATGCAGTATAAAAATGCTGATTGATGTTGAGAGCTCACAGCTGAGTAAACCCACTGTAGTGAATGTGCAGGAAACTGTGGCAATGCTGAGGGGTGTACCACACGTACCAGAGGTGGATGTGCAGTCTCCACAGGTTTCTATGATTAATAAAATGTCCCACGTGGGGATTGACTCATGGGTGCCCCTAGAGGTCAGGGTTAATAATGACGCGAGCAGTATAAGTGGCGTATGTGCCGTGACAGTTAGCAACTCCGAGAGTGAGGCTACATGTCAAGACCCAGCAAAACTAAAATGGTTACTAGTAGCGACCAGATGACAGTTATATCTGACGAGACGAGAGTTCAGTTGGGTGACAGCCTAGTGTCTGAAGATCATATCCAGACAGTTGTAGATGACCTGACAGGACAGTACAGCTACAAACTTGATGTTTTCGCTCGCTCTGCACAGTCGCTAGATACACTAGAGATGGGGCTAGCGGTTCTCGCAGAGCAACTGCAGGAATCTACAGAGGAGTCACAGAAAGATGAATGAACTGAAGGAACTAGAGTCACTAATAGAAGCGTAAATTCTCCAACTTCAAGAGGAACTTGCAGCTTCTGAGCGATCGAGACTTCATGCAGAGCAGGAAAGAGATGAGCTGGCTGATGAGGTTGTAAACAGCGCCTCAGAAAAATCTGCTCTCTTGGAGGAGAAAAGACATTTGAAAGCCAGGATTGCTCAACTTGATCAAGAGTTGCGTGATCGGTTGGTAGACCTCGACCACCAGAAACAAATTGTGTCTAAATTGGAGAAGAAACAGAAGATGTTGGACAAGCTCCTGGCTGAAGAGAAAACCACCTCAGCCAGATATGCCGAAGAAAGTGACCAAGCGGAGACTGATGCTCGAGAAAAGGCGACCAAGGCCCTCTCCTTGGCCAGAGCTCTTGAAGAAGTACTTGAGGAGCGAGATGAATTTGAGAGGCTGAACAGGCAACTCGGAGCAGAGATGGAAGATCTCATGAGCTCAAAAGATGACGTCGGGAAGAACGTCTATGAGTTGGAGAAGTCTAAGCATGCTCTCGAGCAGCAGGTGGATCCTGAAGAGGAGAGTCCTCTGAAGGATGTCAAGGGGTCTAAGCCAGAGCCTGTTAGGAGGCGGTCTGGAGATGGTGGCACTGTAGTACCGCCCGAGGCAGAGAAGATGGAAGGTCTTTCTGCTGAACCCGTTGATAGGGCTGATGGCGATGCAGAGGCCAAGAGTCTCATGACAGTGTGTAACCAGGACCAGGTCGCAAAAGACGTCCCCTCCACCTACAAGGCCTTCCAAGTAGCCAGCAGCCTGCTGGGGAAGAAATATGAGGAGATGGACGACCAGTATGCAGATCCTGTCTACTACTGTGGGCTGGCTCTCCTGAATTCCTCCCAAAAGGAGAACAGTGTCCTGGGTGAGCCTCTGGAGAAAGAGGAGAAGGACCTAAAAGGGCAAGTATATGATGCCGGGTCCAAAGAAACAAAGGCTGAAGAAGTTAAGGCCGAGGTGTTGGGGGACTGTGAAGTCCTCAGGTGCTGCAGAGACCGAAAGAGTGGCTACTGATGTGAAAAAAAAGCCACTAAAGAAGCAGAGGTCTCTAAAACTGCTGCCAAAGTGGGGGATACCACAGCTGGGAAGATGGAAGATGTGCACCGGAGGCACTTTAAAAAAGCGTGCGGGGACAAGCCTGCTCTGCTGAAGGAGAAAGGGTTGAGACACAACCATGAACTGGAACCGTTCAGTCAACAGTTGCAGCAGTCCAAGAAAGGACATGAGGAGCATGTACAGAAGCCCGAGAATCAAAAAAGAGAGCTTGCCGATCATATAAAAACATCGTCTGAGAGAAGTTCCAGAGGCCGAAGGTCAAATGTGGAGAGAAAAATAAAGAAAAGAGAAAGGCCACGGGTGTGAAGGCGTAACATCCTCGCTCGTGAAAGAGTACCTGCTCATGAGATGGGGAAGAAAGTCCCATAGATATGATATACTCCATAATAAACTCGTGTTCGTGACAAACCAAGCGCAGAAAAAAGGGAAGACTGTAGGCCAGGTAGATGCCCTCTCACAAGCATCTGGGTTTGGTGCTAGTGGTCACCCCTACGGGCTTGAACAAAGGGGGGGGGATATGTGAGGCAGTGACAGGCCTCACGGCTGCTAGGGGAGAGATATGGCAGGAGTTTCCATTTCTTCGCTGTCAATCAGCAGGTCAGAGGCCGCACCAGGTGGAACAATCAGTCTGGGATAAGAGCCCAGTCCAGACTGTTAGGAGAAGGAAGAGTCTGTGTGCAGCAGAGGCCTGGGAAGGCTCTGTACAAGTGGGCTCAGATGAGCTGGCTGAGGGGCCACGGGGCTAGGTGTTAGCCTGAACTTTGGGGGACTCCGCGAGGTCTTGGAATCGACGGTCACTAGGCCAGAGTCAGGAGGACTTATGGGCCACAATCCCCCAAAAGGTACTGGACTTTGTTACAGACTGGAAGTGCTGGATTGTTAGGCCGCATGTTCTTCCCGTGTGTGAACGGGGCTTTCAGTGAGGCAGGGAGTCCTCATGTTTAGTTAGAGCCCAGCCGGGCAGGTGTTTTATTTGTATTGTTTGTTTTGGTTTTTCTGAGGTGCCAGATAAAAGCAATGTTTGGACCCTAACCCTTTGGTCGATGAAGATCATTGTGAGAATGACCCCGGAATAAGAGGCGATCCCTTACAGCACCTAGAGGCTCGGTCTACTCACCCTTTATCCCGCCCAGGTCCTCTGTTCTGCCTGCCCCGCTCCTCTCGATTGATGTCCAAGTTCCATGCATCGTTGAGGAAATCCTGTGCCTGCGCCGTTCACTTCTGTATTCGGCGCAGTGAGTGAAGGCTGCGCTCCTGGTGCCAGCTTCCTCACTGTGTATTTTAGCAGAACGGCTGCAGGGACAAATGTGAAAAACACACTGATCCGGTTTCCTGCTCTGCGCATGCACAGACCTTTAAATCTGTGAAAAAGATAAATACTTGATCCATTTTTCTGGATGACACCAGAGAGACGAATCCGGTATTGCAATGCATTTATCAGACAGATCCACATCCGGAAACAAATGATTTCCGGATCTGGCAGGCAACTGCCTGCCGGATTCTTCTAATGCTAGTGTTGAAAGTACCCCAAGTTAATTAACTGTTTCTTGAGTTGAATGTTGTGATTTGTTCTGTATATGTACTTAAAGTGGTTATCCAATGATTAATGTAAAAAATTAAAATCAGACATCATATAGTACATGACAACTTCTTTCTAACAAAGCTAGAACCAGCCCTGTACCTCACATGGATCCAGAGATCTCCCCATTCATTGCTCTGATAGATTTATATCAAGCTGGGAGCTCAAGGGGAGTGTCTTCTCTGCTGCAGCTAAGGGGACGTGTCCATGTTCTCCCTATCACAGGTGAGGAGGCAATTCAAGGATGAAACTGAGGATGTGCCCCCTGACAGTTGAGGGAGTCTAGTCTGAAGCAGCCTGGAAGGAAGATGAGTCTGTTAAACTCCCTCCACAACATGGCCCAAGTTCAGAGAACCTTAGTCTCTGATCCTACAACTGCCCAGAGACCAGACAAACTACAAAAGTACTCTAGAGAAAAAGAGAGACCAGACATCTCTGAAGGCCTGGAACTCACAAGGCCATGCTTTGGACTCATATTGTGCTTGTTTATGGCTTGCTTATACTACAATGCCTATCATCAACTTATGCATTTCAAAAGCCTTAGCTTTTGGAAAGTCTTTCTTATTCCCTCTTTTGGGTCCAAGGAAAACTGCAGGAAAAAAAAAGTTGATGCTCCTGGAGCTTGTAATATGGCAAACTGCATTTTCCCTACGTTAACCCCTTCCCGAGATCTGCCATAGTAGAATGGCAGATATAGGATCTTTAAAGATGCTGCCTGCTCCAGAGGTGAGCGAGCACCATAGCAACTAGGTGCTTGCTGTTTCACATAGCAGGAGCTAATGTCTGGTGGTAATGCTGATCGCAGACATTTAACTCCTCAGATGCTGTGGTCAAATGTGACCACAGCATCTGAGAGATCTAAAACCCAGAAGTACGTCCTTTCTGGGCAGGAACACCTCCCCGGGTGGAGATTGCGGAAGGCGTTCCATGAACGTAATGAGCCAGAGCCTGTACTAGGCTTCCAGACTCATTATTTGTAAATTGCGATTCAGGTCAACAGGTGGCAGCACTGAAATATAGTACAGCAATCAATGTATAGGGTATTGTAAAAAAAAAAAAAAAAAAAACAATACTCTACATAAATTGCAATCTAAAGATTGGGGTCCACTTAAGGACCTAAAAAAAAAGTTTTAAAAAAATTATATAAAATAAAAAGGTTTTAAAAAATATGAAAAAAGTTAAGATTTCAAATCACTCTTCTTACCACTGAGTGAGAAAACGCCCATACTATTAAAATATAAAAAACAAATTGTCCAATACGGTGAATAGGGTAACAGAAAAGAAAATCAAAATGGCTGATTCGATGCTTTTTCATCACTTCATCTCCCCCCAAAAATGTTATCAAAAAGGTCATACACACTCCAAAATGGTATCAATAAAAACTAAAGATCGTCCAGCAAAAAAAGAGCCGTCCCACAGCTCTGCAAACATTACTATAAAAAAGTTATGGTGGTCAGAATTTGGTGATGAAAAGAACAAATCAATTAAATGAATTAATACACAAGAAAAACTATAAAAATGTTATCGCCGTAATCGTACTGACCTAGAGAATGAAGAGCACAAGTCAGTTTTACCACATAGTGAACTCTGTGAAAACAAAACCCACAAAACTGTGGCAGAATTGCGTTTTTTTTTTTCCACTGACACCCCATTAGGAATTTTTTCCAGCTTCCCACTGCATCCTATGCAATATTAAATGGTGCCAATAGAAAGTACAACTTGTCCTGCAAAAAAGAGTCCTCATATGGCTATGTGAACAGAAAAATTAAAACATAATGGTTTTGGGATGGCAGGGAGTGAAAAAATAGAAACGCAAAAATGGAAAATAACCATGTCAGTAAGGGGTTAAATAACCACATGCACATATCTGCTCATAAAACGCCATCTTACTTCATAAGAAATAAACAACTGTACTATTAAAGGAAGATGGCTATTACCAAAACTACACTTGATGCCAAAAAATAAAAAATCTGGGTCCAACTAGGGTTGTTTCAATACCATAAAAAAGTATTGCGATACTCGATACCACGCCAAAAAAAAGCTGCGTGCATGTCGCATTTTATGGAATGTCCGTTCCATGAACAGTCCTATCCTATTTTTTGGGGCAAGGCGATAAAAATGGCAAATCATGCAGTTTTTATGTTTTTTTTTTTTTCTGTTACGGCATTCACCGCATAGGAATTTTTTTTTTATATTTTAATAGTTTGGACTTTTCGGATGTGGTAATATGTTTATTTATTTATTGTTTATATATAAAATTGGAAAAGGGGGTGATTTATACTTAATATTTTGTTGTTTTTTTTGTTTTGTTTTTTACTGTTACTACTATTTAATAACTAACTATTTCCCCCCTTAGGGGCTAGAACCTGGGGTCTTTTGATCCCTTGTCCTATGCACCCTGATAGAGCTCTATTAGGGTGAATAGGACTTCACACTGTCCCTGCTACCCTGTGCATAGTGCACACAGCAGCAAGGAGCGTATCATGACAGCCAGGGCTTCAGTAGCATCCTGGTTGCCATGGTAACCGATCGGAGCCCCAGGATTACACTGCTGGGGCTCCTATCAGAAGCTGCCACTGCAACCAATGAGGAGGAGGGGAGAGGGGACACTGTGGCCACTGCCACCAATAATTTTAATACTGGGGGGGTTGAGGGGGGGCCACCAATGATTTTAATACTGGGGAGGGGGGGGCTTACTGCGCCACCAATGATTTAATACAGGGGAGTAGGGCGCACTGCACCACCAATGATAATTGACGTTTAATACAGGAGGCTGGGTGCGGGTAGCAGATTCACATAGCCGTCACCCAGCCTCTATGACAGGAAGCTGCAATCAGCAGCAGTTAACCCCCGGGGTTAACTGCTGCTGATCGCAGCTTCCTTTCATAGAGACTGGGCGACGGCTATGTAATTCTGCACCCAGCCTCCTGTATTTGTATTAAACGTTAACTTTCATTGATGGCGCAATGCGACCTCCCCTCCTCCGCCCCTCTCTCTCCTCATTGGTGGCAGCGGCGGCACAGGGGGAGGAAGAGAGTGACTCCTTCTCCCCTGTGCTGCTGAGGGAACATGGTGCGCGCTGAGAGCAGTAGCGCATCCTAGTATCGAAAAATGTCAAATCCGGTATCGAGGTCGATACCGGACAAAAGTATCAAATGGATTTCGAAAATTCGATACCCGAAACAACCCTATGTCCAACTAACTGAAATCTTGGACTGTCCTCTATTATACAGTATACGGTACATGCAAAGGGGTTGTAATACAGTTATGCAGGACCAATTACACCATTTCTTTAGTTCTAGTTGGCCTCAGTCTACATTTGCCACCATGACACAAAATATTTCTTACATGGTCACCGTACAAGGGCCTTATAAAAAGCAGCTTTGCCAATCTTTTTTATAAAGCATTTGTCAAATTTTAGGAAACACAGAACTCTAGTTTTCTGTTTGTCTTTATATATTAATTCCTTATTTTGCAGAAACAATCAGTTTCTTTACATTGCTGCTTTAGAGGTTGATCACGAATTGTGATATATATGTAGATGATACATAGTGGGTTGACCACTGTGCTACAGGAATGATTTATATACTAGTAGTGTATCCCTAGGGTACTTTCACACTAGCGTTGTTAGAATCTGGCAAGCCATGTGCAAACGGATAGCCTTTTTTTCCGGATCCGGATCCAGTGATATACCGAATACTTCTCATCCAGTGTCATCCGGAATAACAGATCCAGTATTAAAACATTTTCAAAGCTCAAAAGCCCAGCCCATGTGCAGACCGGAAAACCAGATCCGGCGATGCGGCAATTTCCAGAACACTTGGTACTGGATCCGGCATTAATACATCTCTATGGAAACGGTAAGTGTGTTATTGTTTCGGGATTTTGGCCAGAAAAAATACCGCAGCAAGCTGCAGTATTTTGTCCGGTCAAATACCGTACAAGGGATGGAACGGAAGACATCCTGATGCATACTGAACTAATTGCTTTCCATTCAGAATGCATTAGGACAAAACCGATGCGTTTTCTTCGAGTATGGAGACCCTTTACCGGAGTTTAATACCGGAAAAGGATAACACTAGTGTGAAAGTACCCTAATGCAATTTTGCGGAACAGGTGCGGACCCATTCATTTCAATGGTGCTGCAAAAGATGCAGACAGAATACTGTGTGCTGTCCGCATCTGTACCTCCGATCTGTGGCCCAGCAAAAAAAATAGAGCATGTCCTATTCTTGTCCGCAATCGCAGACAAGAATAGGCATTTCTGTCATAGGGTCCGCTACATTCACATAGCCGGTATCCGTGTTTTGCGGATCCGCAATTTGCAGACCACAAAACATATACGGTCGTGTAGCCTAATTCATGAGAATCCCCCTTTAGTCAATTGAAGACACTGCCTAAGATTTCTATAAGACTGCCACCTACCTGTCACATGTACAGCTGATGACTAGGGCTAGCACATTGTAGATTATGTAGGTAAAGATCACGGCTGTTATTGTTCCTCTGGGTATAGAGTAGCTTGGGTTCTTCAAATCCCCTGGGGAAAAAAAAGGTAAATGCGGAGGTTAGCAAAATGATATTATTCTACAGGAAAGTACAGAATCAACTAAAATAAGGCAAAATCCGCTTAACATTACCAGTTTCTTTCATTCTGTAGTATGACATGCAAAATAATATGAGCCAGTAATGGATTACAGCTGACGATCTAACAAGTCTGTTCTTATAGGCTTTGTGCATGCGGATTTGTACCTGTATATACATGGTAATAAGGATTTCTAAAGATAACAGAACTTGCAGTAATGTGGCTGTAAAAGTGAGTCCTAGCAATACTGACTGCACTTTATGTTCACTAAATGTGCTAAGAGAGAAAATACAAACATCAAACCAAAGACAAATGACCCTTACCTGACATGTTTGATCCTGCCATAATCCCAGTGCAA
This sequence comes from Bufo gargarizans, assembly GCF_014858855.1. NCBI lineage: Eukaryota > Metazoa > Chordata > Amphibia > Anura > Bufonidae > Bufo > Bufo gargarizans. The sequence goes on from NC_058083.1 coordinate 195,008,333, forward strand.
CCATTGAACATGACGGCAAAGACTGTGGTAAAGCTCATTATTCTTCCTGTAGTGTAGTCCCTGGCATACTGTGCTATAATAACGATATTAGGTGTAGATAATTGAGAAACAGATAGAAAGGGAATATATAACTACTAACAGTACCTGCAGTGTCTCAGAAGAAGATAACCATAGTAAATTTATAAACAATAAGACTCATTTTATTACTTTACCATATCTCTTAAAGGGGTTGTCCTACCATAACAACTTATTCCCCTATCCAAATGCGGAATAGTGGAAGGGGTCGAACCACTGGGACCTACACAATCATAAGAATAAGGGCTCACGCACACGACCGTTGTTTTGGTCCGCATCCGAGCCGCAGTTTTTGCGGCTTGGATGCGGACCCATTCACTTCAATGGGGCCGCAAAAGAAGCAGATAGCAGTCAGTGTGCTGTCCGCATCCGTTGCTCTGTTCCGAGGTCCGCAAAAAAAATATAACCTGTCCTATTCTTGTCCGTTTTGCGGACAAGAATAGGCAGTTATATAAATGGATGTCCGTGCCGTTCCACTAATTGTGGAACGCACACGGACGCCATCTGTGTTTTGCAGATCCGCAATTTGCGAACCACAAAACACACAACGATGGTGTGCATGAGGCCTAAGGTGGCGGAGTTCCAGGAGTAAATGGAGTGACAGCACATGTGTGACCACCACTGCATTAAGTCCAGGGATTCCAGCATCTCATACTTGTGATCAGTGGGTGTCCACTGGTCAGAACCCCATGGATCAGATGCTTTGTTTCCATTATCCGGTGGTTCTTATGGTGGGACAAAGCTTTTGATCCATGTAATAGTTGATCCTGTGAAATCTGCTCTCTGCCTGGGCCTGCCCACCATAGTACATAATAAGGGCATTGACCGCACTGTATTCACTGCACATGTAAAGAACCGCTGGCCTTGTCACTGTGGGAGCGCCGTGTGGAGCCAGTGGAATTGCACATGTGCCGTACATACAGTGAGGTTGATACCCTTATGTACTGTAGTAAACAGACCTCCCACAAAGTGCAGAGAAGACCTCACAGGCAGAAGGCGAAAGCATTGGTGATGTCACAGGGCGTTAGAAGCACACGGGGGAAGTATTGGGCTCATTCCAAAGGCGGGCTTGAGCTCTGGAAAATTGAAAACTACTTTAAAGATAAAAAAAAAAAAAAAAAAAAAAAAAAAAAAAAAATTCTGTCAATAGCAAATGCACAAAAAAAATACCAAAGGTATGTTTTAAACCATGTTTATGTGCACAACAGCACTGTAGCATTACTTATATAGGTCAAACATGGTAACATATTCCCTTTAAAACTACAAAACATTGTGGTAATTGAACAGTCTACGGGTATCATCAAAAATGTAATCTAATGCAATTCTATTACTTAAAATTTATGGACACCTTCACTGAACTGTATTTATTTCCTAATATTTTGCTACTGTAGAAAAGAAGCTAGGTAGCAAAATGTACATTGGGTTTGGTATACTAGTCGGTATCTTCTTATTATTGCATTACTGTGTTAAGACTAAGTAAATTATTGCACTGTTTAGGCTTTGTTTTAAATTGCAAGCTTAGGTAGGAAGTTCATTTACCCACGACGATGTGCACACATTAGCTGCCTTTATATGTGTAGTGTTATATTTTTGTCCATCTACTGAATAAAGACTTATTTTTTTTAATATAATCTATGTGTGCGGTATTTCTGTGTATGTGTAACATTTTCTGCTGTAGAGATTGTGTAATCCTTCACCTAGCTGATTGTTCTGCTGAATCAAGATCCAAGAGCACGCTATGTTTTACCCATTCCCTTCTCTCAATGTTAGGCCTCATGCACACAACAGTTGTTTTTTGCATCCGCAAATTGTGCATCCACAAACAAAACAAAAAAAAACGGAGGCGGCATCTGTTTATTTTTTTTGAGGATCCGTTTTTAGCCACAGATCCCTTGTAATAAATGCCTATCCTTGTCCGCAAAGTAGGACATGCACTATTTTTTTTTGCTGAAGGGAAACGCGGACAACGGACACCGAACACAAACGGAGGAACTATCAGCATTTTTTTGCTGACCCATTGAAATGAATAGGTCCCCATCCTATCCGCAAAAAAAACGGGACAGAGGCAGAGAAAAACAACTGTCGTGTGCATGAGGCCTTAAGAGACAGCATCAGGGAGGCATAGGAAGTTGTACACGACAGATCACAAAGTGGAGAGGTAGGAAGACATCCAGGCTTCATAATTCACACAGGTTGTAGTTAAGGAGGAAATCACAGGGTGAGGGAGGGTGAACATACAGGCTGGGTACCAGAGTTCAGAGAGAAGAGACAACTTATGGCAGACTGTGGGGGGAGGATGGGTATCACACACTATTCAGCACCCGTGACTGTCAGCATAAGGTAGAGCTGTAGAAGGAGCAGCGTGTCGGGATGAAGCTCTGCTGATACCTAAACTAGTGAAGACAGCAGCATCCTAGATAGATAGACCTCACATCCAAGCATGTATTACTGTAATGGATGTTCACAAGAAAAAGCTGAAGCTATGGGCAGTTTGCAAACTGAATATCAGGGGCATGAAAATGAGAAGAAAGAAAAAAATACATGTACAGCATTACCCTATAGATTAACTTCAGCATTGTATTATAGAACTAGATAGAGAGCCTTTGTGTCTCCTGTAAATCTCATACATTACTTGAGCTTCACAAACATGAATAGAATTTCTGTTGCAGAATACGCTTAAAGTCCCATTCACTATTACCTAGGAAAAGCACGCCGCTTTAGTCTACGGCGATTTGAGTCACTGTGGCATGACTGAGAGCTTTCACTGTGAAATGGGAACCAGCAGGACAGAATAGGCCAAAAGTGAACTCAAGGTATTTCCTGCCATGTAGCTCTGAATATACATTCACACGTTTTGTTCCTAATAAGGTCCTTATTCTACAGGTCAAGACAGCACTTAGGATAAGTGAGATCAGCCTCTTTTTTTGTAGCAAATTGATGATTACTGAATCTTTCCACTTCTTGTCAGAATCCCTTAGCGGACTCCTTTAATTTCATTTTCTCCTGACCTTTACACTGTCATAATGTAAGATTCATCAGGGAAATGAGATTTGGTTCTTTGTTCCGCAAATGCTATACACAGACTGGAAACGGTTCTCGTTCAGCAATGTGGCTGAAAGCATTTAATCAGATGTGGCTATGTGAATGAAATGGATTGTGCTGAGAACGGAATACCGCAGTCACACTTGTAAAGTCACTTCTAATGAATTAAGAACCTCATTATACTCTTAATTTCACACAAATACATGAACATTCTCCTGTACCGTTCAAATAGGACCCATCTGCCACTCTCTCCCTAGCACATGCTGAAAAGAACATTGCATGTATGAATATCATCATGGGCGTAACTACCAGGGTAGCAGCTGCTATGGGGCCCAACAGCTACAGGAGCCAAACTCCCCACAGAGGCTAAGTACAGTTGGTGGGTAATGGAGGGGGCGTGTAAAACTGAACTGGGCCTTATTCCAAGCCCTTAGGTTACTTTCAGCATCCCTACTATGTGCATTCTTTCTGTGCTGTGACACCACTGTGCACATGATGACATCATTACTCTTTTTTTCTCATGCTGTGATGTCACTGCGCACATTACATTTTTGTGTTTGTTATTCTCGTGCTATAATGTCTTGTGCATTATTTCTGTATTGTGACGTCACTGGAAGCCATATGCTCTCGTGCTGAGACATCTGTTGAGCTTGCTAATCCTTTTATTGTGAGATCACAATGTGCATTATCCTTAGGCCTCATGCACACGGCCATTGTGCTGCCATTCCGTGCTTTGGGGACCACAATTGCGATCCCCACTGCACGGGCAACATCCGTGCAGCGGGCCGGACCTATTCAAGTTGAATGGGTCCATGGTCAGTCCGCACCGCGAAACAATATGACATGTCATTTTTTTGGCGGTGCGGAACAACGGAAAGAAACACCACGGAAGCACTCCGTAGTGCTTCCGGTGTTCCGTTCCGTGACTCCGTATGGCGTATCCGGAATTGTGGACCCATTCAAGTGAATGGGTCCGCATCCGTGATGCGTGGTGCACACAGGGGTGGCCGTGGATTGCCGACTCGCCGTTTGCAGGCCGCAATATGGCCACGGCCGCCCAACGGCCGTGTGCATGAGGCCTAATACTGTGACATAACTGAGCACATTCCAGCACCGTAATTTCATTAATGTCATTACAGAGTGAATTCACAGTGCTAATTATCCCTTAATAGCAATAGTACTATGTGTTTATCCTTATGCTGTGGCTGGGTGCATTATTCCTGTACTCTCAATCTCAGGCACTGTAGCATCCAGTAGATGGCCTAAACTTGGACCAGATTTATCACAGGGGTTCAGGTTGGATGATAAATCTGGTGCAGGGACAGACACTATTCCAACTATTGGTTGGCTTACTTTAAGACAGAATTTTACGCCACAATTATGGTTAAATTTTGGAGTAGAATGTTGTGTCTTCACCCCTGCCCCCATTAGCCACTATGTCCCAACCCTTGTGCTGCAAGTCAAAAAAGTGTAGAAACCCTAGTTCCTCCAAAATTTGCACCACTTTTTAGATAGACTTTAGCCGCAGAATTAGTAAATACTGCATGGGCCAGTGTGCACAGTAATGAGACAGCGGGTGAAGATCAAATGATCCTAATCTTTTCACATCTTTTCATGTTCTGAAATTGCTGCTGAAAGAAACCAAAGTGGAGTGAGGGCCCAACTTGAGTTCTTTTATAGGGTTCCGTAGTCACTTGAGTGATATTGCAGAATCCAATGTAAAATTCCTATTTATTAAAAACCACATTGCTCTTCTATATCATCAGTTGTAAACATAAGGATACTTACGATATACGTTGTCCTTGAGAGTGGACAGCTTGAAGCCAGTAAATGTTCCGTTGAGGTAATGGGTACCATTAGAATCAGTAGTAACAATGGAAACAACTTTCTCTTTTACAGCAAAGAAGCTGATAAAGACGGTGATCAGAACCACCATGACGATGATAAAAATGAGAAAGGTGGCCTTGGCATATATACTGGCTCCAACCAGGCAAACTAAGAGGCACAGGAATAGTAGAACAGTGCCATAAAGGAACTCATACCAATAGCTCTGTGGCAACACATGCAGTCCACTTTTTCCAACTTCTCCTGCAAATCACATGTTTGTTGTCATTAGTCATCTGATGCATGTATATAGACTATATAAGATATAAAACCGCCTACAACAATGACAATGGGGGAGATAGCTTACCATAGCGTATAGTGGAATATTGCTTTACTAGCCAATTTTCTGCATGAAATTGTGCATTCTGTTGGGCTTATCTGTGAGACCATAGTTTTTTTTTTACCAGAAACTGTCTGGATATTCCCGGCTTATACAAGTAATAACCTCAGCCAGTTTCATATCTAAATTCTTCAAAATCTAATTAGAACAACAACACAAACAATATTTGTATGTAATATAGGAGCTATTCTGTATTTTGTTGGACTTTACGTCCTTTATGCTGCAGATTTCAACTGCAGATTGCACCTTTTGCAGTGCATAGAGGCAACTACAGGGCAAAATCATTTCTCTGTGGATTTGGCTGTGGAAATATACTAAATCCCTTGTGGAAATCCCGTCCTGTGTGGCCATATCTTAGGTCTTTGCATTTTTAAAAACTTAAATATCATACATATTTGACACTACATTGCATAAAGGGGTATTCCCCATCAATGAAAGTGACAGCCTATATCTAGAATATGCCACCTGACAGCCAAAACTCCCATCAATCCTAACAATGCTTTAGTCCTGCAGAGTTTTTCCTGCTGCGTTGTAGTTTCCCGTACAGTAAGTGCCCGGGACACAGAGGGAAAAACCTTGATCATTCTCAGGATCGGTGAGGGGACAGATTGACCCTCACAATCATAAAATGATGAAATAGCTGGTTTAATCAGGTAGCATTCAGTAAAGGTTACATAGAAGTGCAGCAATCCGCTCCATTGTCCTTCACATCCCATCATTAGAACTAGGGATGAGCGAATCGACTTCGGATGAAACATCCAAAGTCGATTCGCTCATCCCTAATTAGAACCTATGGTGCACATGTATGCCAATGAAAAGATAAAAGAAGCAAGAATAAAAGCCAGTGCAGAAAGTGTTAAAGAACAATGCTCTATATGGCATGTATGGGACTCCAGCAGCTTCCATCTCGGCATTATATTCATGATTGCGAATCGTCCATCTCTAAATTGGCGTGAAATGAGTGGAAAATTAGGAGTAAACAACATTTTTAAGAAGGGACGGTGCGCCGTGATTTCCGAGAGCAGATCAGAGCGCTCTGTACTTGTGTCTCGGGGGAAGAGAGGCAGAGAGTGGGTTTATCTCATGCGTCTTCATCAAGGCAGAAGAATCACTGATGAGCAGAGGCAGCAGCAGCAACTTTCAGATTTCACTTCAGGGAGACTTTTCTGCTCATGCAAATTGAAGAGCATTGGGGGCCCAGTAAAAGGAGCTTGAGAAAGAGAGAGCTGGGAGAAGCAAATTGTCTGATCAAACCCAGAATAATAGAGGACATCAGACTTGTTTCATCTCCTTAAGTTGGAGACCCTTTGCTGTCCCTTAGGGAAGAGCAACATATTCAAAAATAACATTCTGGGCAAAAGTTCTTGCTAGAAAGGAACAATGAGATTCTCACCAGTCCTTCAGGCCAGAAATAAAACCGCTCATGTGGCTCAGAAATAGAAGAAACTGCATATTTTAATTACTAAAGCTCCTGGAATCAATAATAATGTGTCCGCATGCGAAAATATTCCTACGTATTATGAAGTGTACTTCATCTAATGCTTACCTGCTGAGACCCCAAACAGCGCCACGAGGGTCTCTACCAGACCAAGAATGTAAAGAGCACTTCCACAGACATTAGCCAAAAAGAACATGATACCAATACTGCCACCAAACTCAGGTCCCAGAGCCCTGCTGATCATGTCTGAGGGTCACTGTTAAGGGTCATATAGGCATCTGCACAGTGCACATATACAAGAATATTCCGGTAAAGAAACATAACATTTCCATTTGTCCAGGTAAGCATACCATCTCAGTGAGGGGCTTGTGGCACATCTTAAATTATTCAGCTTCACCTGGTAACAAGTTCCCTCAAACTGCTAGGTTCATCTCTGCAACATCTTGGCTTTCCACTATCTTTCTAATCTACACTATCTATTCTATCTATATAACTATTCTATTTTACGGCTGTAGTAGAGGTAACGGACTTTATGAGACGTGTTATCTAAACTAAATGCGTTAAGCAAACACCTTCAATTGCTTTTTTTTAAGATAACACAATGAGTTAAGAAATTTGACTTAAGCGTTTGGGTGTTAACCCTGCTACATCTGTATATCTATCTACTCTATCTAATTTATTATATCTGATATATTTTATACTATCTGTCTATATTCTATCATAATCTATCTATAATCATATCTATCTATCCACCCATTTCACCCAGCAGAGACCAACAGGCTCCAGCTCCGATCAGGCTGGTATACATCAGTATACATTTTTTCTGCCACACTGCCAGACAGGAGCAATGTTTCGGGTGTACACCTTTCTGAAATTGTGGTAGTGTGTTAAAAGAAAAACAGTAACTGCATAATGACCTCTTCGGGTGCTGACTACATTGTGAGGCCCAGATGATCACAGAGACATAATGCCGCCCAGGCCTTTCAGAAGCATTGTATACAGTGGAATCCATCTTAGGAATCCATCAGAGAATCCTCCCAACATTAAAGAGGACCTTTCATCGGTCCAAACATTGTGAACTAAGTATCATGACATATACAGCGGCGCCCAGGGATCTCACTGCACTTACTATTATCCCTGGGCGCTGCTCCGTTCTCCCATTATGTCCTCCGGTATCTTCGCTCACTTGGTTATAGTAGGCGGAGACTGCCCTTGTTCTGCTGGGCGTCTCCTCCTCCTAGGCTGTAGCGCTGCCCAATCGCAGCGCACAGCTCACAGCCTGGGAGAAAAAAACCTCCCAGGCTGTGAGCTCTGTGCTGCGATTGGCCAGCGCTACAGCCTAGGAGAAGGAGATGCCCAGGAGAACAAGGGCAGACTCCTCCTATTATAACCAAGTCCCCTAAGTCTCCGCCTACTATAACCAAGTCCCCTAAGTCTCCGCCTACTATAACCAAGTCCCCGAATATACCGGAGTACATAACGGGAGAACGGAGCGGCGCCCAGGGATAATAGTAAGTGCAGTGAGATCCCTGGGCGCCGCTGTATATGTCATGATACTTAGTTCACAATGTTTGGACCGATGAAAGGTCCTTTTTAACCTCTGACGGACACTTAAAATGCAGTGTGAAAGCACACTAACTTTAAGCACACACAATTGGGAAATGTGATTTCTTTTATTATTGTGAAAATGGCTAGTTTGTGCTGAAATGAAATGATTTCAACCTGATAGCCTTTATTTGACAAGTACGGTAATTCATTCTGTTCTCCTGTCCAAGAGGGAATAATCATTCTCCTACATTTTAACCAACTGTAATAAAGAAAAGTTTATCTTTGCAGTGATTTCTGTTTCAAGAAAACAAAGTCACAAACAAAAATTTTAAACAATGAAAAAATCTAATCAAATCTACCATATACTCCTTAGCTTTTACCTCCCTGACTGCTTCTTTAAAGGGGTTATGCCATGATAGATGTAAAAAGGAAAATCAGACACCATATAGCACATGACAATACCTTTCTAACAAAGCAAGAACCAGCCCAGTACCTGACACGAATCCAGAGATCTCCCCATCCATTTCCAGCATGTGTCCAGCCCTTCATTCCAGTGAGTATGGGTGAGAGATGACCTCTGAGGCAGGCACAGATTACAACTGATCTGTAGATACAGTGTTTTACAGAGCTGATAAAGCAGAGAGTAGAGCTTTCATACAGCTCCTGCTCTGTGCCCTGCATTCTGCCATTCTGTGTAATCACTCCCCAGTACCGAACCCCAAACGGAACCTGGATTCATTGCTAAAGACGATATGGTTCTAGTCCCCAGCAGTCCAGGTTTCTCACTCACGACAGCACTACAAACAAAGGTGAAAGGTGGTTTGCTGCCAATGGCAGGACACTTAATGGGCGCTGTGACACAAAATTTCTGTCTGCTAAGCACCGGGAAATAGTCTGGGCAGAGACAGGGGTGTGTAATGAAGGTGCAACATGTGTCTGAATGGTGACAACGAAACTGTGGGAGCTGCTCATGCTTGTCAGCAGACCAAACGATCCTCTCTACTGGTCTGTGCCATCCGCAGCCTGTTTGCCGTGTGTGCATGCCACACTGGTCCCAATACCTGCTAACAGATAGGTCAGAATGGACTAAATGGTGGGCAATTTGTCAAAATGACCATCCTGCTTCTCTCAGTCCCCTTTCAGTCCACCTCTCAAAGTCAAATTGTCAAAATGTCTTCAAGTATATCCTGGAGGCATGCCTAGCAGTCAACAATCTCTCACCGAAAAGTACACTGTCCAAAAGTAGCCTCTGAGAGCCTTTTTACAGGGCAGTGGGGGAAGCACTTTTACACCCTCCTGTGGCAAAACCTAGTATCTAATCAGACCACACCTGTAATCATTTACAGTGAAGAACAAAAGTATTTGAACACCCTGCGATTTTGCAAGTTCTCCCACTTAGAAATCATGGAGGGGTCTGAAATTCACATTGTAGGTGCATTCCCACTCTGAGAGACAGAATAAAAGAATAATTCAGGAAATCACATTGTGAGAAAATCTGTGTTAATATTTGGCACAGAAGTCTTTGCAATTAAAGAGGTCAAACGCTTCCTGTAGTTCTTGACCAGATAGGGAATTTGGCCTACTCCTCCACACAGGTCTGCTCTAGATCTGTCAGGTTTAGGGGCTGTCGCTGAGCAACACAGAGTTTCAGCTCCCTCCAAAGATGTTCTATTGGATTTAGGTCTGGAGACTGGCTAGGCCACTCCAGAACCTTATTATGCTTCTTAAGGAGCCACTTCTTGGTTATCCTGGCTGTGTGCTTTGGGTTGTTGTCATATTGGAAGACCCAGCCACGACCCATCTTCAATGCTCTGACTGAGGGAAGGAGGTTGTTGCTCAAAATCTCACAATAAATGGCCCCATTCATCCTCTCCTTAATACAGTGCAGTCGTCCTGTCCCCTTCGCAGAAAAGCAGCCCCAAAGCATGATGTTACCACCCCCATGCTTCACAGTAGGGATGGTGTTCTTGGGATGCAACTCATTTTTCTTTTTCCTCCAAACACGACGAGTGAAGTTTAGACCAAAAAGTTCTACTTTGGTCTAATCTGACCACATGATCTCCCATGCCTCCTCTGGATCATCCAGATGGTCATTGGCAAACTTCAGACGGGCCTGCACATGTGATGACATGAGCACATGTGATGACTTCCCTGCAATGCATGATTTTAAACCATGACAGCGTAGTGTTCTACCAACATTGACCTTTGAAACTGTGGTCCCAGCTCTCTTCATGTCATTGACCAGTTCCTCCCTTGTAGTTCTGGGCTGATTCCTCACCTTTCTTATCATCAGTGACACCCCACGAGGTGAGATCTTGCATGGAGCCCCAGTTCGAGGGAGATTGACAGTTTGCCCCATAGCTCTTTCCAGCCTTGTAGAGGTCCACAATTTTGTCTCTGGTGTCTTCTGACAGCTCTTTGGTCTTGACCATGGTAGTAGTTGGCGTTTGACTGACTGTGGGGTGGACAGGTGTCTTTAAAAAGCCCAGACAGTTGCTACTAAGTTAGGTTAATGAGTGGAGTAGAGGTGGACGTTTTAAGGCACAGTAACAGGTCTTTGAGAACAAGAATTCTTGCTTTTTCTCAGGTGTTCAAATACTTATGTTCAGCAGTGCAAGACAAATAAATTCTTTAAAAATCTTACAATGTGATTTTTAGATTATTTTTTTATTTTATTCTGTCTCTCAGAGTGGGAATGCACCTACAATTTCAGACCCCTCCATGATTTCTAAGTGGGAGAACTTTTCAGGGTGTTCAAATACGTCTGTTCTTCACTGTATATATAATCATAAAAAAGTCTGAAGCCAAGTAGATTTTCAGATTGAAAACTTTTAAACCGTTGGGTCTGAATTAGGCCTCATGCATATGGCCAAACCGCGGATCCGCAATTTGCGGAACGGAATGGGCGCCGGCAATATAAATGCATATTCTTGTCCGCAAAGCACGGACAAGAATAGGACATGTTATATTTTTTTTTGCGAGGCCGCGGAATGGAGCCACGGATGCGGACAGCACACGGAGTGTTGTCCGTAACTTTTGCGGCCCCGTTGAAGTGAATGGGTCCGTATCCGAGCCCAATGCGGACCCAAAAAACGGTCGTGTGCATGAGGCCTTAGGCTACTTTCCCATCTGTGCTTTCCCTTTCCGACATGTGGAAGTACACACCATGCGACACACATGTGGATCTTTCAATGTGAAATTGATGCCTCCTGACGGGGGTTATACTACACACTGGTGCACATTTATTATGACTGGCGGTTTTGACGCCGGTCTTAATAAAGCCCTGCACTAGTGGTGGATCCACCGGAGTTATGAAGAGGCGCCGGCTTCTTCATAAATTTGGCGGATTCACTTCCGCTTCTAAATGGAAGACCGCTTCCTAGCTGGTCCATCCCCTTCCCCGTCACACCCACTTTTTTAGACCTGGTGTGAGCAGAGATAAGTCTCAGATTGCGGCGCAAAGGAGCTTTGTGCCGCAGTCTGAGCCAGCCATATGCCTAATTTAGACACATTTCTGTTCAATAAACGACCCCCATTGTTCCAATAAATATGTGATTAGTCTGCAAAACTTCTTTTTATTGTTTATTATATTCCATTATCACTCATTAGCCTGAGTATACTTGCTTTTTATTATTATTCTTTAACTTTTGCGCATTTGCTCTTAGCTTTGTAGTTGAGCATGCACAGTGTACCCCTTAGTGACCACCTATACGTGTTTTTACTGACGTAAACAAAGGGGGTTTTAGCTAAACGGATGGCTTTAATCAATCATTACATGTACTTAAAATGGTGAATTAATAACTATAACTTGTTCTGCAAAAAATAAGACCTCATACAAGTACATTTTTGAAAAAACAAAAAAGTTCTAGCTCTTGGAATGCAATTTTTAAAAAATGTGCTTGGTCACTAAGGGGTTAATACATGCCGAGAAGCCATGTTTCTTTTCACCGGTGTTACGTGCTTATGGTGTGAATAAATTTACACATATGCATATGTTTGTGATAACACTTATTAATTATCTCAACTTGTATATTTTATATGGCATACAGTAATGTTTGACATGCACTGCTTGCACTTTTGTAGTGATTTGTATGATCTACATGGATTATTCTGTAAAAGTCTGCAAGATATTTTATTTATACATATGTATATATAATTTATATTTTAAAATATCAGTCATGCAATGCACTTCTGTTCATATTATATATATTCTGCATGTACAGTATGTGTTATGTATTCAGTTGCTTGAAAATAGTCCCAGTAAGAGGACTGAAACATCGCTCCTTGGTCGAATAAAGGACATAATGGCACATTTATTAAGACTTGCGTTTAAGACGCTGGTCTTAAGTCCTATAGCTGGCATAGGATCCGCCGAAGTTATGAAGAGGCGTTGAAAATGATGAATGAGATAGGCCTGCCACTCCGTCCCCTTACTCACCTGCAATTTTAGACCTGGCGTGAGTGGGGAAAAGTCGCAGAAAGAGCTTGCATCTGCTCCTGACATACACCTAATATAGGCGTATTTCAGAATAATAAAGGCCCCCCCCCCCCCCCCCCCCCCGATCATTGGCAGTGCTGCGGCATTTAAAAAAAAAATCTTTTGGATGAATGGTCACATCTTTAGCCGCAGGCACTCTGTGTACTGGATGTATGCATATATATATATATATATATATACATCGCTCTCTCTTAGGGAGTCGCAATCACAGACTTCTCCTCTGACAACGGGGTTCAAGTCCAAAAGGTGCTTTATTTTTGCCCTTCAGCACCAGCAAAAAACACAAACATCACAAAAAACAAACACCTGCCCGTCTAGGCACTATATAATACTTGTGTTGTCTGTACCTCACCTATAGAGCGCTGTTCACAGACAGGATTAGATCCAGCTTACTCAGCTATATATGGTCTAGCAGCTTCCAGGCTGTGACCACACCAGCACCCTTGGGGGGAGATGGTCCAGAAGTCCTCCCGACTCTGACCGTGCGACCCTCTTTCCATAGGTGTCGCTGGGACCCCCAAACTTCAGGCTTTACAAAGCCTTGTGGCCCCTCAGCCCTCCTGGCTGAGATCACACAGAGCCTCTCAGGCTTCCTCAGCCTTTCTCCCTCCAAGTCATACACAGAGGGTTGTTTTATCCCTCCTTGATTACAGCAGCAGGCCTCACCTGCGATCACCTCCGGTAAAAGACAATACATGTAGTGGAAGGGTGTGGACTGGCAGATCCCACTACCAAACCTATCCCCCAATTCTCATGAAATCCAGCCCAGAACAACATCTAGACAAAACTGTGTCAGCAAACGACATTTTTCTGAAACCACTGCATCTGGGTGGGATATACACGCCTCCCAGCACTTATACTGTACACATCACCACTATATATATCTATATAGATAGATATGATAGATATAATATATATATATATATATATATATATATATTACATTTTTTATCTATATATTGTTCTGTAGATGTTAACTATTAATGTAAAAAGGAAAGACTTCTCTATTGTAATGATTCAGAGGCTGCATGTAATTTGGTTTTGGAATTTACTAACGAATAAGTTCTTAGATCACAATTACAGCCGTAATATGTGGCCGTGTGTGACAAATGGCAACACACAATAGGGAAATTAGGCAGATGAAAGGAAAGAAAATCTCACAGATTTATAGAAGAGATAAAAAACATGAAATGGTTTGCACAGATTGGCCAAGATGATTGGGAGTCACAAGTGTGGGCTGATTAATAAATGATTGCAGAGCTTCATCTAAAACATATTTTTATTAATCATCCTCACAGGTGAATAAAAGCCATACATGTAGGATTGGAAAGAAAAAGCCTAAAAATGTTGTAGACATATTTCATCAAAGACAATTTCAATGCGGAGGCTTAAAAAATACAGAAAAAAACTGCGTGGCTTATACAGTGCTTTTGACCAACTGGCCACATCCTAAAGAATGCAGGCTTTGGCTGTGGTAACTACACATATTGGTGGTGTTTGTTCTACATGTAATGTCTGAAATGGACAACCATTTTTAAAAAATCTCTTTCAGAACTGCACTCCATGATCTGTAGACCAAGCATTGGTTTCAACTAATTCAAATTTTAGTTCACAAAGCTGTTAAGTGGATTAGAAGCCTAAGACAACTTGGATAGTAGATATATATTAATCAACTGCACTATTTAAAGGGGTTATGTGCTTCGTTAAAATTAAAAGTCTACCTTTGGGATAGGCCCTATCAATTTAAGATGACCTCTGGACAAAGCGTCTCACCCCCCACCCCCACTGGCTGTTTGAAGGGCCATGGCACTCTAACAAGAGCCATGTCCCATTCACGGTTAACCAGACTCAGCTCCATGCTTTTAGTACTACAGTTTACAACATTTTTGCCCCTTTCAAGTGAATGGGACTGAGCTGTAATACCATGCACAGCCACTTTGCCTGGTAAACAGTGACAGGTCCCTGATTGATGGGGTGATGAGAGATGGAATCTAATAATGATGGGCTTTCCTTAAGGCACAGGATAACCCTTTTAACCACATCCCTACAGCATCCTGAGGTCATATATCTCATATTTTGTGCTTAGTCTATGATCTGCAATGGCCTAACATTCTGTGAAAACACTTATACTGACAGGGCTATACCCTGGCTGTCATGGTAACCCATTGGCACCCAATGATTACATTGTGGAGCCGCCAGTGAGTTCAAAGGAGCCTCCTCCTTCTGTGGTTGTAACACTTGTCCTGCTTTGGGTATGCAGTAATAAATATTCAGTAGGAAGCTAAACAAGAATGGATTATGACAGAGATTGGGACAATTCACTAATAATCCGGATATCAGTCAGACCTTAATGCCTATTCTGATGGGATCCACGAGGTCCCCGGCCATGACAGCTCCTCTCTAAGTAAAGCCATGAGCAGTGCTGACCTTTTCCCAGAGGGCCTCTGGTCACTTTTCTTATGAGGCTTGATCATTACTAATACGGGCTGATGTAATACATTATAAATGTGTGGGCTGCTCACTTTTTAAACATTCGATAATTGTATCAAGTTCAGTTCCTCTCTAGAAAATGACAGGCTGAAATCCCTTTTCTGTGCTTCATTGCACAGAGCATGGTGTCGTTTTAACGCTGCGGGTCTCCTTTGTTCCATTCCCTCTGGGGTGCGTCTTAAAAGGTAGAAGAGAAAATGAGCATCGTGGAAATAAATCCTCTGTACATTTCTACACTCTGAATATGATATGAAGGACCCCACTGTCTCAGCTAATATACATTTTCAATCAAATATGTACATAGAAGAAAATAATTGACCTAGATGTAAAAAGAAAAAAAAAAAAAGAGTCCAGCTTAACCCCTTTGTAATCTCATGGGTTTAAAAAGCAATGTACTATGCAATCAGCTATTGCCTTTAAAAGATACTCTGAGAACAGATAATACTTACCATCTGAATTGCTTGATTCGCGTCCACTGCAATACTAAAGAATTTCTAAATTTCTTCAACTTCAATCTGAGGGTACTTTCACACTAGCGTTATTCTTTTCCGGTATTGAAATTCGGTAAAGGGTCTCATTACCGGAAGAAAACGCATCAGTTTTTTTATAATGCATTCTGAATGGAAAGCAGTCTGTTCAGTATGCATCAGGATGTCTTCCGTTCCATCCCTTGTACGGTATCTGACCGGACAAAATCCAGGAACAATACCGCACTTGCCAGATCCAGCACTAATTTCCATAGAGATGTATTAATGCTGGTGTGGTGGAAATTGTCGCATCGCCGGATCCGGTTTTCCAGTGTGTGCATGCGGCGTTATACAGGAGGAGATAGTTTCACTTTTGATCTTTGAAAAAAAAAAAATACCGGGTCCGTTATTCCAGATGATACCGGATGAGACGGATCCAGTATATCACCCGATCCATCTAACAGATCTGGGGAAAAAAAGCTATTAGTTTGCATACGGCTTGCTGGATCCAGGATTCTAACAACGCTAGTATGAAAGTATCCTGAGCCTGTGTACTGGCAAGCAGAATAGCAAACAGTGAATACCCTTTATTAGCATAATAAAAAACCAAGCAAAGTGTCATGCCAACACCATACTCCTGCAAAGCGGGACTTCCACTCTGCTTCACCAGTATACCAAATTGCAATACAATAGGCCTATTAAATTATAATAGGTGCCTGAACTCTGCTGATATGGATAGAGGTAACTGGTATATCATTACAGCGCTATTGATAAAAATTTAGTTAATCACCTATCAGTCCACTAGGATCAAAAAGGACCTGGAGAAACATACTAAAGGTATGCAAATTGGCTGTCTTTCCAAAAAGAAAAGAAAGCTGAACCCCTGATGCCACCAGATATAATGTTGCTATCCTACAAGTCAATGCTCAACCTTTTAAACAGGTGTTCATAATTTGGGAAATAGCTAAGCCTGTATCTCATCTTCAGACATCATTTGGATAATAGCTAAGCCAATACCTCATCTGCCGACAGCTGCACACAGTTAGACCAGTTTACTGTGCTCTGCACTGATGAGATGCAATCACCCCAAAACAACTAATTTGTAATCCAGCTCTTTCTCTGTTACTGTATGGTTACTCCCCTCTTTACTATAAGAGCTGTGCAACTATGGATCTCGCTTCCACAAGATTTTGTTGATTCATTAAAGGGTTGAGCAAGAATGAGGGGTTATAGGGCAAGTCCACCCTTTTTGGCCGGACCTATAAATAGAAGCTTACATATCTGCTTCCCAGCCCTGGCCCCCCCCCCCCCCACTCCTTCTTCTCCCAGACTGTGAAGTTCCACTGCACGCCCTCAATATAACCATCCTAATTGACGCTGCTGGCAGCCAATCACTGGCTGTGGCAGTGACAATCTCCCCTTAGGTCATGACAAATGATCAAAAGATGCAAGGAGATCCAGTCACTTGCACATAGAGTGGAGTCAAACCAAATGTTTTCAGCAAGGAAGCACAGTGGAACATTTCAGGCCATGAGGGAGAGGAGCAGAGAGCCAGCACCAGGAAGCAGGTAAGTAATCTTCCCTTTACAGGCCTATCCAAAGGGAGGGGGGATGTCCTATAGACTTACCATGCAACATCTAGAGCTGGAACTTTTGCATAAAAAAACCTGCCACTAAAAACTGCAAAACCCCTCAAAAGCTCCAGAGAAAAACTGGTGACATCAGCTGTATGGGGTAACTGGCAACCTCATAGATGTTTCTTTCCTTCCTCTGGATCGGCCCAGTAGGATTATAACATGGACTTGATGGACTGGTGTCTTTTTTAACTTTATCAACTATCTAACTATGTAAACAGACATACGTTTTTTTTCTGATTTAATTAATATGAGCAAAATTTTCGCATTAAAACTTTAGCCATTACATGACATCCAAGTCCAGCTGTTTTGGAGAAAACTTGAATTTTTACATGACAAATATTATCCTAGTAAAATAATACTTGTATATTGCACTCCATGGTGAATCTCCGAGGATAATCTCTGAAGAACACTTTTAATGCATCTATTACATTTCCAAAGAATATAACTGTCATTTTTTTTACGGGAGACACAAAGATTATTGGCAGAGACACCTGTTATTACTTGTATCAGCCAAATCATATGTCCTTCTTTATCCCGTGCTGTTATTTTATCTCTAGCTTCTCAGAAATGAACATTACTAAATGACAAGGCAGATCAGAGATTAATAAGAGCACTATGTGGCCACAGGTTAGAAGAGCAGAGCTCAGAAAAAGAGCTGCTAATATCATCACAACTATAGTATAGTAGACCATAGTACAATAGAGTAGTAAAGGAGGTTCTTGAAGGTTTCTGAGCTCAGGTAAGAAGTGGTCACCAGGACAGGTATTTTCTGATAGACAGGGAGAATATACTACATTTAGCCACACAGCAAATCAAAGTGGAGAATCACAGGAAGTTATAGGTCCAGCTGTTTCCATGAATCCCGTAGTGGGGATGGAATGAGTCACGTTAGTATATGGACCTTCTCTCCATTTAGTCCCCAAAAAGCTACAACGGCCACCTCTCAATGGCCTGTTTCACACTGGCGTTACTGATTTGCGCAGGGGAACAGCCTGTCGGATCCTTAAAGGGGTTCTGCAGTTTGTTTAAACTGATGATCTATCCTCTTTATAGGTCATCAGCATTTGATCGGCGGGGGTCTGACGCCCGGGACCCCCGCCGATCAGCTGTTTGAGAAGGCAGCGGCGCTTCAGCAGCGCCACGGCCTTCTCACTGTTTACTGCTGGCCCAGTGACGTCATGACTAGTATAAACTGGCCTGGGCAGGGCTAAACTCTGTTCACTTGAATGGAGCTTAGCTCCGCCCAGGCCAGTTGATACTAGTCGTGACATCACTGGGCCAGCGGTAAAGAGTAGGAAGGCCGCTGCGCTGCTGGAGCACCGCTGCCTTCTCAAACAGCTGATCGGTGGGGGGCCCCGGGTGTCGGCCCTGTGCGCGCGCGCGCTCTCTCCATCAATTCCCGGCCACCAGAAAGACCGGCTTTTTTTCTTTCTGTGCGCAATCACGGCCACCACTGCTGCATTGCAGCGGTGGCCGTAACCCCCACAGACGAGCAGTCTACAAAGAGGAAAAAGGCTGGAAGTCTGCTCTGGCCCCATTCACTATAATGGGGACCGGGAGAGATCCGACCGCAGTACAGCAAATATGCCGAGAGGTGACCAAACAAATACCGCTACACGCCGGAACAGCCTGCCAGATCTGCTTAACCGCAGATATGAAACAGGCCTAATGAATACGTCTTTAAAACGACACACAGGGCCATACACAGTGGCAGACTGTGCAGGGACACCCTTCCCCACAAATGGTAAAACCCTGGTGAACCTTTATTGCAGATTGTTGGCAATTCATTTATAAACTCCCAGAAGGAATAATAGAAGAAGGGCGCAACATTAAAGGGGTTTTCCGGGTTCAGAGTTAAACCCGGACATACCCTATTTTCACCCACTCAGCCCCCCTGAGGCTAGCATCGGAGCATCTCATGCTAAATCGCACAGGGCAAGGTCTCTTTTGTTTTCAATAATACACTCTGTTCGGTGATGTCACCGGCTCTGATGGGCAGGCTTTAGCGCTGCCCTAACCGTTTTACTGGCTAGGGCAGCGCTAAATTGTGCCCATCAGTGCCTGTGACATCACTGGGCTTCCTGGCAGCCCCATGGAGAGCCCACGGATCTCCAAAAAATTCCTTTGGCCTGCGCGATTTAGTGCAGAGAAAAGGAGAGCATCGGAGCATGAACTGTTCCGATGCTCCTGTCAGGGGGGCTGCCGGGGTGAAAATTTAGGTATGTCCGGGTTCAGCTCTGAACCTGGACAACCCCTTTAAGTTACAAGAATAGATGCTCCAGAATTGTTATTACATGCAGAAGGCAAGTAATTACTAAAACTGGCATCTCAGGAGAAGAAAAGCAAAAAGACACATCAGGAAAGGTCACAGGTCCTCTTCTTCAATGGAAGATTCACTTTTACAGACATCTTCTAGGCATATGTGCCCTGTGACTGCCACCGATTGCTAAAATAAAAGATGTGCTGTGCCTCTGGTCCTCCCGTCCCGGAAATTTGCCGTTCACTTCAACGTGTCTGCATGCAGTATGTATGCATATTACAGTCTCAATGCAGTGAATAAAAAATGTGAGATCTGGAGATCTCTCACTCAGAAAGTGATGGGGAATGGAAAAACCTTCCCTTCCCTTTAACACGTCAAAATGCCAGCAGGCTCTTCCTCCACTAGTAGGTCTAATGTAGGGCTGAAACGATTCATCGATTAAATCGAGGCAAACAAATCACACGACCACGGAACGGGAGTGAAATGAAGCTTCTCACTCACCGCTCCATGGCCTCCCGAGTCCCAACTCGGCACCGTGCTTCAGGTCCTTGCGTACACACATGGTCAGCGCACTGGCTGACGATGTGTGTGACGTCAGGTCCCAGTGCATGCTGGGATGAAGACACGTCTCCTGCGGACTCTATGTGCCATTAAAGGTAATTATAAAATCAGCGGCAGCAGCGGCAGGCCAGGGGGGGAACGGGGGCACATGTGAATTGGCAATGGTCTGTTATTGGTGGCGGGGGAGGAGGGATTAATTGGGGCACCAGGCTGTGATTTGGCATGTATAAAGCGATATGAGAGGGAGGTGGGGGGATGGAGAGTGGTTAATGAGGGCACCTGTGATTTGGCATGTATAAAGTTATTGGCGGGGGGAGGGGTTAATGGGGGCACCTGTGATTTGGCTAGTATAAAGGAATTGGTTTGGAGAGGGGTTAATGGGGGCACCTGTGATTTGGCATGAATTAAGTTATTGGTGGGGGAGGGGCTTAATGGGGGCACCTGTGATTTGGCATGCATAAAGTTATTGGTTTGGAGAGGGGTTAATGGGGGCACCTGTGATTTGGTATGGAGGGGCTGATCTCAGGGAGTGGGGGACATGGTGGATGGCAGGGAGGCACAGGGAAAGCGTGCCATCATGGGGGCACTGGGGGACATGGCATGGAGGGGCTGCCTTATATGTGTGCAATTATTTGCTATACCACTGTAAGAAATAAAAATATTGTTTTTATAAAGCAATACGTTATTTTAAGAAGGTTTTTCTTAAATAAATTAGATTACTCGATTAATCGTAAAAAAATAATCGATAGAATACTAGATTACTAAAATATTAGTCGCTTACTGCAGTCCTAGTCTGATGAAGGTATATTTTACATATGACTCCATGCAGTGATCTACCAGAGGACCTTTGTTTCCTATGGACATCTGTATGGGAGATCTACTGGCAATTCATCAGCACTCGGATCAGGGCTCCAAACCAAAGAAATACAGGCCAGATGCCTTACTAACTACATTGCAGAAAGCTATATGAATGATTTCTGGACAAATGGATGAAGGAGGGGAAGGACTATTAATTAACACCTTCCAGTGACCCGATCCTCTAATTTTTCAATAGGAATGGAAATGATCCAACCCTCACTGCCCACTGAGGGTGAACAGGCAAATGTCTCACCCATTGGGAGACATCTGCTCATGTTCAGCCACCTTAAGGCATCAGTTAATCAAAATGGTATGCCATGAGAAGGAGATGACGCCAGTTTTATCATTTGCAAACAGTTAGTGAAATGTAGCAAAAGGCCATGAATTGAACCATATCAATTTAACGCTAAGTTCTCCCAGTAGTTTTCTTTTTAGCATCACCAAATATTTCCAGATACGACAATAAGAACGCTATTCACACATTCACTCTTCTAGTTACTTCTGTACAGTCAAAAGCTCAGATTCACAGAAGCTCATTGGTAAATACAGTCTGTAATACACAATTACACAGAACACTAGTGCATGCTGTATATTTGTAAAATGGATGTGTGAATAGCTTTATAGGTTTATTTTAGCACCACATTACAAAACGGATGACATAAAGATTTCAAATTCTCGATCTGAGAGCAACCAAAGATATCTGTAAAGCTTAGTTCTCCCAGCAAAACCAGTGGCAGGAAAATCTGTAGCAGATTACAAGCTGAAAACAGGTCCTTTTAGGTGGCAGAGTTGTAATTTGCTGGAGGTTTTAGAGGAGTTTTTACAAAAGTATTGGAAGAGTTTGAGCAAGGTTTCTCAGTATCCCCATTGACTGCTTCCCCAAAAACATTTTTAACACAAAAATCAATGGGAAAACTGTTGGTGAGTTTTAAGAGTGAATTTAGCACTCCTAAATCAGTGGCAGATTCTAGCCACATGAATATAAAGATCCTGTACATTACAGGGCAGCACACTGCTCTATTTTGCCTGGTAAAATAGGATCCCTGCATAGTCAGTGGGGTCTGTTCTGTGCCATTGATGTCCGTATTACAATAGATCCGACACTTCCGTTTTTTAGGAGCAGAGCATTAAAAAAATAAAATAAAAAATGTAATACATTTAATAAATAATACCGTAATTAAATAATTTAAATAAATAAAAAAAAGCCTAGTAGCAGCACACCAGAGTTTATATAGCTAGTATGGCAATCAATTGAGGCTTACCCCAATGTTGCCGGTCATGGAGCTGCCAAAATTAATGTCACTTGCTAATCGACCACGATTCATGTTGGCTGAAAGCAGACCAACACGATGCTGCGCTTAGGCTACTTTCACACTAGTGTTTTAGTTTTCCGGTATTGAGATCCGTCATAGCGGCTCAATACCGGAAAAAAACACTTCCGTTTGGCTCCCAATCATTGTCAAAGGGGACCAGTGGCGTGCCCATGGTGTTTGCCATCCGGGGCGCATCATTTCTCTGCCACCCCCCCAATACTTGACCACATACCTCATATATCCAAGGATATCTCCTGTCATGTAGACCTTCTCTTTCCTCTTCTCCTCCGTTAGACCGCCATGAGAAATTCTTTCAGCCGCATCTTGTCTCTACAGAGTTTGTAACACAGACACGTTAGATTTCTCAATTTTTCCATCAACCTCCCCATCCTGGTATCCCCACAGTGTCATCTTGCTTTCACCCCCAATACTGTGTCCGTTGTGCCCCCCAATGCCCCAGGTACTATACTGCTGAAAAAATAGTGACCCTAATAGACATAATTGGAGTCCTTTATCAAACTGGTGTAAAGTAGAACTGGATGTCAAATATGAAAGGTGGAATCTGATTGGTTGCTATGGGCACCTAAGCCAGTTCTACTTTATACCAGTTTGACAAATTACCCCAAATGTCCCTATAGTGTCTACAGCAGCTATAATGTCCCCTAGAGTGCCCCCAGTAATAACACCCTATATTGTGCTCCAGGTAATAATCCCTCTATAGTGTCCCCAGAAATAATAGAATGGCCCCTACAGTGCCTCCTTAATAGCAAGGCCCCCATGCTGCCCCCCACACAGTAATTTCCCCCATACTTCCCCCCACACAGTAGTGTCCCCCACGCTGCCCCCCACACAGTAGTGTCCCAAACACAGTAGTGTCCCCCCACGCTGCCCCCCACACAGTAATTTCCCCTACACTGCCCCCACACAGTATTGTCCCCCCACACAGTAGTCCCCTCACACAGGCCCCCACACAGTAGTGTCCCCCCACACAGTAGTCCCCCCACACAGTAGTGTCCCCCATGCTGCAGTGTCCCCCACACTGCCATCCCTCCCATAATAAATTGCCCCTCCCCACTGTGTCACACAGTATCCCACCATATTCCCCCATGTCATCCTGTGTGCACCCCCCTCATGTCCCCCAAAGTTGCCACATTATAAAATAAAAGTTTGCCCCCACACGTCCTCTGTCCACCCCAGCCCCCTCATGTCCCTCAAAGTTGCCACATTATAATATAAAATAAAAGTTTGCCCCCACACGTCCTCTGTCCAACCCGGCCCCCTCATGTCCCTCAAAGTTGCCACATTATAATATAAAATAAAAGTTTGCCCCCACACGTCCTCTGTCCACCCCGAGCCCCTCATGTCCCCCAAAGTTGCCACATGAAAAAAAAAGAAAGAAAGAAACCCTAAAAGCTAAATACTTACCTGCACTTGCTTGCAGAGTCCCGGCACTGTGCTGCTGAGTCCCGGCACAGGGGCGCGCAATGACATCATCACGCGCGCCTGCACCGGGATTTCACTACCGCATAGGCTTCAGGCCTACTAGGCCTGAAGCCTATTGCGGTGATCGGCAGCGGGGCAGGGAACTATGCGCTCCCTGCCCTGCCGCAGTATGTGGGACTGGGTCATGGGTGTCAGCGCTTCAGCAATGAGCGCTTCCATCTGTATTGATGGAAGCGCTCGTTGCTTCTGGGCCTGCTCTGGCACCCCCGTCAGAGCCGGCACCCGGAAGCATTTTGGCACCCGGAAGCATTTTGGTGAACCCTGCCAGATCCCGAAAAAAAAAGCTAGTGTGAAAGTAGCCTTAAAAGGAATCCCTCAGTTTAATGGTGTCCGACTCCTAACTAGTTCTTGTAGACAGGTGTTTAAAGGTTTTCAAATCTTCATGGAGATTTAAGTTCAAAACTTAAATCCCGCAGAAAAGAAAATGAATTTGAATTAAGGTTTGCGCGTACAATTTACACTCTGAAAAAAATCTACATAGAGAATTCCTGCAGGATTTGTGAATGATTCTAGACCCCAAACTGTGCAACAGCAAGACCAAAGATAATCAGTGTCTGCTCAAACTAGCAAGATATTATCCTGCAACAAAAACATGTTGACCGGAGAAAAACATAATCCTACCTAAATAAATCCCCAGAAAAGCTCACCTAAAATATGCAGGAAATGTAAGAAAAAAAAGATAACCGATTGGAAAATGTCCAGCAGAAGGAAAACAAATTATTACATCTGTATGAGAGAACCTCATTATCAGCAAAAGTTGTCGAAAGAGAAAATAACCACATCAACAGCGGAACCAGGCAGAATCTACTCCTCAGCCCCCAACCTGAGTGTGATGGGTATTAACAATCACAATGTTCAGAAATCACCAGCCCAGCAATCTTGAAAGCCTCCAACACATGATGCTTTGTATGCGGACAGTGGAGGAATGGAAAGTTTTAGGCTATATTCACATCTGTAGCATGATGATGTCCAATCAGGTTTTTCCAGGGTTTTCGATAGCAAGAATACTGCAGTTTGCTGCACAATTCTTACTAGGGTTTCACCGGGTATTGAATTATCGATACTCAACCGATACTTTTGTACCTGTCTCGCTTCGATACTGGAATTTGCCTTTTACCGATACTAGGCTGCGCTACTGCTTTTTTGGCGTTTTATTTTTCTTTTGTGTGGTATTGAGTATTGCAATACTTTTTTATAGGACATAAATTGAATCAAAATTTTGATATTGTGAAAACCCTAGTCACAGGGCAAAACATCATCTCAGATCCATTAGGTGACAAAGAAATGGCATCTAGCAGCTATAAACTTGCGGAGCCAGGAGACTGGCGCTGGATAACAGTCGCTGCGCAGAGAGGCCGGGGCAGGGGCTGAGATAACAGGCACTGCCCTTTGGGGTTGCGGTAATATGGCTGTACTGTGTAGGGACTAAGACGCATATGGAAAGCACTGCTCTTTAGCAAATGACTCCCAATGTTTTATTTGTCTGAAAGACGTTTAGGATGCCAGTGTGCCCTTTCTGACAATGTGCACCTATGATCGGTGCACTCTGAACAACCCACTTATCAGGGTTTTCCGCTAGCATGTCCCATAGTCTATGGAAGTGTCAGAGATAGTTGATCGCTTTTATCTCCAGAACTCCCATAGAAAATGAATGGAGCAGCAGGGCGCACGCCCAACCGGCCGCTCCATCAGATTGGGGGGAACAGTGACCCTGTTCTTGGTGGTCGACTAACACATATTACTGTACGGGGGCATCAAGGAGACATTATACTGTATGAGGGCAACAAGGAAACACCAGTACACGTTTTGAGTGTTTTTTATTCCAAATGGGCATTTATCGCGATATATAAAATTATTGTGATAAATTTCTTAATATCGTGGGAATATTTTTGATATCACCCAACCCTAATTCACCCTATTAGAGCTCTATCAGGGTGAATAGAACAAGGGATTAAAAGATCTCAGGTTCTAGCCCATAAGGTGACTAAAATATTAAGTATAAATCACCCCCTTTCCCAATTTTACATAAATATATAATAAAAAACAAATATGACCATAGGTGTCCCTGCCGAAAAAGTGACCAATGAAATATTACGGCTACATATAGGGACTAGCCACTACAAAATAACTTGGAAAAGCTCACTAAATGTGTGACAAAAACTAGAAGAGCTTGGGCTCATAAACAACCAATTAAGAAAAAATACTTTATTGTTGCATAATAAATATTAAGTATATTACCATTAAAAAGGTAATATACTTTTTAGGCTGCTTTCACACTAGCGTTCGGGTGTCCGCTCGTGAGCTCCGTTTGAAGGGGCTCACGAGCGGACCCGAACGCAGCCGTCCAGCCCTGATGCAGTCTGAATGGAGCGGATCCGCTCAGACTGCATCAGTCTGGCGGCGTTCAGCCTCCGCTCCGCTCGCCTCCGCACGGACCGGCGGACAGCTGAACGCTGCTTGCAGCGTTCGGGTGTCCGCCTGGCCGTGCGGAGGCGTGCGGATCCGTGCGGATCCGTCCAGACTTACAATGTAAGTCAATGGGGACGGATCCGTTTGAAGATGCCACAATGTGGCTCAATCTTCAAGCGGATCCGTCCCCCATTGACTTTACATTGAAAGTCTGGACGGATCCGTCCGAGGCTATTTTCACACTTAGCTTTTTTTTGCTAATATAATGCAGACGGATCCGTTCTGAACGGAGCCTCCGTCTGCATTATTATGAGCGGATCCGTTCAGAACGGATCCGCCCGAACGCTAGTGTGAAAGTAGCCTAAATGGTAATATACTTAATATTTATTATGCAATAATAAAGTACTTTTTCTTAATTGGTCGTTTTTTCTTAATTGGTCGCAAAAAATAAAACAGGACTGTTCAGTTATGGGCCGGACGTTCCATAAAATGCGGCATGCACGCAGCTTTTTTGGAGGTTTTTTTTTTTTCGAGTTTTATACTTTTTTATGGTATTGAAGTTGAATCAAAATTTTGGTATCGTGACAACCCTAAATCTTACCATAAAAAACTGCAGAAAACCAGATGGACCCCATCAAAGTCAATGGATGTGAAAGGTGACAGATTGGTCAGTGTCATGATACTACTGTAAACTGAGCCTTAGTAGCACGGTCATGAGTACAGCGCCTGTGAATTCTTATTATTCTAATGAGACCTTGTAAATTTTATGTTACGTTAGTAACTGCCTCAAGCAAACAGGAATGAGAGTGTGTGCACTCAATCTTCAATTTGAAACCATTTTTAAGGAATTTCTGGGGCCTATGCTACTTCACCAACCAGCTACTGAATGCCATATCTCCTTTGCTGTTTACGAGGCAAAGGGCCGTACATTTGGTATCGGATATCACTGCTACTGCAGCTCATTACTATTCATTTGAATGGGACTGAGTTGCAGTGATCTACCAACACTGAGCAGTTACCACGAGTGCCAATGCCCTCTTGGTCCAGGAAGTTAGACCCTCCATTCTGATATCCTGAAGATAGGTCATGGACATTATAGCCCCAGAACCCATTAAAAGAGTTGTTCTGGAATACCTAACTTTTAACTGATGGCTGTAGCTTGCCTCTGATATTGAAAAAAATCATACTTACCTGGTGCCTGCCATGTGTCTATTGTGGACATGTCACTGCTGAAGCCAGTCATTGGTTGCAGTAGAGCAGGTCACCATGCCCAGGAGAAGTTAAACAGTCCGGGACCAGAAGAAGGAGACAAGGGAGCCAGTGCACAGGACCGGAGTGGCGTGGATCAGGTAACTATGAATCTTTCAATAGTGGAGGCCGGCTGCAGCCATCAGTTAAATGTTAGACAGTATGGTATGATGGTCCTCTCACACTTGGAAACAGGGTCCAAAGTAAGGCCTCATTCACACATACGTGGATTTGCATGATCTATACGAGTGCATTACTGTACAGCGGCAGCGGCACGAAGCACACGGCGTCATAGCAAACAATGACGCTGTGCGCTCGTGCACTCAGCAGGACGGGTGAAAATCCACGTATGTGTGAATGAGGCCTAAGTCATGTTGCCTGAACTGGCAATACTAGCCCTACTAATTAACAATGCTATGAAAGATGTATTGGAATGCACTGGAGAAAAGGCTTGTCCTTATGAAAGGAGATCAATCATATAAGCATAATAAAGATACAAATAATCTCGCAAGCAAACAGATTTACTTCCCATGTAACTGGTCCTTGGGCCATTTTGCAATACCTGAAGCTAGACCTTCAAATTACATTGCACTTGGCTCATACAAGTCGTGATAATTTTATATTTTGACTGTGAAAGTGTTTAGTGGTTTTGTATTACAAAAGTATTCAGAAGCCAAAGAGGTGAACAGATTTCTGTGTTTTACACAAATTTTTCCAGCCAGCACTTGCACTGAAAATTAATAAACCGTTATGGTTAATTTTCAGATTAAAAAATAAAATAAAAAAACAAAAAATGCTATTTGCAAGTAGCATTCAACTTGTGTGCTGTAGAAGCTCATTTATTAAAGAATTGACCTCTACCTGTTAAAGAAGGGCAGCTTCAAGTACCATTGGTTATACTGTGAACCTGAAGGAAACATCTGAAAATTAATTCCAAACGGCAAGGAAAGTGTTTTAATATCCCAGTGATCACATTTGGATGAACTGTTGGGTAATTGAAGGCGCTCCATAACGCACTGCCTAAACAAGCATCAGGGTAAGGGCTTGTTCCCATGAACGTAAGGGCTCCGTGGCCATGCTGGCCCGCAAATTGCAGTCGGGCAATGCACGGGCACCAACCGCGGGCCAGCCGTAAGCAGATCTGTCCATTCCGCAAAAAGATAGAGCAAGTTCTTTTTGCAGTGCGGAGGCACGGAACGGAACTGCACGGAAGCACTCCGTAGAGCTTCTGTTCTGTGCTTCCGTTCTGCACAGCATCTCTGGATTTGCGGACATGGTGCCCCGTGTATTGCGGACCCGCAATATGGCAACGGCCGTGTGAATAAGCCCTAAGGAGGAAACTTGTGAGGAAAGCCACAGGAAGACCAACAATCACAATGAAGGAGCTACAGAGTTCAGTGACTGCACGGAAGGCTCTGCATACAATCTGCCTCTACTGTATGGGAGGATGGTTACAAAAGAAAAAAATAAAAGTCTGGCGGGAAGCATTAGAGAGTGCTAAAATGTTGGAGAAAATTTTGTGTTCAGGTAAACAAAAATGTAGCATTTTTTAAAACATTTGAGGTGATCGGTCTCCCTTTTACTTCTCACAATTCTGTATCTGGTTGTAACACAACTGGCTGCAGCAGTCTCCTGCTGCTGTGTCTACAGTCAGACAACAAATATTAACTCCACCCCTCAGCTAAGTCCCACCCAAGACGGCCCCATTGAGATAGGATAGGGTCTCAGAGGTGGGACCTGTACCTGTCAGGTATTTATGGCTTAATGTAAAAACTTTAGGTAGGGACAGACAAGGACAGTGAGTCCCTGAACTAGAACCCAGCCAGCTTTCTCCACCTACTTGCAGTGTAAGCCCTAAATGGCAGAACTGCAACTGGATGAAGTCCCTACACTAGAATAGGTGCAGGACAAACAAGAAACACAATACAGACAGCACAAAAGCAGAGTCATATGAACCAGACGGGCTACACAGTACCAAAACGTGAGACAGAGAATTGTCAGACGACAAAATGGGGTCAGGAACACTGGGAACAAACAGTAATACAGGAACCAGCAACAAGGGAATCAGCTAGAGCCAACAAAGACTATCACTGGCAATGGTGTATGGCCAAGAAAGGATTTAAATAGGGTGCCGAGTCCCTGGATCAGAACCTAAAAGGTCCATGACTCTGTGGTCCATTTTAACTTATGCATTTAACTCTTACTATTGGAGAGCTTAATTATCTTATGGGGCACCTCATAGACAACCACTTTAATTCAGGGGAGTAAACAGAAACATAGGGCCCCACAGCAAGATGAGATGGGCAACCCCCTCCTAATGCTAGAAAACTGAAACAGCAGCAAAGTAGCAGTAAATAACAGGTCACAATAGTATAACGAAATAAAAAAGAGAAAAACTCTGAACCCCGCTGGCACATCTGGTCCCCTGTCAGTCTTGATTTCCTGGTCCTTCTCGGAATAGAAATAAAACAGCTCAGCCAATCAATGACAGGTGTGGGTCATCATGGCAGTAAGTGATTGGCTGAGAAGGCATTTTCTGCGCATCACAAGGGCCCAGAAAGTAAACAGCGACAGGGGACCCAGGAGCATCAGAACTGGAATGATGGAGGATCATTTCTTTTATGCCATTCATACCTTTTTTTTTTGAAAATTTGAATTAACCTGGACAAGTTCTTTAAGGCTTGAGATAATGGCGGCATACAGCAAAAGGCTACTATTGCATACAAAAAGGAATGATGTTCTTGCACCTGAATTGACCCCTTAAACGTCTGGCCACCACAGTAGCTGCCATGGCTATAGTTCAATCTGTCCTTTCATTTTTGCTTTGTATAGGATTTATCGCATGACATACATTTTTGGGATCTGTGGCATTGGCTTCTAACTTTCCTGAGGCAATATACTCATTGATATGTCAAGTACTGGAGAACAGAAACCTGCTGGAATAGCAATAGCATGCAGCAGACTAGCATAAAGCATTTAGGATTTTCAGCCTCATGCATGTAATACTTTCCCTAGCTTAGCTTCAGGCAGTCACAACCTACTGTAGTGCTTCTTATTTTATAATTCTGCACAGCGTACAAACTTATATACATCACCCTAGCTGACAGCAAATATGCCGCCTCTGCTGAACGTACCAAATGCTAATTCCTAAAGTGAACTTCATCTACATTTAGTGCATGTCCTTTAGTGTTCCCATGCTCCATTTTCATTCTTTGTCCTCCTCAAAGTGTTTTTTTTTCAGCAAGTTCAAAACTGTTGTACCCTGCTAATCGGTCCTGGGCCGTGCCAGGCTGGCATATGAATTAATCAAACGTAGTCACTGAATTTTCCTACCTGTATTAGGCTGGCATATGAATTAATGGATCTTAGTCACTGCATTTCCCTACCTGTGGTACCCTGCCTATGTAGTCATTCCTATTATCTCCTCAGGAACTTAGCTTTGCAGATGTTACAGTTAAATTTGCAGGGGCCGATTGGGAACTTAAAAGGGGTGTTCCAGCATTTTGATATTGACAGTCAACTCTCAGGATAAGCCAGTAATATCAAATCTGCGGCAGTCTGACACCCCGTGCAACCACTGACCAGCTGATGAGTAGGGGAACGGGGACAGCAAATAGGTACCAGAACTACACGGATCCATCCATTGTGTAGTGGATAGAGCTGCTCTCATTCATATCAGCAGGAGCAGCTCAGCATTAATCAGCTCTGTCCACTACAAAACGGCCATTGCTGTATAGTTCTGGAGCCAGAGCTACTACCAGACAACTGATTGGCGGGACAATATTGATCACCCCTTTAGCCTCTTAAAGGGGTTGCCTCTTCTTGTCGTTACTTTGGCAAGATGAGACTAAACCCCAACCGCCAGCAGGCAAGGGCTGAGCTAGTTCAGTAGCTACGATTCACCCTTTATGGACCAATTTAGCTGTATAAGACCTTGAATTTTGTAGAGCAAATTCGTTTTTTTAGGGGGGGCTTTATTCATAACATGAATGGTAAAAGTCTAAACCCATGAACGGAAGGAAGGTATGTGAGCCTCTCCCTTCATGTGACCTGCTTGTCCCCATCCGGGCCCCTCTCCTTCTCCACACAGGCTAAGGTGAGGCCTGCAAGTGCACTATATGTAGCTTTCACTTCAACCTGCTCCAGTTCATGGCTAGATTGTGACTAGAGCCACATTTTCGTCTGCATTCTAGCCTCAAAATAAGTCTTTAGAAGTGCCTCCTCTGCACCTACACAGCCCAAACAGTTTTCTCCTTTCTTGCTTGAACAAACATAGGTAGGTTGGGCTGATCAGTTCCACCGAATGTATGCAGCTCGGGAGAAGTCCTACAGATGGGAGTGGGAGGTTAGAAAAAAAGAGGATGAGAGTCATACGTCACTATCTGAGAGCAGACTGACAGACGCAGAAGAGAGCAGAGATGTATGACGTGCAGAACTGCAGAGAACTTTGTAGACTTGTAGGATCATTTTAAATATAATCCTACAAGAAACGCGTATGTTCAATGTGAAAAGAAATTGTCCCTATATTAAGAGGACAAGTGTCTAAGTGCTGTACTCACCTACCACTAGCAGTCCCATAGAGTTTGAATGGACCCTAAACAATAAACGTCTCAGCACACTATATTATCAATGTGTGGCTAATAACAAAAACAGCACCCCAATTAGAGAACCACCCCAACACCATCAAATACCAATATGATCACAGCTGGTTATCATCCAATAAAAACCACTGTCAGGCCCAATATATTTAGGAGAAGCTCATCCCCCAGACAGTATATACCTTCAAAATTGGCAAACGATAAAGTGCTTAGTGCAATCCGAAGATGAAGGTAACAATAACTCAGTAGGGTACAGCTCCTCAATGCATGTGAAAAGTAAATAGACTAATACATCAAAATAGCCCAGCAGGAGACATAGTAATACAAATCTTATACCGACCAGTGTAACTTTACTCTGATGTATGTTTCGCCTTAAGCTTCCTCAGCGGCTTATGATCATATTGGTATTTTATGGTCTTGTGGTGGTCCGCTAATTGGGGTGAAGAGTTTAAATGGAGCAGCAGTGCACTTCCTCAACCGTTTATTCTCAGGGTTCCCAACAGATTACAGAAGATCACTGGAGGTTCCAAAAGGGGCTTTGCGATCAGCTTATTGTCAAATGACCCTTCTAAGGCTACTTTCACACTTGCGTTCGGGTTCCGCTTGTGAGTTCCGTTTGAAGGCTCTCACAAGCGGCCCCGAACGCATCCGTACGGCCCCAATGCATTCTGAGTGGATGCGGATCTGCTCAGAAAGTATCAGTCTGGCACCGTTTGGCCACAGCAGGATTCGGGTGTCCGCCTGGCCATGTGGAGCCAAACGGATCCGTCCAGACTTACAGTGTAAGTCAATGGGGACGGATCCGTTTGAAGTTCACACAATATGGCTCAATTTTAAACGGATCCGTCCCCCATTGACTTTCAATGTAAAGTCTGGACGGATCCGTCTGACTAACGTTCAGACTTAGAATTTTTTCTGAAATATAATGCAGACGGTTCCGTTCTGAACGGATCCCATCCTCTGCATTATAGGAGCGGATCCGTCTGTGCAGACACCAGACGGACCCGCTCCGAACGCAAGTGTGAAAGTAGCCTAACAAGCAGTGACTATCCAAAGTGGAGAACCTCTTCATAACACCTCCACATTTTTATATGACGGGATACCCTTATTGTGCAATGTAGAATATTAGGAGTCAAACTAATAGAAAGTATAATCCCTGTCAACCCCTTCAGGATGGCAAATGACATGATTGCATTGACCTTTCAGGCATTTTATCTCTATGGCAGAAGCCACAAAGATGCCACCAAAAACTTTTAGTAGTGAAGTTGAACCTAATCAAATTCCTATTTCCCCCAACATCCGGTCTGTTTTCATCTGCTTTATTTTGTACTTTCTGTTGTTATTGCAGAAAAACCTACAGAAATGTTTCTATTAACAGCTTTATTGAGAATTACGGTACTTCATATTTTGTAGAATCAAAATCAACTGGCTCACCCAGGAGCAAACATGAACTCAGGGAGCAGTGTGCCATCCAGTGCTAGAAGCAAGTAACTGCAGTAGCTCTATCAGATAAGACTAACATTTTAGAATCAGTATTTTCACAATTATAGGGGATTCACAAGAACATTTAAGCTCAATTAAAAATGTAAGTTTAATTAAGCGGTCCTCCAGACTTTCACAGCAGTCAAACTGTATTTATTTATACTCTGCTTAGTAGGACCGGTAGTATGAAATATTTTTTCACATCAAGGACCCTTTTGGACCCGGGAAAGTAATACTTATTCGGTTCAGTAGCCAAAGGCTAGTAAGTTCCCATTTGTGCCCCTTTGCTAATGCTAAACTCCCCCGACATGTTTCGCCACAACTGTGGCGTCCTCAGGGGAAATGGAGCTACTATCGGTTTCCCCTGAGGACGCCACAGTTGTGGCAAAACATGCCGGGGAAGTTTTTAAACTGTATGGCTGTGCTGTGACGTGTAGGCATCTGTGTGCACTGCATGCATACACCGTGTGGACATAGGCGACAGGGTAACGTACTCATAGGGGAAGAGTAGCGAGGATAGGCACAAACCTAGGATAGAATCGCAGTAACCAGACAATAACAGTTAAGTATAGGGATATCTAGTAAAGATCTACATTAGCAAAGGGGCACGCAGCCAGAAAGCTGAGGAATCTGAAAATAACAACACCTTAATGATCCCCTAACATTGATAGACAATATACAGGGGTTGCTGCGATAGTGAATCTTAATTAGGTAGCATTCACATTGCATTCTAGGGGATATGCAGCAATATCCCTATTGTTATCCCCATATGAGTACACTCTAAAATATAGTACTCCAATTGGAGAGTGAGAAGGACTTGGTGAAGTTACCCCGTCACAGAGCCCAGCCGTATATAATTTTAAACATTGAACCTCTTTTTCTTTGATATTTTAAAACAAATAAAATAAATGTAACGTTTTAATATTGACCACAAATGGGAACTTACTAGCCTTTGGCTACTGAACCGAATAAGTATTACTTTCCCGGGTCCGCCTGGCCGTTTTGGTGTCCGCCTGGCCGTGCGGAGCCAAACGGATCCGTCCTGAATTACAATGCAAGTCAATGGGGATGGATCCGTTTGACGTTGACACAATATGGTGCAATTGCAAACGGATCCGTCCCCATTGACTTTCAATGTAAAGTCAGGAGTCCCTTTTATACCATCGGATCGGAGTTTTCTCCAATCCAATGGTATATTTTAACTTGAAGCGTCCCCATCACCATGGGAACGCCTCTATGTTAGAATATACCATCGGATTTGAGTTACATGGTGAAAACTCATATCCGACAGTATATTCTAACACAGAGGCGTTCCCATGGTGATGGGGACGCTTCTAGTTAGAATATACTACAAACTGTGTACATGACTGCCCCCTGCTGCCTGGCAGCCCCTGATCTCTTACAGGGGGCAGTGATCAACACAATTAACCACTCAGGTGCCGCACCTGAAGGGGTTAATTGTGCGTATCATAGCCCCCTGTAAGAGATCAGGTCTGCCAGGCAGCAGGGAGCAGACCCCCCTCCCTCCCCAGTTTGAATATCATTGGTGGCCAGTGTGCGGCCCCCCCTCCCTCCCTCTATTGTATTAATAACATTGGTGGCACAGTGTGTGGCTTCCCCCGGCCCCCCTCCCTCCCTCTATTGTAATAATAACATTGGTGGCCAGTGTGAGGCCTCCCCTCGGCCCCCCTCCCTCTATTGCATTAATAACATGGTGGCCAGTGTGCGGCCTCCCCTCTCTCTCCCCCCCCCCCCCCCGATCATTGGTGGCAGCGGAGTTCCAGTTTAATCGCTGGGGCTCCGATCGGTAACCATGGCAACCAGGACGCTACTACAGTCCTGGTTGCCATGGTTACTTCGCAATAGTAGAAGCATCATACTTACCTGCTGGCTGCTGCGATGTCTGTGTCCGGCCAGGAGCTCCTCCTACTGGTAAGTGACAGGTCTGTGCGGCGTATTGCTAAATGAACTGTCACTTACCAGTAGGAGGAGCTCCCGGCGGGACACAGACATCGCAGCAGCCAGCAGGTAAGTATGATGCTTCTACTATTGCTAAGTAACCATGGCAACCAGGACTGCAGTAGCGTCCTGGTTGCCATGGTTACCGAACTGCTGTTCAGTTCTTGAATTTTCTTTCTACTGTAATATCTTGGTATATCACAGAATCAAGCATTAGCAATGATTAGAGATGTTTAAAGGGGTTTTCTGAGTGTTTCCTATTACATAGTAATATAGTAAGATAGTTTGTAAGGCTCAAAAAAAGACAGTTCAGCCTGTTATTGATAACCTATCCTCAGTATGATTTGGGGCTGGTAAAATATATACCTCCTGCGGGGGTCTGACACCTGTTGCAGGCCCCAGACCTGGGAGTATCTGCAACTACTGTTATGTTTATTATGTACTGATGTATATTTTCATATGTTTTAGGATGTTCTTTCCAGTTAAAGAAGGTATGGTTGGCAATGGTTGGCAGGAACAGGGCTAACCACTCTGTTCCTCCCTCCACTTGGTATAAGTGGGCTGGTTCTGCTTCCTGCCAGGAGAGGTAGTTGCAGTTCAGACAGAGTGGAGGGAGGAAGCACAGGCCAGAGTTGATAGCGGTTGTACTTGATATTGAAGCTCAGCCCCATTTACTAGGCCATGTGACCAATGAACGTGACGTCACTGGCCCACGAAAAAGCCGCAGTGCTTACCAAAGCCCTATAGTCTCCTCAAACAGTTGATCAGAAGTCGGACCCCCGCTGATCTAATATTGATAACCTACCTTGAGGATAGGCCATCAATATCAAAATCCTAGACAACTCCTTTAAATACCAACAGTGTGTTCTGCCTGAGATATGAATGTCCTTAACAGAGTAATCTCTTTGAACTCCAAATTCCGTAGTAAGTTATTTCAAAGTGGGTTATGATAGTGGGATAACTCCTTTAACTTGTAAAACTTGAAAATCACACAAATATCAGGAGTGTTCAATGTTGGAAACATGGGTGAATTTCCTATATGCATTACTGTGTAGCTCTGAGAATATCATGCTTGCACTGTCCCTATGACAACATTACAAAAGAGATTTCACAAGACAAAACTAATCACTCTACAAAAAGGTTTAATGACCCAGAAAAAAGAAAGTACAAGCAGAGCTCGAATTACTCAGACCCACCCTTAAAGGGATTTTCCAAAATTAGGAAATATGGCTGCAATATACCAACAACAGTGCGCACACATGTCCCAAGATAGTGCGTGGTATTCCAGCTGAGCCTCATTCACTTCAAAGGAGATAAGCTGTAATATTATATACTCCCCACAAGCTAGTGTGGTGTCGCTTTAGAAAAAAAAACATGTTTTTCTAATGCTAAAGAACCCCTTTAATTTGTGCTTCTTGTACAGTAAACCACTTCTATAGCTACTTCTATAGCTTTGCAAATACTTAATTTGTGAAAACAGGCAAAACAGTACAGTAAAAAGATGTATCACTGAAATATACAGCCTGCAAAGAATATTTCCAGACTGGCAGGTCCAAACCAGACATTGTGATACAAACAGTTTGGTGCACATGAATTGAGACTTTAAACAGATGAGATCGATGGAGGGAATTATTAGTAGCAGGAGCCAGACACCACCCTGCGAACGAGAGTTATTAAATTTGAGATTTTATTTTTAAGCCACATTGCCCAGCAAGCGTAAAAGTATACAAAAGTACACAAAGGTATACCAAACACATAATAGAACCCTCAAAATGTAAATGTCTATCTAAAATGGATTTGTTTGCAGTATATGGTATGTTATATATATTTTTTTTATATATATATCTATCCCGTATTTTTTGGACTATAAGACACACTTTTTTCCAGCCAAAAATGGTGGGGAAGTGACAGTGCGTCTTATAGCCTGAATGTGGGAGACATTGGGAGGTAAGTGCAGCTCTTCTTCCGGGTCCTGACCGCGCACAGGGGCAGGATGTAGTGCACGTAGTTACACAGTACACAACGAGACCCAGAAGAAACGGTGCGGTGAGTCCTGGATCTGCAGCGCCGTCCGGAGCAAGCAAGGCAATTTTATATATTTTTTTTAAACATCTTATCTGAGGTCTGATGGGGGCTGGGGATATGATCTGAGGGTAAGTGGGGCTGAGGGGTGTGATCAGAGGCTGATATGGGCTGACTGGGGGTCTGATCTGAGTCTGATGGGGGCTGGGGGGTCTCATGTGGGCTGAGGGGTCCGATCTGAGGCTGAGTGGGGCTGGGCGAGTCTGATTTGAGGCTGATAGGGTCTGACTCCCCGTCTGATCTGAGTCTGGTGGGGGCTGGGGGTGTGATCTGCATCTGATGGGGGCTAGGGGTCTGTTGGGGGCTGATTTGAGGCTGATGGGGCCTGTGAGGTCCCATCTTAGGCTGATTTGGGCTAGGGGGTCCAATCTGAGGCTGATTGGCAGTCTGAAGGGGTTTGATGGGGGGCTGATCTGAGGCTTATGGAGGCTGGGCTGGTCTGATCTGAAGCTGAAGCTGATGGTGGCTGGGGGTTCTGATCGGAGGCTGAGCTTAGGCTAATGGAGGCTGGGGGTCTGATGGGAGGCTGATGGAAGCTGAGGGGTCTGATCTGAGGCTGATGGAGGTTGAGAGGTCTGACTGAGACTGATGGAGCTTGGGGTTCTGATTTTGGGGTCTTATCTGAGGTCTGATGAAGAATGGGGGTCTGATTTAGGGGTCTAATGAAGAATAGGGGTCTGCTCTGAGGTGTGATGGAAAATATTTTTTTCTTATTTTCCTCCTCCAAATCCTAGGTGCATCTTACAGTCCAGGGCATCTTATAATCTGAAAAATTCGGTAACTGTTTGGTCCAAACTTGACATGGGCAGTCAAAAGCTGGCCATAGACATGAGATCAAAGATGTCCGGAATAGGCAATTTTGGCTGTCGTTTTAAAAAATTGCGCAAACTTTAAAGGGGTTTTGCCACAAACTACTTTTCACTCTAAGGTGTATTTTTATCAATTACTCTAGCTCTCATTCCTTTTTGGATAGTTTTCTTTTTTCAAATTTAAAAACCACTGAGTAAAGAGAAAATATATTTGGTAACGTATCTGAGAATGTCTAAGAATTCACTGCCTGTATAGATACTAAAATGAAATAAATATATATATTTTTTAATAAGTATCAAATGTTAAAAACTATTTAATGGGAAGATGCTCTTATATCACAGGCTCTAAACTCTAAGTTTGCGAGTGTTTATGAGAGGTGCTACCAGTTTGTACAACAATAAAATATATCTTGTTCTGAAGTTAGAGGTATAGGTAAACGAGTACCAGGGCTAGATCCATATTTTGGTGATATAACTCGTACTTTCACCAGAATAGATGGGATAATAGATCCCTGTTAGTGATTGTAACCTAATGTCCATGGATTCAATATAATTAGACACCACATATGGATCTGTTGTGTGTGTGCAGTGGCTGCCTGAGATGATCCAGGCTCTCTCTAGTACAGATCCAATGTGGGAAATTAAGTTGAATGCATCCAAAGATGTGTGTATAGTTTCTGTCGCTTAGACATTTATATCTATGGTGCTTTACCTAGCCTTTATAGCTTTGCCTGATTATATACATTTCCGATATCTCATTTGGTCTACATGCACATATAGTGCTATATTTATATACCCATTGTTTGTACTTATTTGCCATCTCAGATATTGGTCGTGCTCCATGTCATTTTTGTGTGCTCATTTTCCATCATCTACTGTTTTCTATGTGTTTTTACTGTGATTTGTCTCATATGGAGACACTAATAAAATTTATACATTCATAATATTATTGAGTGCGAGCCCTATCTCCCTCTCTTTTGGTGTATTACCAGACAGCTAATTCATGTCTATGTTCTCTTTATTCCAGTTCATCTGCTAGTAGATGGAGAGAAGTAGGTGTGAGAGGGAAAATGAAAGCGAAAGTACTTAACTCTATTAGTCTCTTACAGTATTTCTCATGCATCAAGAAATGAGAGTATTTACAAGTGTTGTAGAAGAGTTTGGGGGCCATTTATTAACACTGGTGTTTAGACGCCTTTTAGGAAAGTGCATCCTCCCATAAACGATGGCCTCTGCCCCTGTTACAGAGACGGCCACAGTTCCCAGATAACACAGACCCTGCCATCAACATCTAGCCACAGTGTCCCTATACTAGTGCTGGTCACATTACCCCATGTAAAAAGAAAACACTTGCTGATCATAAGTCTATTTCACACAAGCGTATTGAGTGCAGGAAACACGTAGGACAGCAGTATTTCCTGGACCGAACACTACTTCCCTGACCAAACTCACAGCATCATAATGATGTATGATGCTGTGTGTTCCTGCCTGGCTGTGGGTCCACTGAACTGTACTGAACATAACACAGTGAGTACAGTTCAGTAGAAAAAAATCACATTGCAGTAAGGCTACTTTCACACTTGCGTTTGATCGGATCCGTTCTGAACGGATCCGATCATATTAATGCAGACGGAGGCTCCGTTCAGTACGGATCCGTCTGCATTAATAACTTAGAAAAATTTCTAAGTGCGAAAGTAGCCTGAGCGGATCCGTTCAGACTTTCAATGTAAAGTCAATGGGGGATGGATCCGCTTGAAGATTGAGCCATATGGTGTCATCTTCAAGCGGATCCGTTCCCATTGACTTACATTGTAAGTCTGGACGGATCCGCACGGCCAGGCGGACAGCAGCAAGCAGCGTTCAGCTGTCCGCCTGGCCGTGCGGAGGCGAGCGGAGCGGAGGCTGAACGCCGCCAGACTGATGCAGTCTGAGCGGATCCGCATCCATTCAGACTGCATCAGGGCTGGACGGAAGCGTTCTGCTCCGCTCGTGAGCTCCTTCAAACGGAGCTCACGAGCGGACAGCAGAACGCTAGTGTGAAAGTAGCCTAATACAACAAATCTTGTTAAAGTGACCATCCTGACATGCCTGGCGTGAAGATAACTGTGGCCACATCCAAATGTGCATTATCTTGAATAACTAAATATTTGTGCACGCATGGTGGTAACGGCCAGTAGCAAACTTTTCACCAGATTCACTAAGGCGATGGAGGCCCTAACGGAAGTGAATGTAGAATTAATATATACGAGGGACTCTTCGTTAAAGGGGTTTTGCCACTTCAGCAAATAGCATTTATTATGCAGAGAAAGTTTCCATGGTTACGACCACCCTGCAGTCCAGCAGCATGGCTGTGCTTCCCAGATAGCAAGGATAACTTGCCACAAACTTGTGGCAGGGTAAAATTCTTGTTAACTTGCTGCACACATTCTATGGCAAGTTGTACACTTGCAGAGCACTTGCAGCACAAATTCTAGTTGACACTTTTTCAACTTGCAGCAAATTTGCTTGTCAAGTCTCTAGCAAAAGCATAATAACTTAACGAGAACTTGCAGCAAGTTTGC
Source organism: Bufo gargarizans (assembly GCF_014858855.1). Taxonomy (NCBI): domain Eukaryota; kingdom Metazoa; phylum Chordata; class Amphibia; order Anura; family Bufonidae; genus Bufo; species Bufo gargarizans. The sequence continues at coordinate 195,049,395 of NC_058083.1, forward strand.
AAAAGCAAGTTAATCTGGAGACTTGCAAAGCAGACTTGCTGCAAGTTTGCAACATACTTGTGAAGCTTGGCAAGTCTGCAATAGCTTAGCAAGTCATTTTCAAAATTGCAGCACAATTACTTGCTATCTGGGTTGTACACTATAGAAAAAAGTACCATCTTTGTGAGCTCCCATGGTCCTGGTCACCAGAGAGGCTGGCATTTTTTCCTACAGTATGCAAGCACGAGCACCACAGATGGATTGCAGGTTGGTTGTAACCATGGAAACGAGCTATGTACAATGATGGAAAAATCAGCCAAGCCAGCAAAGGAGGCAATATGGATAATACCAATATATGTGACCGCCGGGGCCAGGAGAGTGCAGGAGCTGTCGGGTCTTCTATAGACCTCGATCAGCCCTGCACTGAGGTTGTACAGCGTTGTATTGTGCTGTACGGCCTCTCTGGGGGCTGTATTTCCCCTGTAACTGGGGCTACTATGTCAACCCCAGTTACAGGAGAAATCAATGGTGAAAAAAAAATAAAAAGTGGAGATAAAGGTCCCCCAGAGGTCTTGCATGACCTTATGGGGAACGCAAAGTACAAAACCAAAAAAAAGGTTTCACATGTAAAAAAAAAAAATTCCCCAATTAAGTAATAAAAAATAATAATTATAAAATAGACATATTTGGTATCGGCACATCCGTAATGACTGGCTCTATAAATATATCACATGATCCAACCTGTCCAATAAACACCATTAAAAAAACAGTGTAAAAAACTGCCATTTTTGTCACCTTACATCACAAAAAGTGTAACACCAAGTGATCAAAAAGGCGTATGTCCCACAAAATGGTACCAATAAAACCGTCACCTCATCCCGCAAAAAATTAGCCCCTATATAAGAAAATTGCTCAAAGAATAAAAAAAAACTATAGCTCTCAGAACAAGGAGACATTAAAACATCATTTTTTTGTTTCAAAAATGCTATTATTGTGTTAAAGTGAAATAAATTTAAAAAAGTATACATATTAGGTATTGCTGCGTCCGTAACAACCAGCTCTATAAAAATATCACATGACCTAACCCCTCAGGTGATCACAATAAAAAAAAAAAAAACTGTGGCAAAAAAAAAAAATTGGATCACAAAAATTGCAAGACCAAGCGATCAAAAAGGCGTATGCCCCAAAAATAGTACTAATCAAACCGTCACCTCATCCCGCAAAAAATTAGACCCTACCTTAGACAATCGGTCAAAAAATAAAAATAACTATGACTCTCAGAAAATGGAGACACTAAAATATGTTGTTTTTTTTGCTTCAAAACTGTTATTATTGTGTTTAGGTAAAATAAATTTTAAAAAGTTGACATATTAGGTATCGCCGCATCCGTAACAACCAGCTCTATAAAAATATCACATGACCTATCCCCTCAGGTGAACATCGTAAACATCACATAAAGTGCAACATCAAGTGTTCAAAAAGGCAAAGCCCTCCAATATAGTTCTAATCAAACCGTCACCTCATACTGCAAAAAATGGGATCCTAACTAAGACAATCAGTCAAAAAATAAAAAAGCTATGGCTCTCAGACTATGATGACACTAAAACATAATTTTTTGGTTTCAAAAATGCTATTATTGTGTAAAACTTAAATAAGAAAAAGTATACATATTAAGTATCGCCACATCCGCTGTAAAAAAAAAGTCACATGACCTAACTGTGAACACTGTACAAATAAATAAATAAATAAAAACTGTGCTAAAACAACCAATTTTTTGGTCGCCTTGCCCCATAAAGTGTAATAATGAATGATAAAAAAATCTTATGTATCCAAAAATGGTACCAATAAAAACGCTAACTTTTCCTGCAAAAAACGAGCCACAGCACAAGACTATAGGCAGAAAAAAATAAAATAAATAGTGTTCAGAAAATGGAGACACAAAAACATATTTTTTTTTTCAAAAATGCTTTATTATGTAAAACTGAAACAAACAAACTTTATATCATTGCATCCGTAACAACCTGCTCTATAAAAATAGCACATGATTTACCCTGTCAGATGAATGTTGTAAAAAATAAACAGTGCCAAGCAGCCAATATTTTTGTTACCTTGCCTCACAAAAAACATAATATAGGGCAATTAAAAATCTTATGTACCCCAGAATAGTACCAATAAAACTGTCAACTTATCCTGTAGTTTCCAAAATGTGGTCCTTTTTTGGGAGTTTCTACTGTAATGGTGCATCAGGGGGCTTCAAATGGGACATGGCATCTAAAAACCAGTTTAGCAAAATCTGCCTTCCAAAAACCATACGGCGCTCCTTTTCTTCTGCGCCCTGCCACAGAATCAGGGTAATAAATATTGAGTTTTGTTTGGTTGTTAATCCTCGATGTGTTAAAGAAAAAAATGGATTAAAATGGAAAATCTGCCAAAAAAGTTAAATTTTTAAATTCCATCTCCATTTTCCTAAAGAGTTAACCAAGTTTGAAAAATCCGTTTTGAGTAACTTGAGGGGTGTAGTTTCTACAATGGGGTCATTTATGGGGGGTTTCCATTATGTAAGCCCCACAAAGTGACTTCAGACCTGAAATGGTCCTTTAAAAAGAGGGTTTTGGAAATTTTCTCCAAAATTTTGAGAATTGCTTCTAAAATTCTAAGCCTTCAAACGTCCTAAAATGATGCCAACATAATGTAGAAATGGGAAATGCTAAGTAACAAATATTTATGAGGTATCACTTTCTGTTTTAAAAGCAGAGAAATTGAAATTTTGAAAATTGCTAATTTTTCTATATTTTTGTCAAATTTGGGATTATTTTATAAATAAAGGTGAAATATATTGACTCAAATTTACCACTGTCATGAAGTACAATGTGTCACGAAAAAACAGTCTCAGAGTGGCTTGGATAAGTAAAAGTGTTCCAAAGTTATTACCACATAAAGTGACACATGTCAGATTTGCAAAATTAGGTTCTGTCAGGAAGGGGGTAAATGGCCCGGATGTGAGGTGGTTAAACACGTATTATACCTACTGAGTTATTCAATTAAATCCACCTGTATAGCGCGACCTGCTGTTTGCACTTTTTCTAATTTCTCTGTCCTGCCCACTGAGAAAGAAAGCACGTGCTCAGTTCCAACTTTCAACTACCACCAGCTGTAGTAGGAAGGACACACCCTCTGAGAAAGGAACCATCCTAGAAGCTGCCGGCTTGAAATAAACCTAGCAGAATGGTGAATAAATGGGGAGATCTCTGCATCCATGTGAGGTACAGGGCTGGTTCTAGCTTTGTTAAAAAGATGTTGTCATATACCAGATTATGTATGATGTTCATTTTTTACATCGGTCATGAGAATACCCCTTTAAAGTGTAACTGCCATTCTATTTTTGCCCCTAATGTGTAGGGGCAGTAACACTGACCCGTTTAGTAATATACTTTAATTACTGAAATCATACATTTCTGTTAGAAAAATAGCTGTAAAGTGGCCCATTTTGAGCCTTAGCAATGTTCCTCTGTCTTCTGTTTACATAACAATGGAGACTTGCTAACACTGACTGTGTTATGTAAACAGAAGACAGAGGAGGGTTGCTAAGGCTCAAAATGGGACACTTTACAGCTAATTTTCTAACAGAAATGTATGATTTGAGTAATGGTCAGCATCACTGCCGCTGTCCCTTATCTTTTGAGGGGATTTTAGAGGAATATCATTAAAAGATCTTCCCATTCTGTATGCAAACAGTGGGGCCTCTCTAAACAATGATCTAAATTTAGGATCCTGTCCTAGAATTCCCGAGTATTTGCACACGGTTTTGTTAATCTATGAAGAATGCTTGGAGAACTATGGAAAACACAAACTGATCTTTCCTTTTTCTTTCCTCTTCGGTTTCATCTGGTCATCTTTCTTTCCACTCACTTTCCCATTTCTCTTGCTACCATTTTTCTAGGATACGCCTATCAACTAATTTATTTACTACCGGTATATATCGCATATTCTTTTCCTTCTTCTCCTCTATACTTGCAATCCTTTTTGGGAGGCTCCTAAAAGTATGTGGAGCATGAAAACTGCCACAAGACCGCATACACTATAATTCTTCTCCATAGGTTTTACAAACAATGAACTCCCTAATCTACCTCCTTTTCTTCCGAGCTGTAAATCCAAAAAATGAACCACATCCTTATCTTTCTCCACTTCAAGGTCTAAGGCCTCATGACATCCATTTGAGTACTCAACAAACTCCTTAAGTTCCATAAAGGGGTTCTCCGGGAATCAAGAAAATGAAAATACTTAAGTATTAATTTGTTATAAATATTTCCCAAATATCTTTTATTAGTTATATCGTTTTGTCTAGGAACAATCATCAGGAGAAATAAAATGGCCGCCGTCCTATTAGTACACACAGAGGACAAGTTACTTCACAACTCTGCCTCATCCTCCTCTCTACTTGTCAGGGATTATGATTCTAAATGCAGTTTAATATGATCTTCAGCTGAATCTCTGTAGGAATGGAGCTCAGGAGACATGAAGTACAGAGAGGAGGGTGGAGATGTGGTAATGAGCAGCAGCACTTGTATGCAGTCTCCATTACCACAGCCCCACATTACCACAGCTGTCCTGTCCGTCCTCTCTGTACTTCATGTCTCCTTCATGTCTGCTTGTGAACTCCATTCCTACAGAGATTCAGCTAGTTATCATCTGTATTCAAGATCATAATCAGAGAGGAGGATGAGGTATATCTATGTCTCAGTGTTCTGAACGGTAACTTGTCCTCCTGTATGATTAGGACAATTTTTGTGTGCACTAATAGGACGGCAGCCATTTTATTTCTCCTAATGATTGGTCCCCAGACAAAACAAGCTATTATAACTAATGAAAGGTATTTGGGAATATATTTATAATAAAGTAATACTTAAGTATTTTTATTAATTTTATTTTCTGAATTCTGCTACATAAAAAAAGTCATCAATAAATTGGACACAATTAATAATCCATTAAAAAAATTGATGACTGGTTCCCTTCAAATGTATCCATTAAAATGTTGTCTAAACTTGGTGCTGTGGGGAACCCTTCGAGGTCATAGCTACAAGTAATAGCCATCATCAAAACAGACCCTGGCAATGTAAGCAAAAAAACTATCATGTCAGTTGATCATTTTCCATCATGCCAGTAAGGAAGATCTTCAGCATGTAAACCGACTCATGTTTGTCGAGATTTAGAAATTCCAAACAACCACTAGGATACCGTGAGTAGCATCAGTGCATTGATAAAACCTGTAATGCAACCTCCCATCTATTGTTATAAACGTATTACTGCCCCACACAAATCAAAGGCATGTACAGCCATGTGCATGAGGCCTTAGAGGTTTGGCTTTCAGAAGGATGAATAAATAAATTCAAAAAGTTCAAACCAATTTAGATTCTTGAATTATAATCACCAGTGGTCGTGCAGCTGCCTTCTCATAAAGGATACAGTAGGCTCCACCAGCGTCCAGAGCTCCATTGGTTGATATGGCACAGACTGACAGCACAGTCATACCGATGATAAAATAGGAGAGGATTAGCATGCCCACCGTCTCATACAGACCCGACTGTCCCACGACAAACCCTGCAAAAAGAGAAGCAGAAAATCAATGGCAACATCGTGAACTGATGGCTGTCAGCATACAGAGGACCCCTGCTTATAAAGAACACAACCTGCTGCTCTCAAGAACTATTTCTTCTTACAAGACGTTACCTGGCATAAGGAGTCTTAAAGGGAACCTGTCACCGGGATTTTGGGTATAGAGCTGAGGACATGGGTTGCTAGATCGCCGCTAGCACATCCGCAATAGTGAAATTTTAAAATGTTATCTCTATTTTCGATTAATTCTTGTGGAACCCCTAAAGGGTAGGGATGAGCAAACCCGAACTGTGTTCGTACCGAATTTTGGGGTGTCCGTGACACGGACCCGAACCCGGACATTTTCGTAAAAGTCCGGGTTCGGGTTCGGTGTTCGTCGCTTTCTTGGCGCTTTTTGAAAGGCTGCAAAGCAGCCAATCAACAAGCGTCATACTACTTGCCCCAAGAGGCCGTCACAGCCATGCCTACTATTGGCATGGCTGTGATTGGCCAGAGCACCATGTGACCCTCTATTTAAGCTGGAGACACGTAGCGCCGCACGTCACTCTGCTCTGATCAGCATAGGGAGAGGTTGCAGCCACGACGTTAGGGCGAGATTAGGCAGTGATTAACTCCTCCAAAGGACTTCATTCAGAGATCTTTCTGCAGCTGTGGATGATTGAACTGCTGCTATTGAATTGCTCACTGTTTTTAGAGCGTCTTTCAGTCACTTTTTTCTGGGGTGATCGGCGGCCATTTTGTGTCTTGTGGTGTGCCAGCACAAGCTGCCACCAAGTGCATTTAACCCTCAATGGTGTGGTTGTTTTTTGGCTAAATCCTACATCAGGGTGAAGCTGTCACACCAAGTGCATTTAACCAGCAATAGTCTGTTTATTTTTTGGCCATATACTACATCAGGGGCAAGCTGCGCCTGTCACCAAGTGCATTTAACCCTCAATGGTGTGGTTGTTTTTTGGCTAAATCCTACATCAGGGTGAAGCTGTCACACCAAGTGCATTTAACCAGCAATAGTCTGTTTATTTTTTGGCCATATACTACATCAGGGGCAAGCTGTCACCAACTGCATTTAACCCTCAGTAGTGTGGTTGGTCAAGCTGTCACACCAAGTGCATTTAACCAGCAATAGTCTGTTTATTTTTTGGCCATATACTACATCGGGGGCAAGCTGCGCCTGTCACCAAGTGCATTTAACCCTCAGTAGTGTGGTTGGTCAAGCTGTCACACCAAGTGCATTTAACCAGCAAAAGCGTGGTTATTTTTTGGCCATATCCCAGTCAAATTCTGTCAGTAAACGTATACCTGTCACCCAGCGCCTAAATACTAGGCCTCAAGTTTATATCCAGCTAAATCTGTCGTTACTGCTGTACTGTTGTGGCTGGTTAAGTTATTTAGTGTTCGTCAAAGCACAGTTTTTGTTCTGGGTTGAAATACAATTCCCAATTTAGCAATTTCCTAATTTAGTGGTTTCTGCTGTATCAGAGCTATTTTAAATCTATCCCTAAAAGGGTATATCAGATTCAAGGTGCACATAGGGTCATTCTGAATAACTTCACACACACGCTACTGTGCATTTCCAAGTCGAATTCTGTCAGTAAACCTATACCTGTCACCCAGCCCCTAAATACTAGGCCTCAAATTTATATCCAGCTAAATCTGTCGTTACTGCTGTACTGTTGTGGCTGGGCAAGTTATTTAGTGTCCGTCAAAGCACAGTTTTTGTTCTTGGTTGAAATACAATTCCCAATTTAGCAATTTCCTAATTTAGTGGTTTCTGCTGTATCAGAGCTATTTTAAATCTATCCCTAAAAGGGTATATAATATTCAAGGTGCACATAGGGTCATTCAGAATAACTTCACACACACGCTACTGTGCATTTCTAAGTCTAATTCTGTCAGTAAATCTATACCTGTCACCCAGCGCCTAAATACTAGGCCTCAAATTTATATCCCGCTAAATCTGTCGTTACTGGTGTACTGTTCTGGCTGGGCAAGTTATTTAGTGTCCGTCAAAGCACATTTTTTGTTCTTGGTTGAAATACAATTCCCAATTTAGCAATTTCCTAATTTAGTGGTTTCTGCTGTATCAGAGCTATTTTAAATCTATCCCTAAAAGGGTATATCAGATTCAAGGTGCACATAGGGTCATTCTGAATAACTTCACACACACACTACTGTGCATTTCCAAGTCGAATTCTGTCAGTAAACCTATACCTGTCACCGAGCGCATAAATACTAGGCCTCAAATTTATATCCAGCTAAATCTGTCGTTACTGGTGTGGCTGGTCAAGTTATTTAGTGTCCGTCAAAGCACATTTTTTGTTCTGGGTTGAAATACAATTCCCAATTTAGCAATTTCCTAATTTAGTTGTTTCTGCTGTATCAGGCCTACTTTAAATTTATCCCTAAAAGGGTATATCAGATTCAAGGTGCACATAGGGTCATTCTGAATAACCCCACACACACGCTACTGTGCATTTCCAAGTCTAATTCTGTCAGTAAACCTATACCTGTCACCCAGCGCCTAAATACTAGACCTCAAATTTATATCCAGCTAAATCTGTCGTTACTGCTGTACTGTTGTGGCTGGTCAATTTATTTAGTGTCCGTCAAAGCACAGTTTTTGTTCTTGGTTGAAATACAATTCCCAATTTAGCAATTTCCTAATTTAGTGGTTTCTGCTGTATCAGAGCTATTTTAAATCTATCCCTAAAAGGGTATATCAGATTCAAGGTGCACATAGGGTCATTCTGAATAACTTCACACACACGCTACTGTGCATTTCCAAGTCGAATTCTGTCAGTAAACCTATACCTGTCACCCAGCGCCTAAATACTAGGCCTCAAATTTATAGTCAGCTAAATCTGTCGTTACTGGTGTGGCTGGTCAAGTTATTTAGTGTCCGTCAAAGCACATTTTTTGTTCTGGGTTGAAATACAATTCCCAATTTAGCAATTTCCTAATTTAGTGGTTTCTGCTGTATCAGGCCTACCTTAAATTTATCCCTAAAAGGGTATATCAGATTCAAGGTGCACATAGGGTCATTCTGAATAACTTCACACACACGCTACTGTGCATTTCCAAGTCGAATTCTGTCAGTAAACCTATACCTGTCACCCAGCGCCTAAATACTAGGCCTCAAATTTATATTCAGCTAAATCTGTGGTTACTGCTGTGCCTGCATTAGTGTAATACGGTACCTAAATAGATAGTGTTAGGTGTCTGTAAAAAAAGGCCTGAATTTGAATTCAATACATTGGGCCAAATAATATTTTTGTTGTTGTGGTGAACGATAACAATGAGGAAAACATCTAGTAAGGGACGCGGACGTGGACATGGTCGTGGTGGTGTTAGTGGACCCTCTGGTGCTGGGAGAGGACGTGGCCGTTCTGCCACATCCACACGTCCTAGTGTACCAACTACCTCAGGTCCCAGTAGCCGCCAGAATTTACAGCGATATATGGTGGGGCCCAATGCTGTTCTAAGGATGGTAAGGCCTGAGCAGGTACAGGCATTAGTCAATTGGTTGGCCGACAGTGGATCCAGCACGTTTACATTATCTCCCACCCAGTCTTCTGCAGAAAGCGCACAGATGGCGCCTGAAAACCAAGCTTATCAGTCTGTCACATCACCCCCATGCATACCAGGGAAACTGTCTGAGACTCAAGTTATGCAGCAGTCTCTTATGCTGTTTGAAGACTCCGCTGGCAGGGTTTCCCAAGGGCATCCACCTAGCCCTTCCCCAGCGGTGGAAGACATAGAATGCACTGACGCACAACCACTTATGTTTCCTGATGATGAGGACATGGGAATACCACCTCAGCACGTCTCTGATGATGACGAAACACAGGTGCCAACTGCTGCGTCTTTCTGCAGAGTGCAGACTGAACAGGAGGTCAGGGAGGAAGACGATGCAGGGGACGATGAGGTCCTAGACCCCACATGGAATGAAGGTCGTGCCACTGACTTTCACAGTTCGGAGGAAGAGGCAGTGGTGAGACCGAGCCAACAGCGTAGCAAAAGAGGGAGCAGTGGGCAAAAGCAGAACACCCGCCGCCAAGAGACTCTGCCTGCTACTGACCGCCGCCATCTGAGCACCCCAAAGGCAGCTTCAAGGAGTTCCCTGGCATGGCACTTCTTCAAACAATGTGCTGACGACAAGACCCGAGTGGTTTGCACGCTGTGCCATCAGAGCCTGAAGCGAGGCATTAACGTTCTGAACCTGTAATGACCGGTGTCACGCACAGGGAGGAAAACAGGGAAAGCCCTGCCCAAGGGAGAGGGAAAGGTGGTGACCCCTAACTCACCTTGCGGCTGGCACCTGACTGCCCTGACGTCCCTAGACGGGTTCCTCACCCGTGCGGCGATCAAGTGCCTAAACCCTGGCTTTCCCTGAAATGAGCCCTAGATAGTGAACGGGCCGGTGGGATCGCTAGTCCGCACCACTGCACTAAGAGGGAAACACCAGGGAGAGGACAGACAAACACAGACAAACACAAACACCCAGGTGGACGACCACAGCAGTCCACAAAGGTCCAACAGGGATCCGGAGGGTAGCGTTCTGAATCAACAGTCAGAGAACGCAGCAACACAGCTCCAGTGGGTCAGGATAGATGTCCAGGCAGGAAGCTCTATCTCTGGCAACCAGAGAAGTGTGAGAGGGGAATATAAGGAGGTTTGGGAGTGCTGGACAAGGAACAGCTGAGGAGAAGGAGCTACGGATCCCTGAGTGAGCCAAAAGGGTTTGCAAAGCAAACTCAGAAAGCTACCATAAGGAAAACAGCCCTATCTTAAATAGAGCGTGCAGCCAACCGCTGCGACTTCCTGACCCCGGGTATAACGGAGTCAGGCGTGGTTCTCGATACCCTCGTGACAGAACCTTAGCACAACCTGCATGACCAGGCACCTGCATGCAAAGCATGAACTGCAGTGGAGTAAACACCTTAAAAACAAGGAAGTCACTCAGGCTCCCCCTGCTACCTCTTCTGCTGCTGCCGCCTCGGCCTCTTCTGCTGCTGCTGCCGCCTCGGCCTCTTCCTCCGCCTCTGGAGGAACGTTGGCACCTGCCACCCAGCAAACAGAGGATGTACCACCAACACCACCACCTCCGTCACCAAGCATCTCAACCATGTCACACGGCAGCGTTCAGCTCTCCATCTCACAAACATTTGAGAGAAAGCGTAAATTCCCACCTAGCCACCCTCGATCCCTGGCCCTGAATGCCAGCATTTCTAAACTACTGGCCTATGAAATGCTGTCATTTAGGCTGGTGGACACAGACAGCTTCAAACAGCTCATGTCGCTTGCTGTCCCACAGTATGTTGTTCCCAGCTGCCACTACTTCTCCAAGAGAGCCGTGCCTTCCCTGCACAACCAAGTATCCGATAAAATCAAGTGTGCACTGTGCAACTCCATCTGTAGCAAGGTCCACCTAACCACAGATACGTGGACCAGTAAGCACAGCCAGGGACGCTATATCTCCCTAACTGCACACTGGGTAAATGTAGTGGCAGCTGGGCCCCAGGCGGAGAGCTGTTTGGCGCACGTCCTTCCGCCGCCAAGGATCGCAGGGCAACATTCTTTGCCTCCTGTTGCCACCTCCTCCTTCTCGGCTTCCTCCTCCTCTTCTTCCACCTGCTCATCCAGTCAGCCACACACCTTCACCACCAACTTCAGCACAGCCCGGGGTAAACGTCAGCAGGCCATTCTGAAACTCATATGTTTGGGGGACAGGCCCCACACCGCACAGGAGTTGTGGCGTGGTATAGAACAACAGACCGACGAGTGGTTGCTGCCGGTGAGCCTCAAGCCCGGCCTGGTGGTGTGCGATAATGGGCGAAATCTCGTTGCAGCTCTGGGACTAGCCGGTTTGACGCACATCCCTTGCCTGGCGCATGTGCTGAATTTGGTGGTGCAGAAGTTCATTCACAACTACCCCGACATTTCAGAGCTGCTGCATAAAGTGCGGGCCGTCTGTTCGAGCTTCCGGCGTTCACATCCTGCCGCTACTCGCCTGTCTGCGCTACAGCGTAACTTCGGCCTTCCCGCTCACCGCCTCATATGCGATGTGCCCACCAGGTGGAACTCCACCTTGCACATGCTGGACAGACTGTGCGAGCAGCAGCAGGCCATAGTGGAGTTTCAGCTGCAGCACGCACGGGTCAGTCGCACTGCGGAACAGCACCACTTCACCACCAATGACTGGGCCTCCATGCGAGACCTGTGTGCCCTGTTGCGCTGTTTCGAGTACTCCACCAACATGGCCAGTGGCGATGACGCCGTTATCAGCGTTACAATACCACTTCTATGTCTCCTTGAGAAAACACTTAGGGCGATGATGGAAGAGGAGGTGGCCCAGGAGGAGGAGGAAGAGGGGTCATTTTTAGCACTTTCAGGCCAGTCTCTTCGAAGTGACTCAGAGGGAGGTTTTTTGCAACAGCAGAGGCCAGGTACAAATGTGGCCAGCCAGGGCCCACTACTGGAGGACGAGGAGGACGAGGATGAGGAGGAGGTGGAGGAGGATGAGGATGAAGCATAGTCACAGCGGGGTGGCACCCAACGCAGCTCGGGCCCATCACTGGTGCGTGGCTGGGGGGAAAGGCAGGACAATGACGATATGCCTCCCACAGAGGACAGCTTGTCCTTACCCCTGGGCAGCCTGGCACACATGAGCGACTACATGCTGCAGTGCCTGCGCAACGACAGCAGAGTTGCCCACATTTTAACGTGTGCGGACTACTGGGTTGCCACCCTGCTGGATCCACGGTACAAAGACAATGTGCCCACCTTACTTCCTGCACTGGAGCGTGATAGGAAGATGCGCGAGTACAAGCGCACGTTGGTAGACGCGCTACTGAGAGCATTCCCAAATGTCACAGGGGAACAAGTGGAACCCCAAGGCCAAGGCAGAGGAGGAGCAAGAGGTCGCCAAGGCAGCTGTGTCACGGCCAGCTCCTCTGAGGGCAGGGTTAGCATGGCAGAGATGTGGAAAAGTTTTGTCAACACGCCACAGCTAACTGCACCACCACCTGATACGCAACGTGTTAGTAGGAGGCAACATTTCACTAACATGGTGGAACAGTACGTGTGCACACCCCTCCACGTACTTCTGGGTCTCTAAATTGTCCACGTGGCCAGAGCTAGCCTTTTATGCCTTGGAGGTGCTGGCCTGCCCGGCGGCCAGCGTTTTGTCTGAACGTGTATTCAGCACGGCAGGGGGCGTCATTACAGACAAACGCAGCCGCCTGTCTACAGCCAATGTGGACAAGCTGACGTTCATAAAAATGAACCAGGCATGGATCCCACAGGACCTGTCCATCCCTTGTGCAGATTAGACATTAACTACCTCCCCTTAACCATATATTATTGTACTCCAGGGCACTTCCTCATTCAATCCTATTTTTATTTTCATTTTACCATTATATTGCGAGGCTACCCAAAGTTGAATGAACCTCTCCTCTGTCTGGGTGTCGGGGCCTAAATATATGCCAATGGACTGTTCCAATGTTGGCTGACGTGAAGCCTGATTCTCTGCTATGACATGCAGACTGATTCTTTGCTGACATGAAGCAAGATTCTCTGTTACGGGACCTCTCTCCTCTGCCTGGGTGCTGGGCCTAAATATATACCAATGGACTGTTGCAGTGGTGGCTGACGTGAAGCCTGATTCTCTGCTATGACATGCAGACTAATTCTCTGCTGACATGAAGACAGATTCTCTGTTACGGGACCTCTCTCCTCTGCCTGGGTGCTGGGCCTAAATATATGCCAATGGACTGTTGCAGTGGTGGCTGACGTGAAGCCTGATTCTCTGCTATGACATGCAGACTAATTCTCTGCTGACATGAAGACAGATTCTCTGTTACGGGACCTCTCTCCTCTGCCTGGGTGCCTGGGCCTAAATATCTGACAATGGACTGTTGCAGTGGTGGCTGACGTGAAGCCTGATTCTCTGCTATGACATGCAGACTAATTCTCTGCTGACATGAAGACAGATTCTCTGTTACGGGACCTCTCTCCTCTGCCTGGGTGCTGGGCCTAAATATATGCCAATGGACTGTTGCACTGGAGGCTGACGTGAAGCCTGATTCTCTGCTATGACATGCAGACTAATTCTCTGCTGACATGAAGACAGATTCTCTGTTACGGGACCTCTCTCCTCTGCCTGGGTGCTGGGCCTAAATATATGCCAATGGACTGTTGCAGTGGTGGCTGACGTGAAGCCTGATTCTCTGCAATGACATGCAGACTAATTCTCTGCTGACATGAAGACAGATTCTCTGTTACGGGACCTCTCTCCTCTGCCTGGGTGCCTGGGCCTAAATATATGCCAATGGACTGTTGCACTGGTGGCTGACGTGAAGCCTGATTCTCTGCTATGACATGCAGACTAATTCTCTGCTGACATGAAGACAGATTCTCTGTTACGGGACCTCTCTCCTCTGCCTGGGTGCTGGGCCTAAATATATGCCAATGGACTGTTGCAGTGGTGGCTGACGTGAAGCCTGATTCTCTGCAATGACATGCAGACTAATTCTCTGCTGACATAAAGACAGATTCTCTGTTACGGGACCTCTCTCCTCTGCCTGGGTGCCTGGGCCTAAATATATGCCAATGGACTGTTCCAATGTTGGGTGACGTGAAGCCTGATTCTCTGCTATGACATGCAGACTGATTCTCTGCTGACATGAAGCCAGAGTCTCTGTTACGGGACCTCTCTCCTCTGCCTGGGTGCTGGGCCTAAATATATGACAATGGACTGTTGCAGTGGTGGCTGACGTGAAGCCTGATTCTCTGCTATGACATGCAGACTAATTCTCTGCTGACATGAAGACAGATTCTCTGTTACGGGACCTCTCTCCTCTGCCTGGGTGCCTGGGCCTAAATATATGCCAATGGACTGTTCCAATGTTGGGTGACGTGAAGCCTGATTCTCTGCTATGACATGCAGACTGATTCTCTGCTGACATGAAGCCAGATTCTCTGTTACGGGACCTCTCTCCTCTGCCTGGGTGCTGGGCCTAAATATATGACAATGGACTGTTGCAGTGGTGGCTGACGTGAAGCCTGATTCTCTGCTATGACATGCAGACTAATTCTCTGCTGACATGAAGACAGATTCTCTGTTACGGGACCTCTCTCCTCTGCCTGGGTGCTGGGCCTAAATATATGACAATGGACTGTTGCAGTGGTGGCTGACGTGAAGCCTGATTCTCTGCTATGACATGCAGACTGATTCTCTGCTGACATGAAGCCAGATTCTCTGTTACGGGACCTCTCTCCTCTGCCTGGGTGCTGGGCCTAAATATATGACAATGGACTGTTGCAGTGGTGGCTGACGTGAAGCCTGATTCTCTGCTATGACATGCAGACTAATTCTCTGCTGACATGAAGCCAGATTCTCTGTTACGGGACCTCTCTCCTCTGCCTGGGTGCTGGGCCTAAATATCTGACAATGGACTGTTCCAGTGGTGGGTGATGTGAAGCCTGATTCTCTGCTATTACATGCAGACTAATTCTCTGCTGACATGAAGCCAGATTCTCTGTTACGGGACCTCTCTCCTCTGCCTGGGTGCTGGGCCTAAATATATGCCAATGGACTGTTGCAGTGGTGGCTGACATGAAGCCTGATTCTCTGCTATGACATATGACATGCAGATTAATTCTCTGCTGACATGAAGACAGATTCTCTGTCACGGGACCTCTCTCCTCTGCCTGGGCCTAAATATATGCCAATGGACTGTTCCAATGTTGGGTGACGTGAAGCCTGATTCTCTGCTATGACATGCAGACTGATTCTCTGCTGACATGAAGACAGATTCTCTGTTACGGGACCTCTCTCCTCTGCCTGGGTGCTGGGCCTAAATTTATGACAATGGACTGTTGCAGTGGTGGCTGACGTGAAGCCTGATTCTCTGCTATGACATGCAGACTAATTCTCTGCTGACATGAAGACAGATTCTCTGTTACGGGACCTCTCTCCTCTGCCTGGGTGCTGGGCCTAAATATATGACAATGGACTGTTGCAGTGGTGGCTGACGTGAAGCCTGATTCTCTGCTATGACATGCAGACTGATTCTCTGCTGACATGAAGCCAGATTCTCTGTTACGGGACCTCTCTCCTCTGCCTGGGTGCTGGGCCTAAATATATGACAATGGACTGTTGCAGTGGTGGCTGACGTGAAGCCTGATTCTCTGCTATGACATGCAGACTGATTCTCTGCTGACATGAAGCCAGATTCTCTGTTACGGGACCTCTCTCCTCTGCCTGGGTGCCGGGGCCTAAATATCTGAGAATGGACTGTTCCAGTGGTGGGTGATGTGAAGCCAGATTCTCTGCTATGGAACCTCTCTCCAATTGATATTGGTTAATTTTTATTTATTTTATTTTTATTTTTATTAATTTCCCTATCCACGTTTGTTTGCAGGGGATTTACCTACATGTTGCTGCCTTTTGCAGCCCTCTAGCTCTTTCCTGGGCTGTTTTACAGCCTTTTTAGTGCCGAAAAGTTCGGGTCCCCATTGACTTCAATGGGGTTCGGGACAAAGTTCGGATCGGGTTCGGATCCCGAACCCGAACATTTCCGGGAAGTTCGGCCGAACTTCTCGAACCCGAACATCCAGGTGTCCGCTCAACTCTACTAAAGGGTTAACACATTTTGTAAAATAAGTTTTGAATACCTTGAGGGATATAGTTTCTAAAATAGTGGTCACTTTTTTGAAGTTTCTACTCTAGGGGTGCATCAGGGGGGCTTCAAATAGGACAAGGTGTCAAAAAAACAGTCCAGCAAAATCTGCCTTTCAAAAACCGTATGGAATTCCTTTCCTTCTGCGCAATACTGTGTGTTCGTACAGCAGTTTACAACCACATATGGGCTGTTTCTGTAAACTACAGAATCAGGGTCATAAATATTGAGTTTTGTTTGGCTATTAAGCCTTGCTGTGTAACTGGAAAAAATGGATTTAAATGGGAAATCTGCCAAAAAAGCAGAAAGGTTAACAAAGTTTGTAAAATCAGTTTTAAATACCTTGAGGGGTGTAGTTTCTAGAACGGGTTTTTTTGGGGGTGGTTTCTATTATGTAAGCCTCACAAGGATGGACTTCAGCCCTGAACTGGTCCTTGAAAAGTGGGTTTTTTAAAATTTCAGAATAATTTCAAGATTTGCTTCTAAACTTCTAAGCCTTGTAACATTCCCAAAAAATCAAATATCATTTCCAAAATGATCCAAACATGAAGTAGACATATGGGGAATGTAAATTAATAACTATTTTTGGAGGTATTACTATGTATTATAGAAGTAGAGAAATTGAAACTTGGAAATTTGCTAATTTTTCCTCATTTTTTGTAAAATTGGTATTTTTTTATAAATAAAAATGGTTTTTTTTTTAACTCCATTTTACCAGTGTCCTAAAGTACAATATGTGACGAAAAACAATCTCAGAATGGCCTGGATAAGTAAAAGTGATTTAAAGTTATTCACACATAAAGTGACACTGGTCAGATTTGCAAAAAATGGGCTGGTCCTTAAGGTGAAATATGGCCGTGTCCTTAAGGGGTTAAAGGCAATGCTCCCTGGAAGAATGTTAACTAGCTCTCCTCCAAAAGGAATAAAACTGTCTCTCTAATGTCCCCTGTAGATGTGGCAAGTGTCTACAGGTTGATGTCTCGTCCTTTTGGAGAAGACTCTGGTTTGGCTGATATCCAAACTGATGTTTTAAAGGGACACTGACAGGCCCAATTAGCATATTTGAAGCCCCGCCCCCGCTCATCAATATTCACTTAGCTGGGCGGCGGCTACAACTCTCCCGACTCAAGTGCCCGGCGCATGCGCATAAAGCAGTGGCTGCAGCGATCTGTATGCAGGCGCGATGTGACCCCGGCCGGGCGCATGCGCTGAAGATTGGACGGAGGACGTGCCCAGAGGATTGAATGGGCCATGCGCAGGATCGTGAGTCGGGAGAGTTGTAGCCGCCGCCCAGCGAAGTGAATATTGATGAGCTGGGCGGGGCTTCAGAACGGCAGTTGGGAGCGGCTGGCTGGGCGCATTTTGACATGAAACGCCGCCCCTTGGGCAGATTGGTGACCGGACAAGCAGGTTATAAAACTTTATATTTCGGTATTTATAAGGTGGACAGGGGGGCTACTTAGATGATTTTAATAGACTTTAGAAGACCTGTACTGACATATATATACCTAAATATGCTAATTGGGCCTGTCAGTGTCCCTTTAAGACTCTTTAACCTC